>NC_051158.1:131555211-132155211 GCF_013339745.2 Dermacentor silvarum | reverse complement strand
TCACATCTTTTCGAGAAATCTCGGCCTATTACCGCTATGGTCGTCGGTGTTTTCCGGCCCCGGTCCGGGGTTTGTCTAAGGGCGATGATCGAACACTGCGCCGCTTAAAAACCAACACCCTGTTGTGTCCTGCCGTGGCTCGCCATTTTCTGCCTAATACAAGTGGGCACTGTCGCCATTGTGGGGTCCTGGCCGACACCTACCACATGGTTGCAGCTTGCCCCTCTTTCTCTTTTCCTCTCTCCCTTCCCTTTCCCGTTCCCACACGAGAGGCCTGGGAGGAGACCCTGCTCAGCTATTCTACCTTGTGCGCCCAGCTCGGCCTGGTGGCGCGTGCCCGAGCGGCGGCCATCTCCAATGCAATCGCGGGGACTAGGGAGTCCACTCAAGTGCCCACCTTCGGGGGTCAAATCTTGTACTTTCCTAAAATAAATATTTTCATCACCACCACCACGCGACGCGTTGAAAAAAAGTTGTTGCAGTTTCACCTGAAAGGCGAAGCATCAATTGCGATAGCAAATTTGTAGAGTGAGAAAGTGTAAGAATTGGGTTGAAGATGAATATGCGGAAGACAAAGATGATGTTCAATAGCCTGGCAAGGGAACAAGAATTCAGGATCGCCAGTCAGCCTCTAGAGTCTGTAAAGGAGTACGTTTATCTAGGTCAATTACTCACAGGGGACCCTGATCACGAGAAAGAAATTTACAGAAGAATAAAATTGGGTTGGAGTGCATACGGCAGGCATTACCAAATCCTGACTGGGAGCTTACCACTGTCGTTGAAAAGAAAAGTGTACAATCATTGCATTCTACCGGTGCTAACATATGGGGCAGAAACTTGGAGGTTAATGAAGAAGCTCGAGAACAAGTTAAGGACCGCACAAAGAGCGATGGAACGAAAAATTTTAGGACTAACGTTAAGAGACAGGAAGAGAGCGGTGTGGATCAGAGAACAAACGGGGATAGCCGATATTCTAGTTGACATTAAGCGGAAGAAATGGAGCTGGGCAGGCCATGTAATGCGTAGGATGGATAACCGGTGGACCATTAGGGCTACAGAATGGATACCAAGAGAAAGGAAGCGCAGTCGAGGTCGGCAGAAACCCAGATGGGATGATGAAGTTAGGAAATTTGCAGGCGCAAGTTGGAATACGCTAGCGTAAGAAAGGGGCAATTGGAGATCGCAGGGAGAGGCCTTCGTCCTGCAGTGGACATAAAATATAGGCTGATGATGATGATGATGATACGGAGTAATGATAGTACCTTTATCAGCTGTATAAACTTGGACATGCAGCAGCACCGGCAACACGCAGAACTGTTGTCGACGCCGTCGGCGTTTTGCCCGCGTTCGCACAAAATGCGTGCGGCGTTGGTGACTGTTGCCGGAGCCTCTGATATAAATAGGCACTTGGTGCTGCAGCTAAACGTCGCCTCCCCCCCACGGCCTTTCGCGCGTTGGAAGAAGGCGCGTTTGCTCTACATATATGGTGATTGTAATAGAGGAAAGCGACGCCAACTTCTGCAGCCCTTAAAGGAGCACGGCGCAGAACGCGCGTTTGTTCTCCGCCGTGGGTTCACTCCCCGTGAAAGCGCACGTCCCTCGCGCCCTTTCACTCGCACATACAGCGTTAGGCGGCGCGCGGCGATGATTTCATCTCCATTGACGTCATACGGAACCTCACGGCGACGGCGATGTCAACGGCGACGACGACGGCAACGCCGACGGCAGAAATCTGCTTTGGAGTGTTCATATAATTGCTATTGCAATAAAATGTGCGCACTCGTAGGTGTCGAGTGCAGCCTGTGCAAGGGGGCCTCGGCGACTTGAGGGAGCTGAAATGAGAGCTACTCTCTGCAACAACAACTTTATTTGTTAATACAGTAATACACCTTGCGGTGCACCACATCAAACTGGCACCTTGCCGGCGAGATTAGGTACCACGGGAGAACCTATGTGAACTATCTACACCGAGTTGTTAGGGCTGAAGATGCACTTCACAATCTCTTCCAAAAGTTATTTTTGCAGCCGAATACAGGCCAGTGGTAACCCGTTGACTATGTGTCATCTGACACCACAGCAATCATAGATGAAACACCTTAGAATAGCACTAATTCGCAGTGACACCGCTACTATTATTGCGATAGCAATTATATGGACACTCAAAAGCAGATTTCTGCCGTCGGCGTCGCTGTCGTCGTCGCCGTCGCCGTGAGGTTCCGTATGACGTCATTTGGAGATGAAACCGTCGCCGCGCGCCGAACACTGTATGTGCGAGTGAAAGGGCGCGAGGGGCGCGTCTTTCACGGGGAGTGAACGCACGGCGGAGGACAAACGCGCGTTCTGCGCCGTGCTCGCTTAAGGGCTGCAGAAGTAGGCGTCTCTTTTCTCCTTTACAATCACCATATATGTAGAGCAAACGCGCCTTCTTCCGACGCGCGAGAGGCCGTGGGTGAGGGGGAGAGAAGGGAGGCGACGTTTAGCTGCGGCACCAAGTGCCTATTTGTATCAGAGGCTCCGGCAACAGTCACCAACGCCGCACGCATTTTGAGCGAACGCGGGCAAAACGCCGATGGCGTCGACAACAGTTCTGCGTGTTGCCGGCGCTGCTGCATGTCCAAAGTTATACAGCTGATAAAGCTAATATCATTACTCCGTATAGCTCTCTACAAGTTTGCTATCGCAATTGATGCTTCGCCTTTCAGGTGAAACTGCGACAACTTTTTTCCAAGCTGCCGCTGGGAGAAACGGCGATACGCATATACCAGTGCGAGGAGGAGAGTGACGCGGAGCGCTGGTTCGAGGCTACGCTCGTCCTCGCCGATAAAACGGTCTATAGAAAACATACAATTAAGGTTGGCATAAAAATACAGTAGGCCACTACAGTCGGCACACCAAGTAGCGTTACCATATTTTAGCAAAAAAAGAGTCGCAGTTTCACCCGAAAGGCGTAGCATCACTTGCGGATAGCAAATTAGTAGAGAGCTATACCGAGTAAGGAAAGTAGTTTTATCCTCTGTTTGAACTTGGACATGTAGCAGCAGCATCAATGCGCATAACTGTTCTCGACGCCGTGGGCGTTTTGCCTGCATTCGCACCAAACGCGCGCAGTGTTGGTGACTGTTGCAGGTGCATCTGGCGTCCCCTCGGAGGTTTTCGACGAGATTAGAACTGCACACTCGTCGAGCAGCGTCGGAAGTCTTTACCGCCTTCTCGCCTCGCAACGTTTTTATATAAATAAGCAGTAGTAGTGATTTTATTGAAGAAGGAAATTACGCTTATTTCTGCTGCCCAATAGGGAGCACGGCGCAGCGTCAGGTGAAGGGAAAAAGGAGATAAAGATGTTGAAAGGAAGGGAAGAGCAGTAGTAGTGATTTTATTGAAGAAGGAAATGACGCTTATTTATGCTGCCCAATAGGGAGCACGGCGCAGCGTCAGGTGAAGGGGAAAAAGGAGATAAAGATGTTGAAAGGAAGGGAAGAGAAGGAGAAGCAGCAAGAGTCTCATCCGATCATGGAGGAGGCTGGTGATGGAGGCGGTGGCCTGCTGGGGGCGAGCGCTTAGCGATGGGCGGTGATTCTGTTCAGTTGCACAAACTCCATAAGGCTATGGAGAGCTCGGAGGTGGGGAGGCGACGGGAACAGGAGGTCGCTGGTTGTCGCAGCAGGTAGACCCTGTTGTCTGTAGGCAGTGATGACCATTGAGCGGTCCTGTGCCACCGCTGGGCAAGCACAGAGAAGGTGCTCGAGGGTCTCGGGGTCGCCGCAACGCTCACAGGCCGGTGAGGTGGAGCATCCCTTGGCGTGCAGACGCGCCGCCGTCCAGACACAGCCCGTGCGCAGTCGAAGCAACGTTGCGCGTTCCCTTCTGGTAAGGCCACACTCTGGAAGTGGCCTGGGACCGTTGCCATTTGCCACTCTGGCATCTCGGTGGACAGTTGTGAGTAGTTTTTCAGGCGCTGCCTCGAAAAATCCGAGGAAGCGACTCCTCGTGTGAGCGGCACTTCAGGATGGTGGGCGGTTTTGGCGAGGGTATCCGCTGCCTCTATACCGGCTATTGCCACATGGGAAGGCAGCCAATGAAATGAGATGGTGACCCCCGCGGCAGCCAATGCCGAGAACTTCTAGCTGAGCAGGGCCCCCGTCAGCCCTGATAGGCGGTGGTTGATTGGGCTCTGGAGCGCTGACTTTGAGTCGCAGAGCACTGCCATCGGTTGACCAGGAGGGTCCTCAGCCAGGACATCGGCGGCTAGATGGAGCCCCGCTAGTTCAGCCGCGGTGGAGCTCGCGGCGAAGGGGATCCAACATTGTCTGTTGACCGCCCTAGCCGGGATGGTGCAGGCTGCAGCGGCCGATCCGTTCGCCAGGACTGATCCATATGTGTAGAGCAGATTTCCTTCCAGATCCTCGTGGAGTTTGCAGGCTGCAGCCTGTTGCAGTGCTGCAGTTGGTGTCTGTCGTTTATGCGCTCCATTGAGCGAGATGTGGACGTCCGCTGGTCGATGGTGTGGTGGAGGCAGCGCGATTGTCACAGGGGGGTTCGTGATCACCTGCTCGTACAGCTGGCACAGACCTCCTATCCGTGAGGACGGCTGGCTGTGGAGTGTAGCCAGCAGGTCTCCGCCATGCGGAGCACGATGAAGGTGGTCAATGTGCCCCAGGGCGCGTTCAACCATCCTCAGCGAGAGTGGCCATTCACCAGCCTTTGTCAGCATTGCAGCGACCGGTGAATACTTTGGGAGCCCCAGGATGCTCTTAATAGCACCTCTGTGCAGACCCTCCAGCTGCTCTCTCCTGGCCGGTGTGAGGTCGACCAATGGAAGGGCATACAAGAGCACGGACGTTGCGGCAGCCTGGTTCAGCCGCAGCGCCCACTTTGCGTTTCAGCCACGGCGATGTTGTAGCTTGCTGACAGCTCCCTGCACGCGGCGCACCTTGGTAGTGGCGGCTTCGGCTGCAGGAATCCACGTGAGCCGGTGGTCAATGGTGAGCCCCAAGTAAGTGACCATTGCTGCCAAGGTAGGGCACGGCCAGCAATCTTCAGCTGCTTGGTGTAGCGTCGAGCTGAGGCCAGTGGAGCTGAAGCAGTGGAGCTGAGGCAAGCGGGGTTGGGGGTGGTTGGTAGAGGTCGTGGCCTCCTTGTCAGGAGCACCGAGTGCTGCAGCGTAGGTTTTGCCTCATATCGGTGTAACACGTGGCGGTCCAGAAGCAGCTGCTACTGAGCTGGTGGGGGTAGCCCGTAGGACCGCCTGGGCCTCGCGATGCGACAGGTGTGTAGGAGCTGACGCCTTTATCGTGGCCAGGCGCCGTTCTCTCTGCCATAGCTGGCAGTCAGGCGATTCGGCTGGATGTGGTCCCCCACAATGCAGGCATCTGACCCTGCTCGAACAGCACGATTCCGTCTGGTGTGGGCCACCGCACTGCAGGCGCCGTACCGGTCTCTGGCAGGTTGCTGTGGCGTGCCCGTAGCACATGCAACGTAGGCACTGCAGAGGGCGAAGCCGGGAGGGCAGCACCTCGAAGGGCATGATGAAGAGGTAGATCCTTGTGGGGGGGTAAGGGGCAGCAAAACGCAGCACCAGGGTGGTGCCCTGTCGCTTAGCCGCGATCACCAGTACCTTCGACGATACGGCAGCCAGCAGGTATTCATCGGCGTAGTTGCCATGTGCGCCTTGCACCACGCCGCTGCTCTGGGTGCGGTCTTCACCTGTGACACGTGGCGGCAATTTAGTCGTCGACGCAATGTGTGGCGCAGTCCTGACTGCTTGCAGCTTGCGCGAGGCACCCTCATCATCACTACCGAGCTCGCTGGGACGCGAACGCTTACGTGTAATGTGGTGTCCATATCTTCGAGGTTTGCGTCTATCGGCAGTGGGACGTACTGCGGTTTGACGGAAGACGTGCGCGGCGACCCCGTAACAGCGACGAAATCCCCTGCAAGCAGTACATCCGGAGAGCTCGTGGGGGTTGTCGAGGGCGCAACGGCTGTATCGAGGGTGCCGGCCGATGGTGTCTGCCGAGCCGCCGCAGTGGCCAGGGAGGCAGCAGCGGCGGTATCGGAGCAGGAGGATCCCGAAGTAGGCGGGTTCCCGGCGATCTCGTGCAGCTGCTCGGCCGGGTCGTCCATCAAAAGAGGCGGCGTCGCGAACATCCCCGTTCCGGAGGTGGTCGTTGAGCAGGCAGTAGATGTCGGCCGTTCGCTGATGGCCCGGCAGAGGCGTTGAGCCTGCTCGTGTTGCAACCACACTGCCTCAGCGCTGGCGATGAGCTGCCACAAAGATCGTGGGCAGGCGACGCTCACCGCGCGTTTGCGCGACGAGCTGCATACGAGGGAACGCCGCGGGTGGTCGGTCGGCTGCGCAGGTGAAGCTGGGGGCGCCCCTGCCATCTTAGCCGTGAAAACGGCTGCGCTAGACAAGTGCACAAATGGCGAGAACTAAGTCCAGCTCGTGGATAGCAAAAGGCGAAGAGGAAATCGGCGGAGACGACGTCGTTGACCGGGCGAGCGGGCAGCGAGGACGGCGGTCAGGCGAACGGGCTCGGCGAAGTCCACTCACACTTGCAAGAACGCATCAGTACGTAGTAGAAAGAAGGGAGCGTTGCATGAGACGCCACAGCGTCTCCCGCAGACGCGAAAGCTCCGAAAGACACGTCCGATCTCCTAGAACGCTCGAGCCTATATAAATAGGCATTGGTGCCGCAGTTAAACGTTGCCTCCCCTCCCTCGCTCCTATCCCCCCGCGGCCTTTGGCGTCGCGGAAGACTTCGCGTTTGCTCTGCACCGTGCGTTCGCCCCCCTTAGAAGCGCGCGTCCCTCGCGTGCTTTTACGGGCACGTACAGCAGACAGCGCTTGTGACGATTTTATCGCCCTTGGACTCTATACGGAACCTCACGTCGACGGCGACGCCGACGACTCAAATCCGCTTGGAGTGACCATATAATTGCTATCGCAATAAAAAGAAGCCTATGTCGGACAGCAGATTAGAAATTACATTTGATTTTAATTAGGAAAGCGTATAAAACACGAGTTACCGCAACAGTCAGTGCAAAAAGAAAGGAAGACCATAAGTTCCCACAAGTAACTATATCGTTACGAGGAGGAAAGCAGACAATGTCGCCCTCAGAGAAGACAACGATGTGGCAACAGCCTCTCTGGAGTCTCAGCAGTGTAAAAATAGATTGTGTATATAGTTTTATACCCGTGACATCTTGGTGGGGGGTGCTGGGTATGCGTGATGATGATGTGTGGCGTTTTGTGGCGCAAGGGCCAGTTATGGCCAAAGAGCGCCATGCCAGTGTTTGTGAGTTTGCAGTGGAGCGATGAATTCTGAGAAGTAGATGAAGCGTGGCTGTAAAAGGGCCTAAAAATAATCGCTGTAAAGTGCGTAAAATATACATGTACTAAAATCATGGCAATGACATGAGGTGTACTATGAAATGAAGAATGCGTTGAGAGGTAATGACACGATATTTAAAATAATTAAGATGCAGTAATTGGCAAGAGGCACTACTGCCTAAACAGAGCCCTTGAACCACAAGGGCCTGGAGGCATGTGCTATAAAAAAACTATCACAGCGGCATCCTCTGGAGAGAGGATGTGCTACGAACTAGTTGGGCAAATAACATGCAGGACCACATCGTTCAAATAATCGACGACTGCTTTGGCATTAAAAATCGGTTCTTCGCCGAGAAACATAATGGGGTGAAGCGGGACATGATATCGGTACGCTTGTGGAAAATATTTCTTTCTTTCTGTTTCGGCTTCCCGGCACTCCACGAGGACATGGAGGACGGTTAGCCTCTCACTACATCTACCACAGGTTGGAGGATCATTTCCATTCAACAGAAAATTGTGAGTTCCGTATGTGTGTCCTATTCTTAGACGACAGAACAGGACATCAGTTCGTCGTGTTTTCGTTGCGGGTGACCAGAAACCTAACTGTGGCTTAATTAAGTGAAGCTTATTATTTGTTTCAGCGTCCCACAAGCGCTGCCAGTGGTCGCGCAGTTTTCTTCGCAGAAAAGGCTTCAGATCTGCGGGAGGAATAGTAGCCGCAGGATTAATAGCTTGCGATGTAGTTGATGTGGCCAACTGGTCTACAAGCACATTACCCTCAATGCCTCTATGGCCAGGCACCCAGCATATAGTCACATGCTGGTTAGATATATATGCTCTGCATAAACTGGAATGGAGCTCAGTAAGTACAGGATTTTTGTTTTTGCAGAGCGACATCAGAGCTTTCACCACGCTTAGGGAGTCTGTAAATATAATTGCTTTTTCAAGTTTTGATGCCCTTATATGATTCACAGCCGACAATAGTGCATAGGCCTCAGCCGTAAAGATACTCGTTTCAGGGTAGAGTGCACCGGATTCCGAAAAGGATGGGCCGACGGCTGCATAAGATACCCCGGCATGTGACTTGGAAGCATCTGTGTAAAACTCTGTACACGAGTACTTGGATTGAAGCTCTAGGAAATGCATTTTAATGTGCGCCTCTGGAGCGTCTTTCGTGACCTCTACGAACGATGTGTCGCACTCTATGATCTGCCACTGCCACGGCGGTAACAATTTAGCAGGAGCCATAGGACGATGTTCAAGCACTGGAACACCCATTTGCTCACTAAGATTTCTTACACGTAAAGAGAACGGTTTCCTCGCTGCAGGTCGGTTATGGAAGAGTGCAGCGGCGGTCATATCGTTTATGGTGGAATAAGAAGGATGTTCGTTGTTTGCTTGTACTGTCAGAAAATATACGAAACTGCTATATGAGCGCTGCAGATGCAGTGACCACTGGTTTGACTCTACATAGAGACTCTGGATCGGGCTTGTTCGGAAAGCACCGGTCGCGAGGCGGATACCCAAATGGTGAATGGGGTCTAGTATTTTTAATGCACTTGGCGTTGCGGAGTTATAAACTATAGCTCCGTAATCAAGGCGCGAGCGGACAAGACTGTTGTACAAGTTTAGGAGGCATTTTCCATCACTACCCCATGTTGTGTGCGAGAGAATTTTTAAAAGGTTCATAGTCTTCAGACACTTTGTCTTCAGATATTTAAGATGGGAGATGAAGGTAAGCTTAGAGTCCAGAATTATGCCCAGGAATTTATGTTCACTGCTCATGGGTAGTTCCTCTCGATTGATCGTGAGATTTGGTACCGGTGTCACGCCTCTTTTGTTTGAGAAGAGTATGCATGTACTTTTCTGTGCGTTTATTTTGAACCCATTTACATCCGCCCATTTAGACAATTTGTTTAATCCAAGCTGCACCTGTCGTTCACAGATAGCGATGTTACATGATTTGAAACCTATCTGTACATCATCGACGTACACCGAGTAAAACATGCTGCGTGGAATCACTGTATGCAGGGAGTTCATTTTTACAATGAAGAGTGTGCAACTAAGTACACCCCCTTGCGGCACGCCAGCCTCCTGGGTGAATGTTCTAGATAAAACATTGCCCACTCTTACGCCAAACGTGCGGTTAGACAAGTAGCTTTCGACTGTGTTAAACATATTACCGCGGACCCCCATCGCAGAGAGATCTCGCAGAATCCCGAAGCGCCATGTCGTGTCGTACGCTTTCTCTAAATCTATAAATACAGAAAGCAAAAACTGTTTATGAATAAATGCATCTCTGATGTTTGCCTCGATGCGAACAAGGTGGTCTATTGTCGACCTACCTTCTCGGAAGCCACAATGGAAGGGGTCTAGTATTTTGTTATTTTCTAGGAAACTGATTAAACGCCGGTTTATCATTTTTTCATACAGCTTGCACAGGCAGCTCGTTAGTGCTATTGGCCTGTAGCTGCTGGCTAAGGACGGGTCTTTGCCTTGTTTAAGTATAGGGATGACTATGGCTTCTTTCCATGAGGACGGGATACACCCAGCCGCCCACATGGCATTAAACAGAGATAAGAGTGTTTTCAGTGTTTCAGGGTGTAGGTATCTAACCATTTCATACATGATACGATCACCACCTGGCGCCGAGTTGTTACAACAAGCGAGAGATGCTTTAAGTTCGGCTAAGTTAAATGGTTGATTGTAAGCCTCACTCGAAAAACCTTTGCGGTTAAGAGGCTGCCGCTCTGCGCGTTCTTTGAACCTCAGGAAAGTGTCTGTATAATGCGATTCACTTGATACATATTGAAAGTGTTCACCTAGACAATCCGCCTGATCTTCCAGGCTATCACCTTGGCTACTTACTAAGGGTAGAGGATGTGACTCCCGGCCTATTAGTTTATTTACCCTATTCCAGACTTTTGTTTCGTCGGTGTATGAATTTATACTGGCAATGTACCTTTCCCAGCTCTCTCTTTTTGCACGTCGACGCGTTCTTCTGCCCTGTGACTTTGCTTGTTTAAAATGTATCAGGTTTTCAGCTGTTGGGGAGTTGCGAAACAATCCCCAGGCTTTGTTTTGCTTTTTACGTGCTTTCTGGCATTCATCATTCCACCAAGGCAGGCGACGTTTATTAGCTAGTCCATTAGTTTGTTGTATGCACCTTTCAGCAGCGTCAATGATAAAACCTGTTATATACGCCACAGCATCGTCTATGTTAAAAGAGGCAATGTCATCACGGCTTAAATATGTTATTTGTCGGAAAAGTTCCCAGTTAGCCGAGTCAACCTTCCATCGCGGAACGTGTGGCGAGCATCTATCATGTTCTGTTAAGCCTAGCATAATTGGGAAGTGGTCGCTCCCAAGGGGGTTCTTGAGAACAGACCACTCCAGGTATGGCATTAGTGTACTCGATGCTATACTTAAGTCAATGGATGAATATGTGTTATGTGTAATGCTGTAATACGTAGGCTCTTTCTTTTTAAGTAATGATGCGCCTGAAGAAAACAGAAAATTTTCAATCAGGCGACCTCTCGCATCGCAACGTGAGTCTCCCCACAAAGTGTTATGTGCGTTGAAATCTCCGACAACTATGTATGGCTCCGGAAGTTCATTGATGTAGTTTTGGAATTCGGTTTTATGTAGTTGATAATTGGGAGGGATGTATATAGAGCTGACAGTGACCAGCTTGTCAAACAACACCCCTCGGACAGCAACTGCCTCTAGGGGCGTACGAAGTTTTAGTTCCCGGCAGGCAACACCTCTGTCGACTACAATAGCCACACCACCGGAAGACACGACTGTGTCATCGCGGTCCTTACGAAAAATCGCGTATTGTCGGAGAAAATCTGTTTGCGTGTGTTTGAGGTGTGTTTCTTGGACACACAGCACCTTTGGATTATACTTATGTAGGAGTTCTTTGATGTCATCGAGATTGTGGAGGAGTCCTCGGACATTCCACTGTAATATTTGTGTATCCATGTTGAATGTGGGTTTTGTGCTGTGTGTTAAGAAAGAGGAATTACTTCACAGAGCCCTTTCCGGGCACCGTGATGCGGTGTTTTTCTTGTTTGGAGCGATCGCGAGACTCTCGCGGCTCCTTAGGCGCAAGTGGCGCCGTCTGGCTGGTTGTTGTGTCCATAGCCTCTTGCGAGGCGCTGGACACGCGCTCTTGCGAGCGGTTGGTTTGACGAGAAGGCCTCGCCTCGAGAGACGAGGCCCTCGAGGCCACCAGCCCGGAGGTCGATGGCCCCTTCTTGTGAGTTGGCAGAGCAGCGCTAGCTGCACCTGCCGAGGGGGCGGATGGCGTCGCCGCCGGGCCACTGCGCGTGTGCCAGACAGCCGCCGGGGGCCGATGTGGCGCTGCCCCCTGACGCGCCACTTCGGCAAAGCTGGTTTTTGGCAGGTATGACACCCGCCTGCGTGCCTCCTTGAATGAGATATTTTCTTTTACTTTGATTGTCACAATTTCTTTTTCTTTCTTCCAAGACGGGCACGACCGCGAGTATGCGGCATGCTCGCCATCACAGTTGAAACAGTGTGGAGTGTTTTCGCACGTTTCAGAGGCATGGTCACCGGAGCTACATTTAGCACATGTTTGTCGGCCTCGGCAGTTCTGTGAACTGTGGCCGAACCGCTGGCATTTGAAACATCGTAGAGGGTTTGGCACGTATGGCCTGACACGAAGCTTGATGTATCCGGCCTCGATGGTTTCGGGCAGAACACTTGAGTTAAAAGTTAGTATCAGGTGCTTAGTCTGGATTTCCTTGCCGTCGCGCCTCATCTTGATCCGTTTAACATTGATTACATTCTGCTCACTGAAGCCCTCTAGGAGTTCAGCTTCGCTCAGCTGCAACAGGTCATCATCTGATACAACGCCACGGGTGGTATTCATGGTACGGTGCGGGGTTACTGTTACTTGAGCTTCTCCAAATGCCACTAGGTTGGGTAGTTTCTCATATTGTTTCAGATCACGGAGCTCCAAGAGGAGATCCCCGCTTGCCATCCTGGATGCTTTATAGCCTGGTCCAAAAATATCAATCAGAGTCTTTGACACAAGGAAAGGTGAGATTGTTCGTACTGATTTGTCTGTTTTTTCTGAGTGGATCACGTGAAATCGGGGGAAATTCTGTGTTTGGCGTCCAAAAAACTGGAAAACATCTTCGGTGCGCCCTCGTTTCAGACGGCGATCAGTGAGTGGGGGGAAAGAACTTTCCATAAGTATAGGTGAGTGTTCGGCAGCCGCGCCAGCCACCCACCATGGAGCCCAACTAGGGGACGCTGCAATACCTGGAAGAGATAGGCACTGCAAACGCCAGCTGTACGCCACTACTATAACCAAATATGGGATATCCTAGGTTGGCTACCCACACAAGGTTAACCCTAGCTGCCTGGGAAAACGGAAGTAAAAGGAAGTGAAAAGAAGACAGGATAGATTGAAAGTGAGAGAGAAAGACGAAGATTTAAGAGGAGGATAGGAAAAGGCAACTGCCGATTTCCCCTGGGTGGGTCAGCCCAGGGGTGCCGTCTATGTGAAGCAGAGGCCGAAGAGGTGTGTTGCCTCCGCCGGGGGGCCTTAAAGGTCCAAACACCCGGCCTCGGCTCAACCCCCAGGATCCCCCTTTCCCCAGACACGGCTAAGCCGCGCACGGCTACACGCGGGAGGGTCCAACCCCCATGTGCTCGGGTCCGTGGTGTCGCAACACACCAAACGTCTGCTCGCGCAGACGCCCCTGCGGGGGCTGGGTATGCGTCTTCGCCACGGAGCTCCGCAGCGGACGTCTCACCCAGCCTGGGAACATGCATCCAGCGGCAGGCACCGCGTGTGCAGCTGCATCGCCGACGACGCATGCCCAGTACGTTGCGGTACCTCAGCCACAAGACCCCGGCAAGTTGAACGGCCTCATTGGTGTTGACGTAGAAGAATGGTTGAAGATGTATGGGCACGTCAGCAAAGTGAGCAGGTGGGATCCAACCTTAATGTTCGCCAATGTCGTGTTCTACCTCGACAGAACACCGCGAACGTTGTATTACAGACACGAGGAAGAGCACACCAGCTGGGAATTGTTTAAAGAGAAGCTGTCCGACGTTTTAGGGGCGAAGCTCCTTAAGGCGGCACCCGTTTGTCCCTCGTCGTAGTAGTAGTGTGTAACCAGTCTGAGCAAAATGAGAAAAAAAAATTCCGAAGTTGTGTCCGTAGCGCGGAATCGAACCAGGGACCCCTCGCTTCCGAGCGCGCGGCGTTAGCCCACTACGCCACGAAGCACACATAGACACAAGCACCACGATGGCAATAAATACCCAACATTAACGAAAGGCCGCGTTTCTAGCGCCTTTCTAACGCGTTTGTGCTAGCGCGTTACGGCCCGTGTAAGAAGCTGGTGTAAGACGCTGTGGCCTCTCCGCCTTACCTTCAACGCGTTTCGAACGCGCTACCCAAGGCGGTGGCAAGTCAAGTTCAAGTCGAGGAGCGTTTATGAATACCGGGGGTATACTCTCTCAGCAGTCATGTGATGGCGTCGGGAAACGCGGTGCACGTTCCGGCATGTGTAAATGGCTGCGTAAGACGCTGTGGCCGCTCCCCCTTACTAGAGAGTACTGCACGTCTCTACCGCGTTTGTGCTAGCGTCCCCTTAAGCGGGAGATCCGATGATTCCCTCCGGAGCTTCGCCCACTCATCATCATTCACCCCGTGGATATGCTGTGATTTTTTTGGTAATCCGTTCGGTTGACAGCTAGCCGCCAAGCAACAACTCGCCACGCGTGCCCAAACTGCTACGGACTCGTATGTCTCCTGCATTCATGACGTCCTCGCCCTCTGTCATAAAATCGACAAGTCCATGCCAGAGGCGGACTAGGTTGGCCACATTATCAAAGACATCGCGGACGACGCATTCAACCTTCTGGTCTTTAGAAACCTATCGAATGTCGACGCCATCATGAAGGGATGCCGCCGTTCTGAGTAGGCGAAGAACCGCCGTACACATAATCAGTTTACAAGCCTTCCATATACTGTAGCGACCTCTTCTTGTACCGACCCAACCGACCGAGCTAGCTTGCCACCACCATATGAAAACGTGACCCGCAGTGTGCGCCGCGAACTAGAAGCAGCGCTTCCTGGCTCGCCTCAACAGACGCCTGGTACCAACACTGCTGAGACGAGATCGCTAATCCAGTTCATATGGGTCTCCCCAGCACCTTCTCCTCCAGTCGTCCTGACACCGGAACTGCTCCTACACCTCGGGCCTATCGCAGTCTATCGTGCGGTGCCCATTATCCCTACAGTGCCCGGAATCCATCGGACTGGCGTAACCTGATGGAAGGCAGATCTGTTTCTGCTGCGGCCGAATCGGTCACGCTTCCCGTCACTGCCGTAACCGTTGGCCGTCCCTGCCTCCAAACACTTTCTGGAATTCGAGTTCGCCCCGCAGTCCTCCACCCCGTCGCTTCTACGACCCTTCCGACGCCGCTATCTCTACTCGCCGCTATACTCACTCGCCCTCGCCTGAACGTCGCCAGCCACGTCCGCCCCAGCTTCACCGCTCGCCTTCGCCGACCTTCCCAGGACCATCCCAGCCGGAAAACTAGGCAATGCGGCACCTCGGGCTAGTGCTACAATGTGGGATTCGCGGAAAAATCCTCCTTTGATGCTGTTTACGAGACATCACCTTCTCGATGTCCACGTTGATGGCCTACCCGTCACAGCCCTCATAGATACCGGAGCGCACATATCGACTATATTCAGCCGCCTTCGCCGCCATTTAAGGAAAATTGTTATGCCTGCCATTACTCGGGTCGTTGGAATCGCCGACGGCAGCACGTTGGCCGTGGTCGGAATGTGTACTGCCCGTGTGAGCATTTCCGGCCGCCATACTGTCGTCCTTTTCACTCTGCTTGACCAATGCCCCCATGACCTCATACTAGGCCTAGACTTCCTCACTTCCAATTGAGCGCTCATCGATTGTTCCTCAAGTACTGTGCATCTTGAACTGCCCCTGGTGGACGATCCTCCGACACCTCACGAAATTTGCCTAAAACCGACTGATTCGATTCTCGTTCCACCACAGGCCTTGACATATATCGAAATAGCGCAATCTACGCCAGTTAATGATGGTGTATACATCTCTGCTCCTATAACTGCCATCGTTCTCAGCCACAACGTTACTGTCCCGCATACAATACTGAGGGTCACAGGCAATCGCACGCATCTCCCTGTTGTGAATTTCGGGCTCACAAAGCAAATTCATGATTTGTGAATTTTATTGGCGCAAGGGCCAGGTATGGCCAAAGAGCGCCAGGCAAAAAACAATGAAATAATTCTCAAAGATAAAACATGACAAATGTCAAATTTTTGAATCTGAATGGTGAATGGCAGATGTAATTTGGCTGTAGAGAGGCCTAAAATTAGTCGCTGTAAAGTGCGTAAAATATACAGGTGTGAAAGTAATTACAATGACTAGTGATGTATACTATGAGCATAAAAGTTCTATTACAAAGGGATGATTAATCAAACGTATGAGTAAAAATAGCACTCGCACTTCACCAGTGGGCCCTTGATGATTATTCGCGCAAGGGCCAGATTTGGCCAAAGAGCGCCAAGACGATGGTAATGGCTTGTTAGTGGTACATGGATAGTGAATTATACGAACATTAGATGTGGCATGGCTGTAAAGGGGCCTAAAGACAGTCGCTGTAAAGTGCGCAAAATGTATACGTAACAAGATTATGGCAATGACTAATTATGTGTACTATGAACATGAACAATGCATCGCGAAGGAATAATACGGCTTACAAAGTATTAAGGATGCGAGAATTGGCCAGAAGCACAAGTGCCTCAACAGAGCCCTTGAAACACAAGGGCCTGGAGGCATGTGCTATAAAAAACTATCACAGCAACATCCTCTGAAAAGAGGATGCGCTACGAACTTATTGGGCTAATAACATGTAGCACAACATCTTTCAAGAGTGCGAGGACTGCGTTGGTGTGAAAAAGCGGTTCTTTACTGAGAAACATGGAAGCATGGAGCGGGACACAATAGCTGTAAACAAGAGGAAAATGTTTGCTTCTCTCTGTTTCGGCTTCCCGACACTCCAGGAGGACATGGAGGACGGTCAGCCTCTTACCACATCGACCACAGGTTGGAGGCTCGTTACCAGTCAACAGAAAATTGTGAATACCATATGTGTGTCCTATTCTGAGACGACAAAATAGGACATCAGTTCTTCGTGTTTTCGTTGCACAGGGCCAGAAACCTAACTGTGGTTTAATCAAGTGGAGCTTATTATGATGCTTCGGCGTCCCACAAGCGCTGCCAGCGGTTTCGCAGTTTCGTTCGCAAAAAAACGCTTGAGATCTGTGGCAGGAATAGCAGCGGCAAGAGTAATAGCTTGAGATGTAATTGATGTGGCCACTTTGTCTGCTAGTTCATTACCCTCAATGCCTCTATGGCCAGGAACCCAGCATATTGTCACATGTCTACCAGATGAATAAATATTGCACAGGTATGTGTAAAGCTCAATAAAACAAGGATTTTTGTGTATTCTTATAGACATTATTGGCTTTACGACACATAAGGAGTCCGTGAATATTATTGCATTCTGTTGTTTTAATTTCTTAATGTGTTTAACCGCAGACAGCACATTGCCTTCTGCAGGCTTCTGCAGTAAAGATGCTAGTATAAGGGTACAATACGTCCGGTTTAGAGAAAGAGGGACCAATTGCCGCGTAAGATACGCCAGCGTGCGACTTTGATGCGTCGGTGTAGAATTCAGTACACGAATACTTAGATTTGAGTTCACGGAAATGCATTCGAATTTCGAGGTCTGCTGCTTACTTTGTAACTTTTACAAAAGATATATCGCACTCTATCGGCTACCACTCCCAAGGAGGTGGCAGTTTAGCTGGAGGCATTATGCGATGTTCGAGGAGTGGGACATCCATTTCAACGCTAAGCTCCCTCACACGCAGTGAAAAAGGCTGTCTCACAGAGGGTCGATTGTGGAAAAGTGTAGTACACGTCAAATCGTTAATGGTCTTAGAACACGGATGTTCATGACTAGAGTGTAGTTTGAGGAAATATTTGAAGCTGGTGTACGATCTGTGCAGATGGAGTGACCATTCATTCGATTCTACATATAGGCATTCAATAGGGCTTGTTCTGAAAGCGCCGGTGGCCAGGCGGATACCTAGATGGTGAACGGGATATAGCATCCTTAGTGCGCTTGGGGTGGCAGAGTGATATACTACAGCCCCATAATCTAGTCGTGAACGAATCAGACTCTTAGAAAGGTTCAATAGACACTTCGTGTCGCTGCCCCATGTTGTGTGAGATATGCTGCTGTACCTGTCTCTCGCACACGGCCAGGTTACAGGACTTGAAGCCCATTTGTATATCGTCCACGTAGATGGAATGAAGAAGTGGTAGTGAAGCTCGAACAGTGTTCATTTTGACGATAAAGAGAGTGCAACTGAGCACGCCTCCCTGGGGCACACCAGTTTCCTGTATAAATGGACGCGACAGTGCATTACCAATTTTAACCCGGAATGTGGGGTTGTGCAGGTAGCTTTCAAAAATGGTTATCACATGCTTGAGATAATGTACTGTGAGGGCCGTTTTGTACTGTTCTTATCTTTCTGTGACGAGAAGCCAACTGCGGCCGCTCTAGTCTATTCTTGTTTGCGCAACCGAGAGGATGTACTAGCATTTTTCATAGCCATACACGCACCCAGTTGCGAAGCCATCACGTTAAGCCATGTCAATTTTACAGGTGAAGCGCTTGCGTGTTCCCTTGCCCTCTATCTACAAATTATTGTTACTTCTCTGCCACTGCCAGTGCTGTGTCTCTTCTTTGCGTCATGGTTGCTGTAAATTACTATGATCGGGTCATGCCATGCGACATCAGCAACAGTTCGAACGCCAAAAATTTCTTTTCCGCGGTGCATTTTAATATTCGTTCAATGAAAAATAAGCACGATCAGATTGAAAGTTTGTTAGGTAATCTTAGGGTGACCGTTGATTGCTTGTTATTCACCGAAACGTGGTGTCAGCATGAAGCAGAACTACTCAAATTACCATCGTATGCCACCTTTTTTCTAAATAGGCCTTCCCGCGGAGGAGGAGTAGCTATTTATGTTAGGTCTTCTTTGAACTGTACTATCATTACAGAATTCACAGTTATAACAAATAACTACGAAGCTCTCGTGCTACAACACAATACTTACATTCTTGCTGTAATTTACAGGCCCCCTGGTGGAAACCATAACACATTTTTCAAATTTTTGAATGCTTTTCTTAATTACTGTTCACAAAATAATTATACCCTATTGCTCGGCGGTGACTTTAATATTAAGGTAAACGAAGTGAACGCTGATTCAGCAGAATTTATTGCGATCATCGAATCCAATGGGTTCACCAACACCATTACATCTCCAACGAGAATCACGGTCTCTTCATCGAGCATTATTGACTTGTTTATTGTTAACATAGATATCGTGGTAAAATCTTCGGGTACACTGTCTTGTGATCGAAGCGATCATTGTCCTATTTTTATTACAATAGAAAAGCGTCAACCTGTACCAGTTCGAAACAGACCGGTAACCTTTCGGGATATTACTGATACCAAACTACAATCATTCAGGCGACTGATTAGTGAGACACCATGGACACAATGCCTCAACTATCGTTCAGTGGATGAGGCTTATAATACGTTCATAGATAAATTTAAAGTGCTCTATGACTTAAGTTTCCCATTAATAATGAGACAATCATCTAAGAAAAAATTAAGAATCCATGGGTTTCACCTTGTCTTTTAAGAAGGATAAAAAAAAGACCACCTGTACCACAGTTTTTTGGTAACCAGAAATCCTAATGATTACATTGAGTTTAAGCAGTTTAGGAATAAATTAAATAACGACTTGCGCAAAGCCAAGCGTGACTATTACTCGGAAGTTTCGCTGGAAGCCAGCATAATCCAAAGCTAATTTGGCGCGCAATAAATGAGGTAATTAGAAATAAAAACGTATCGAATGACATTGGCGAATTGATTATTGACGGGTCACCAATATCAGGCGTACCACTAGCCGATTGCTTTAATAACTTCTTTACCGAGCAAGCAACAGCAAAATATAACGAAGATGCGTGTTCTGTTATTTCAAGTAAAACAACCAGCTCTGTGTTTCTTAGCCCTACAGATCCCTCAGAAGGTTTTACCGTTCTCATGTCCTTAAGAAATAATTCCAGATCTGATGTAGAAGGCCTCACAATTAAGCCAGTAAAGTTTGTTGCTGACTTTCTTGCACTACCTCTGTGTCATATCATTAACCTTTCACTAGAATCATGTGTTTTCCCTGTGAGAATGAAACTGGCCAAGGTTACAGTCATTTTCAAGTCGGGCTCGAAAAACGTCATGAGTAATTATCGCCCCATCTCTATTCTACCCCTTTTTTTCGAAATTACTAGAAAAAATTTTGCTAAAACGTTTGCACAACTTCTTTGATGCTAATCAGTTAATATCACAATCTCAATTCGGATTCCGTAAAGGTTTTTCTACAGAATCAGCTTTATTAGTCCAAAAAGAAATTATTTTACAGAATCTTGAAAACAAACTCTTAACACTAGGAATCTTTCTGGATTTTAGTAAGGCTTTCGATTGTCTAGACCATAATATTCTCTTAGATAAGTTAAGCAAGTACGTAGTCAGGGAAAGGACACTTCAAATTTTTAGTTCATATCTTAAAGACCGTGAACAAATAGTGAACATAGACGGTTTTCCTTCATCCAAACGTTATCTGAAATGCGGCGTCCCTCAGGGCAGTATATTAGGACCTTTTCTTTTCAATGTTTACATAAACGACGTGGTAACAATCTCGACAGACGCTGATTTTGTAATTTATGCCGACGACGCTTCCCTATTTATCTCTGGTCACTCGGATACAGAAATAATTTCAAAAGCAAACAATACCCTAAACAGCCTCTTAAATTGGTCCAAACTAAACAATCTCAAACAAAATACAACTAAGACAAAAGCTGTTATTTTCCGCGCAATAAATCGTCACATAGGGACGAACTTAACAATTAACCTAGGCAATAATATTATTGAGGTCGTCAGCCACCATAAAACACTGGGTGTTATATTTGATGAGCACCTTCGATGGACTGAGCACACTAACTATGTAGCCCTAAGTTTGTCAAAAGCTGTTGGAGCACCTTCCCGGTGTCGTAGAATTCTTCCAGTACACATTCAAAAACACATATATGTTTCATTATTTCAATCACACATTGCCTATTGTCATCTTTTTTGGGGCACGGCATCACAGACTAACATAAACAGAATTGTGATCCTGCAAAAGAAAGCGATTCGTATCGTTGCAGACGAAGAGTACTGCGCACACTCTAAACGGCTTTTTATTCGGTTAAAAACTCTGCCCGTCAATATGATGCTACCGCACATTATTGTTTCCTTATTTACTACTAAAGCCACGCCTCGTACTAACTTATCGCAATGTCAGCGCTCAAAGAACGCGTACCGGCAGCCAACACTCGACAATTAGAAAAGTGGTGTCTTCCCAAAACTCGAACGAATTACGGTCAACAAATGTTAAAGTATGTAATCGCTTACACCCTGAACGCAAATACAACCTTAATTGATGGCCCCGCAGTAAATAAACGTGCTTTAATGGAACACTTTTTAAACACAATTGCCTAATTGATAGCAGATTCATATCATGAAGATTACATTCGGCGTTGTGTGTTTCATGTCGATTTATTTGGAATGAACTTGCAGGCAATTGTCTAATTTCACTTTTCCACTTTGGCATTCTTCATAAAATACCTAACCTGAAGGTATACATGTGTGCACTTGAGTGGTGTATGTATATGCCATGTGCGTGTGTATATCTGTGTATGTAGGTATATGTATGTATGTATATATATATATATATATATATATATATATATATATATATATATGTGCAGACCTTTCTTTTACACATGTGTGGATACATACATGTATGTATATATATACCATGTGTTTTTTTCGCAGCTTGGTGCGAACAGTTTCTTTTTTTTTCTTTCTTTTTATTTTTATTGTGTTGCTTCTGTTGTCATATTACTGTTTGCTTTCATTGCTTTTCTCACATTGCTTTTTTTTTTCTCGTACGGGTGTACGACAAACACTACTGATTTGCCATTGTTGCCGCTGCCTGTAGGGCCCCAGGCCTCGTCAAGCTGCTCAATGAGCAGCTTTTTGTCTGGGGTCCATTTTTCCTTGAGGAAAATAAAAACTGATTCTGATTCTGATTCTGATTCTGATATTACCGCGGATGCCCATTGCCGACAGATCGCGTAGGATGTCATAACGCCAGGTTATATCGTACGCCTTTTCCATTTCGAGAAACACGGGTAAGAAGTATTGTTTATGTATGAAGGCCAAACGAATGTTTGCTTCGATGCGCACGAGATGGTCGGTTGTAGACCGTCCTTCTCTGAAGTCGCACTGATGTCGATCAAGAATTTTGTTTGACTCAAGGAAGTGTAAAAGGCGACGGTGTATCATTTTTTCAAAGAGTTTGCAGAAACAACTTGTGAGGGCTATTGGGCGGTAACTTGTTACTAATGTAGGGTCTTTACCTTGTTTCAAAATCGGAACGACAAGGGATTCTTTCCATGCAGTAGGTAGGAACCCGGCAGCACATATAGCATTGAAAACTGCCCGTAGTGTTATTTGAGTATCACTGTGGATGTGTTTAATCATGTCGTACATGATCCTGTCAGGTCCAGGTGCAGAGCTCCGACATGCAGTCAAGGAGGCTCTCAATTCGGCGATGTTAAAATGCATGTTATAGGGCTCGTTCTGTCCGCATTTGCGGTCAATAGCCTTGCGTTCTGCAATTTGTTTGTGCTTTAGGAATGCCTCGGAATAATTATTCGAACTAGACACGCGCTCGAAGTGTTCGCCAAGAGCGTCAGCTTGGTCTTCCAAGCTGTTCGCTTCGTCGTTCACAAGCGGCAACGGATGGATTTCTTTTCCCTTTAACCTCATTAGCCTGTCCCATACTTTCGCCTCTTGAGTATACTAATTGATACCTGAGAAAAGCCTCTCCCAACTTGCCCTCTTAGCCTGTCTTCGCGTCCTTCGTCTCTGGGATTTAACATGTTTAAATTCTATGAGATTTTCAGCCGTAAGACATTCGCGTAGTTTGCCCCAAGCTTTATTTTGTCGCCTTCGTGCCTGTCTGCAATCGTCATTCCACCAGGGGACCCGTCTTTTAAACGAAGTGCCACTTGTTTGAGGAATGAACTTCTCAGCGGCGTCAATGATAAAAGCAGTAAAATATTGTGAAGGTATGATTAATCTAGAGGAGCATCGATGAAGAAGACGCTGATGATCTGGCGCGCGCTCTCGGCCATATGGTTGACGCTTGATCGCCTTGTAAATATAGTGTAAATACGTTTTCCTGTTTTGTTTGCCTCCCCGTAACATCTTGGTGGAAGTGCTGGGGGTATAACGCAAGACGGAGCTCCGCAGCGGCCGCCAAGTCGTCACTCTAGGCATGTCCACCAGCGGTTAAACTGCGTCAGCGGCGGCCGCCATGCCAACCGTCGTCCTGGCTCCACCCCGTGACCCTGGGACCTTTTCCGGCACTGTGGGCGACGACGTCGACAAATGGATTCGACTCTACGAATGCGTGAGTGCACATTACAGGTGGGACCCGACCATGGTGTTGGCGAATGTCATATTTTATCTAAAGGGAACGGCGAAGGCCTGGTTCGATAACAACAAAGAGGAGCTCACAAGCTGGAGCGTATGTAAGACTAAACTTCGCGAGTTGTTTGGCCAACCTGCAGGCTGCCAGCGTGCTGCCAAGCAAGAACTTACCTCGTGTGTGCAGACGCCTACCGAGTCGTACTTGACGTACATTCAGGATGTGCTGACCCTTTGCCGGAAGGTTGACGCCAAGATGACGGAAGCCAATAAGGTTGCGCACCTGCTGAAAGGGATCGCGTACGATGCGTTTAATCTGATGGTGTTTAAAAACTCTTCGACAGTCAACGAGATTATTACTGAATGCCGACGCTTCGAAGATGCTAAAAGCCGACGTATCGCCCACCAATTCGCCCGCCTTCCGAACACGGCAGCGACATCAACGTGTGAGGATGTTCGTATGTCGACTCATCCTTCAACATCGGAGACCATCACCCAATCGTTCGACGCGAAATTGAAGCCGCATCGCCCGCCCATTTAATGCGAGGAGAGCCCTGTGATGCCCCACCTACGATATCCCTTATACAATCCGTTGTTCGTCAAGAACTGGCAAACGTGGGTCTTCAAACCATATGCTCTGTGAACCACCCTGACAGTTACCTTTCGGCCACCTTCAACCCTCTCTAACGCCGTTACCCCATTCCGAATTATCGCGATCCGAATGCATGGCCGCCTGACGACAGGCCAATTTGCTTTCGATGTGGACGTGTTGGACACATTTCACGATATTGCCGAAGTCCTTGGCCCTCGTCTTCTCGACCCAGCTCATCCAGCTTCCGCTATCCATCCCGAAGGCAGCACCAGGTACCAAGCCAACCTGACCAAGAAAATCTGGCGAGACTACTACTACTACCGCCCATTACAGCCGCTCGTCCTCCCCCCGACGCCGACCTTCTCGGTCACCCCCACCACGCCGTTCCCCGTCCCCGTCTTACTCCCGGCGTTTTCCTTCGGGAAACTAACGGCTGCAGCTCCTGGAGGTAATGCTGCTATTCCGACCTGCTCTCCAATTCCTCTGTTGACGCTCCCTACCAATCAGAACTTGATCGACGTTGAAGTGGATGGTCTACCTGTTACTGGTTTGATTGACACCGGCGCCCATATTTCCGTTATGAGTTCTCACCTCCGCCGGCAGTTGAAGAAAGTTATGACCCCTGCCCCATCACGTGTTGTCCATGTGCCGACGGTGGTACGTCTCCCGTAGCTGGCCTTTGTACCACACATGTCAGTGTTGCCGGCCGTCAAACTTCTGTTTTGTTCACCGTCCTCGTCTGCTGTTCCAATGACGTCATCCTCGGTCTTGACTTTTTGTCAGCCCACTTCGCTCTCATCGATTGTTCCGCTGGTACTGTACAGCTTGACCTACCAAGTGTAATTGATCAACCCGGACCAATCAAGAGTCGGCTCAGTTCTGCTGAGCACGTCCGTTTGCCGCCGCAAGCGGTGACTTGTGCGGCTGTGACGCCACCTCCACCAGTCCCCGACGGTGATTATGTGCTCGCTGCCATCACCGCCGTTCTGTTGACGCACAGTGTTGGTTTGCCTCACACTGTTATAACTATACGGGACAATCTTACTTGTCTTCCTGTGATTAATTTCGGACTGTGCTCACAAGTGTTCCCACAAGGCATTTCAGTCGCTATGCTGACGCCCTCCTACGATTACGTTATCTCAACCTTGTCTCCTCCTGATGCTGGTAGCTCGCACACCACCGATATCCCGTATTCTTCGCCAGATCTGTTTCCTCCCGACCTGAAGAAAATGATTGCTCCATGGGCCGTATTCTGAAACGTTCGCCTAGGCGAAATTTCTTTTTTCGCTTTCAGGCGTGCGCCGATTGGCTCTTTTAGCAAAATTGGATGAGCTGATTGGGTGGTTGAGCCCGACGTCATTCAATTTGCTCAACCAGCCAATCAGCGCGCAGGCTAATTTCGCCTAGGCGAACGTTTCAGAATACGGCCCCAGACCTTTCGCCCCATCACGCTGACGATCTCCTTCGCCTTCTCATCTCTTATAGGTACGTGTTTGACCTTTGCAACCGTTCTACGGGTCAAACCTGCGCTGTCAAGCACCGCATTAACACTGGCGATGCTCATCCGATCCACCGACGGCTATACCGCGTGTCTCCAGCTGAGCGCCGCATCATTCAAAAGGAGGTCGACAAGATGCTTGCCAAAGATATAATCGAGCCGTCCTGCAGCCTTGGGCTTCTCCTGTGGTTCTTGTTAAAAAAGATAGATGACAGTTGGCGATTTTGCGTGGACTACCGGCATCTCAACAAGATCAGCAAAAAAGACGTGTACCCGCTCACACGCATAGACGACGCCCTGGATTGCCTTCACGGCGCCAAGTATTTTTCTTCAATGGACCTTCGGTCGGGGTACTGGCAGATCACCGTTGATGGCATGGACCGTGAGGAGACCGCTTTTGTTAGCCCTGACGGCCTTTATCAGTTTAAAGTCATGCCTTTCGGCTTATGCAATGCCCCGGCCACCTTCGAACGCGTGATGGACACCCTCTTACACGGTTTTAAATGGTCCATTTGCCTGTTTTATCTTGATGACGTCTTTGTATTTTCACCGAACTTTGAAACGCATCTTGACCGACTTTCTTCTATCCTTTCTGTTTTTCGCAAAGCTGGCCTACAACTTAATTCATCTAAGTGCCACTTCGGACGTCAGCAACTTATCATGCTCGGTCATCTCGTCGACTCAACCGGTGTTCGCCCGGCCCTGACAAAGTTCGAGCTGTGCAGCAGTTCCCCGTTCCGACTTGCACAAAGGAAGCTTGTAGCTTTCTGGGACTGTGCTCCTACTCCCGTCGTTTTGTGAAGAATTTCGCGGAAATCGCACGCCCTCTCACAAACTTACTGAAGAAAGGCGTCTCGTTGTTTGGGCGTGCTGCACAGGCTGCCGCCTTCTCTACCCTCATCACGTCGCTCACTACACCACCTGTCCTGGCTCATTACGACAGCTCCGCTCCAACAGAACTCCGCACCGATGCCAGCGGATACGGAATCGGCGCTGTTTTAGTGCAGCATCAGAATGGGCATGCCCGTGTTGTCGCCTATGCCAGCCGTCTCCTTTCCTTAGCCGAACAGAACTACTCTATTACAGAAGGGGAGTGTCTTGCTCTTGTTTGGCCGGTGAGCAAATTCAGCCCTATTTACATGGCCACCATTTCACTGTGACTACCGATCATCACGCACTTTGCTGGCTTTCATCGCTTAAGGATCCCACTGGGCGTCTTGGTCGCTGGGCACTTCGGCTCGAAAATACACTTACTCTGTTTCTTATAAATCTGGCCGATTGCACCGGGATGCTGACTGCTTGTCCCGCAATCCCGTGGAACCGCCTGAAGCCTCCGATGACACTCTCGCTCTCCGCTTTAAGCCACATCAGTGTTGAACAGTGCCGTGATCCCATTTTAAGTGAGCTTATTCAGAAGCTGGATTCCGCAGCGCCCGATCCTTCCCTTCCCCTCTTCGTGCTTAAAGATGACACGTTATATCGCTACAACGTCCACCCGGACAGACCCGAACTGTTGCTCGTCGTTCTTACGGATCTGCGGTTGAGCGTTTCCGCCCAGCTACATGAAGCCCCGACCGCTGGTCACCTTGAAGTTTCCCGGACCTACGATCGCGTTCGGCGTCGCTTCTTTTGGCCCGGTCTATACCGTTCCGTTTGTCGCTACGTAGCTGCTTGTGAACCCTGCTAACGCCGAAAGAAACCACCTAATCCTCCTGCTGGCCTCCTTCAGCCCCTTGACGTCCCATCTGACCCCGTGTTCCGAGTTGGCCTTGACCTGCTTGGTTCTTTCCCGACCTCTACTTCTGGAAACAAATGGATTGCCGTTGCTACGGACCACTCCACCCGCTACTCAATTACACGCGCTCTCCCTACCAGTTGTGCTACAGACGTCGCTGATTTCCTGCTACACGATGTCATCTTACCTCACGGAGCCCGTTGTCAACTCCTCACTGACCGTGGTCGTTACTTTCTCTCCAGAGTTATCGATGACCTGCTTCGCTCCTGCGTGACAAAACACAAATTTATGACGGCTTACCACCCGCAAACTAACGGCTTGACTGAGCGCTTCAACCGGACGCTTACTGACATGCTTTCTATTTATGTCTCATCTGACCATCAAGATTGGGATGTTGCGTTGCCCTTCGTTACATTCGCTTACGATTCCTCCTGTCATGATACTGCTGGTTTTTCACCCTTTTATCTTCTGTTTGGCCGCGACCCAACAATACCTTTTGACACTATCATCCCCGATGCCGTCCATTTGCCAACTGAGTACGCTCGCGATGCCATTTCCCGAGCTGATGAGGCACGCCAAATTGCTCGCCGTCGCCCTACTTCATCGCAAGGCCTCTAGAAGCACCGCTACGACTCCCGTCATCGCGACGTTATCTATACTCCGGGTGCCCTTGTGCTTCTATGGACTCTGACTCGGCGTGTTGGATTCTCAGAAAAATTGCTTTCGCGGTACTCCGGACCCTACCGTGTCTTACGCCGTGTAACAGACGTTACGTATGAGATTGGCCCGCTCGAGTCTTCCTCGCCAACCGTTTCATCACCTACTGACGTTGTTCACGTATCCCGCCTTAAACCTTACCACTCGCCTGGATCATAACAAGCACCGTGACCGTGCTTGAGCAGCCGGGGGTCATGTCACGGTATGATTCACCTAGAGGAGCATCGATGAAGAAGACGCTGATGATCTGGCGCGCGCTCTCGGCCATACGGTTGACGCTTGATCGCGTTGTAAATATCGTAATATCGTAAATATCGTAGACGGAGACTTGAAAAAACAGACGCTTCTCTTTAATGGCGGACCAGAAGAAGAGCGTGCAGCCTACGCGCTTCGTCGTCTTTCATGGCGCCGACCTTTGCGCGCGCCATCCCGCGGTGCGGGAGCCCCACATCATTGTTTCAATTGCCCCCCGTCCGAAAAGCGACCGTCTCGGTCGCGTCAAAAAGTTATTTCAGCCACGATAATAAATGGAGGTCCTCAGGTGCATCTTGGCGTTCACGTACGCGCATAGTATGGTTTCATGCGCACTACGTGAACAACTTCAGCGTGAGGACGACGACGGAGCGAACCGGGGTTGGAACTGCAGGGGACGACTTCGTAGGTTACGTCACTGAGGCGGCGGGTAACCCTGTAGGAACCGAAATACCGGCGGAGCAACTTTTCCGAGAGCCCACGGCGACGGATGGGCGTCCAGACCCACACGCAGTCGCCGGTATTGTAATGGACGTCGCGTCGACCCTGGTTGTATCGAGGGGTGTCGGTACGTTGTTGGCTCCGGATACGATGCCGAGCAAGCTGGCGAGCTTCTCCGGCTCTTTGCACAAACTCTTCCACGTTTTCGCTGGTCGGGCTATTATCAGACACAGGTAGCATGGCGTCCAGTGTTGAGGTGACGTGGCGCCCATATACAAGTTCGAACGGCGTAAACTGTGTAGTCTCCTGTACAGCAGTATTATACGCAAAGGTCACATTGGGTAAAATGTCGTCCCACATCTTGTCTTCTACGTCGACATACATGGAGAGCATATCAGCCAGCGTTCTGTTCAGACGTTCCGTTAATCCATTGGTTTGAGGGTGATAGGCAGTACTCTTGCGGTGAGAAGTATGTGTCAGCTGGAGAACGTCCTGCATAAATTCGGCTGTAAATGCTGTACCGCGATCCGTGATGAGAACAGACGGTGCACCATGTCGTAGGACGATGTGGTGGACGAAGAACTTGGCCACTTCATACAAGTTTGCTTGCGGAATAGCTTCGGTTTCCGCATACCGGGTTAAGTAGTCGGTAGCGACGACTATCCATCTATTGCGCGAAGAGGTCACTGGGAATGGCCCAAGTAGATCCATTCCTATTTGTTGGAACGGTGCTTGAGGAGGGTCCACAGGGTGGAGAAAGCCAGCCGGTTTAAAGGGGGGTTTCTTGCGACGCTGACAATCGCGGCAGGTCTTTACGTACCGGTGCACAGAAGGAAAAAGCCGGGGCCAGTAATACTTTTGTCGTATCCTTGCTAATGTCTTAGTGAATCCCAGGTGTCCCGCGCATGGCTCATCATGGCACGCTTGCAAAATGTCTTGGCGCAGCGCCGACGGCACGACAAGGAAGTACGTATTTGGACCGCTTCCGCCGTTTTTCCTGTAAAGGACGTTGTTGCGCAAACAGTACGATGATAAGCCGCGCAAGAGCGAGCGAGGTAAAACACCTTCAACTCCTTGAAGGTGCTCGATAAGCGGCAGCAGCTCAGGGTCAGCGCACTGGTGCTCAGCCATCTTTACGGCGTCGACAACGCCGACAAATGGCAAGTCATAGTCAGGGTCCGATGATGTCGTAGGCAGCGGTGCGCGTGACAAACAGTCAGCGTCACTGTGCTTTCTTCCAGATCGGTAGACAACGGTTATGTCGTACTCTTGTAAGCGTAGGCTCCAGCGGGCTAGTCTGCCTGAAGGATCCTTGAGGTTGACAAGCCAGCACAGGGCGTGGTGATCGCTGACAGCCTTAAAGGGTCTACCGTACAAGTAGGGTCGGAATTTTCTAATTGCCCACACAACCGCTAAGCAATTCTTCTTCAGTGGTTGAGTAGTTTTTCTCAGCCTTGGTGAGACTGCGGCTTGCATAAGCAATGGCGCGTTCCGCACCATCTTGCCACTGCACAAGAACTGCACCGAGACCCGCATTGCTGGCGTCAGAATGGATTTCTGTGTCTGTGTTTTCGTCGAAATGAGCAAGTATTGGGGCAGCTTGCAAACGCTCGCGCAGTTCATTCAACGGCTGCTGCTGCTCGTCTGCCCAAATGAAAGGCACATCATCGCGTGTAAGACGTGTCAGAGGTTCAGCAATTCTCGAGAATCCCTAGACGAAGCGTCTATAATAGGCGCACAAACCAAGGAAGCGTTGGACAGCCTTCTTGTCTGTTGGTGGTGAAAAATCGGTGACGGCAGCTAATTTGTCGGGGTCTGGTCGGACGCCTTTAGGACCAACGACATGGCCAAGAAATTTGAGCTCTTGGAACCCGAAGTAGCATTTCTCAGGCTTGATGGTGAGGTCGGCAGTACGGATCGCAGCGAGGACGCTCTCGAGTCGTGCGAGATGTTCGTCAAACGTGCTCGAAAACACGACGACGTCATCCAAGTACACGAGGCAGGTTTGCCATTTGAGTTCAGCAAGCACGGTATCCATCATCCGCTGAAAGGTGGCAGGTGCGGAACAGAGACCGAAGGGGAGAACTTTGAACTCATAAAGCCTGTCAGGTGTCACAAACGCTGTTTTTTCACGATCCTGTTCATCAACTTCGATTTGCCAATACCCGGATTTAAGATCCAACGAAAAAAAAACTTGGCATGTTGTAGACGATCCAATGCGTCGTCGATGCGTGGCAATGGATAAACATCGCGCTTGGTGACACGGTTCAACTTTCTGCAATCTACACAGAAACGTAGTGTGTTGTCTTTCTTTCTGACTAACACTACAGGGGAGGCCCACGGGCTTGTGGACGGCTGGATCACGTCGTCTTGGAGCATCTCTTTCACCTGCTGCTTGATCGCTTCCCTTTCCACTGGCGACACTCTGTAAGGCTGCTAGCGAACAAGACATGCGGATTCGTCCGTAATAATGCGGTGCTTTGTGATGGACGTGCGCCGTACTTTGGACGACGTTGAAAAACACTCGGCAAAATCATTCACGAGACTCAGTAGACGGTCTTTCTGATGGTCTGGCAGAGCAGCGTTAACGTGAATCCTTTCTTTTAGGCTGGGTAACTCAGATTGTTGAGACGATGCGATTTCCAATGTGCCAATGTCAGTAACATCAATGATTTCGCGAAGAAATGCGATTGTCGTTCCTCGTGGTACATGCCGATACTCGTTGCTAAAGTTTGTTAGCAACACGACTGAACATCTGTTTCGCACCTGAAGAAGCCCTCTGGCTATGCAAATGTGGCGCTCAAGAAGCAGGGGGATGTTTGCCTCAGCAATTCCTTCGGCGTCGTCCTCCATGTCGCATCGGACAAGGGTAAGCACGCTGCTCTTGGGTGGCAACGTGACGTGATTGTCGGCAACATGAAGCGCGATGTCACGGTCGGTGTCATTACTGTTCGCTATGGCTTGTCTAGTAGCAAAGCTGACTCTAGACTCTTGCACGTCGATAATGGCACCGTTCGCCTGAAGGAAATCCATGCCGAGTATAAGGTCCTTTGAACATTCAGGAAGAATGACGAAGTCGCCGATGTACGTGAAACCGCGAATGTTGACTCGTGCCGTGCACCGGCCCATTGGAGTTATGAGGTGCCCTCCTGCAGTACGAATCTGAGTTCCGGCCCATTGCGTCGAAACTTTGTTCAGTATACGCGCGAGGTTCTGGCTCATAACAGACGTATCCGCACCCGTGTCGATCAACGCCGTGACTTCGTGGTCATCTATGGTAACTGGTACGTCGCAAGATACTGACACCGAACTGCACCGATTTCTCTGCGTCTCAATTGCGTCATATCGCGGTCATCGTAGTGGAGGATCTTCAGCGTTCGCAACATCAGCGACCTCACCTCCGCAGGTCGCTGGACTCAGTTTTCCCGGGAAGCAGGGCTGGGTGAGCGACGCCTTGTAGCACTCGGTGTGAAGAGGGGGCTGGAAGACCTATGTCGGGCGGGTGACGGTGACCGGGTGTCACGGAATCGTGGGGCAAACGAGGTCCGGGCGTCCGCGAGGTAGGCTTCAATCTCCAGGGGGCGTTCGCCATTGCGCGGGCACGGCGCATTCAGTGAAAATCCACGGAGCCCAGCTCGGCGGTAAGGACATGCCCTGTAGAGGTGATCGGCTTCACCGCAACGAAAACACAAGGGCCTCCGGTCTGCAGTGCGCCATACGTCGCTCTTGCGGGGTGGTCGTGCTTCAGCCATGAATGGCGTGTGGCGAGGCCTGAAGTCGCCAGTTGCTTGTTCCACGGCGCGCACACCATGAGAGTCCGGGACGTCGCTCATACCGTGAAAAGTCGGGGACAACGAACTTCTCGCAACTTCCGCATACGACACGCGAGGCTGTGGCTGCCGTGTCTCGGGCTGTGGTGTGTCGCTTCGCTCGGGGACTTGGACTGCCTGCCTGATTTCCTCCCGGACGACCTCAGCCAGAGCGAGTCGCGGTACCGATGCCGGAGCCACCTGAAGCTTTTGGAGCTCTTCTCGAACAACAAGCCTAATGAGCTCCCGCAAGGCGTCGGTATTGTCAAACGGTATAGCGAGAGGGTCACGCGATAGGGTCGACACGTCTCGGTTGTACAGCCTTGTTCGCTGCTGCAGTGCCTTTTCCATTGATATGGCTTCCGCGAGAAACTCTGCAGCGGTCTTTGGTGGATTGCGTATTAGGCCACCGAATAACTCTTGCTTGACACCGCGCATCAAGTGCCTTAGCTTCTTTTCTTCCGGCATGGACGGATCCGCGCGTCGGAAAAGTCGGCACATATCTTCGACAAACATTGCGACGCTTTGGTTCGGCCGCTGTACTCTCGCCTGAATTGCAGATTCAGCTCGCTCCTTGCGATCGGGGCTGGCATATGTGCTGATTAGCTGCCGTCGGAATTCGTCCCATGTTAAAAAACCGCCTCACGGTTCTCAAACCATGTCCGCGCATAGTCCTCGAGGGCAAAGTAGGCATTGCGTAGCTTGCGCTCCGGTGTCCAGCCATTGAATTCTGCGGCACGCTCGAAGTGATCGAGCCAGTCCTCAACATCCTCGAAGGTGTCCCCATGGAAGGATTTGGGGATTAGCGGCTGGTTAAGGACGACCGCGGTCGGTGCGGTTGAGGAAGAAGATGGAACTGATGTACTCATCCCTCTGACTCTGTTGGGTAGAGGCTCGTACTCAGGTGGCAGTCCTTGAAGTCGACGGCTTGTCCGTACGTGAACAGGAGTCAGCTCGACCGGACTTCGTACTGGGTTTGTAGACGGGGTTCGATCTGGAAGCGGTAGCATGTACCCAGCACCTCCACAAGAAAAATGTAACGTAGATCGTAGACGGAGACTTGAAAAAACAGACGCTTCTCTTTAATGGCGGACCAGAGGAAGAGCGTGCAGCCTACGCGCTTCGTCGTCTTTCATGGCGCCTACCTTTGCGCGCGCAATCCCGCGGTGCGGGAGCCCCACATCATTGTGTCAATATAGTGTAAATACGTTTTCCCGTTGTGTTTGCCTCCCAGTAACAATATGATACGGCATGATCTATAGGAAAATTATTTATAAATTCTCGTGATAAGTACGTGAATTCCCTAAAGCATTCCCAGTCAGCTGAGGCTAGTTTCCAGCGAGGCACCTGGGGAAGACAGTCATGTTCGGTTACTAAGTTCAGGGTTACTGGGAAATGATCACTTCCGAATGGATTTTTAATTACACGCCATTATAAATCAGGGAAAAGTAAGGCAGAGCCAATTGACAGGTCTATTGATGAATATGAACTATGATGGATATTGTAATATGTTGGTTCCTTCTTATTGAAGAGGCACGCACCATAGTTAACAAGGAAGTTTTCAATGAGTCGACCTCGCGTGTCGCATCCCGAGTCTCCCCAAAGAGTGTGATGAGCATTAAAATCACCAGTGATAATGTATGGTTCGGGGAGCTGGTCGATGAGGCTGAAAAAATTCGTTTTACTGAGGTGATGGTTGGGTGGTATGTAAATGGAGCAAATCGGTATAAGCTTGTTGAATAATATTGCTCGCACAGATACAGCCTCGAGAGGCGTGTGAAGGGCAAACTGTTGGCAAGCAACAGACTTATTTACAACTATGCCTACACCTCCGGACAAGGCAGAAGCGTTGTCACGATCTTTGCGAAAAATGGCATATTGCTTGAGAAAGTTGGACTGTGTAGGTTTTAAGTGTGTTTCTTGGACACACAGCACCTTCGGATTAAATTTATGTATGAGTTCTGTGATGTCGTCGAGGTTACGAAGTAGTACTGTGACGTTCCACTGTAGTATCGTTTGGCCATGTTGCAGACAAAGTTTTTGCTGTGTGTCTCGTGTAAGAACACTAACTTAACTTACAGAGCCCTTGTCGGGCCCTGTGATGCGGGCTTTTTCTTTTTTGGAGCGGTCGAGAGATTCTCGCTGCTCCTTAGGCGCTGGCTGCGCCGCCTGGCTTGAAGATGTGTCCATCGGCTCCTGCGGCACTCTGGACACCCGCTCCCGAGAGCGGTTTGTTCGAGGCGAACGCCTCATCTCGAGAGAGAAGACCCTGGAGGCCACCAGCCTGGAGGTCGATTGCCCCTTCTGGGATGGCGGAGCACTGCTAGCTGCACCCGCCGAGGGGGCAGATGGCTTCACCGCCGGCTCACCGCGGGCCGGACAGCAGCCGGAAGCCGCTGCGACGCTGCCGCCTGACGCGTCACATCGGCAAAGCTGGTTTTAGACAGGTAGGTCACCCGCCTTCGTGCCTCTTTGAATGAAGTGTTTTCTTTGACTTTTACTGTGACTATTTCCTTCTCTTTCTTCCACGACTGGCACGACCGCGAGTAGGCGGCAACCTCGCCATCGCGGTTGACACATTGCAGTTTGTTTTCACAGGATTCGGATGCATGTTCGTGGGCACATTTCGCACAGGTGAAGCAGCCACGGCAGTTATGCGAACTGTGGCCAAACCTTTGACACTTAAAGCAACGGAGAGGGTTCGGAATGTAGGGCCTCACTCTGATATTTATGTATCCTGTCTCTATGGTCTCGGGCAGTACACGTGTACTAAATGTCAGAAAATTGTGTTTTGTTGGGATCTCTTTGCCATCTCGCCTCATCCTAATTTGTTTTACATTGATCACATTTTCATATTTCCAGCCTTCCAGAAGTTCAGCTTCGCTTAGGTCCATTAGATCATCATCTGAGACGACACGAGTGGTGTTCATCGTGCGGTGCGGCGTCACTGTTATCGGTATTTCACCAAAAGACACTAAGGTATGCAGCTTTTCATGTTTTTGTCACGGAGTTCCAGAAGGACATCTCCACTTGCAAACTTTGTAGCCTTGTAGCCTGGTCCTATGGTTTCAGTCAAGCATTTGGCAACGAAAAAAGGTGATGCAGTTCTTGAGTTCTTATCTGCCTTCTCACTGCGGATCACGTGAAAGCGTGGAAAAATCTGTCTTGTGACCAAAAAATTGAAATACTTCGGTGCGCCCCCGTTTCGGGCGGCGATCAGTAAGTGCAGGAAAGGAGCTATCCATATATGTGGAATGTGTTTCGGCGGTGACGCCAGCCACCCACCATGGAGCCCAACAAGGGGACGCTGCAGAATCTGTAAGGAACAAGTCCTGCAAACGCCAACTGTACGCCACGGCTATAACCAAATACATATACCCAAGGCAGGATATAATGCACAAAATTAACCCTTGCTGCCCGCGAAGTCGGAAGCTAAAGGAAAATGAAGAGAGGACAGGAAAGCTTGAAAGAGAGAGAGAAAGTTGAAGGTTGGAGGGAGAGAGAGACTGGAAAGGGCCACTACAGATTTCCCCCGGGTGGGCCAGTCCGGGGGTGCCGTCTACGTGAAGCGAAGGCCAAATAGGTGTGTTGCCTCCGCCGCGAGGCCGTAAAGGTCCAAACACCCGGCATTGGCTCAACCCCAGGATCCTCTTTTCCCCGGATACTGCTAAGCCGCGCATGGTTAGACGCGGGAGGGTCCAACACCCCTGTGCTCGGGTCCGTGGTGTCGCAACACACCAAACGCCTGCTTACGCAGACGCCCCTGCGGGGCTCACAAAGTAAATTCTTCCTAAGGATATCACCCTGGCTACGATCACTGCTTTAGAAGTTTGCTGCGTTCAGACTTTTGACGTCGACGCTTCCTGTGAGCCTTTCTGGTCTGCCAATTGTACTGACCACGACATCAAGAAAATTATGGCCCCGAATCTCACACCTGTGGAGGCTGAACAGCACTGCAGTTTACTGCTTGCGTAGAAGGAGATATTCGACCTGAGCAACAGTCCCTTATGCCAGACGTCACTTGTCAAACACCGTATACATAAAGGCGATAATCTTCCCATCCATCGGCGACTCTACCGAGTTTCAGTTTCAGGGCGCCAATGCATCAAAATGGAAGTAGACAAGATGCTCGCGGAAGACATCATTGACCCATCGCCAAGTCCCTGGGCATCACCTGTTGTGCTGGTCAAAATGCAGGACGCCACACGGAGATTCTGCGTCGACTATCAGCACGTCAACCACATCATAAAGAAGAACGTCTACCCACTACCTCGTATAGATGACGTCCTTGATTGATTATACGGGGCACACTACTTTTCGTCCATCGACCTAGGGTCCGGATATTGTCAAATCACTTTGGATTATCTCGATCGTAAAAAGACCGCCTTTATAACGCCTGATGGGCTTTGCCACTTTAAAGTTATGCCTTTTGGGCTATGCAACACTCCGGTTACCTTTGAGCATATGATGGACTCATTACTCCAAGGATTCAAGTGGTCGACTTGTCTGTGCTACCTAGATGATGTTATTGTGCTCTCGCCCACATTCAGCACACACCTTGAGCGCCTTTTAGCTGTTCTTCGTGTTTTTCGCAACGCCGGTCTACAGCTCAACTTGAAGAAATCTAACTTCGGCCACCATGAAATTACTGTCCTTGGATATGTCGTCAAGGTGTCTGGCGTCTGACCGGACCAGGCAAAAATTCTCGCCGTGAAATAGTTTCTTTTCCCACTGTCCGCAAGAAATGTCCGAAGTGTCGTGGGCCTTTGCTCTTAGTTACACCGCTTTGTTAAAGATTTTGCCACCATGAACCTACTCAACAGACAATCTGCGTCGATGTTACTGGAAGCCTTGGTGCCCAATGAAATATCGGACATTTGAGTGAACACCCGAAAAAAACCTACTAGCGGTCGATGTCCAGCACGCGGGTGCTTTGACCACTCTATGCAGCGTAACCGACCTTGATGGCATTGAGGTGCACTCCTACATCACTCTGAGATCTCATATAGTCATTGGCGGTATCTACGACATCGACGTGGCCATCATTAACCACGACTTGCCAATTGTTGTCAAGCCAGCTAATGACGAGGTGATTGTGGATGTTACTCGGAGAGGCAGTTCACGCTGCGCGAAGATTGCATTCAAAGGTAACCATCTACCCTCGTTTGTTAAGGTGGGACACTTCAGACATGCTGTGCGGCCTTTCATACCGAAGCCTCTTCAATGCCGCAAATGCATGAAACTGAAGCACGTGAGCAGTGTCTGTGAAAACCAGGCAACATGCACCCGCTGCGCCGAGCCCCACGATGCAGATAAATGTGGCGCCACTGTAATGAAGTGTTCGAACTGCAGCGGGTCACATGAGGCTTCATCGAAGAAATGGTCATCTGGAAATGGCCATCTTGAAAGAAATGGTGAGAGATAACTCAACTCACCGAGAAGCCGCCGCTAAGATTAGCCGACGTTCTTCAAGAAAGGCTGTGGCCTCTACGACGCGCTTGCCACTTCCTATGACATCACCTCCTCCTCTGCCGCCCAGACGATACAATGCGGAAAGGACCACTAAGTACAAGGCCACTGAGAACACATCTGCCGAATCTTGGCTGGCCCTAAAAAACGACAGCAAGCATCAACAGGATCGCCGCAAACTTCTGATGGACAACTCTCGGCGTCTACTGTTGGTGATTTGTCCGATCAGGACGGACAAGTGACTGTAATGCTGCAGTTGCTAATTAATACAATCCGCATAATCCTGAACAATCTCTAAACACTGCAGCTCGAAGTGCTCTGCAAATACTGGATGCACTAAATCCGGTGCTTGTTGGCATCGTCTAAGCACCATGGCTTGACCAATAGTCGCCTTCTGCACTGAAGGTAAAGGTGCGCCGATCTTCCAGTGGAATGCCAGAGGTCTCAGGACCCGCATAGCAGACTTTCGCCGATTAGATTTCAGAAATCGTTTCCCCATACTGGTCATATGCGAACCAAATACATCGACTCCACCCAGACGGTCTGCCTTACAACTCCAACTTACATGTCGGGCACGCTGCGTTTGCAGACATCTTAGCTAGTTGGCGCCACCATACTGACGGAGGCTCGGCAGCTCAGCTCGGGATCGCGTTGATCGCGCGCCTCGTCTTAATCGCATCACGTCGTCTGCGCCTGCGCACGCTGCGTTCACAGGCACCTTACCGAGATAGCACCACTATACCTGCGCAGGCTCGGGTCGTCTGCCCCTGCGCGCTTGCCTTATAGGGCATTTTCCACTGCCCGTTAGCAAGCGCTTGCGTGGCTCAGTGGCAGCGTATCTGGCTCCCACGCAGCAGGGCTCGGGTTCGATCCCGGCGTGAATCGGGTACGTTTTTCGCATTTCCGGCGATAACGGTTACATCATCGCGAGCCGAAACCTCTATTGGAATGAGCCCATAACAGCTTACGATGTAAAATAGAAAACGGGGTGGTGTCCTTATAGCAACAAAAAACAATTATCTGCCGTTCCTCTTATTGTTGCTACTTTCCTTGAATGTGTAGGAATATGGTGTAAATTCGGCGTTACTGATGTTATTACTGGGGATTTCTACCGGCCACCCGATATGTCTGATAGATTTTCTGGTGAATTCCACAGAATACTCAGCGACTTACATGTGCGTTCTCCTAACTCTATTTTCCTGGTGTTTGTCGACTTTAATTTTCCAAACATTGAATTACCCACACTCCATGTTAATTCGAGTGATAAAGAAGCCCATACCTTTCTTCATTCCTGGTTAGATTTTTTTCATGCTCAACTTATTGTTAGTCCTACCCGTCGCTCCGCTACCACAGCAAATATCCCTGATATTGTCCTAACAAATAACCCTGACGTTCTATAGATATACCGCATTTAAATGGTTTATCCCATTACGACATTATCACCGGGTGCATCACGAATCCATTCAATCAAAAGAAAACTACCATTAAGCGAAGTCATTGCTGCAATCGCGCTAATTTCGAGATGATTAACTCGGAACTACACACCTCTGAGAACTTCCTGGCTCAGTATTCATCACACACAATTGAACTAAACTGACTCTCGTTCAAAACCACTTTGTCTCACCTTGTTGATAAGTATGTGCCAATCATCACCATTCCACGTCATAAATATTCACCTTGATTGAGCCATCGTCTTCGTCGTCTTAACAACAAAGAAAAGTTTCTAGCGCCAAGCAATGAGCACATGTCTCCTTTCATCGTGGAACAAGTACAAGAATTGCGATAAAGAGTAACAGTCCCTGCTTAGAACAACCAGTCGTAATTTCTTCAGTCACGACCTGTCTACTACGTTAAGCAATACTTCTCATAGATTCTGGCGCATCATTTAGTCCAAGTTCCTATCCTGATATAGTACTAATTAGTGCTGACGGAGAACTAGCCACTGAAACTGAGTGATCGCAGCTTCTTAACGATACATTTTCATTAGTGTTCACCAATGAAGATATAATTTCTTGGCCCGTATTAGAGACATTGCCTGACATTTCCATGCCAGAAATTGTCATCAGTGAATCTGGTATTCTTCCCCTGTTGAATAACCTCAAAGTTACTACTACCTCTTATCACCTTCGTTTGAATAATAATATACATAAAACGCCTCTCTAAACATTTTTTCAGGTGTCATCAGCCCTGTTTTCACAATCATTATCATCTGGCATTATTCCTCATGACTGGCGAATAGCAAAAGTAATACCAATTTTAAATCGGGTGATCGCTCTGCTCCACCTAACTATCATCCTATCTCATTAACTAGCAACATACGTAAACTTCTCGAGCACGTCATACATACAGAAGTCATCAACTACCTAAAAGACCATGATATCAATGTCAAGTACCAGCACGGCGTTTGCAGAGGTTATTCATGCGACACTAAACTCGCCGGATAACTAACCATATATTTTCCGCATTTTCTGAAGGATTCAACGTTGACGCAGTGTTTCTTGAATTCTCTAAAGCTTTTTATCGCGTTCTTCATCACAGGCTTCTGATCAAATTAACACACTTAAATAGTCACCCAAGTGTTCTTGCATGGATAAAAAATTCCCTCTCCAACAGACAACAATTCACCTGTGCTAATGGCTGTAACTCTTCTTCAGTTCCTTTAACATCTTCAGTCCCCCAGGGCAGCGTACTTGGTTCCCTACTTTTCCTAATCTTTGTTAATGATCTACCCAAATGTGTCTCATCTCAAATTAGATAATTCGCAGATGAGTGTGTTATATATCGTAATATTAATAATGACGCTGACCGCCTTTCCCTACAAACTGATATTGTTGTGGTGACTACTTGGTGCTCCTCGTGGCTAATGTCATTAAATTCGTCTAAAACAAAGCTAACGTCATTTACCAACCATTCCACTCGACTTACCACCGCCTACTTTCTCAATAATGCTAGCGTATAACTTGCGCCAACTTACAAGTAACTTGGCCTTCATCTTCAAGCTGATTTAACTTGGCATTACCATATTAACACCGTCTTAGCATCAGCTAACCGACCATTCGGTCTTCTTAAGCGTAACCTCAACCACAAACCTTCACACTTAAAGAAACTTGCTTACATCCCGCTCATCCACCCAAAAATTGAATATGCTTCTGCCATATGGGATTCCTATCAAGCCTACATTATCAACAACATTCAATCTCAGCAAAACCGTGCTGTGCACTTCATCTTTGCCGATTATTCGCGCTTCACCAGCGTCACATCATTAAAACAACGTGCCGAGTCGGAACCACTATCACGGCGACGTCAGTTTGCTGGCCTAACCTTATTTCATAAACTGTATCATCATTCCATGCTCCACGATGTCTTCTTTTCGCCACCTCCTGCAGTCTTCCCGCGCCGTGACCACGCTAACCAAGTAAAACACATAACGTGCAGCTCATCGCTCTACGCAAGATCATTTATTCCTTGCACAATAATAGAATGGAATAACCTACCATTACGAAGGTACTGAAGTTAACTTACCATCTTCGCAAACCTTGTGGCAAGAAAACGGTGTGGTGGCAGATTATTTAATACCCAGTCAAAAAATCCGACAAAGCGTTCTTGTCGGAACGACAGCATTCTTGTCGGCAACGACAAGATTCTTGTTTGCAACGACAGAATTTTGTTTGCTGCCTTCCGACACCGACATCAATGCTGTTTGCAACGACAGCAAGCCTGTTTGCTGCCTTACAACACCGACAGCAATGCTGTGTGCACGATTGACTAGCAGATCGACACTTACGACGGAGTGCCAATATGGCGCCCGCGATTAGATGGGCACTGCGAAATGCGTCGTGGCGTCGACGCATGTTAGCTAATGCACGCATTTATGAAGGCACGAGGCGACACCAAACCACAGGTATTCGATAAAGTGTATCTTCATGGGCGCTATAACGTAAAATGATTACAAACTGTTTTGAATTCGAACTCCTGACGTCAAATTTACGTAACCACCGACGCAAGCATCGGGCGGTGACCCGCAGCGGTGTCTGAAGAACCCAATCAAAAACTCTCCTCGTTTATAGGAGGTCACATTTGTTCGCTTTCAAAACCAATAACATTGTCTACACTCAGCGATTTTTCTTATCTAAGAGGCGAGGAGCACGCTCTAGTGGAGAGGGTTTCGATGGGGCCGAGCCAGCACAGTGAAAATAGATAACCGCTTGAAGAGGGTGGTGCCGGCTTCTCCTATTGGTCTGCTTCGCCTTATTTAGCTTGCGGTGGCTGGTCGAAAATCGCGGCGGCGTTCAACGGAAGAACAAAAACGCCGCTAAAACGGATCCTCAGCAAGGAAGAGTTGGCAGAGCGATGTCGTATGCATGCCGAAAGGGCTCGATAACGTTTTACTGCCACGCAAAAAGGTTTATCATGCGCAAATAAATACATGCTCGCCGGCAGGTGCGAGTAGCGAGGGCCTGAGCGATCGGCGGGCAGCCATCTTTGATTCCTTTCGGAACGGGTCAGTCTGTGGCTATTCATAAAATTTTCAATTTTGCTCGGCATATTAATGCATTTTTTTTCGCGTGCACGTCACTTGGACGTGGTGAGTTTTCATGGTTTTGTGAGGTCGCGTGACAGACAGGCGAAGTGGGCGTAGCCTGAAAACATTGGACCAATAGCAGAGGGCTAATAGTGAAAAGGTGTCGAATCAGGAATGATTATTTTTCTTTTGTGTGGTTTAATCATGCATAATCAGTGTGTACACGTTATATCAAATGAGGAACTATCGTGGTTTTCGTGACGTCGCGTGACAGACAGGCGAAGTTGGGAGTGGTCCGAAAATGTTTTGACCAATCGTGGAGGCTGATTGCAGAAATTGGAATCAAAACAGTTTGGAATCATCTTACGTTATAGCGCCCCATGAAAGATCGATGCAAGTAGATTGGTATGGTGAGCCATCAATGAAGAAGGAAAGACGTCGCGATGAGTTGCCAAGGAATCCCTCTCTTCTGCATGGCTTCGGCATTATTTGTAAACGCTGAAAACAGTCGTCCACGCGTGTCAGCTGCGTGAAGGCAAGAGCGAGTCTACGGGTGCATGCGCACATGACCAAAGTTGCCTTCTTCGTTGGCCTGCATGCCGGTGTATTTCAGAAGATTTGAGCTACGCGCTTTGAGCTACGTCTTCGTTCCTCTGCCGGTATGAGCGTCGTGCGCAAGCTCAATTATACCGTCCCCGCTAAGCGGTTGTGTGGCATTTGCTAGCATATGCCGGTCTGAGCGGAGCGGACAGCAAGCGCTCAGCTAAAACAGCTGATCGTATGCGCGCTCGATGTTATCGGAAGCGTATCAATGTTTCGTTCGGTGCAAGTCGATCACCGCAGGGAGATTGTGTTATGCTTAACTTGGACGTCGTGCGTAGCTGTCGTGCCCAGTCTGCGTGTACGGTGGCAGCGCATTCAAGCTATTTTACACATATCTTTTTTGTGTATGGATATTCCCCCTCTTGTAAGAATGAATACAAACTTAATTTCATTTTTTGTCATATGATAAATCAATCACTTTATTGTTGCATCATAGGTTAATTACACCAGGGTCTCAATGTACAAGACTGCAACACGTAGAAGCAGCTGTAGAAAGCATCACACAACACTGCCCAAATGTTTGCTGCTGGAGCAGCATAAATTTATGCCATACATGTTCCTCGTTCATTACAGACATGAAAACGTTTGACCACATTGCACAAAAGCGAATGCATAGGAAAAACGTGCTTGTAAAATGACAATGTCACTTCCTAGCACTGTGCACAATAGCCACCAAGTGAAGCACAGTGCTAAGACTTACATGACTTAGTATTTCAACCATACATACTTGCAGTAAAAGTTCCCTTTGTGCTAGTGTGCAAGACACAGTTGACGGCACCATGAAAAAACAAACCGAAAAAAATGCGTAGTATACAGGAAGCGAACATTTAAATAACTGACTAACAGAAGTGAATTGGGCCGCTGCTACAGTCCCCTTTCTAACACTACAAACGCTTCTAATAGGAGTCAACCCTCTTGGTTTTCTGCCACGCATGCTCTAAGCAAGTCGAGGCTCACAAATGCATGTTACAAAAATGAAGCAGTGCTATTTTCTTAGTATTTATTTTTAAATATTCTCCCTCACTGTCATTTACACAGCATCCAGTCATGGCCTATTAAACTTTCATACCACAACAGCAGCAAAACTGACAAAAGGCATCCTGAATTTTTTTTGAAGCAGCTGCTTTTGTCCACCAATGCAACAAAGCTATGCTGTCTTTGCCGAGGCTGAGAGCGCAAGTGGCACGTGGTTAGCAACCACTGAGTAGAACAACCAGTAGACATAAAGCAAGAGCCAAGGCCACTTCACCCTTTCACACCGTTCCTTTCCCACCGCGGTCAAACGCCAGCTGCACATTCAGCCCAAAGCAAGAACAAAACCTATACAAACTGCCACGGGGCACAGTGTAAAGAGCACTCACTGTCGGACAAGCAGTTTTCTTTTGAAACTTCGGAGGGAACCCTATCTGGACGGAGGGAACAGTTTTGAGAAAGCTAGGGCACAGATTGCGGCTCATTAGTGGTCCTAACAGGTTAGTACGACAACATTGCAATCACATCAAGCCCAGCACTTTGAGACACAACATGGAAGATTGAGCGATATAGGATAACAGCTGTACGCTAATCATGAGCAGCCTGCCACTCCCATGTACATTTGGGATACGAGCAGATAACCCCACGTCATTGGAAGCCGCTCAGGAACGCTGGAGCCTCTCAGGAAGCTGGAACACCAGTGACCGAGCTAGACATCGATACTCTCCCTTATCCTGCAATTGTGGATACAGAGCGGAACACGACTGCAGCGTCATGACCACAATGGGAATGACGCCCTCGAAATCACTACGGCGACTCCATCCGAGAAGGGAGGGAAGTGTGTACAAGCAATGCACCACTGCTGCTCAGCTGGAGGAAGCTTCACCAGTGCAGCAGAAACGGGAAGCGACCCCAGCCCGAGTCAAGTTCCAAGAATCCTGTGAGGATCTGTGAAGTGAAGTGTAAAATCCTTGAAAACCGCCAACTGATGCTTCAACTGTGGAACAGATGTATCTCTCTTAAGGGACACTGAATACTATCATTCACAAACACCTGATGTTCCACAATGTCAGTGCATACTGGATTTCAAGACAACTGGCAGTCTTTGATTGGCACAGTAGACTGCAAACTAGCATAAAGCTTGAATAATGTTGTGACAGGAAAGGTTTTGTGACCGGTTTGTTTGCCAGGTCATCACCTATGACAAGATGTGGGTGAATCATTTATAAAAGTTACACTTGCCTAAACAATGTACACATATGGAAGCTTCGCAACACAAGAAGTTTCGAGCAACTCAGTTGGCAGGCGAACTCATGGTCATGGGTTTTTGCGCGGATAGATGTAGCATCATTTTTATTTCCTCCCTAGTAGTGAGACCAACTGAGCAAGTACACGAGTAGTGAGCAAGTACAGCTGTGAGGTTCTCCAATGTGTAGACAGTGCACTTAGGAAGAAACGGCCCTGCTTAAATACCATGGGGGTTCTCTTCATCCAGGAAAATATGTGTGCACATACAGTGCACCACACAATGGGCACCTTTACAAATAATCTTGGATGAGAGGTGCTGCCGCATCTGCTATAAAAGCCCAACTTCACTCCAAGACTCATTTCTTTGGGCCACTAGGATAATGAAATACAGTAGGCTGTTCATGCATGGCTGCAGCATAAAAGAAATCTTTCTACGCTGCTGGCATCCTTTGACTGCCAAAATGCAAAGGGATTACCTCGAAAAATGAGATCACTTCCATGCATGTAAACATGTTTGATAATCCTAAAAAATAAAAAGTCCAAGCTTGACTTGAGCACCTCTCATGCGCTCAACAACAGAATTAGATCAACTGATGAATTAGTCTTCGTGACTTGATGAATGAGTTTGAGCTTCAGTCCACTGCAACACTTTTGGTGATAGCCATGCACTTCGCTCAGACATAAAGCAGTTGCCCCAGAAAGATGGATCATAATTTTTCAGTTACAAGCCTATATTTTGAGGAAAGTACATACGGTTAAATTATAGCAGCCTGCTACAGTTCGACGGATGACACAATTCGGAATTCATAAATACAACTACTCTACCTTAATATTGACTCTATAACACACTTTCCATAGTCAACTGTACCTGCAATCTTAAAATATGAAATAAACATTCAAATTCCGATTAGTTGTTTTCCACCTCATTAAGTAACTCACAAATATGAACGTTGCCAACATTTAAGACAACACACTGCAATGTTATGTCGCCAACACAATACAAGACGTGGTTCTCAGATGGAGGCGGATAACGGCGGCACATCAAATGCACCGGGTGCAGTGAGCAGCTGCTGGCAGTGAAAGTACATAGTGCCCGAAACAACATAAATGGCTAAGGTATAACAGTACATGCCATCGGACATTTTTACATAGGAAGAGCACGTTTTTCTTGGAACAGAGTACTCAGAACTGTGAAGACAATCGGGCCAACCTGGCACCTCAAATACTTGCACGTTTGTGGGAGGGTATCAAATCGTGATACGAAAAGCCTTTTCACATTTTGTGGAATATCATGAATTGGTCGTGCTTGACCAAGAGCATATTTTTGAAAGCACCTCTTATACGTGTGCTCCAGCTCTTTCTTTTCAAACAGACAAGACGAAAGTTCCACTTGTGCTGAAGCAGTCCGGTAGGCCTGGTAAATGATGCACCGTTCAGCAATTTGAACAGGCACATGCTTGGCAGCTGTTACAAGCTGGAGTGCCTTACCAATGCCATATTCAAATGGAATTGTTGAGGTACCCCAAAGAGGGATAAAACATCTGTGCGCACTTTGAAAGATGCAACAACTAATGAATGTTAAATGTCATTGCACTTTCTCCATACAGCTTTGCAGTCTGCTGAACAAATGCTAAGAGCAACTTTTCAGCGGCACAGATTTGAGCTTCTGTGACAATATCTTTCAACAAAAAAAAGACTGCTTGTGTAAGTAGCACAAAATGTGCCACGTATGCTCAAGGAAGTATGCATCATGGCAGACAATGCTAAAATAAAAGCCGAGAGTGCCATTCAGCAGCCTTTCAATATGACCGATCTGACAAGGGCCATCCCGACCTTGACAAAATTATAGGTGGCCTTACTGAACGTAATCTTGCGTCCACAATTAAACTTCAAGTCCCTGCCTATGTACCACGAACAACCAGTACATGATAGCCGCAATTCAGTCACTTTCTTTGTCATGCCTTCCCAAACACAATGCATATAGTCAGGTGGTAGCCCTCAAACAAGATCAAGGCCTTTCAACTTGATAGGAGTTGATGGTCCCTTGATGCCACAAACAGGTTCCTTAAGCTGAGCTGCTTGAACCATTCCTTTGACCCCACCACTGTGTGTCCTGTCAGGTGCATTCTGGCTTTTGAAAGGGTACTTTATTGTGCCTGCAGGCAAAGCATCAATTGTACTAAACATCAGAATGATATCTGCATTTAGAATGTTCAGATGGACATTGCAGTGAAAATATGCAAGATTTTAAAACACTTCCAGTAGTCAAACATTTCACAGATGGCCCTCATGCAAAATTGATGGCATCTCTCGACAGCACAGCACAAGTGGGGAAAAGGCGCCATGTTGCAAGACTTCACCCACCGCAAAGAGAAAGAATCTGCCTAGGACTGTCCAAGACCTGCAGTTTGCATGAGCCATGCAAAATATTGCTTACATTCCCCGGGTTCATCTTTTACCGCGACAAAAAGGGCAACGAAAGAGAAATTTCAGATACCAGCTAGAAACAAAGGACACATTTTTTTCTTGGGCATATATGCCACAAAAGAACCAGCATGAGCAGCATTTTATCACAGCCTATTTTACCAGATTTTCTAGAAGTATAGCTATACTGTTGAAGTAAAATACTATTGATTTAACTACATTATGCATTTTTGTGCAAGGAAGTGAACACTTGCAAATTTTTTGTTTATGATTCTGACAAGTTTCTTTGAAACTTACAGTTGCACGACATCCTAAACTACACTTAACTGAGGTGTGAATTACAACGTCAACATCAATGCACTGTAATGTTTCGAGTGGCCCGTGAGCATTCATTAAAATAATTTCAATTTTCAACAAACACTATCACTCTAGTGCAAGGGGTGTTGTTAAGGCTATTTCATTGTTAAGGCTATTTCGCATGGCTCACGAATACCGCACGTCTTGGCAGTCCTAGTCAAGTTCTTGCAGCTTTGTGACGGGTACAGTCCTATAATATGGTGCACACAAGGTCTATAGCGGCAGTGCCATGCAGTTTCTGTTAGACGAGCAACTAAGAGGTCAGATTCTGTACCTTGGGCCAAATGCTACTTAGAAACCACACATCTGAATGGTAAAAGAAATGCAAACTGTCAAATTCCAAGAAGAATGGAAAACAAGTTAGTGCAATGCAGCTGCTGTGTGTACTGTATCCTGAATTCATACGTCTTTATCAACATCACTCACCTCATGGCGACACTAAAATCACTGTTTCTATTTCTTTTCCCTTCCCACCATACAGCAGAAACTTTTCTTGCAAGTTTTTCAGCGATAGAAAAAATTGCACTAAAAAGTGATGCGCGTGAGCTAAACTGCCATAATTATTAGTGCTTCAAATAGTTTTGCTGGTTTTCAGCTTTGTATTGCTGTTTCCTAGATTCAGAAGTACAGCAGTCGGCCAAATTGGAAAGTGCAAAAGCTAATTCTGCACTTCTTCTACAGTATCAGCGGCTAGCTAGGGGCACTTTCTGCACGAATCTGTGTCGTTACATCCAGGCACACCACTTAACTATGATCATAGGCTGCTGTCTGCCAATGCCAAACACGATATCATTAAGGTATTACATGATTTGTCAGATTTGCAACAAATGTTAAAACAATTGAACAGCAGGCCACTGAAAGTGATGACATAATTGCATCATGAAATAGTGTGGAAAGTATGCAGTCATTATAAAAATACATCAGGCATGGTCAACCAAAACTGCTGATGCACCAAACAATTAAAACAAAAAGCAGTAAGTGGATAGCTTTAATTGTTAATCACTACGAACTTTCCTGTGTACGTAAAATCCAGTAAATAGGTTTGACAAGTTATTTGGTATTCTTCAAATCTGCAGCACATACACTAAAACACGGATCAGAGAAACATGAGACATAAAGCTTTTTTGACAGCCTGTGGTTTAGTGTGTGCACATCACATTCAAATAATACCAGCATGCATAAGCAAAGAGCCCACATTCCTTCTCTCATAGACTTGACAATAGCCATTACAATTAATGGCAAAATGCTGTTTCACTGAGCTCACTTACCATCTATAAGCATACCTTGCTCCAAGCACCAGCTGCATCCAAAGTACCCATTATACTGCTTCCTGTTTAGGATAGCTGCTCTTGCTGGGGAGTCAACACAACAGACAACAACGTGCACTGCTGACTGAACAGTTCTTCCAGTGTGTGACCATACCAGCTTTCCAACGCTGTTGATCTCTTCGACAAGCTGCTTCAGGGAGAGCATTTGTATACCAACACCTGAAGCTAGCACATTTTGCCACAGAGTTAAAACTGGAAGTTAATTAATCATCACTTGAATTGACCATATGGAGTTTTTGCTCGCATCAAACACAGGTGCTCCATCTGTGTTCATGGTCAAAGTGATGTCGCTTCATGTCATGTTCCTCTGCTTTCTAACACTGTGGTAGAAAATGCCATCCGTGATGTCAGCAAAAACTCCTGACACATGAGGAGCCGATGCAATCTTCTGCAAATTAGAAAGTAAGGTACTGCCAACCTGTTTTAGCAGTACCAGAAGCTGCTGCTTAATGTTAAATATCGGAAAAAAACTTGCAGTAATAATTAAATGTTGCAGCTTCTCACTGCCACAAGAAGCAAAATTGATGGTGTCTTCGTCTTTGGCATCATTTTATCTTCCCAGATATTGATGACAGGTCTGGCAGTATAGATGGATCCTCAGTGCTTTTCTGTTTTTTCACAGCCTCCTCACAGCATATGTAGCGCATGGCACAACTTTCTCCCAAAACAGAGCATTTATTAAAGTGAGAAGTCCATGTAGTTGTGCCCACGTAAGACCTGAAGTAACAAGATATGCCAGTATGAGCAGCATAGCCTGTGCCCTTGTCGTTTTCTGGTTTGGATGGTACTCCTCCGAGAGCTTTGTGAAGTACATGTACTGCATGCTCACTTTCTTCAGCACCATTCTCTGGTTCACTGTCTGCATCACCCTTGTGCCCTTCATCCATCCACTTCCGAACCATCATAACTCAACTCAAAGGCAGAACTGAATTCATCGCAACTGAAGTTCACTGTACCTTCATACGCAGTGCCTATTTCACTTGCAGCTTGCTTAGTGTCTTCTACGTCGCTGACATGTGCACTCGTGCTTGCACAAGCATACATTTCCGAAGCAAGGTTAGAGTTGATGTGCCTAAGATTATCAGCTTCATTCTCGCTCGATTCAACACTACTGACATTCGTGGAAGGGCTGTTCAGGTTTTCCAGGTTCATCTGAAAGAGCAAACAAATAAGAAATTTTATCTTCTAGGGATACCAACGACAAAACACGTGTCACATTCACAAGATACATACATAGGGCATAGGAAGGCAACGGTGAGATTACCACTCTTGCGCAAAGCCAGTTCACTGATTAATATGTACGGCAAAAAAGGACTGTGTTGCTTTATATATATTGAATATAATTATGGGTGCCACAGTGTATGTCCCGCGTGCTAACTTCATAATAGTGCAGGAAGATGCAGGTTTACCAACTCTGTCTCGGGTAATGAACAGGACCCTGATAAAATGCGCTCCCTAGGGAGTCGGCTATTATTCTGCCATTAGCCACCTCCGGCTGTGTCCTTTTGCAAATATCCTTAGGTACCACTATTAGAGGGAACATGCACGCGTGTGGCGGTTGTTCTGTAAAGTGCCATCTGCTGGCGCCCGCTCGGCACAGGCACAAAGTGCGGCTGAGGCAGTACGCTCCATGCATTGTCTGCAATTACACCGCCAAGTGATTGGTAGTAGCAGACGACACACGGAGCACAGAGCACCAGTGGCTTTCTGCACCAAGCGGGTGCCAGGCACCAGCAGATGGCACCTCATGGAGCATTGGTCACATGCTCGATTGTTTCCTCTTACAATGGTAGATCCTGTACGTTGCATTGTCCCAGGCTAAGATCGTTGCTGTTACACGTGAATGATTCAATTAATTTTATGGCACGTCCTTCCAAAATAAATCGCTCTGCCATAAACCCTCCAAGATGCGTTACCAAAAAGCCCACATTGCAACCCTCGCGATCCTTGGTTGCAAGGAACGTTAGTTGTAACTGCACTACGAAGAAACGTGCGCGTCACGATCGAGTGCTAGCACAAAACGGTTCCCGCTTTCCCCGCGTCGTGACCGATTGATGTGCGAGGCAGCACTCAAGACTACGCGTTTTTTGGCTCGGGAAGCACACTGGCGGCTTTGACGCGTCATAGTTTGCCCCTCACGCAGTAAGACTTGTAGCTGCTTTTTGTTATTTGCAGTATGAAATACTGAAACTTACAGTAATGACACGTACCTGACTTACAGCAGTGGATGACCCTGGTCTTTTGAGCATGTACTCTCGAGTTTGCTGTGGCACTTGATCGTTCGAGTCCGGCTGCAGGTACTGCCTATAATGCTTCCTCTGATTTTGGGACATTGCGACGTTCGAAGCCAAAATTTTTCACTGGCGCGAACACTGCGGGGCAGTCCAATATGACTGTACGGACTATATTGATATAAAGGTGTAAGCAATACCTAGTCGCGATCACGTCAACTGCAAGCTTTTAGTAAGCTTGGCTTCGCCTCGCGTTAGTGATCAGATTCACGGTATTACTGACGAAATCACACAATGCTAGGCGAATGTCAAATTATAACGGGTTAGATTATGAAGGTTATTATGTCACTAAAAATGCGAAAAAAATGTTCTAATTTATTTGTTTGGCGTGATTACAGCCAAATGCCTTATACGCAAGGATGTTATTGTACATCGGTTGCCGTGAAAGCTTGTAAAGTTGCTGAAAGCCGTGAAAGCAATAAGAAAAATTACGAACTGATAAGTTGTTCATGTTAAATAACCTTATAAATAAAGGATTTAGAAAACTGACATGTAGTGCAGAGGCATACATATCAAGAAAAGAGGAATGCATGCATATACGATTGATTGATCTACTGATTGATTGAACGTTTTTGCTTATGGGATGGCGAAAGGGCAAAATGGGCTTTGTGTTTCTGTTTCTTCGTAAGTTTTATTTTGCCAGCACAAGATGCGATCTAAACAAGCTAGAGAAACACAACAGCGGAGAAGATGGTTTTCGGATATTACAATAGAGAAAGATACTATATCTTAATTTGTTGTTGTCCCATTGTCCCATTGTTGCATATCTGCAACACCTAGTTCCGCACCCTGCCGTTTGCGAGGATCCTAATGCAACGTTAAAAGTTGTCCTTACTATTGTCGCTTGAGGGTTTTTCATTGCACCAAGTTACTATCTTGGCCGCTTGAGAGCCAAATGTCGTTGTTTCTGCAGTTTCCAAAATGGCGGCACCCACGTCGTCCGCAAGCTCGTCAAACACGATATTGTAAACTTTTTTTTATGAGCCGTTAAGTGAAATTGCGCTGCTTTTTTCACTTTATATATGTAGAAGACACTGTGGAGACTAGTCTAGAACGTAAAAGTGTGCTTTGCGCTTGTTCAGTATTGTACATTATGCCCAGTGTTGCACATATGCAACACTCCAGAATTAATTCACAGCCTATACATTCGAATTTTTTATTGAATATTCGTACTCCCAGTCACTCTAAGAACACGAGGAAGAAATATGTTAAAATTTGGAATAGTATTTCACATACTGGGAATTAATGGGTTAAGAAGCACACACATGCCAGACAAGAAAATAGATAGATGAATTTTTGTGCCATCTGAACTGATCCTACCATAGAGTCAACCATGATCGATGTCATTGCATATTTAGGGGCAATGCTACCATACTTTCGTGTGGCAGCACATTCCTAAAAGCGGCGCGCATGATCTACACGCTCAGTAAACCATGTACCTATGCTATAATTACTCGGCAAGGATCTGAGTGGCGTTGAGGAAGTCGTGGGCAGCTTTTTTCGTTGTGGGGTGCTGGGGTGCTCTTTTCGGCGCAACAATAGACTGGATTTTTTTACAAGTACTGCTCCAAGAGCGTACATATGTAAATGGCAAATGGAGGGCTTATCAGAACACTTGACATTATATAAAGCAGGCAGTGCAGCATCTCTAGGGCACCCAAGGGGCAGCGGGGGGATCAAAGTTGGAAGCAAGTAGGTCCGTGAGTAGGGGCCTCGGCGAGCCCCGACCCATGGACCAGTCTGGGTTGTGGTTTTGGTGTCCCCATTGCCGCTTCCCTGTTCTTGAGGCGTGTGGTGTCGCGGCAACTGCACTCAAATATAATAAGAAATAATGGTACGTTGTTACAACTAGTAAATAAAAAACTATTAAAGAAATATCCAGCCACCACTAACTTGCTATGCTGAGTTCTGCCCCACCACGGCCAGTTAATCCCCGCTATAATGCTCTGCTTGGAGTGCACCTGTTGCTTCTAGAACAATTACTTTTGTATGATTCTGGTTGTTGAGAAACCTTGTGCTTATGATCTGTATTTCAGCGCCCAATGTGTCGCACGCAGCTTTGGTGCAATTACAATTAAGCTTGTAATTCATCTTCATTTATTACTCGAGCAGAAATGTGCAGTCTTTTGTTAATTAGTTTGTATGCATGATCACCGTTTCTAAACAGAAACAAGCTGTTTAAGGTTTCCTTTTTTCGGCGGTGTCATTTTGCATAATAATATTCATGTGCATATATGTAATTGATCAGCTCCTACGTTAACGATGCGTGTGCTGCATTGCTGCGGCACGAAAAGCATGTTTTTTTTCTGTAAGCCGCATTGGCGGCACGCTCTTGGCCTTCGTATATATATATATATATATATATATATATATATATATATATATATATATATATATATATATATATTTCCGGGCTAATAGATGCGGTCAGCTGCTTGACAATGCATGACAGAGCGATGAACCTAGCGTGCATGCCCAGGCAGAGAAGTTACAACGCAAACGCTCACTTCCAAAACTACTTTTGATTACTGCAGGGCCACGATTTTGTTGCGACGCCTACCTCTCGATCATATGCCCCTCTTATCATCCACCGCTCATGGCCGGCTAGGCCGGTATTTTGTAGCGATGCCTTTAATGTAATAAAGTCTTTACGCGCTTATCGCGCTTTGTCAGTGGTCGGAGCGACGGTCCGCTCGCATTATCAACGGGATCAGCCGGCCGTGAGCGGTGGATGATAAGACTAGAGTAGAATAAGTCATAATGCCTTGATACAAAATCGCGGCCCTGATCGCTTTGTTAACGCGGGCGGGGCGTCGCTCTGACCCCTGACAAAGCGCGAAAAGTGCGAAAAGGAATCTTATCGGAGACGGAATCACTACAAAATCGCGGCCCGCGCGCATGTGCATCTGTGTCTGTGTTGTGCGAGTTTGCGTGCGCAAAAAATTTTTATTGCGCTCAAAGAAATCTGATCATGCCACTCTACATGATGCGGTGGGCAAAATGAATGAACGCCAACAATCGTGTTCGTTGACCACGTATACAAAACACACAAACGATCGATGCCAAATTCTCATGAGTTGGGATGTCATTTTAAGAATGCTTAAGCCTAATGCAGTTCTCAACGTTTCTTATAATTAAACTTCTGTACAACTGTAAAACTTTGTGCCTTCCACCCATGGAGGAAATAAAAAACTTTAAAAAAAGTTTTTTTTTCCTTCCTCCATGCTTCCACCCACTACTGTTGTACGGCATTGCTTTAGTAGTATTTTATTGCGATATCAATTATATGGACACTTCAACCGGATTTCTGCCGTCGGCGTCGCTGTCGCCGTGAGGTTCCCTATAGATAAAATCTTCGCGCCCGCCGTATGCCCGAGCGGAAGCGTGCGGGGACGCGCGCTATCACAGAGAGCGAACGCACTCAATCTCCCACGCGCAAGCAAGGAAGCGGGAAGCTAGCGCCCGAGGGAGCGGGAGGGGGGGGGGGCGCACTTCTACTCTGCCAACAACCGCGCTCGTCGCTCGCCCGCACCGTCTCTTATCTCCACACGGCTCTGACCTTTATGCGCCGTGCGTTCGCCGCTCAGTTTCCGTTGAAGCGATAGACCGCACGTACCTTCGCCCGGTGCGGCGTATGCGCTTGCTGCCAGCGTTTTGACAGTCGTTGTCTGGAGTCATTCAGTGTGATCTATTCATGTTTGTTTGTGCGCGCTCACACCACGCTTGTTCATTCAGTTAGTAATAGTCGGGCCACATTTTCCAACGCACGCTACACATGCAATGCTGCCCGGATCGGCAGTGCAGCGCTACAGGTGTGTCCCTTCGCACTCGCTGCCCACGGGAAGCGCTTCTCATCAACACCACCGTTTCACACGCGCCTTCTCGTGGTCATCGAGTCTCTCTTCATGTCGGTCTACTTACGCCGCCGCACACCTGCTTACTTAATCAGCTCATGTTTACTACAATTCATATTGCTACCAAAGCCGCTCACCTTACTTCGTATGACATTGCTGTGTTGCTATCGCATTCATTGCTTCGCCCTTAGGGCGAAACTGTGACATTTTTCTTTTCTGTTTTGGTTTGATTTGGGTGATGCAGTGGTCCGGTCGAAGTCGCATGCCAATCCGCATCCATAGAGTCAGCCACAGCTGTCATCTTAGCGAGAACGACTGCCTTGCACTTTGTTAAGCTCGATATGCTTGTATTCGTTGAATATGAAGTGGACATTACCACTGCGGTTGTCAGGCACACCGCAGTGCAAAACATTAAGGGGGGACGCGGCTTTCGCATCGCGAAAAATGGCTAAAAAATCTATTTTTAAAATCACATTTTCAGTTTCTGTAACTCTTATTCTATCTGATTCCGAAATATCATCACTGAAAACCAAGTAGAAATGCTCAAAAAAAAAATTCTTGTATCAGCCAAGGTGCCGAAAAATTGCACGGAAATCGCGAAAAAACGGCGTTTTTCAAGCCACGACATCTCCGGAACGGCGCAGCCGAGCGCCGCCATCTTGGTCTCGTTGGAAAGCCCATTTCTCCGTCTTCAAATCTGCCGCTTCAGCTATCTCCTACATACAGAAACAAGCACACAAAAAGCAAATGATTGAAGGTCGTGCCCGAGCCACCGATTGGCCGCGCCCGCCACGTGACTCCAGCGCGGTTCGCCATTGGTCCGGTGCTCGCTCCGTGTTGGCGTCGTCTGCTCCGCATGGCTCCGCTTGTTGCGGTCTCCTCGCGAGCTCCGGACAGTTTCCGTAATCTCGACGAGTGTTAAAGCGCGCGCTACGCGGACATCGCAGTAGCGTGGCCGATTCCGCTTTTTGTGGACGTCTCAGACCCGCGGCTAAGCATTCCGAGCATCGGTGACGCGGACTTCGCGACCGAGCTTCGGGCACGGAATGCTCGGACACGCGGCTAAGCCTTTCGCGCGTAGGCGTCTCCGACTCGGCGATGAAGCACATCGCGCGCGGACTTCTCGGTTCCTTGCCCAGGGGCGGATCCAGGTTTTTTCTGAGGGGGGGGGGGGGGGGGGTCCGCTTCTGTCAATGATGATGATGATGATAGTAGCCTTTCTTATTTACCGAAATTTACCGTTTTTGCTCACGATAAACCCGCGTTTTATACGGCTAGAGCAACACCTGTAGCCCGCCGTGGTGGCTCAGTCAGCTCAGGCGTTGAGCACGAGATCGCAGGATCGAATCCCGGCCGCTGCGGCCGCATTTCGGTAGAGGCGAAATCCAAAAACGCCCGTGTCCTTGCGTTGTAGTGCAGGTTAAAGAACCCCAGGTGGCCAAAATTAATCTGGAGCCTTCCACTACGGCGTGCCCCATAACAGTAGCGCACCCAGGATCTCTGCCAGGGGAGGTTGACAGTTTGCCTTAGTTCGCCAATACCATCTAAACAGCCCTAATTTGAGTTTCTTCACGGTAAATTGTCAAAAAAATGCTCTTTTTGCGCAAGTTTGCGAGTGTGCAAACGATAGCGCGTCTTACATCTAAGTTGCAGTACTCAAAGGCGCAAGGAAAGAAAAAGGGTTAAACAAAAGGGGGGTTAACTCGGCCTCAGGGGGAGGGGGGGGGTTACGACCCCCTAATCCCCCCCCGTCGGTGCGCCACTGCCCCATAATCAGAACTCGTTTTGGTACGTAAAACCCCAGAAAGAGGAAGAAGACCTGTAGCGAAGCCAGGTATCGGTTTCTCCGAGCTTATAGGAAAAGGACGCTACCCAATACAGCCATGGGCTTGGCGGCTGTGCCTGATAATACAGGGTGTTCAAGCTTTATGGTTTTCTTAAAATTAGGCACACGCGAAGACCACCTGTGCAAATAAGTTATGTGGCTAGGGGGGCACAAAGGGAGATGATAATTATCGCTGTGAGCAGCCCAATTAACTAAAATTGAACAACTATTTTTGGTTGACTGCAGTAAGTGGGTATGTTTGTATTGAAAACTTAGAGACAGTCGTGTTTCTACACAGTATCAGTCGGAATAATTATTCTAGCGTGTCCGTGCTCCGAGATATCCGACTCCAAATTTCAATTGTCGTACTGCGCAGAATAATCGAGTCGACGCGAGAGCGGTTTATGCTTTGCGTTGCTGTGGAAGGGAGGCATTTTGAACATTTTTAGGGCATTGACATCTTGATGGGTGAAGTGTTGTCATGAGATTTGTACTTCACAACACCAAACTGAAAGCGGCAGTATGAAATATTCGTTAGCATAGCTAAAAAGGTTTCTGCTGTTGATGGTGCCGTTGTTACTCTTGATTTCAACATTGTCACGTTTAATGAAGAGGCGACTTCTAAAAGAGGCCGTTAAGGTAAGTCCGAGTCGCCAAAGGGGCAGCGCAGCACCGACAAAAGACCAAGGCGCTAGCTCGTGCACAAGACTGTCCTCGTCTTCTTCTGGGAGCAAGTGGCACAAGCGCGTGGCATTACCCCTCCTCCCAGAAGAGCATCGACTCGATGCTAAACAAAGCATGGACGGGCAGAAAGACTTGTCCCAGGAGAAACGTAATGGTCCGGAAACCACGGCTATTGTGGTGTGCAATATGGTTTTAACCGCACTACGTGCACAATCTCGGGCCGCGGTTGTCGGCGTCGTGCTGGCTGGGTGCCGTCAGGAAGGACTTCATAATTGAGGTCACTTACTCGCCGAAGCACTTTGTAAGGGCCGAAGTACCGACTGATAAGTTTTTCCGAAAGGCCTTTACGGCGGACGGGGGTCCAAACTAACACTTGGTCACCCGGTTGGTACTCAACTTGTCGGTGGCGGAGGTTGTAGTGTCGCGCGTCAATACACTGTTGTTTCCTGATGTTCACGCGAGCCAGTTGGCGTGCTTCCTCGGCACGTTGCACGAAACGCTCAGTGTCTTCATCAAGATTGTCAGAAGTGTCACATGGTAACATGGCTTCTAACATCGTCTGCACTTCACGACCGTAAACAAGAGCAAAAGGCGTGAAGCGTGTGGTCTCTTGCGTAGCGGTGTTGTACGCAAACGTGACGTATGGTAGGACTTCGTCCCACGTCTTATGCTGCACGTCTATGTACATCGACAGCATGTCGGTCATTGTTTTGTTAAGCCTTTCAGTCAAGCCATTTGCTTGAGGGTGATAGGCAGTCGTCTTTCGGTGCGTGGTGTAACTCAGCTGAAAAACTTCTTCTAGCAGCCTTGCCGTAAACGCCGCTCCTCGATCCGTGATGACACAGGATGGGGCGCCATGACGTAGTACGATGTTCTGTACGAAAAACTGTGCAACCTCAGAAGCTGTGCCTTTAGGAAGAGCCTTTGTTTCAGCATAGCGGGTTAAATAGTCCGTGGCGATAATTATCCACTTGTTTCCGGAAGTAGACAACGGAAACGGGCCCAGGAGGTCCATGCCGACTTGATCGAAGGGCCCTCGAGGCGGTTCGATAGGATTCAGCAATCCCGCAGGCTTCACGTTCGGCGACTTTCGGCGTTGGCATTCACGGCAGGCTTGGACGTATCGTTTAACACAAGTGGCGAGTTTCGGCCAGTAGTACGATTTTCGTACCCTGGCAAGGGTTCGAGTGAAACCCAAGTGGCCAGAAGCAGGCTCGTCGTGGCATGCGAACAGGATTTCACCACGAAGCTCTGTGGGTACGACCAAAAGATAGGTGTTGTTGCTGGCAGCAGAATTCTTCTTGTATAGGATGCCCTGCCGTAAACAAAACGACGACAAACCTCGAGCAATTTGCGGGGGCAGAGTGACGTTGCGGCCTTCTAGATGTTCAATTATGGGGCGCAATTCACAGTCTGCTCGCTGCCGTGTCGATACGTCTGTCCCGCTTATGGCACCAAGAAAAGCGCTGTCGTCTTCGATGTGTTGATCGGCAGATTCAACAGGTGCGCGCGACAATGTGTCGGCATCGTCGTGTGTGCGGCCGGACTTGTACACGATGGTCACGTCGTATTCCTGCAGGCGCAGGCTCCACCGTGCCAGTCGTCCAGAAGGGTCTCTTAGGTTTGCCAGCCAGCATAAGGAGTGATGATCCGTCACGACCTTGAATGGGCGGCCATAGAGGTAAGGTCGAAACTTGGCAAGTGCCCATACGACGGCAAGACACTCTTTCTCCGTGGTAGTGTAATTGGACTCGGGTCGTCATAGGGTGCGACTGGCGTAAGCTATGAGCCTTTCGTCGTTCTCCCGCCGCTGTACGAGCACCGCACCCAGACCGACGTTACTGGCGTCGGTATGAATTTCTGTTTCGGCGTCCTCGTCGAAATGTCCAAGAACCGGGGGTGATGCCAGGCGATGTCGAAGCTCGGCGAAAGCTGCTTCTTGTTCAGAGCTCCAGATGAACGGCGTGTCGTCTCTAGTGAGACGAGTAAGTGGTGCAGCAATTTTAGAGAAATTGCGTATAAAGCGCCGGTAGTATGCGCACAATCCCAGGAAGCGTCGAACGCTTTTCTTGTCTGTAGGAGTCGGAAAAGCAGCTACAGCGGCAGTTTTCTCGGGATCGGGACGGACGCCTTCTGCGCTCACGACATGACCAAGAAACTTCAATTCTTCATAACCGAAGTGACATTTCTGAGGCTTTAACGTGAGGTTAGCCGATCGGATTGCCTCGAGCACTTGCCGCAGTCGCTTAAGATGTCCGGAGAAGCTGCCTGAAAATACGACCACATCATCCAGGTAGACGAGACAGGTTTGCCATTTGAGGTCAGCGAGCACCGTGTCCATCATCCGTTGGAAGGTTGCCGGAGCAGAGCACAACCCGAACGGAAGTACTCGGAACTCGTAAAGTCCATCCGGAGTGACAAAGGCTGTTTTCTCCCGGTCACGCTCGTCTACCTCTATTTGCCAGTACCCACTTTTCAAGTCAAGGGAGGAAAAATACTTGGCTCGCCGTAGCCGGTCAAGAGAGTCATCTATGCGCGGCAACGGATAAACGTCCTTCTTTGTGACGTTGTTGAGTTTTCTGTAATCAACACAGAAGCGGAGAGTGCCGTCCTTCTTCTTTACCAGGACAACCGGTGACGACCACGGACTGTTTGAAGGCTGGATGACGCCATCGTCAATCATTTCCTTGACTTGTCGTTGAATTGCTTCTCGTTCTTTCTGCGAAACACGATATGGCTGCTGGTGAATAGGACGTGCATCCTCGTAAGTAATTATCCTATGCTGCGTGATGGGTGTCTGACTGATTTTCGACGATCGAGCAAGCAGTCCTTGAATTCACGCAACAGTCCCCGCAGTGCCGCCTTATTGTCCTCCGACAGCTCGTTATTGATGTCGATATCTGGGCCGCATTCTTCATCGCTGTCGCTTTCTTCACACGCGAAACACTCAATGACGTCCTCCCAGGCTTCAGCGTAAGCGACGGCAGTGCCCTGGAAGAGGTGTCGGTGCTCATTTGTGAAATTGGTGATCAAGACGTCAGCTTGGCCATCCCTAACGTCAATGATTCCTGGAGCCACGCTAATTCCGAGCGTAAGTAGAAGGGAGACGTTACACTCTGCGAGGACTTCGCCTTCACGTATGCCCTCGGACGTTACCGCAATCATTACACTAGCACGAGGTGGTATCGTGACGCTGTCGTCGGAAATTCGAAGAGCGGCTGTGCGGCGGCTGGCATCTCGTGTAGAGAAAGAGATACAGCGTCGGCGGAGGTCGATGATGGCGCCATACTCTCTAAGAAAGTCTATGCCGAGTATTAATTCACGGGAGCATTCTCGGAGAACAAGGGAGCTGATCGGAAATGTGGAATTTTGAATTTGCATCCGCGAAGTGCACACACCAAGCGGTTTGACCACATGTCCGCCAGCTGTCCGTACGTGCGTCCCTGTCCACGGCGTAATGACTTTCTTTAAATGGCTTGACAGTTTTCCGCTGATAATCGAATAGTCAGCGCCAGTGTCGATTAAGGCAGTAACATTTCGACCGTCGATCAGCACAGGTATGTTCATGGAGAAGTCTCCAGCCTGAGATACTGGCGTCGTCAAGTCTCCGTCGGTCTGAGGTCGCTTCGATTGGAGGTCTTCGGCACGTCCAGTATCAGCGGCCTCGCCTCGAAAGGTCGCTGACGTTAGTTTTCCAGGCGAGGGCTCGGAGATCGTCCTTGCGACATCCGCCTTGCACCTCCCGAATAGGATGGTCGTGGTGACGGCGATCGCGACTGGCGCCTTGATGACGGTGGCGCACGCTGTCGGGCGAGAAAATCTTCAATCTCGGGTGGCCGTTGTCCGAAACGGGGTCGGGGTGAATTGACAGGAAACCCCTGGAGTCCAAGGCGGCGGTACTGGCACTCTCGGTATAAATGTCCCGCCTCACCACAGTGGTAACAGAGCGGTCGACGATCAGGCATGCGCCAAATGTCCGATTTACGCGCGGATGGCCGAGCCTCTCCAAAATAAGGAACCGCCTGCGCTGACTGAAGCGTTGCATACGGGGTGACGGCAGGTAGGGGCGCTGGTGCAGGGATAGGGGGCCTGAATGCGTCGGCATAAGCCGCACGCTGGTAGTCGCTCATGGTAGGAGGCGTCACCGGCGACGGGGCGGTGCATCTTAAAACGTCAGCGTATGTTGCCCGTCGAGGTTCACTTGATGTTGTGAAGGCCTCAACTGGTGGAGCGGCCTGAAGTGCTGCTTCGTAACGTGGTGCGCCGAGCGCATGCTGCACTTCGTCACGCACGACGCTAGCGATGAAGTTGGTTGAAGGCTGTTGCGTCTGATGCAGCTGTCGCAGCTCGTCGCGGACTACCGCTCGGATAATCTCGCGAAGCGACTCGACGTCGGTCGTGAGAGCTCCTAGGCCACTGGTAGCAGAGGAGAGATTCACTTGCCGATCGTATTGGTGCGAGCGCTGGTGCAGGGCCTTCTCTATGGCGACGGCGTCAGTGAGAAACTCCGCAACCGTTTTGGGCGGACTACGAACGAGTCCACCAAAAAGCTGCTCTTTCACTCCGCGCATCAAGTGACGCAGCTTCTTGTCTTCCGACATGGTAGGGTCAGCTCGCCTGAAGAGACGCACCATGTCTTCCACGTACATAGCCACACTCTCGTTGGGTTTCTGAATGCGAGACTGGAGGGCTCAATCTGCTCGTTCTCGACGATTTGAGCTGGCGTAGGTGTCCAAGAGCCTGCGACAGAACTCACGCCATGATGTCAGGATGCCTTCGCGGTTCTGGAACCACGTGCGAGCACCATCCAAAAGACAGAAATAAACGTTTTTGAGCTTCGCCTCGTCGGCCCATCCATTGAACTCTGCTACGCGCTCGAAGTCCGCGAGCCAGTCTTCCACGTCTTCTAGAAGGTCGCCATGGAAGGGACTTGGCACCCGCGGTTTTTGCAGCGTGTAATGAGGAGGTACCGGAGGTACCGGAGTAGCCGTCGCAGGGTTTGTCGAGGTAGTAGCGGATGTAGCATCCATACCTGCCGACGTTGTCGTTGTCCTCTCAGGTAGCGGCTCAAACTCGGGGGCCAATCCCTGGATTCTCCGGCTGGCGCGATGTACTGGCGTGAGCACCGGTAGCGATCTAGCGTTCCTGCTGCTAGGAGGGGTCTGTTGCATGGGTCGAGAATACCCAGCACCTCCACCAGAAAAATGTCACGTTTAATGAAGAGGCGACTTCTAAAAGAGGCCGTTAAGGTAAGTCCGAGTCGCCAAAGGGGCAGCGCAGCACCGACAAAAGACCAAGGCGCTAGCTCGTGCACAAGACTGTCCTCGTCTTCTTCTAGGAGCAAGTGGCACAAGCGCGTGGCAATATAACTTACAATACTTGGAAATCAGCAGTCACTTTATTTGCGTAGCCCAGGCAAGAACCATGCCCGGTCGTCTAGTCACCATTACGCACGCGTACTGCCCTCCGGCTTCTCCGCTCGCGCCATTATTTCGGCATGGCAGCTGCCGCCATCTTTACAGGCTGCGCGGTCGCGTGTTACGACAGCGGTTACGGGTTCTTCGATTGTTTTTTTTTTCATTTCACCAGCCGTGAGGGGAAGGGGAACAGTTATTATCTTTGCCAATGCCTCCGCCCCGTTGTCAGAATAAATGCCGCACGCAACAGTCGAGGTGTTGCGTTGACTACAGGAACGTTCTTGAATACGGGCGTAACGCTACGCTCCAACGCGGCAACCACTACGCTGGTTGTTTACGATATGCGAATCACCGCCTATGAAGACTCAAGACGCCACCTACAAGAATAACGATGTAGCGTAGTAGCCGAGGGCGCGAGCCAGCGTCTTCATGTTTTGTTTCTCACGCGACGTCATCCTTTACACAAGGCGCGCATCTGCTCCCGTTTCTCTAACCACGCGACGCCATCCCAGGCCCGCGCGCTGGCGTTCGCCGCTGACGTCACGCTCCCCCACTTCGCAGCCGCGGCTCGAGACTTCGCCCCGCTCCGCGAGAACGCCCACTCAGATAAACGGATCCGGCGGGTTTGAGCCTCCTATGCTTAATGTACGGCAATAAAACTGCGATGTCACAATGAAAAACTTGTAGCGTACGAACGGTACTGTGCTCGTACTGGATATTGTCAACGTGCAACTGTGATCACAATGAGTGCTACAGCTAAAAAAAGTTACCTATGCGTAGTTCTTAGTTTAGCTGTTAGTTGTTTTTATTTATATATGAGCACTTCAGCGAGAGATCTCTTTCATTAAGCAGGTTGGTCGCGGAACCGATGACAGCCAATGAGGCAACCGTTGACACCCCAAGGGGAAACTAAGTTTATCAGGCGCGAAGGCGCTCGAGCGGGCCTCGGCGGGCTTGGCAAAAGGGACGTCCCCTCGTTCATTCGACGTTACCGACGGGACGAGTAAGGCACGGCCGGCGCCAGGAGGTCCAAGGTGTTTATGAGAAAAACTACGGAAACTTCGCGACACCACACTCCTACGGAGTACAACTAATCTTGTGAGCGAGCTAGCTTTACTTCTACAGGGCTGATACCAATGGTACTCGCGAAAAATACTTTTGAAGAATGCTGGTGGCCATATATATATATATATATATATATATATATATATATATATATATATATATATATATATATATATTGCGACAGGGCCATCCCCCTGTCAGCGAGGGGGCGATGCAGAAATTTGAGGGGGGGGGGGTCAGGACATCCGGACATCCCCCCGGGATCCGCGCCTGTCCTTGCCTAAGCATTTCGTGCGTTGGCGCTTCCGACTGCGCGACTAAGCAAATCGAGCGTCGACTCCTCGAGCCCGCGGCTACGCATTCCGCGCGTCGGCACATCGCTCAACAAGTGTCGACTGCTCGGACCCGCGGCTACGCACTTCGCGCGTCGGCACCGCGAGCGTCGACTCCTCGAGCCCGCGGCTAGGCATTTCGCGCGTCGGCATCTCGGACTGTGCGACTAAGCTAATCGAGCATCGGCTCCTCCAGCCCGCGGCTAGGCATTTCGCGCGTCGGCACATCGCTCATCGAGTGTCGACTTCTCGGACACGCGGCTAGGCACTTCGCGCGTAGGCACCTCGAGCGTCGACTCCTCGAGCCCGCGGCTAGGCATTTCGCGTGTCGGCACATCGCTCATGGAGTGTCGACACCTCCAGCGTCTATTCCTCGGACCCGCGGCTAGGCATTTCGCGCGTCGGCACCTCGGACTGCGCGATTGAGCTTACCGAGCGTTTGGACCCGCGACCAGGCATTTCGCGCATCGGCACCTCGGACTGCGCGACTAAGCTCGTCGAGCGTCTATTCCGCGGACCCGCGACGAGGCATTTCGCACATCGCGCGCCGACTCTATTATCGTAATGCCACGATATCTCGTAAGAATACCTATCATACCACCCCTTTAATTCATAAAGAGTACCTGATCATCAGCTCTGTTCACTAGGCCACTTGGGCTGGCACAGTCACTTGGCTGCAGAAGTGAGGCTTGATACAAAAGTACAGGCTGGAAAGCACCTAGCAGCTGCATTGCTGCCTATCTATCAGCGGCTCTCCTAGCCTCCATAGCCATTGTCAATAGAAGATGATTCAGAAGGCTGCTGAGAGCCTTCATTCAGTAACATGGTCGATTCTACCAAAAAAAAAAAACAATGCCTCACTGACTGCACTAGAGGCTGCTATCAATGAGGCAGTCTGCAGATACAACGCTAGAACTACTGTATATTTATGCCCACATAGTTATGCACCTCACTTGGTTTGAAACCCAGGCACCATGCTCTTTGTAGAGCAGCAGTAAAGAATGCCATAGAAACATGAAAAAGGCAGAACGAAGGCTCAGCAGACCAGAGGCCACATGTCCAAGAAGCCCCACGTCACCAAACACATCAAAGATTACAACTTTGGTGCGTTCTAGAGAACTGAAGAGAAGGTGCAACTTTGAAAGCCGTTTTCTCAAAACTGTTTTTTTTTTTGCCTTTCTGCTCAGTTTCTGGAGAGGATTTCTGCTTTACCGTTTAGCCTATTTTGATTCTGTTTTTTTTGTCACATTCCTTGGACTACAGTGCAGGTCGAGACAGTCTCGCATTTGATCTTGACGTTTTATAAATTTATGGCATGGCTATTCGTTCACCCCGAAAGTGTGCTTGGTGCGAAGGTAACTTGAAAAATGACTATCTAAAAAATTTGTGTTGCGAAAAAAAAAAGTAAGACTGTCACGACCTTCAGCACGCATTGAGCTATGCAGTCAATACTCAACGAGCCTTCCATCTAGTTTTTTAAGCTCCGCAGGCCCTCCAGAAAGTTCAAGAGAGAAAAATTCTGCTCAATAATATGTTCTCAAGGTATCACTCTGAAACTTTTATGGAAGTATCAGGGAGACATTCTAAACATTTTTGCCAATTTTCTTCAAAATCCATGGAGAAATCAGGAAGTTGATTTTCAAACACACGTCCCCCCTTAACCCAGAGAATGTCGTGGATTTCGATCCAATTGTCCTCTACGACGTGTGGTGGAACGGCGATGCGACAGATTGCTGCACATGGCTGGTAAGTTACACTCATTCGTTAATAAGCACACCTTAAATGTTTATACGACTAACATTTCGAACGATTTAATCTTCACCGGCATGTGCTTTGTCCCGCTCATGGTGCAGTAAGCAAATGGCCGGCGCAATCTCGTAGTGTGACTTTGGGGTTTAGGCCTGGCTGCTCAAGACGTATCTCTCCTTTGACTAGAGTCTCGGGCAGTCTGCGATATGTCTGGAAGGGTCGGCGTTATGAAATGGGGAGGGGGTGCAGCACGCACTGCCGCGGACGCTCAAGGTAGACACTGCTTTGAGGAGCCATCGGCGCAAATGTGTGCTTTTGTCAGTTATCAGCACAATTTTGGTTTTCGACACATAATTTTCGGCGTAAATGTTCAGTGGCTCCATATTTAGTCTGATGGAATGACATATGCAACATGTGAACCTGTCTACTGCATGAACGGGTATCTGTCGTGTAGTGGACGTGGGAGCCACGCTTGCAAATGCTTTGAATTCATGAAGAGATGAAACGAGAGTAATGCCAGGGGGAGGCCAGAGGAACTGATATGCTGGCCTGATTTGTTATTATGACAGTTGAATGTTTATCACCTAACATTGCTGCCTGTCGGCAGTGTCAGCTTTGTAATGCTTTGTTAAATGCAATGCAGAAACTGAAGAAGAAATGGCGCTGCACACGTCGAAAAGGCTCAGAAAGCCTGTAATGTCCTTGAAAATGGCAAGAGGTCCAAAGGAAAGGTATGGCAACTGAAAGTTCACAAGATTTTAGATTGATATGTTGTTACTGATTTTGTGTCATGTGGTTGTGCTTCATATAAAAAAATGGCGCTATATGCTAGCATTTTTTACCCAAGCCCAAACTGCATGAGAGCGATTTTGTGCACGACGAGCGACGGAACAAGCCGTCGCGCAAACTGATCACTCGTTCTTGTCGCTTGATCGCTCGGTTCAGGAAATCTACATTTTGTCGCTCGTCGCCCGGAAGTGCTATGAGCGACTAGCCAATAGCGTGAAGCCAGAACAGGATGTACATCAGTCAAGTACAACCGATTGTCGCACGGAACGAGCGAATGACTCAATTTTGATATGCACAAAGATAATAACCTAGTGCAAGACCTTAAGAAATATTTATGCTGCTCTTTACAGTAAAACACATTAAGTTAAACTAATAGAGCATGCGTCACGCCAGTTACGGCGCGTATTTGCTGCCCTCATACCAGCAACACCGGGGAGACAGCGCTCAAAGTCATTGCTCAAAGTCATCGCTCGCGTGCGGTACGACTTGTAGGCGACGAGCAAACGTGACAGCCATCTCCGTCACGTCGCTGTCGCGCGCAAGATCGCGTGCATGCGGTTTATACTTAAGGCTCGTTGAAGGCCTTACAAGAGCATTGCATCTCTGAGCAAAGGAAGTGAGCTCTGCAGTGGACACAATGTAGTGCGAGGAGACATTTTTGTGTGGCTCTCCGACTTCAAATTGCACTTCCATATCTGTGTTCATCTTATTGAGTAATTTTTACAGGAATTATAACTACCATGGCCTCTATGGCACCTTTGTCACAGGAGCATGGTAAGAGTACATTTTTTGTACAGCACTGTTCAGTTTCAAGCACCAATTTTTTCTAGTTGTGCAGTACTTCACACTCACTGATATTCGTCCATGCTCAGCAGTGCTTACTCACTGCCACTACCTTACAAATGGACCTTTTTCCAGGAAGCGACCCCTCTAGCGGCCGCCACTTCAACAAAATTTGACGGGCAAGGCACACACGCTCCCGCCGCTTCTCGCCTCTAAGCAAAGCATGGTAGCGTTTGACTAAGCAGTCTCTTGCGACGGCTGTCCCTGCTTTTTTTTTTTTTTCTTCTGTCGCTTGTGTTGCTGAAGTAGCTTCTCATTGTTCTGCTCTAGCAGCGCCCGTGTGTTTGCTCACATGTAGCAATAACACATTTTACATTTACCGACGCAATGGCAGCATGCTGATGAGATGTGCAGGCCGTTTGTTTAACCAAGATTTGAGAGATGCGCCGGCTTTTGTTCTTCAGCAGCTTGGTCAGTACTTTGACTCAACTGGCGAAGGCATGTGTGAGCGTCAAACGCGCCGCGGCAGAACTTTCTTCAGGAAAAACTCGACCGTCGTTTTGAGTGGCTCGACTTGAAGGAGGCAGTCAACAGACGCATGCACGTGGGTACGTGCTTGCCCTCAAGAGCGGGCATACAAGCAGCTCACCATGATGAACAAACAAGATGCAAAACTTCTGCACACGTACTGCGAGTGTACTGCAGGGCAACTGTTGTTTTATATCGAGATATGTATCGTATATGGCATGGTACTGGGGACTAAGTGGACGCAACACAGTACGGGCGGTAAGCAGAATGTAAGTGGACGCAACACGTTGTTTTGTCAGTTGTGTAAAGCTTCATTTGCCTGCAAAAAGTAAGACTCGCGAGTTTTCTATAATGCAGCACGCGGGTGTGTCGCTTTGGCCTCGCACAATGCATTCTGATTGGCTGTGTGGCGAGATTATTCTTTTCGTTTGGCCCCACGTAACCGTACAGCTATTTCCACATGCATGCGGTAGCACGTTCTTAAGCCAGTGGTAAAATCCGTGCGGTATACATACCCGTAGATTAAAACATCGCCGTGACTTCCGAGTCGGTCGTAGGGCGAGAAGTGCAAGAATCACAGCGCTAGCATCATGCTGTTACCAGAACGCAGGCTTACCTCACTCAGCAAGAATTGCGTGATAACGCACTGATAACATGGGGTATTTATTTATTTTTAATTTCACCGTGTGCTCCACTCCAGTACAATGTTCAGCATTCCACGCTGGTTTGTGCAGTCTACGGTACAGAAAGGGCCTGCATGAGATTTGTCGCAAACGCTGCGCCTATCACTCGAGCGTTAGTTCACAGAGTCTTTTTCATCTACAAAAGGGCTTGCAGTCTTTCCCACGAACAGCTAAGTGTTTCCTTTAACCAATATTCTTGCCCAGAAGACAAGAAAAATTATTGATCAGCAACTCAAGCTCAGGAAATTGCCGCGGATCATGCAAGGGTTCACGCACTCACTTTGCACACCTGCCCTGCGATAATGACGGCGCGGCATGGAATGCTGCTGGGGCATGCGCATGCGCATAGCTGAATTGGAAAAAGGTCCATTCATTATAGCCTATAGGCACTCATCATCATAGATTTGCAACCGTTCGCACTTTTTCACATTTGCTCTTGTGATGTCACTGACGCCTACTCATTCTAACATTGATTCATGCCCGGTCATGTCAGAAATTTCACGAGATCGATGCGGGTTGTACATTTCACTTTTTTTTCTTGACCAAATAGATGTGGTGGGCACGCCATTAAAAAGAATGCAACTGAATTTTGTTTTTAACAGAACCTAACAGTTTACGAGAAAAAGCTACCAAAGACCAACTGGTAAAGGCTACATTTTCATGCGGAGTGCTTTTTCTCAAATTTGAAAGTATCTGTGAAGCAAGATAAACGGAACATGGACACGTAACTACTATTATATAGTATATACAAACATAAAGGATATAGATCGTATGGTTTCCCTTTTTATAAGAAAAAAATGCCTTCTAAAAATTTGAGAAATACTTCATTTTACAGTATTGTAAAACCGATTTCACCTTTCATTTTTCAGTGCCTGAAGATGGCTTATGTAGCCATATGAAAAGCATGATGCCAAAAGACTTTGGAAGGAAAATGTTTTGTTTCACCTTAGTTGTAGTTAGGGGTGTGCTAATATTCGCTACTTTCAAATAATGAATCGAATCGAATAGTCACTATTCGTAAATGCGAATATTTTATTAACGCTTTTCAAGTATATGAAAATGTCAGCTATGCCCAAATTGGAGCAAAAGTATGGTCAATTCTCACCCCCGCGGGCATAGTATAGGCAAAGCATAAGAACTTGCATAGTAGAGCAGGCTACGCCGCTTAGGTAGCCATACTTTACAGGCTATACAGCGATGATTTGCACTCTGCAGAGTCCTGTGCATGTGAAGATAATGCTCCATTTCTGCATTTAATAAACGCTTCATAATGTACTATATAATGACAGAAACATGCAAACTTTAAAAATACTAGAATGTGAACACCGTTTTACATTAATTGTGATAACGACTGTTCAATTCACAAACGATTCTAAAGCTATTCGGTTCGATTCGCGCTGGCGCTATTCGATTCTTTGGGTAACAGTGCAAAATACGACCACAAGAAGGGAGACACGTACACACAAGCGGTGTACACACAAGCGCTGTCACACAAGCGCTTACACACAAGCGCCGACACACAGCGCTTGTACGTACGTGTCTTCCTTCTTGTGGTCGTCTGTTTTGCGCTGTTACCCGAAGTTTCAAGATGTACCAATTCGCCCAAAAAGAAGTATTGATGCTATTCGATTCGTATTCGACTTGGTGTCAAAAGTCACTGTTTGCACACCCCCAATGTGTGGTCCGTGTAATGTTTCTCATTACACTGCATGCGATGCTTCACACAGAAATGACAGTACAATGCCGCGGTGCTTTCCTGTGTGGTGAGAGCGCTAAGTCGTGGCAGGGTATTATGCTTACAGTCGGGCTATTAATGTTACGGGTACTTAGCCAGTTGAAGCTGTTGAATCTGCGAGTAGAATGTGAGCCCAGCAAGACTATAAGAGGGTGATGAGGGTTCAAAGTGGTGAAGTGTCCCTCTGACAAAATATGCCCTTTCAGATCCTAGCCAGTTTGGCTTAGTACATTTCCCCGCAGGGGCGTCTGCATCAGCAGGCGTTTGGTGAGTTGCGACACCACGTACCCGAGCACATGAGGGTTGGACCCTCCCGCGTGTAACCGTGCGCGGCTTAGCCGTGTCCGGGGAAAAGGGGATCCTGGGGGTTGAGTCAATACCGGGTGTTGGACCTTTATGGCCCCTCGGTGGAGGCAACACACCTCTTTGGCCTCCGCTTCGCGTAGACGGCACCCCCGGACTGACCCACCCGAGGGAAATTGTTAGTTGCCCTTTCCTGTCCTTCTCTCCCAATCTTCGTCTTTCTCTTTCACTTTCAATCTTTCCTGTCCTCTCTTTATTTTCCTTTTACTTCCGATTTCATGGGCAGCAAGGGTTAACCTTGTGCATTATATCCAGCCTTGGGTATAGGCATTTAGTTATAGTGGGGATGCACCGTTGGCGTGCACAGAACTGAATAGTATGTCCTGTGTCGTCCCCTAGTTGGGCTCCATGGTGGGTGGCGGCCATCCCTGCCGAATATAAGAATCTCTTTATGGAATCCAATTTCCCCCCACTACCTGATCGCTCCCTCAAGAGGGGGCGCACCGATGAAAGCTTCAATTTTTTCATGCAGCCGAAAGAAACATTCCCAAAGTAGCACGTAATCCACAGTCAGCTCGAAACCAAGACAGTCCGCACAATATCTCCTTTTGTTGTGTCAAAATCTTTGACAGAATTCGCTCGGCCCAGGCTACAAAGCAACTAAGATGGGAAGCGGCGACCTTCTTCTTGAAGTTCGAGACAAGACCCAGTACAGCAAATTAACAAAAGTCATTGCTTTTGGGGACATGCCCGTATCAGTGGGCCCACACAGATCATTGAACACTGTCCGAGGTGTCATCTCTGAAGATGACCTAATTGACCTTAGTGAGAGCGAGCTACTCGAGGGGTGGCAAGATCAGAATGTAGTAAAAGTACAAAGAATAACCATCACGCGCGATGACAAGCAAATTCCCACGAAACACATAATCATTACCTTTGGAACAAGTAACATACCTGACTCAATAGAAACTGGATACTGCAAACTCCGTTTAGGAAAATTAAAACTGCGCTAAAACGAGACACGAGGACGAAGTGGACAGGACGATCGCAGACTAACAACTGGTTTATTGGAAAAGTGCACCACCCTTTTTGAAACAAACCAAGCGCATGCGCAATGACAAACATGACAAGTTCCAAGACTTCTATCTACTAAAAATGAAATCGCGCTCTTTGCTGGAAAGATACACGGATGAGTCGCTGACGCACTTATCAGGCCCGTGTCTAGCTATCCAAGATGCCTCCAAGATCTCTCTTGCTCTTTGGCTCTTGGCTCGCCCTAACACCTTTGTACTGCTGAAAATGGGCTTGCATCCCTGCACGCATGCGCCACAATGAACTGGTAGATGCCTCCCACTCCCGTCTCCTAATGAATTAGCATGCTCCATCAAACGCATGTTAATGCACCTTTCAGTCTGTCCCACATAAACCATTACACAGGTCAGGGGGAACTCGTAGACCACTCCCGTTGTACAGGGTACATACGGACGTCTGTGCTTATCATCACATCTTCCATCGTTTACTTTGCTCGCGTTGGACATGGCGCAAAAACGCGATAACTTGCAAGGCGCTGAAAAAACCAAATCGACCCCATATAGATGGTGTGACACCATATAGATGGTGTCATCCATCTATATCAGATGGATGACACCATCTGATATAGATGTGTGCCATCGTGTCACTGGAAAAAACGAAGGATGCCCAAATATTGTAGTGCAGTTCAGAAATCGCGCAAAGCGAAACGCAGTGTTTGATAAAGCCCGCAAGAAACGACTGGACACATCTCATCTTCTGCTACCGGGCCATAATATGGTATTTATAAATGAGCACCTATGCCCGACGCTCAAGAAGCTTCTAGGCCAAACTGTTGCACGTAAGAAAGAGGTAAAATGGAAATACGCCTGGACCAAAGACGGAAAAATCTTTGCGCGGAAAACTGACACATCGCGAGTACTGCGCATCGCTTGCGTCAGTGACATTGACAAAATAGCATAAACACTTTGTTGCGGCTCTGTTTCGCGCATCCAAGTTGAAATCGGCAGATATGGCGGGGAAATTCCTAACTCCGATAGATGTATGCACGTTACACAAAACAATCAAGTCTAGCTTAACTTTTATTCATCTAAACGCACAGTCTGCGCGGAACAAAGAAGACGACTTGCATGATTTATTTTCACGTTTTAGCTTCACATATGATGTGGTTATGATTTCTGAAACCTGGTACCAAAATGATTATGAAGTACTTAAGGTTGCTGGTTACACCACACATTTCTTAAACCGAGCAGTGAAAAAAGGGGGCGGTGTATTACTCATGGCCAAGTATTCGTTGAAACTGAATATCGTTGCTGACTACTCTGAAATGACTGATGATTTTGAAATCCTAACGGTATCAAACGGTGACAATGTTTTCTCTGTTTTATATCGTCCCCCAAATGGTAATACAGCGGCATTCCTTGCATTCCTGGATAAATTTATTAGCTGGGCAAACGAAACTGGATCAAAGCTGGTTATAGGTGGTGATATGAACATAAACTTACTACAGGCATCACCGACACAGCGTGATTTCCTAATGGTGCTCGAGTCAAATGCTTGCACTAACACTATTAATGAGCCCACTCGTGTCCAAAACAACACTGCAACGTTACTCGACCTCTTCATCACAAACAACCCCACATCCAGTTTGCTTTCGGGCGTAATTGGCGTACACATCAGTGATCACCTCCCAATCTTTCTTATCTCTGACCTGCATAAACCATGTCGCTTATCCGATAAAGAAGAACCAATCTCATTTCAAGATATCAATCCGATTTCACTAGAACAATTCCGAAGCGATGTACTGAACCTAGACTGGTCGGAAATATACAATGAGATTGATCCTGGTTTAGCCTATAACTCCTTTTTACATCTGTTTAAATCCACTTACATCAAACGTTTTCCAAATAAAACGATAACACGCAACAGAAAAGTACGAAAACCTTGGATTACAAAGAGCCTTCTTTCCCAAATAAAACAAAAAGATAGACTGTATAGAAAGTTTTTGCAAACGAGAGACGCAAATGACTTCAAGAATTTTAAATCGTTCAGAAACAAATTGACGCATACGCTCAGAGAGGCTAAAGAGAATTATATGCACAATGTATTTAATCCACAGATAATGAAACGTAACGACCTCGCCTGGAAAAGGCTAAATGGCGTGCTAGGGAGAGTAAACCGGAATGCGCCACAGTCTTATGAAATAAATCTAAATGGCACACCAATGTCAGGTTCTTCATTAGCAAATTCGTTTAATGATTACTTCACTTCTCTTATAAACAGCCCTCATCATCCTGCTAGCTTAGACCATCTTAGATCTAATAATCCTGTCAGTGCATTTTTAACACCTACCAGTGCTCAGGAGATATATAATGTATTCTTAACTTTTCGAAACAGTAGAAGCACTGACGTTGATGGCTTGCAAGTTCGCCCTGTTAAATATGTCATAGATATTATCTCCCCGGTATTAGAGCATGTCTTTAACCTCGCCTTTTTAAATGGTACATTTCCAAAAGCACTGCAAGTAGCGAAAGTTACTGTTATTTTTAAAGGCGGTGATAAGAACCTATTATCCAATTACAGACCTATATCAATCCTACCGGTCTTTTCTAAATGTATTGAAAAATTGATTAACGTTAGAATGCTTTCGTTTTGTGAAAAACACCACATCCTTACTGACGATCAATTTGGCTTCACGAAAGGACGTTCAACGGAACAGGCACTCTTAACCCAAAAAGAATTTATACTTAACGCATTTGAACAAAAGTTATTAACACTAGGGGTGTTCATAGACTTTTCCAAGGCCTTCGATCGTATTAACCATGAAACACTAATAGGAAAACTTGAAACCTATGGCTTTAGAGGCGTATTTTTAAGTATAATAAAGAGCTATCTGGAGCACCGATGTCAAGTGGTTGTAATAGGAAATCATACATCAGATCTTAAATTAGTAACAAGTGGGGTGCCTCAGGGGAGCATTCTTGGGCCGCTATTATTTAATGTTTATATAAACGACATAACAAACATTACTTCTGCGGCTAAATATATTATTTATGCCGACGATACCACCTTATTATTTAGGTCTGCTAGCTTTAGTGAACTGGTGACTTGCGCAAATTCAGCATTAAATAAGCTTAACACATGGTGTCAAGTAAACTCATTAACCATTAACACAAACAAAACGAAAGCCATTCTATTTCAACCTAAAAATTCTAGGGCTAATATTACTGACCGTATATTTATTGGAAACACAACTGTAGATGTAACCTCCTCAGTTAAATGCCTTGGCGTCATTTTTGATGAACATTTAACCTGGAATAAACATGTCGATTCGCTCAGCGGTAAACTTGCAGGCGTCGTGGGTGCCCTTGCAAAGGTACGCTCTTTTCTGCCCACTTCCGTCAAATTATTAGTGTATAACTCTCTCTTTTTTTCACACCTTAAATACTGTCACCTTGTCTGGGGAAACACAACACAGTCAAACATTACTAAACTTTCTCTACTACAGAAAAAAGCTGTGCGTGCTATTAGCAACTCGGCTTATGACGCACACACTGAACCCCTTTTTAAGAAACTTCAAGTTTGTCCTGTAAACTTGCTATTCAATGAACTGCTCTTGCAACGGTACCTCACAGAAAGAAAGCAAGGGAGTCACTTTATTGAGCACCTATCTAGCCTACGCAAGAACATTAAAAAGTACAACACTCGTCATAATGCGACCTGGTTCATACCCCGCGCACGCACAAATTATGGAACACAGCTACTCTCCCACTCATTACCGTCCTTGTTAAATTCACTTGGTTTCTGATTACTTACTTAATTCCTTACAGTTCTGCGACAACGATGATTTTCCCTGTATTACATTGCTTGAACCACACGTTTCTCATTGTATATATTTAGACTTCTTTCCTGCCACTGTACAATGCTACCTAACAATGTCTGATTGCTGTTGCTAATTATTATTGTTTTTTACGCAATTTTGAAAGGGGCGCAGACCCCTGTCAAGCCGAATTGATTTTGGCTTTTTGTCTGTGCCGCCTACATCATGCATTGGATGTGAAATAAATTTGATTTGATTTGATTTTGATTTGATTTGATCTTCCCGCCACCTTTTTAATGCCATGCGATACCTTGTGTAGGTACGGCATCACTTCAACCTTCCGCCCCTTCCCGGAGAAGAGTGAAAGGCGGAAGGTTGAAGTGATGCCGTACCTACACAAGGTATCGCATGGCATTAAAAAGGTGGCGGGAAGATATGGGGTCGATTTGGTTTTTTCAGCGCCTTGCAAGTTATCGCGTTTTTGCGCCATGTCCAACGCGAGCAAAGTAAACGATGGAAGATGTGATGTTAAGCACAGACGTGCGTATGTACCCTGTACAACGGGAGTGGTCTACGAGTTCCCCCTGACCTGTGGAATGGTTTATGTGGGACAGACTGGAAGGTGCATTAACATGCATTTGATGGAGCATGCTAATTCATTAGGAGACGGGAGTGGGAGGCATCTACCAATTCATTGTGGTGCATGCGTGCAGGGATGCAAGCCCATTTTCAGCAGTACAAAGGTGTTAGGGCGAGCCAAGAGCCAAAGAGCAAGAGAGATCTTGGAGGCATCTTGGATAGCTAGACACGAGCCTGATAAGTGCGTCAGCGACTCATCCGTGTATCTTTCCAGCAAAGAGCGCGATTTCATTTTTAGTAGATAGAAGTCTTGGAACTTGTCATGTTTGTCATTGCGCATGCGCTTGGTTTGTTTCAAAAAGGGTGGTGTACTTTTCCAATAAACCAGTTGTTAGTCTGCGATCGTCCTGTCCACTTCGTCCTCGTGTCTCGTTTTAGCGCAGTTTTAATTTTCCTAAATGTCTTACCAACTAGCCCCCCATCAAACACTTCTCGAGTGCAAACTCCGTGTACGGTCATACATCCCGAATCCGCGCCGATGCTTCAAGTGTCAGCGGTTCGGGCATGGTTCGCAAACCTGCCGAGGGCGCACCACTTGTGCAAAATGTGCATCCAATGAGCACCTATCATACTCCTGCACTTTCACCACCCGCTGTGCTAACTGTGACGGAGATCACCCCGCGTACTCCCGTTCATGTCCGTCTTGCAAAAAAGAAAAGCAAATCATTGAATTCAAAATCAAATTAAATCTATCGTTCCAAGAAGGAAGGAAAGAGTGGAGAAGGAAATGCAGGGAGGTTAACCAGTTCAGGACAACCGGTTTGCTACCCTACACATGGGAGCGGGGTGAGGGGGAATGAAAGATGGGGAGGAGAGGGAGAGAGAGAGCACATAACGTACACAGCACACACATCGTCAGTCACAATCCGTCACTCTTGCGTGATGCGTGACATCACTGTCATAGCCGCTTGTCCAAGCCCGTTTCCTTTAAAAACCTAAGCAGTCCCTTCGTTGCTTTCAGCTGCGATGTCTTCTGTCGACGACACGCGAGAATGGTTTCGATTGACAGTGGTCGATTGTCCAGGTGTGCTAGAACGGACGCCAGGGACTGTCTCGGAACATTATATTCAGGACAGTCGCATAGAATATGTTCTAGCGTCTCCTCGCAAAGACAGGCATTGCAAAAGGGGTTGTCGGCCATTCCAATGAGGAATGAATAAGATTTCGTGAATGCCACCCCTAGCCATAAGCGATAAAGCATAGTGGCCTCTTTTCGGCGGAGTCCAGTTGGCATACAGAGATGCATCAAAGAGGGCAGGTGGTAGTGACGATTGCTCCGGTTGGTCTGGCTGCTTGGTGTGCACCATAGAGAGAGCGTGATCTCCTGTGCAAGCACTCGAAGTCTGCTGGCTGCGTCGGAGCGTGAGAGCGGTATGGCCTCTTCCTGTGTGTCGTCAAGAGCTGCCCGAGCGGCATTATCGGCGTTTTCATTCCCTATGACGCCGCAGTGACTTGGAAGCCACTGAAACGTCACGTGGTGTCCTTTCTCCTGTGATGTATGGAGTAAGTATCTAATATCGAATACGAGCTGTTCGAATGGCCCGCGACGCAGAGCTGATAGCACAGATTGTAGGGCTGCCTTTGAGTCACTGAAGATTGACCATTGTCGAGGTGACTCCCGATTGACGAAACGAAGTGCCGCACGAAGAGCAGCTAGTTCCGCAGATGTCGATGCCGTTGGGTGGTCAGTTCTGAAGCTAATCGTAATAGCTCTTGCTGGGACAACCACAGCACCGGACGAACACTGGAGGTTTGTGGAACCATCAGTATAAATATGTACACTGTCCGCATACCTCTCGTGTAGAAGAAGCAGAGACAGTTGTTTCAGCACAGGTGACGACAGCTCAGATTTCTTCTTGATTCCTGGTACACTGAGATGTACTGTGGGGCTAATAAGACACCAAGGGGGTATCGATGGTTTAGATGCAGCGGTGAAGCCCGAGGGAAGTGTGTCGTTGTACTTGATGATAGTTTTAGAGAACGATGCTTGGCGCCGGTCCGAAGGTAGTGTTGCAAGGTGGTGATAGGGGGCACGTGCCAAATGTCTGATGTGCGTTCTCAGGGCTTCCACCGTAATGTGAGTTTGCATCGGATGGTCCCGAGAAATCGCAATAGTTGCCTCTCTTGACGTGCATCTGGGTAAACCAAGGCAAGCTCTGAGTGCTTGAGCTTGTTCTGCCTGCAGAACACGAATATTTGTCTTGCAAGTGTTGTTCAGTACAGGTAGACTATATCTTAAAAACCCGAGAAAGAGAGCTCTGTAGAGTTTCAGCATTGCCTCTACTGACATCCCCCATGTCTTTCCTGTCAAGTATTTAAACAACTGGGATGTTGCTGTCAGGCGCCGTTTCATGTAGGCCACGTGTGGGCTCCAACAGAGGTCTCGGTCAATGATTACGCCAAGAAACCTGTGGGTTCTGACATAGGAAATGGTCCGCCCACTGATTGAGATGACATAAGGCGTCATTGGTTTGCGAGTAAATGCCACTAGTGCGCATTTTTCTGGTGATATGCTGAGACCTTGTTTACACAAGTAGCTCGCTGTCAAAGTTGCTGCTCTTTGAAGCCGCGCACGTATCTGAGGACGTGTGACTGCCGAAGTCCAGATACAGATGTCGTCTGCGTATATTGAAATATTGATGGTAGTTGGTAAGTATTCAGCAAGTCCAAGAAGAGCGAGGTTGAATAGCGTCGGGCTGAGAGCACCGCCTTGAGGAACGCCTCTGCTCGTATAGCGTCGCGTAGTCGGGCCATCGTCAGTTAACACAAAGAATGATCTTGCAGACAGGTAACTTGCAATCCACAAGAAGACTCGACCACCTAGGCCAACCGTCGCAAGAGCATCGAGAATGGACTCATGTAATACGTTATCGTATGCGCCTTTCACATCTAAGAATAAAGCTGCAGATAAACGCTTACGGGACCTTTCGTGCTGAACATAAGAAACGAGATCAACTACATTGTCGATGGAAGAGCGGTCACGTCGGAAACCAGCCATGGAATTCGGATAAATCTTGTAGTGTTCAAGGTACCATTCTAGGCGGCCAAGGAGCATCCGTTCCATTACCTTGCCTACACATCTGGCCAGCGCTATTGGGCGGTAAGAGGTGAGCTCGAGTTGGGATTTGCCCTGCTTCAAGAGTGGCACCAGGCGGCTTACTTTCCATTCGTCAGGAACGTTTCCCTCCTGCCATGAGGAGTTGTAAAGGCTCAACGATTCTCTCCGTGCAGATTCTCCAAGATAGCACAAGGCTCGGTATGATATACCATCTGGACCCGGAGATGAAGAGCGCCTGCAGAGCGCTAGTACCGCCTCGAGCTCCTCCATTGTAAATGGAAGGTCCATGCGGCAATCCCGGGAATGGGGGACGTCACCTCGGGCTGGAGGATCTGGACGAGTCGCTTGGTCGGCGATCATAGCACAAAAGTCCTCTGCGACATCGATGTCTTGCCGCCCTTGGAAGAGCGCGAGCGCCTTGAATGGAAAACGCTGTTCCGGAAGGCAACGCAGACCTTGCACCGTTTTCCAAATGTGAGACAGTGGCTTGCGGGGGTCTAGTGTCTGGCAAAACGTTGTCCAACGTTCCGATGCTAATCTATCCATGCGACGTTGGATCTTCTTTTGCATCCTCCTGGCCGCCCTAAGGTCATGGATTGATTTCGTACGCCGATATCGACGTTCCGCCCGGCGACGAAGTGCTCGTAGGCGCTCTAATTCTATGTCGAAGTCGTTTCGCTTGGAAGAGATCGTCATCATGCGGCTGGCGTTTTGTATCGTACTTTTAATTGTTTGCTCTAATCCAGATGGTAGGCCCTCACGGCAAGCATCTTCCATATCAGATTTGAAGGTGGCCCATTGAATGGTCCGAATGGTCTTCCGTGGACCAGATCTAGACGACAAGCCTTTGATGTTAAGATAAGTGGGAATGTGATCACTCCCATGCGTCTCAATGTCTGGAAACCACTTCACACATTTGGCGAGAGAGTTGGAGACGAAAGCAAGGTCGAGGCAGCTGCCGTATGTGACGCCTCGAAGAAAGGTGGGGCTACCATCGTTCAGGAGAGTAAGGTCATAGTTGTAGGCGATGCTTGCTAATCTTCGTCCTATTGCACTGGTTCTTGTACTTCCCCATGCCGGATGGTGTGCATTGAAATCTCCTATGATGACCCATGGGGCAGGACACACACTCAAGATATCTGCTAATCTTTTCGTTTCAAAATTGCTTGAAGGCGATATATACACGCCTATGAGAGTAAACAATAAACAATATCGTTCCAAGAGGCACGCAAGCGTCTCTTTATGCATAACCAGTCTAGTCCGTCCTACACCGATGTGGCGCGCCGGGGGGCAGCGCCACGTCATTCGGCGGCCGCTCAAGTCACACGAAGTGTGACGGCAGCCACGCCCTCAGCCCTCCCCCCCCCCCCCCCGGCTGGAGCAGCCAGCGCTGTTCCGCCCCCTACCAAGGAGGGCCAACAGACGGGCGGGCCTGCCGGACCCAGGGCCACTGCCCGTGCAGATAGGCTCGAAACCCCCGCAAACGTGACCGCTGAGCGGGCACTATCCACCGCCTCAGATGAGGTGATGGATACAAGAAAAACACCGGCGTCTCAGACGCCCAAAGAACGGCGCAGCTCCCTCGAGCGCGCCGGGAAGAAAGGGAAAACCCCATCACGGGGCCTGGAAAGGCCTCGTGAGCTAGCTTAATTTACCTCTCAGACACACAGCACAAAACACATATAAAATGGATACACAGATACTGCAGTGGAATGTTAGAGGTTTACTCCACAATCTTCATGACATTAAGGAACTCCTTCATAAGTTTAATCCAAGGGTGCTGTGTGTCCAAGAAACTCATCTTAATTCTTCTCATACGAACTTTCTCAGGCAGTATGCCATTTACCGAAAAGACCGCAACGACGCCCTTGCCTCGTCGGGCGGTGTGGCCATAGCAGTAAATAAAGGTGTTGCTTGCCGGCAGATACAGCTTAAAACGCCTCTGGAGGCAGTTGCTGTCCGTGCAGTACTCTTTAATAAGATGGTAACAATTGCTTCACTATACATCCCCCGAACTACCACCTATTAAAAGTAGAATTTCACAGCTTCATCTATGAACTGCCCGAACCTTATGTTGTCGTTGGAGATTTTAATGCACACAACACCCTTTGGGGAGATTGTCGCTGTGATGCTAGAGGGCGCTTAGTAGAAAACTTCCTCCTCTCTACAGATGCATGCCTACTAAATAAGAAAGAGCCTACATTTTACAGCGTGGCAAACAAAACATATTCATCTATCGATTTAAGCATTGCATCTGGTACACTCGTGCCATACCTAGAGTGGAACGTGATTAAAAATCCATATGGGAGTGACCATTTTCCTATCGTCCTAAAATTAACAAAAGCTGATGAGTGCTCTCCACGCGTCCCCCATTGGAAGGTCGAGTCAGCCGACTGGAAGCGGTATGAAGAACTCACGCGTATAAACTGGGAAGACATCTCTACGCTTCCTATATATGATGCAGTGGCATATCTGACGGCATTTGTTGATACGGCGTCAATATGTATCCCCGAAACAAATGGTTCACCTTCCAAACGACGTGTTCCCTGGTGGAACGATGAATGTAGGGAAGCGCGAAAGAAGCAAAATAAGGCTTGGAATCACCTCCGCGACTCTCCGACTACAGAGAATCTTATCAGCTTCAAGAAAATAAAGTCCGAAGGAAGAAGAACACGCCGCCGTGCCAAAAGGGGAAGCTGGCAAAGATACATATCTAGCATAAATTCTTATACAGACGGAAGAAAAGCTTGGAACAGGGTAAACAAGATAAAAGGCCGTGAAACTCATCCTCTACCATTAGTCAATACACAAGGAGACACTCTTGAGGCCCAAGCTGATTCTCTAGGGGAACATTTTGAGTACATTTCTAGTTCCTCCAATTACTCAGATGCATTCCTGACACACAGGCGACAAACAGAGCGACTGCCTCTGGATCAGAAAGGAGAGAGAAATGAACCTTACAACCGTCCATTTAACATGGCAGAATTTCAGGCTGCTCTAAATTGGTGTAATAAATCGGCCTCTGGAAATGATCGAATAGTTTGCGAGATGATAAAACACACCCCGAAGCACACAAAACACTCCTATCGCTTTTCAACGTCATTTTCTCTGCCAGCTATATTCCGTCCGCCTGCAAGGAAGCAATCATAATACCTATTCTAAAGGAAGGCAAGGACCCGTGTTTGGCCAGCAGCTATAGGCCCATAGCCCTGACAAGCTGCTTATGTAAACTCTTTGAGAAAATGGTAAATCGACGCCTGATCCATTATCTTGAAATCAACAAAATAATAGACCCCTTGCAGTGCGGTTTTAGGGAGGGTAGATCCACAACTGATCACCTTGTTCGCATCGAGGTGAATATCCGGGATGCCTTCGTGCACAAACAGTTTTTATTATCAGTATTTTTAGATATGGAAAAGGCATACGATACAACTTGGCGTTTTGGAATTCTCCGTGATCTGGCTGCAATGGGAGTCCGAGGCAACTTTTTGAGAGTGACTGAAAGCTATCTATCTAATCGCACGTTCCGTGTTAGGGTTGGTAATATCCTATCTCGACCATTTACTCAAGAAACGGGCGTACCACAAGGTGATGTACTTGCTGTACTCTATTCATTGTGAAAATGAACTCGCTCCATACTCTCTTACCTAGTACGATGTTTTATTCGGTGTATGTGGATAACGTAGAAATAGGTTTTAGATCGTGTAACATTTCTATCTGTGAGCGACATGTACAACTTGGGTTAAACAAAGTAAGTAAATGGGCTGACAAGAATGGATTTAAACTGAACCCTCAAAAAAGCACTTGTGTTCTTTTCTCGAACAAGAGAGGTATACTACCTGACCCCTACATTCATCTTAATGGACAACGGCTATCTGTGAGCCATGAACACAAATTTAGAGGCCTCATTTTAGACACTAAATTAACATTTATCCCCCATTTAAAATATCTGAAAACGAAGTGTCTGAAGACAATGAATCTACTGAAGCTATTGTCCCGGACATCCTGGGGAAGTGACAGGGGATGCCTTTTAAACCTCTACAAAAGTCTCCTTCGGTCGCGCCTCGACTATGGAGCTATAGTATACAACTCCGCTGCACCTAGTGCTTTGAAGATGCTATATTCTGTTCACCACTTAGGTATCCGTGTTGCTACAGGTGCCTTCAGGACTAGTCCTGTAGAAAGTGTGTACGTTGAATCAAACGAGTGGTCACTACATCTCCACAGGACATACTTAAGCTTTGCCTACGCCCTGAAGGTTAAATCAGATAGTCAGCATCCATGCCATTCTACCATTCGCGACATGTCCGCGGCCAGGCTGTTCTGTAACCGCCCGGCCACTAGGCCTCCTCTGTCACTTCGGTTGGAAGCACTGTCAGAAGAATTAGACGCCCCTCTTCTGAAGAATGTTCTAATGGCTCCTACTCGGCTCCCACCACCTTGGGAGTGGCAGAATATACAGTGTGACATTTCTTTTGTTGAAATATCGAAACGAGCACCTGATACACGTATACATTCACATTTTCGTGAACTTCAGGATAAGTATTCTTGTGCTGAATTCTATACAGACGCTTCGAAGTCTCCTGCTGGTGTTGCCTATGCAGCTCTAGGACCATCGTTTTTAATATCTGGTACATTAAATCCACATACAAGTATTTTTACGGCAGAAGCGCACGCGATACTCTCTGCAGTTAAGCACATAAAACAAATGAACATCGCAAAAGCTATTGTGTTCACGGACTCATTGAGTGTAGTCCGAGCTCTAATGAGCGCACAAAAAAAACAAGAACACTGTTTTTAACGAACTATATGCATTGCTGTGCTCAGCTTATACGGTTAAACAAGTCATCGTCCTATGCTGGGTGCCTGGCCATAGTGGCATAAAAGGCAACGAAGATGCTGACGAGAACGCTACCTCAGTAGATTTTAGCAACGCCGACAGAAACATACCAATTCCAGCCACAGACCTTAAACCATACTTACGTCATAAGCTGAAAAAGCACTGGCAGAAACAGTGGGATACCCAGGTATCCAATAAACTGCATTTTATCAAACCAAAATGATGGCACTGGATATCAGAGAAAACAGCACGATACAAAGAAGTGCTCCTCTGCCGATTAAGAATAGGTCATACCTTCGGCACCCACTTTTACCTACTGACTGGAAGCGATACTCCGTCATGTCGAAGGTGTGGCGACACCCTTACAGTGCTCCATGTCCTCATCCAGTGCAAGGAAATAGAAAGGGAGCGTAAAAAGTACTTTTATTCTGCATATCGCCAGCATATCCCCATTTCACCCAGCATTTTTCTGAGCAACGAACCACTTTTTAACTTAAACACAGTTTTTAACTTTTTAGATGAAGTTAACGTCTTATAAATAATTTGGCCAGGTCATGCGTAGCACAGCCTCGCCTTCGAGGCTGTAGCTGCAGTGACATAAGTTCTTATACCACACGCCTCTCAGCTCTCTACTTCAAGAGCCCTGTGGAGGCAGTAGTCCTTGTATGTCATTTATTGTATCACCTTTTCGTAGTGAAACTTTTATGCTAATTTTTATTTTGTCATGAATCATTGTCATTCTATTTTACGCTGTGTACAGCGACCCATTCTTAGGCCTCTTTACAGCCACATAACATGTACATTAGCAACTCAATTTAATCACTTCATTCATAATACATAAACATTTTATTACCATATGTCATGGCGCTCTTTGGCCATAGCTGGCCCTTGCGCCATTAAACGCCACACATCATCATGGCTTAGTACATTTGCGTCTGGACAAGCTAATATTGCAACTTTCACCACTCAAAGCATGCGCGATTCAATAGAAAGAAGTGTGACATCCATCTAAACACTGGCTTGTACGTAGTGGTTTAGAAGTTGCATCATATTTTCTGCTCAGCAGGATCAAGACCTCTGTTTGAAATATTTAATGCTGTTTTGAGAACAAACAGTACTTGTGTCACATTCTGAACCCAGATATCTTAAGTGTGCAGTACATCCAAATACAATGTGCACCCAGTAACAATACATTATAGAGAATGCATGATCCTATCTGCAGCTAACATAATGGATTGCCTTGCTGAGGGCCCGCGTGCCATATTCAGTCCATAACCGAAAGAGCTCAGACACTGTATCGCCAGTTCTGTGCATGCTGTTGTGTGCAGTGCAGTGAAGACAGTGCAGAGCAGTCATAACTTTTTTTGCTTAAGACAAATTATTCCAGAAAAGGAATCGATTTTATAACTTAAATTTTTAGCAAATGCACCTATTTGTGAAACTGCACAACAAATTTAAACAAACACTAATTAAATGGTTCAATTCATAATTCTATGCGAAAAACTTATTTTTGACAATTTTTATCTTGGACCATATTTTGCCTTTTAGTCGAAAATTTATAGGCACGGAGTAAACTTTCCTTGGGGAGATGTTTTTGAAATGCAGTTCACAGTCTTGATTGTTCATAAAATTTATAGTCAAGCACCATTTCTGGTATGCCTGGCATTGAACAACTCGGAAACATTTTGATCACGCATCCTTAGGCTTTGCTGTCAGTGCATGACACAGTTGCAGCATGTGCCTGGTGTCCTGCACCTTACCTTTCGGAAAACCTCACACTATGATATTATAGATTATTTTATAAATAGGGTTGTGCAAAGCAAAGCCACAGTGTTCCTTGATTTGTGTTACATGTAGTGGTTCTGTTTGGCTGCTTGTATGGCAGTTCAAACATTGTACTTAGACTGTTTTTTCACAGTCATTGCCTTTGCTGATTGCTACTCATACAGTCAAACCTCGTTAACACGTAGTGAGCCGTGAATGGTGTTTAGGTTTGCACTAAATTATGTACGGATTAGCAGCCAATGTCACTTCAGCAGCTACTTACCGGCCGGAAAAGAACTACGTCGCGATGCTCTCAAACATACACTCTCGGACAGGCTTTATTTTTGGGTAGGCAGCAAGAAATTGGTTATCTTCACTTGCCACCCGTCGTGGTTGCTCAGTTAGCTAAGGCGTTGTGCTGCTGAGCACGAGGTTGCGGTATCGAATCCCGGCCACGGCAGCCGCATTTCGATGGAGGCAAAATGCAAAAATGCCCGTGTGCTTGCGTTGTAGTGCACGTTAAAGAACCCCAGGTAGTCAAAATTAATCAGGAGCCCTCCACTACGGTGTACCTTATAGTCGGAACTGGTTTTGGCACGTAAAACACCAGAAATATCTTCACTTGCCGCGATGATGGCATCTTTCACACAGAACACTACGACAACACCACAACCGCAAGCATACTGGCGGAATGAAGAAAAAAATGTCAGTTTCACCCGATAGGCGAAGCATCGATGGCGATTTCAAATTAGTAGACAACTATATGAACTAAGGATAGTAGTTTTATCGGTCATATAAAGTTTTAAACAATCGCTTACCAACTAAGTTAACAAGCACGGTTTAAAGCGTGCACAGTTAAATATGAACACATCTCTCTCGATAACCGTGGAAACTCGGATTTCCCAATGCTGGAGTGAGGAGGTGCAGCAAGAGCAGCCAGTGAATTGACCTTCGTGCCGTTATTACGACCTAAAGGTTGAAAGCACAGCGCACATGAAGCTACCAGCACTAGTTGCACTTTATTCACATTGCAGATCGCTTTGAAGACGAAGCCCGCGTGGACGCGCGCTTTCTCTACGTCGCAGTTGCTTTCAAGATAGGCGACCGCGCCGCCGCCGCTAAACACCCCCCCCCCCCCCCCCCCCACTTTCTCGCCTCCTCTGCTGTGCCTCACGCGCATCAGAAGCGTGCTTCTGCCCCGCCTTTCTCCCTCGTGCGCGTGAGATTGGATTGAGCCACAAACGTCGGCTGACCCTTGCAAGCTTTCACTTGCACATACAGCGTATGGCACGCGGCGATGATGTTAGCGTGTTTGGACTTTATACGAAACCTTAAAGCGAGGACCACGGCAGAAATGGAACGTCCATAAGATTGCTATCGCACCAAAAATGTGCTTCTGCGTGATTACTACTTGAATTGGATTGGATTCGGCGGCGACAGCGAATTCACACCTCCAACCGGCAGCTTTTTTGCGTTACCAGAAGCCAATCTCGAAGGCCATGCTCCTGTGCGCTGCATTCGGCAACAGCTGTATGAGCAGTAAATGCGTCATGATGGCCATGTCTTAAGGTTCCTATCGCTGGCGGCTGTCGTCCGGGTGTCGCAACTCGAGAATCGAAGATCTCTGCACATGAAATTTTGCCGAATTTGTGCCTGTGCGTGTACAACTAGAAAGAAAATAGTATGCAATAACCATTTGATGGCAAATGAGTGACTACAGCTTAAGCGGCCAGGCATTGGGTTCAATGGGGGTTGGGTGGGGGAATCTGCGACTACATTTAAACTACAATTACACATTAAGCGCGTACGTAATAACGAGGTTTGACTGTACCCGAGTCCCTTGAGTGTAGGCAGAAATAATTACCTATGTATTATTGCAGCGTCATTGTACAGGTCATGTTTGCAAGGTACCAGTGTGTGGTATGTCCCACACAATGTTCCTGACAGACATTTTTGGTTGATATACACCGGCAATGTGTAATGGTTACATTATGCTCTTTCGATAGCATGGGACTCCTATATTATTTTTGAAGTCTTAAATCCTTACCTTTTATGAGACCTGGCCATTCAAGGGAAAAGTTGCACCTTTTCTTTTGTAGCTGACATGGACATATTCACTGTAGAGGCCATCGATGTTGTCATCGGATCCTCAAGAGATGACGGAAAGGTAACTTTAAAAGTCATAGAACTGTTTTTATAGATGGATGTTACATTTACGAGCTCAAAGGGCTCATACATTTCAGAGTAAGGAAAGAAACTGAGTTATGTCCCTTTTGTTTTTTCTTTATGCATGTAAGTAGCTGTGTATGATCCATGAACTAGATTTATGGCCGAGTACCATATTTATTCAAATCTAGGCCAGTCTCACTCCTAAGCCAGCACCTGAATGTCTGAAGCCGGTGAAAAAAGTGCTTTGCTTGAATGTAAGCTGGGCAAGTTAGGGAAACAGACACAAAACGCAAACAGCATTTATTAGTCACGACCCGTCGCAGCCCATGCAGTGTTGTCGTTGCTGCTAGCCTTATCACTTACCTTCTTATCGTTGTCAGCATAAAAGAGAAAACAATTTTTGGTGCCATTTAGTGCACTTTAGATGCTGCACTCCTTGAAAGCATGCAATCAAGCTACCTGGTGTGTCCCATGCTGCAGTGACCCAGCTCGCCACTTGCGTTAGTTATGTGCATTTAGTACAATATGTTGCTGTTAGCTTATACGCTTTATCACTCGGCCAGATCGCGAAGTATTTCCGCTGGCAAGCCATCCTCAAAATGCTTGTTGATACAGACGTCAAGTGGCTGAGGCTGGTCCGTCATGCCACCTGGTATAATAGCGATGTCCATTCAAGCTTGGAAGAGCACAGCTTTCATGCTGTCAGTAAGGTGCCCAGAGTACATATCAAGGACAAGGAGACAGTTCTTGGATGACGTTGCCATGTGATCCTAATCCACTAGTCAAACGTGGCACTCGTCATCCGTCTGTTCGCATTTGCCTGTGTGGCAGCATTTCTGGGAAAGGCTTCTTAAGCCGGTAGTGGCTTCCTCTTATAAATTATGTATGCAGGCAGCTTATGTTAATCAGCTGTTCCATGCAGCATCATGATCGCATGTTGCCTTCCGCAAGTGGCCGAGCACAAGGCGCCCCTTTGGAGCTGTTGTCATTGGCTTGCTACACCACAGGCATACCAAAATAAATGAAAAGGTGTCAGTTTACAGCACTCTACTGCAGCCACTTTTGGTTGGCTGGAGTGGCCAAGTATAAAATCTGACCCTGGTAATATGCTTGCTCTGGTTTTTTGTCTCACATAAATGTTTTAGTTGGGTTTATTGTTGCTTAACACTATTGCCACAATTTCCTGTGTAGAACAGTGTCCCATGAAAGCACAACTATATGCTTGCTCTCAATGCATACAAATGTACCAGAAGTGTTTGCAGATCATCTGCATTTGCTGGTGGTAGTAAAATGAAGAGTGTGCAGAAATGACAGCAGTGGGATAGTGGGCATAAAGAAACAGCTGTGTGCGAGACTAGCTTGATGGCTCCTTTAACTAAGCCGGCATAAAGCGATCTCGATGCTTGTGGAGATGGCTATTTTCGCTGCGTCTTCCAAGCCCATAAAAAAATTGCCGCCACACAGAAGAAATAACTATATAAAATGAAATTGTACTTCTACTATAAGTTAGATGGTGCACTGCGCTCGTAGTGACGCAGGTCTCCAAAACGGCGCTAGAAAACATAATTGGTGGACTAATCTTTTTTTTATGGTAATGTCACTTGTGTGATGAAATCTAGGGTTTGACGAAAACTCGTCTGGCGAGGAAAGAACATGGCTGAATAAACGTACACTCGCCAACTGAAGAGCACAAAAACAACAGATTGACGTTTTGGCACCCACTACGGGTGGCTTGTTCACAATGAACGAATGCATGGTGATCTTTATTATATATGCGTCGGAAGACGTAAGGCCCTTGCGTACAACTCAGGGAAGGGACCCCGTGTCTGGTTTATTGTGTTAGTCGTAGATTGTAGTATGCAAAATGATTCAAGAAGCAATTTGGATGATAATTTCTTCTCTCTTTCGATGATGAAAGCCAAATGCCAGTTAATACTGTGACCAGTCTTCTCATTATGCTCTACTAGGGCGCTGGAAACCGTGTGTCCTTTGGCTACATCATTGCTGTGCTGCAGTAGCCTCCTTTTAAGGTTTCCCGTATCGCCTACGTAGCACGTCTGGCAGTCCTGGCATGGAATTTCGTAGATGATGCCGGGATATTTTTCTTTTTCGAGGCAGTCTTTGACTCGGACGAGTTGTTATAGCTTGCTTGAAGGGACGTGGCAGATTTGTACATCATAATCTTTGAAAATTCTCGACATTGACTCGTTCACGCCTCGTGCATAGGGGAGAGCCGCCCGTTTCCTTGTTCTCATCGGCCTGATAGGGGGTTCAGCGACACCCTTTTCTTCAGTCTTTATAAACTGGCCAGGGTAGCCATTGCTGACCAAATCCTGGGTTACTCCCTTCAACTCAGCTCTGCGTGCGTCAGTAGTCGAGCACAATCGGAATGCACGGGTGAACACTGTAGAGGCAACAGATCGTTTGTGTCCAACGGGATGGGCCGAATCAAAGTGCCCCCGCAGGGGCGTCTGCACAAGCAGGCGTTTGGTGAGTTGCGCCACCATGGACCCGAGCACATGAGGGTTGGACCCTCCCGCGTGTAGCCGTGCGCGGCTGAGCCGTGTCTGGGGAAAGGGGGATCCTGGGGGTTGAGCCGATGCCGGGTGTTCGGACCTTTATGGCCCCCCGTCAGAGGCAACACACCCCTTTGGCCTCGGCTTCACATAGACGGCACCCCCAGACTGACCCACCCGGGGGAAATCGGCAGTTGCCTTTTCCTATCCTCCTCTTCAATCTTCGTCCTTTTCGCTCACTTTCAATCTTTCCTGTCTCCTTCTTACTTCTTATATTCTAATTTTCCAGGCAGCTAGGGTTAACCTTGTGTGAGATAGCCAACCTTGGTTATATCATATTTGGTTATAGTGGTTGTGTACAGCTGGCGTTGGCAGGTCTTGTACATAACAACCCTGTCGCGTCCCCTTGTTGGGCTCCGTGGTGGGCGGCTGGCACCGCTGCCGAAGTCACTAATTTGTATGGCTTCCTTATACCCCAAATTCCCTGATCGCCCTCTCATAAAAAGAGGGCGCACCGATGAATCATTCAACTTCTTCACAAAGGCCACCGAAATTTTTCCACGTTTCCACGTGATTCACTGTGAAAACGCCGACAAAAAAGCGACAAACATTTCACCCTTCTTAGTGTCAAAATGTCTCACGGAGGTCATTGGAAGTGGCTACAAAGCCACCAAGATGGCAAGTGGTGACCTTCTGATTGAGGTAAAAGACAAAATGCAGTACGAGAAACTCACAAACCTGGTGGCATTTGGCGAAAAAACCGTATCTGTCAGTGCACACCGAACAATGAACACCGTCAAGGGTGTGGTTTCAGACAGCGACCTCATGGATTTGACTGACGAAGAACTCCTGAATGGATGGAAAGAAGAGAACGTTATAAATGTACAACGCATAAAAATCAGGCGCGACAACAAAGAACTACCAACCAAATACATAGTACTTACTTTTGGCTCTAGCACACTCCCAGATGCAATAGAAACAGGCTACCTTAAACTGCGTGTAAGACCTTACATTCCAAATCCACGACGTTGCTACAAGTGTCAGAGGTTTGGCCATGCCTCTCAACGCTGCCGAGGACAACAAACTTGTGCGAAATGCGCTGCAAAAGATCACTCTGCTGATCAATGTACTGCTGAGGCCCATTGCGCAAACTGCGATGGCAGCCACCCTGCATATTCCAGATCTTGCGCAGCCTGGAAGAAAGAAAAAGAGATAATTACGATCAAAGTCAAAGAGAATATCACTTTCCGGGAAGCACGACAGCGTCTTTCGCCTTCATTTTCCATGAAAACTTCTTTTGCCGAAGTGGTGCAACAGGGGGCAGCATCACGACGGACCCCGGCGGTCGCCCAAGGTACGCGCAGCGTACTGAAGCGACAGCCACCCGCCCCCATGGTGGGAGCAGCTAAGGCTGCCCTGCCCTTCTCGAAATCGGCCACACCAGAGGCCTCCACTAGCGCTGGCAGCAGCCATCGCAGCTCAGAGGCTAAGGAGGACCCATCGGCCTCCGGGCTGGTGAGGCCACAGCCTTCGTCCCTCGAGGCGAAGGCTACACGACGTACACATCGCTCGTTAGAGCGAGTGTCCAGCGCTTCGGAAGAGGCTATGGACACTACTCCAAGCAAGGTGGTGCAGTCAGCACCTAAAGAGCGGCCAAATTCTTTGGACCGCTCTAGAAAAGACAGAACCAAAATTACAGGGCCGCAAACGGCTCTGTAGGCTAAAACACGTTCTTCTTCGTACACACAGCACCAACTTACCTTCACTATGGACACGCAAATTATGCAGTGGAACGTCAGAGGCCTTCTTAGGAACCTCGACGATGTCCAAGAACTCCTTTACCAACACAATCCAAAAGTGCTGTGTGTACAGGAAACACACTTAAAATCAAAACATACAAACTTTCTCCGACAGTATGTTACGTTTCGTAAAGATCGCGATGATGCTCTCGCATCATCAGGCGGTGTTGCCATCATAATACACAAAAGCATAGCATGCCAACGTTTGCAGCTACAAACGCCCCTTGAAGCAGTGGCAGTTCGACTTGTTCTTCTAAACAAACTTATCACCATTTGCTCGCTTTACATACCCCCACATTACCACTTACACAAACATGAATTTCAGTCCTTTATAGACGAATTGCCAGAACCTTATTTTGTTCTTGGCGATTTCAATGCGCACAGCAGTCTGTGGGGCGACTCTCGTATCGATGCGCGAGGTCGTCTTGTTGAAGAATTTCTTTTCTCGTCTGGTGCGTGCCTCCTGAATAAGAAGGAACCTACATTTTACTGTATTGCAAACAGAACCTTTTCTTCTATTGACCTTAGCATAGCTTCCCCGTGTCTATTTCCTGAACTTGAATGGGAAGTTACCAAAAATCCTTACGGGAGTGATCACTTCCCCATACTACTGAGGACAACCACAGAAAATAAGTCTCCACCACAAGCCCCTCGATGGAAGGTTGATACAGCAGATTGGGAGAAATTTCGAACTCTTACTAGCAATATCTCCTGGGCTGACATGTCTTCGTTAGGAATTGATGCTGCTGTAGAGTATTTCACTGCCTTCATAATTGATGCCGCTTCTAAATGCATATCCGAAATAAGTGGTGTGGCATGCAAACGCCGTGTCCCATGGTGGAACGACGAATGCAGAAACGCTCGTAGGAAACAGAACAAAGCGTGGGGGTTGCTACGTGATTCACCTACTGCGGAGAATCTTATCAACTTTAAGAAGATGAAGTCACAAGGAAGGAGAACGCGCCGACAGGCCAGAAGAGAGAGTTGGCAGAAGTTTTTATCAGGTATACACTCGTATACAGATGAGGCCAAAGTGTGGAACAGGGTTAACAAGGTGAGAGGACGACAAACATATTCACTCCCTTTGGTAAATACACAGGGCGACAGCTTGGAAGACCAAGCAAACCACCTGGGTGCACATTTTGAACATGTGTCGAGTTCATCGCACTATTCTCCAGAATTCACAAAATATAAAGCAGCAATAGAAAAACAAAAACTAGACCGAAAGAGCACCGGGAACGAGCCATATAACTTACCTTTCTCTTTGGCAGAGCTTCATGCATCACTCGCCTGTTGTAACCAATCTGCCCCAGGCTCTGACCGCATATTATATGAAATGTTGAAGAACCTACCCTCTGAAACGAAGAAAACCCTTGTCTGTCTGTATAACTCTATATGGACCTCCGGCGAGATCCCCTCTGCCTGGAAAGAGGCCATAGTGATCCCTATCCTGAAGCAGGGGAAGGATCCATCCTCTGTATCGAGTTATCGGCCCATAGCGCTAACAAGCTGTCTCTGCAAAGTCTTCGAAAAAATGATAAACCGTCGCCTATTACATTTCCTAGAATCAAACAGACTGCTTGATCCATACCAGTGTGGTTTTCGCGAGCGTCGATCCACCACTGACCACTTGATACGTATTGAGGCGCAGATACGCGAAGCTTTTGTTCACAAACAGTTCTTCTTGTCTGTATTTTTAGACATAGAAAAGGCCTACGACACCACATGGCGGATTGGCATACTGAGAGACCTCTCCCACTTTGGTATACGTGGTAATATGTTAAATGTGATTGAGAGTTATCTGCTGAATCGCACATTCCGTGTTCGAGTTGGCAATGTTTTATCACGACCTTTTGTGCAGGAAACTGGTGTACCCCAAGGAGGCGTGCTCAGTTGCACACTCTTTATCGTTAAAATGAACACGCTTCGTGCTTCTTTACCACCAGCTATATTTTATTCCATCTACGTGGACGACGTACAGATAGGCTTCAAGTCCTGTAACCTCACAGTTTGCGAGAGGCAGGTACAGCAGGGGCTCAACAAAGTGTCTAAGTGGGCAGAGGAAAACGGGTTCAAAGTAAACCCCCACAAAAGTTCTTGTGTTCTTTTCACCAGGAAGAAAGGTCTTGTTGCAGATCCAACTATCGAAATGTATGGACAACAAATACCTATGAACAAAGAACACAAATTTTTAGGCATCATACTTGACTCTAAGCTTACTTTCATTAACCACATAAAACATCTAAAGGCGAAATGCCTAAAAACAATGAACTTACTGAAAATTTTATCTCACACATCCTGGGGCACCGACAGGAAGTGTTTAATGAACCTTCACAAGAGCCTCATTCGGTCACGATTGGACTATGGTGCCGTAGTATATCACTCTGCCGCCCCGAGCGCACTAAAAATGCTAGACCCTGTCCACCATCTAGCTATCCGCCTGGCCACTGGCGCATTCAGAACAAGCCCCGTCGGAAGTTTATATGCAGAATCCAATGAGTGGTCACTCCATTTACAGAGAACATACATCAGCTTCACCTATTTTCTCAAAGTACACTCCGATCGTGAACATCCTTGTTCTACAACCCTTAATGATTTGAAGTGTGCAACGCTTTTCTATAATCGACCCTCTATGAGGCGGCCTTTCTCATTGCGTGTAAGAGAACTTAGCGAAGAGATGGATATCCCACTTCTAGAACATCGCCTAATGCCTCCAGCTAAGCTTTCACCGCCCTGGGAGTGGCAGGTGATAGAATGTGATCTATCCTTTGTAGAGGTCACAAAGCACGCTCCCGAGCTCGAAATTGCAATGCATTTCCGCGAACTTCAATCGAAGTACTCGTGCTCGGAATTCTATACCGACGCATCCAAGTCCCATGCTGGCGTATCTTACGCCGCTGTTGGCCCCTCTTTTTCTAAATCTGACGTATTGAACCCCCTAACAAGCATCTTCACCGCAGAAGCCTACGCAGTACTGTCTGCGGTGAAATATATAGAGAAATTGAAATTACAAAAGGCAATAATATTCACAGACTCGTTGAGTCTTGTAAAAGCGCTAACATCTTTACAAAAGCATAAAAATCCTGTTTTTATTGAGCTCTACTCACTCTTGTGTAACATTTACCAATCTCATAGACGTGTAATAATATGCTGGGTGCCTGGCCACAGAGGCATTGAGGGCAATGTGCTAGCAGACCAGTTGGCCACATCAACTACATCGCAAGCTAATAATCCTGCCGCTGCTATTCCCTCCACAGATCTGAAGCCTTTTTTGCGAAGGAAATTGCGAGGCCACTGGCAGCGCCTGTGGGACGCTGAAACAAATAATAAGCTGCACTTGATTAAGCCACAGTTAGGGTTCTGGCCCTGTACAACTAAAACAAGACGAACTGATGTCCTATTCTGTCGTCTCAGAATAGGACACACATATGGTACTCACAATTTTCTATTGAATGGAAATGATCCTCCAACATGCGGTAGATGTGGCAACAGGGTCACCGTCCTCCACGTCCTTCTGGAGGGTCGGGAAGCCGAAAGAGAAAGAAAGAAACATTTTCCTCTCGCATATCGTTATTGTGTCCCTCTGCATCCCGCTATGTTTCTTGGCAAAGAACCACTTTTTAACACCAACGCAGTCCTTGCATTCTTGAAGGATGTTGTGCTACATGTTATTAGCCCAATAAGTTCATAGCGCATCCTCTCTCCAGAGGGTGTTGCCGTGATAGTTTTGAAGTCATGCGTACTGCATCCGGCCTTTCAACAAGCGTTAATCGGAAGCCTACCCACACAGGGAAATATCTGCACTTTGATTCGGCCCATCCCGTTGGACACAAACGATCTGTTGCCTCTACACTGTTCACCCGTGCATTCCGATTGTGCTCGACTACTGACGCACGCAGAGCTGAGTTGAAGAGAGTGATGCAGGATTTGGTCAGTAATGGCTACCACGCCCAGTTTATAAAGACTGAAGAAAAGGGTGTCGCTGAACCCCCTATCAGGCCGATGAGAACAAGGAAACGGGCGGCTCTCCCCTATGCACGAGGCATGAGCGAGTCAATGTCAAGAATTTTCAAAGATTATGATGTACAAATCTGCCACGTCCCTTCAAGCAATCTAAAACAACAACTCGTCCGAGTCAAAGACTGCCTCGAAAAAGAAAAAATCCCGGCATCATCTATAAAATTCCTTGACAGGACTGCCAGGCAGGCGTGCTACGTGTGTTCTTCGGTTGGCGAGTGTATGTTTATTCAGCCATGTCACTTGTGGGAAGGTTTTATTTGTATGTGTACAATAATGTTTATGGCATAATTATGTAATCATGCAGTCCTTGGAACGCAATGCTTGTGCACATTTCTATGGTGCATCTAGTGACCGCACAGATCAACCTGAAAAAAAGAGTGGTCCTACAGACAACACATGTATTTGAAATTCGGCTACCTAATGTTAAGGTAGATGTTAGTGAGTTCATCGAGCTATAGATAGCAGTAAATATTCTTGCAGATCATTGTCAATTTAACAAATTTAGCGATTTCTATTTATGCTTGGGATATGTTTATGTAGGAGTGTCTAAAAGATTTGTTAAAATTTTATTGTATAATTTAGTTCTGCTCATGCAGTATAAAATCTATTAGCTACAAGCTGTGTATGTGTTATTATATATTGCAGGTGTATGCTGGATCCGTGCAATGGATAGAAAAGGCTACTTGGGAGAAATTGTTGTGGCCTACGTCTGACTATGTTCTGCCGTATGGCATCCACAATGTATTGGATGGCAGATGAGCTTAAGAACAGAAGCGTGACCGGGACTTTGTCCAACAAGTCGCGATCCAAAGGAAGGACTGAGGCCAGACCAGCCGTGACAACAAAAAAGTTGTCATCCTTGAAAAGTATATGAACATACTTTTCCAATGAAAATCATTTTTCAAATGTAGCGGCACTACTTTTATAGCAACCACTGAAGGTGCTGCTATGCTCGACAAAACAGTGCACTTAACCTGTATTGATGTGCCATCCTTAATGATAACTCCTCAGAGTAGTGGGCTTTTCACTATTGAATGTAATATTGCTACAGAAAACGTCCAAACTAGTGGTTCGTATCAGCCAAATTTCATATAAATGAGACATTTAAAAACATGTCTGCTATTATTCTTCATACAGTTGTGGTCTGTTTCATTCTGAAGAAATTACAATTTTATGCTGTCTTGATGTACTGTGAGCGCAAGCATAGCAGCACTATCCAGTGTGCCTGAAAATTCCTTGACAACGGTAAGTGCAGTGAAATTACATCAGCAAAGGAGAATGCGGATTTGTAGGAGCACTACTACGGTGCAATTTCGCTTCACTTACTTTCTGGAAGATGATAAACGAGCAAGCCTAAGTGTTAACAGTTGAGAGCCCCAGTGCTGATCAGAATGCCTTAGTCTATCATTAGCTTTTATCCTTACTTTTTCTGATGGGTGCTAGCTGCGTGCATTAACTGATATACTCATGTATAGATGGCACATGCACATAGCCACAGTAAAAGCGAAGCTAGTGCTAAAGCACTGTGTTGCGATCATCTGCTACTGAAATATTTCATGTTAAAACTGTAGAGAGAATTTGAGGCACGTGAGTGAACATGCAAAAATTTACCTGCAGTTTGGTTATTGAAAATGCAGCTTTGCAAAAATATTTCATTGAACCGTGGGCATATTGTTGGGAACTTGCACTGTGCATGCTGGAAATTATTGTTTAGACGCTTTCATTACTTTTGTACTCGTGATTGCTTTTCTTGCGCAGGCCTCCTCCGGATCTTTATGGGCAACAGTGTCACGCCGGAAGTCGAGAAAAAAAAGATTGAAAGAAGTGCGCAGGCAATTGGTGCACAAACTCGCTGACGCGCAAAGAAGGTAGTGCTACTGGTACTGATAGCTACGGGGCTTGTCCCAAAAGTTTGTGCAGTGAGCCAGCAAAAACGCGGCAGAGAATGTAGTGACATGAACTGCTCAAGTTTCTGGGACAGACTTTGTATATTGACCTTACCAGCTTAGCACTTCTACCTTTCTTTGTGGAGTTAGTGCTTACCGTAGTTACTAAAAAATAGGTCCAACATGAGTATAGGTCGACCACTATATATTGAATTAGTTGAGAACGTTAGAAAATATTAGTTTGAATTAAGTCGACCAATATCTTTCTTTAGCAGTAGTAGTGTACACTTAAATTATTTCTCTTAAGGGTCTTGGGTGGTGGGTGGGTGCCTCAGTTTAGAGCTCCATTAGTCTCTGCGGCTCGCTAGGCTTGATCGAGAAGAGCTCTCTAGATTTTCGCTAGCAAGCCAAACGTCCCACTGCCCGTTACTTGGAATTTGCGCCGTTAGGGGGTGAACTTAGAATTTGGAAGTCGTTGCTTACATATCCACATTACGTGAACGAGACTTGGCCAGCCCTAGACCAAGGGAAGTGGCAGGTTGTATGCATCTTGCGAAGTATTTGGATATGCGTGGAGGACCACACAAATAGCGTTGGAACGAAAAATATTATGTCTATCTTTAAGAGACGGGAAGAGAGTGTAGATCAGAGAGCAAATGGCGATAGCCAATATTCTTGTTGACATTAACAGGGGAAATGGAACTGGGCAGGCCATGTAATGCGTAGGATGGATAACCGGTGGACCATTAGGGTTACAGAATGGATACCGAGAGAAGGGAAGCGCAGTTGAGGTCGGCAGAAAACCAGGTGGGGGGATGAAGTTAGGAAATTTGCAGGCGCAAGTTGAAATACGCTAGCGCAAGACAGGGGTAATTGGAGATCGCAGGGAGAGGCCTTCGTCCTGCAGTGGACATAAGTATAGGCTGATGATGATGATGAAAGCAGGCGCCCATGTGATGCTTGAACCCAGGCGTGGCAGAAGAATGCCATTGCCTCGGTACTTTTGCTAGCTTTTTTCATGAATATTGGTAGAAATTCGTTGGTAACATAGATTGGGTAGCTTCATTAATTTCGAGAAAAAGGACCTATGTACAGTAAATACGGTATTTTTGTTTGCATGTATATGATGGCTGCGTGTGAATTACTCTGCAATAAAACTTTGAAACTGTTACATCGTAAAGTCCCACCCAGCGCGCGCTCCGATCCCCGAATGAGACGAGTCCCGTGCAAGCATAAGAAGCGTTTATTGATCGTAGAATCGGGCTTTTATAGCCAGGAGGGGAGAGGGGGAAGTGAGCACTGCTTGTGCCCACGTGTGACTAGCTTTGTCGTGATAAGCGGCGATGGCAGCCAGATAGGTTCCGTTGCTACAGAAACCATCAATCAAAGGTGTATTTTCTATTTAGGAACTGTCGGACAGCATAATCAAGCATTCTTGATGACGCCACTAGGGATCGTATTCTCGGAAAATCACATTCGGAGGTAGTTTCACTTTCGCGAGAATCGGCACTGCATGCCTGCGCGCATGCGTCGGGAAAATGCAAGAGCTTTCGTGGGCCGAGCCATGAACTCTCGCCAAAGTTAAACTATCGATGAAAGTGATTGCCAGAGAATACTCCCGCAATTGCGGCCTGGCCTATTGCAAAAACCAGCGTCTTCCAGTGCCTTCCAGTGTGAAACCAGCGCGTTTTTTGACACTGGGTGGCACTGGGGACGCTGGCGCACGCTGGGAGTCACTGGGAGTCACTGCGACACTGGTGAGATCGCTGGAGAAGTGCTGGATCACACTGGACGAGACGCGGGTTTCAATGCTATAAGGCTGGGGCGCACTGGTGTGCGCTGCACACGCGCTGGCGTTCGCTGGCTCGTACTGGGGACTGCGCTGGTTTCGTTTGTGCTGCACTGCCGGAGTATAGGCACTGTTGAATATTAAATGCTTGATACAATTTTATGGGCATCTCCTGTCCAAAAACAGACTCCTGTCCTAAATATAGCGCTATAAGTTGGGATCATAAATGTCTATTTCGGGTCGGCGGTGCTGCAGCTTGGAATAAAGTTGCGTGATGCTAGCCCATGCATATGCTACACTTGAGATCACTTTCGCTTTGTGCATTTCCCTTTTGACTGTGCGGATAGCTGTATTCGTGAACGAAATTACGCAAACGCAGATAACGCCTCGTTTTCTATTAGTTTGTACGCAATCGATGACTGCGAGTTGTCGCAGTGTTGTACAGTCGACACGAAACCGAGCAGCCGTTCAGCCGCGTTCGAACGGACCTCAGAAAGCCTGCCGCTGATTGATATTATCGCACCGACAACAAAGCTGCGATGATTCGTGCGCTTCCACTTTCCCTGATGTACTAAAAATGATAATTAAAAGGTTCTGAATCTCAAATACAAACATTTTCGCATCCGCCCGGTACCCACACCGAGATCGTTCGCTTCAACCGAAGGTTGAGCCTACCGTACGTGCCCGCCGAGTTTGTCTACACCCTATCGGCCCGTCTGAGCTGAGGAATCAACACGTCTACCGAGGATAAATCACTCCGTAGTTCACCTTTCCCATCGGTGTTTTTAAACAGACCATTCTTTCGTGTGTACGGTGTCAGGATAACAAGCGATCAGCGCCGATATAACGTTATAAACATACCTATATGTGCTGTCGGCGAAGGCTGTCAGCCGCATTAACCAACCGTTTCTCTTACGGAGATATGTGCCTACGGCATACGTGTCGATTGAAAAGCATTGTCGAGCTATGGAAATGTTGCATTACCGTTGCCCGAAGAATAAGAAACGGCTGTAAAAATTGGCAGTAACGGCCCGTACAACATTCCGGGTCGGCGGTTCATTTAAGGATTTGTTCGTTGTTAATATACCAATCGCAAAAGCAAATCAGTGTTGCAGCACTTCCAGGCATACTATGCAATACGGACAACAACTTTTTCGTTCTGATAGAGGCGTACGTTTTAGTTGAAGGCGATATCGCATCTACCATGTCTGTGCGACACGTCTGCGCAAAGCTACAAATGTGTCTGCGCGTTGACACGGCAAAATATGAAGAGGTAACCGTGGATTGCACTCCAATGTTTATGGGGGGCTCGTATGGCGGGGTACCACTGTGATCCTGACGCGAGGCCCGCGAGGATTTATTTCAAAGAATGTATTTATCGGTTTATTGAAGAACAGAAAATACAATTGGCTGTACCGGATTGGCTGTCAAGGCTAGAGCCTCTGAAACTCATGAAGGAATTTTAGCGTGACAGCGTTGGTCCTATACGGATGGACGACTTACTAGTGTTCGTTTTTTTTAAATTTCTTTTCTGTCCAACAGCGTGCATTTGTGTTATTTGAGTGTGTGGTAATTTGTATGTACTGTTTTATGTCGAAGACCGGCAATAAAAAAAAAATCGGTGTGCCGTAGTGGTAAGATACTGGGATTGGGATCTGCAGGGCGGAGGTTCGAATCCTGGCGAACTTTTTTTTAATTTTTTTTATTGCATTACAACGTTCTCTGGTTCTTTCTGTATTCGAAAAAATATATAAAGCAGCCAGGCACCACGTATTTCTCGCTCTAGAGCTGCATTTCGCACCAGTACCCCGCGCCCAGCGCCTCCCAGTATGCCGTGCCTTGCCAGCGTCCCAGTATCCGGCGCGCGACACTGGGCCCATAATCAGGCATGGCACTTGGCACTGGATACTGGGTTTTGCAATAGGGTGTCGGAATAGAATGTTCCGACAGGCTTACAAACCGATAGGCTGACACCGACAGGCGGACGCTGACAGGCTGACACCGACAGGCTGACGAGCCGACAGGCCAAAATCACATATAGCCGACAAGCCGACAGCCTGTCGGATTTCTTGACTGGGTATACTTAGTGTTAATGGACATATTAGCATATTGCATATAAGGTTTCTTGCGATTCCATGAATTACCTTCTGTTCATATCTATTGATTTTATGTTCCTTGTGTGTTTTTATTTCGTGTAGTTTTATTTCTTGTGTATATTGCATATTTGAGTTAAACGTCATGTTTCCGCTAGTTGTATTTCGAGCGCTAGTGCTGTGTCTTGCATGCACGAGTTTGTCCCCCCCCCCCCCCCCTATGTAATACGCGCGCATGAGGGGTCTTAGGGGTAATGTAAATAAATGAATAAACACACAGGTAAATGCGGAGGTATACCCAATAAGTACACGAAGGAGAAAAATAAAGGGCAGGTTGTGTTTTTTACACTGCCGCACTTCTACTTGCACAATGTCGACCCAGCAACCTACTTGTTATTCTTCGACAGCTGTGTGTGGACACCTATGGCGCTGTGGCTGCAGCTGTTCTTTTACTTTCTTTATATAGCATTTTTCTAGAGCTCGGAATCTTGTACAAAAAAAGTTGTTGCAGTCCCACCCGAAAGGCGAAGCATCAATTGCGATAGCAAATTTGTAGAGAGCTATACGGAGTAATGATAGTAGCTTTATCAGTTGTATAAACTTGAACATGCAGCAGCACCGGCAACACGCAGAACTGTTGTCGACGCCGTCGGCGTTTTGCCCGCGTTCGCACAAAATGCTTGCGGCGTTGGTGACTGTTGCCGGAGCCTCTGTTATAAATAGGCACTTGGTGCCGCAGCGAACGTCGCCTGCCCCCCCCCCCCCCCCCCAGCCTTTCGCGCGTCGGAAGAAGGCGTGTTTGCTCTACATATATGGTGATTGTAAAGGAGGAAAGAGACGCCTACTTCTGCAGCCCTTAAGGGAGCACGGCGCAGAACGTGCGTTTGTTCTCCGCCGTGGGTTCACTCCCGGTGAAAGCGCGCGTCCCTCGCGCCCTTTCACTCGCACATACAGCGTTCGGCGGCGCGCGGCGACGATTTCATCTCTATTGACGTCATACGGAACCTCACGACGACGGCGACGGCAACGGCGACGGCAGAAATCTGCTTTGGAGTGTCCATACAATTGCTATCGCAATAAAAATCTGCTTTGGAGTGTCCATATAATTGCTATCGCAATAATATCTTCAGTAGGCTGCATGATCATGATCTTTGAGTTGCCTCTACCGTTTCCCTAAAATGTTTTTATGGCTAAAAGGTAACTGCATCATTGTTGAAGCGTATGTGCACGGCTTTTATTCATACTTTCGTTTTATTTCTGAAAATCCTGACAATAGGAAAACAAGCGCATTAGAAGCTCCAACGGCGGCTACCTTCTCTATATTTTTTCACTTCAACATGTTAATTTAATTTTCAGTGTGAACTACCAATTATTTTTAATGTTCTATGTCTCCGAGTAGCCTATGTCTAGATAAAGAATACGTTGCTGTATGTTTCACTCGCTACAAATTGCCTTGCGCGCTTTTTTGACACCGAAAAAGACTGCAGACTTCAGTGACCCCTTAAACAGAGTCTTTTGTCAATGGTGTGTGAAATGCAGGTGATGTGTGTCAACATTGCTTCTTTTGCCAGTATAGGTAATACTGGCGACTAGTAAAAAAAAATTTGAATTTACCACATTTATTGGGAATGGAAACATCGCAACGTGCACACAGAGGTCATAAATATATATAATTAACTTAGTAACCGAAGTGAAGCCAAGCCTGGTTCATTCTAATTCAGAATCAATAGCAGTCATGCGCAGCAGCGCTTCATTAAGTCGAAGCAGTATTAGTCATAGCGAAGCATAAGACAATTACACGAAGGAAGATTCGTCCCGTATAAATCTGTGTAAGAGCCGCACTCCCTACTTAAAGCAAATATTTTTTTTAATCCAACCGAGAAGCAATCGCGTTCAGCGCAGATTCCGATCGCGCTCCACTGCGAATTTTCCCGCGCGCGTCGCAACTATATAAAAAAAAAGTCGGTTACAACTTAAGAAGACAGGGGAGGCGCCCCGACCTGGTCACTGAAGCGCAGCAGGCGATTGCCACCGCGACTGAAGAAATAGTCAGCTGACACGACTCGCCTCAGCTCGAAGCGCGGGCTGCCATGTCCTCCGTCGTCGGGTTCACCGGCCGTCCGGCTCATGACGTCAGTCTAGAGTGCGCGCCCATTGGTGAATGCTCGTCTGCAACCGCCTTTGAGGGGCAAATGCCACTGCCTTCTAAAGTTGTACATGACTATAGATGGCGAGTGGAGGCGATCGCAGTGGTTTACGGCGGATTTCATACTCCTAGTTGGAAAACTTAGATGAAATCGCCCGGTCCCATGTTCGGCTAGTCAAAATTGCGGCAAAAACGTACGGCCCTCACATGAGTCTGTACATTGGTTATATCGACTATATAAGTTGTAGTAACATTTACTCATTCATTAAAATATTAAACATCGTACAATGCACGTACCATGTAAACCTGTAAATATCTCGCTGGATGAACACGAGCAGTCGCTATCACAACGAAAGCATTATGAAGAACGCCGGCAGTGGGGGCGAACGGTTCGTACAGCCATGCGATTCACTGCGACTCAGAAAGTTAGATTCATCATCATCATCTGCATGTTTTTATGTCCACTACAGCACGGCCTCTGTCAGCGATCTCCAATTACCCCTGTCTCCTAACTTAGGCTATGCTATCTGCAACACTTGGGCCGCGGAAAAACAGCCTAAGAACGAAGACAGCGCCATGAAGTTAGCAGCCATCCCTGCTCGCCTTTGATCATTGCACCTCCCAATGATTACCAACAATTGGAAACGGCACGCGGGCCGCGTAAGCGTCAACCGCACACAGTCATTCGTAGCGGCGGCATGGCTAGATGAGAAGACGCTGCTGTCCTCCCATGCGTGCATTTGATTCTGTGACCTCCAACTAACCTGAATATTGAACGCGTGTGACGATAATGTCCATCAAGCCGCCACCCTTTTCGGCTCAGTGTTAAGGGCTTTTTCTCGCACGCACAGTGTATGGGTCGCTCACTTCTATGTCTTTTGGACTTTATACGGAATATCACGCCGACGACAAATGCGAAAATTTGCTTGACGTGTCGGTACAATTGCTGTGGAAATACAAGGGGAAATAGAAATCAGGCTCCGAGCACAATTTTACAGCGGCTGCGTACGTTGGAACGTGCACCGGCTGCAAACACAACATGAGCACTAATGACAAAAACCAACAGTGGTACCCCGCTTATCAGTACTTCGGCAGAACCCGTCTGACGCTGAATAGAAGCGTATTTTCCACCGTATAAGCCCCAGCAGCAACATAACACTTAGGTGCGAGGCACCAGCCATCTCTGATGACCCAAGCTTGAACTCGGCATAGATTAACTCCAAAATAAAGCGCGTGACCCGCGAATGTATGGGAGAGGCAGGAAAAGTAGGAGTTGAGGACCCGTGTCTTTCAGCTCAGCTGCTAGGAGAAAGAAGACTCCGCTACCAAGAAGGTTCCTCAGCTCACGTGTTTCCATCCGCGAGTGACATGTACCGCCAGAGGTTCTATGAAGTACTTGACACAGTGCTGTCTTCGTTAAACAACAGGTATCCACTTGATATGTGGCAGCATAAGTCCCACATTGAGCAGCTTGCCATAGGGAAGGACGACGAATCATAAATAACGTAGTTCTACGGTGACGACCTTGAACCAGGACACCTGATTTTGCACAGAGATATGCTGATTGACATCTTAAGCCAGCAAATGTCGGCATCATTGCACACTTTCGAGGACATCGTGCACATGTTTACGGTGGGCAAGGGCGAACACCTGCGAAACCTTTTGCCGGAAACGGCCAAGCTAACAAATTTTCCGCGTATCTGCGTGCTTCGCTGCAAATGTCGTCGAAAGACGATAGTCTTCTGCCGGCCGTACTACATGAGTGCTGGTCTGATCCGCGGCCACCCGTAATGCTGTTCTCGTACCATTTCCGTCCTGGCATGAAGGTTTGTTTGAACAGATTTCATTTTACCGCATTATTTCATCAAGCGGCCATTTATGGTTTGCCCTGCCTCAGACAGCGCTTCCTTTATGTTGAATCGGCCGCATCTGGCTGGCATTGATAAAATTGAGGAGGCGCTGCGTGAGACATGCACGCCATCTGGCAATACATCGGGAAACATGAGCTTGTGCAGAGGGTTTCCTTCCTCCATGGCAGAGGGCGCTCGTCGGCGCGCAGTCCGGGAACGTCGTTCGTCGGCGCGCATAGCATGGCATTTTCAGCGCAGCTTAAGAAACTAGGGTCTTTAGAGTTATGTATCTATGTATTTTCTATTAAGGGAACACACCTCCTAATACTTACCTAGTGATGTTGCGCCTCAGATATGCGTAATATTTACTTTGTGATCGATAACGTTCACAGCCGTACCAGTTTAAGTAGTGTGGGCGGTAAGCAAGTGGTCCAACTTTGGCCGGGTGCCTGAATCGGGTGACAGACAGACAAACAGACAGACAGACAGACCAAATTTTCAGCGTTTAAGTTCCCCAAGAAAGACTTTAAACAATGCGTTAGCGATACCGGTCTCGTCGACCACATCCGAGAGGTCCTTTTCTTGCCTTCGGCGACTGAAAATGTACATGCGGTTGACGACTTGACAAGCCCGTTTGAACCATCTGGCAATTTTGCACGCCCACAAAGAACTCTCCTGCAAAAACAATTTCAATAAGATTGCCGACGACTGCATTTTCAGATCCAGTGCCCGAACGAACACTTTTCTATGATGGCGAAATCATCGCACCAGACAACGAACGGATGTATTCAATAGGAGAAAGAAAGGCACCAACTTACAAGTCAAAGCAAACCCCCTGGCTTAGAAAACAACGCAAAAAAGTTATACAAACGAACGAAAATGGGGTACATAACAGGGCAAGCAGAGTGAGGCCATTTGAGTAAGAAAATACGCGTGGTTGTGCTATTTGTAAAACTCCCTAGTCTATCTGTGCATTTTCCTTATTAATTTTTATGCCTCATATGCTGCATTTGCCGCTCAATATCAAAATCCACGCTGTTACCATATTTTCTATTGAGTCCTTTCGGGCTTTTGAGATATCGCTGTCTTATTTATTTGTTAATATGTTTATTTACTTGGGCACCTGATGATTTTTACTCTATAATACTTTATCCTGCCACCGGAAAATAAACAAAACCAGTGGCATAAGGCATGCTTTGACAAGTAATCGAACTATTGTGTTATGGAATCACACTATACTTATGCTTATAATTCTAGTCATTAGTTGTGTTCATAAATTATTATATATCTTTTAATATTTATATATGTTATGTCTTATCTTCACCATAACTGACCTTTCGCCAGGAAAAAAATTCTTGATTGTACCTTTTGTATTAAAGCTTTTACAAGATGTTGCATTGCTTTTTTCATAGATGTGCACTTGTGTGACTTAATACGCACAAAACACATATATCTTCCTAACGTGCTTAACTGAATTCGCTTGTCGCATGGCTGAACCAAGAGACGCCAGTCTCTTGGCGGTGGGAGGGGCTCAGGCTGTAAAACTGAATTGTCTCCTACTCTGAGGTCTTGCAAAAACAATCTTTCGAGGTCACACGAAGTTTCCAGTGTAACTGTTAATAAAGGTAAAATATATATTCACACACACACACACACACACCATATATATATATAGGGTGCGGTTCGGAAAGCTGGTCAGGCCCCAGACCTCCCCCCCCCCCGAAAAATTAACACTATCCGCCTATGCAGTAAGTCTAGCCATCGTCGCCACACAGTCCGCGTTGTGCGGTACGAGGCTTTTCTTCGCACTCTTCGTTCCAGGGGCCACCCCCTCTAATGGCGGCGCCCCCTGGAACGGGAGCGCCTCCTACTTACGCCTGAGGCTCGCTGTGCCGGCCGGCCCCACCGGCGTTGCCAGGTGGCGTTTCTGAAGCCTGGTTTCCAGAAGATTCTGTCGCCTTCTCCCACCTTCTCCTGAAGACGCGTACGGGATTTGATATCGCTGCTTGCACACTTTATCTGCTCTCACGTGCGATCCCCCACACAGCTTGCATTTTGGGGTACATTGGTTCTGATCGTCCGGTTTGGACTCACCACAACCCCGGCACGTGATGGCCTCCGGGGTCGGGCCGACGTCGGCTCGGATGACCCAGCTTGCCATACGCGTAGCAGTTCTCCACCTACTTGCGGTACGAGAAGCGTATCACGAACACTGGTCCGTAATGCACAAAGTTCGGCACTTTGAAGCCGTCGTAAGCCACGATGATTGTCCCCGTGTTCTTGATCCTCTTGGCCCCCAACGCCAGGGGATTTCTTACGTTAACGATGTTCCTCTCTAGGGCCCCCGCACCATCGCCAAACGAGATGCGCCTTATCACTCACTTGAACGTATAATGCGCAGCCGCCTCGTATACGCTGAATTCATCGGACTTGTTCACCAGTTCGATCGCCGTGATTGTAGTCTACCTCGTTGCATGCTCTCGATCTGGAGTGCTGACCCCCACGATGCTGGCAGATGACGTCGGCCCCTGCCGTGGCATCCTCGATCCCTGCTGCCTCCATTATTGCTCTGCAAACGGTCGCTGCTCCAACCCTTCCTACGTCGAGCCCGCCCCTGGGACGAATTATGATCTTAGCGTCTTCCTTGGAAGTGCATATTTCTAATTTGAGCCAATTTTTGAAAGGACATTCCAGTATGTTTTACATGCCACCGCTTTATTGCCAACGTATACTTAATTTACGGAATTAATCTCGGTGTATTAGCGGCGCACCATACACTTTACTGCATCCATGTATGCGAGAGAGAAAGAGAAGTTTAATGATACGAAATGCAGAGAGGTCGGCCTTAGGTATATTCCTCTGGCCAGCTACTCTGCGTTGGGGAAGGGGAAGAGGGAAAGAAAAAGGGAAGAAAGAGACGCATGATGGGTGACGATGACGATAGAAGGAGGATGTAAAACCTATATGGCAAACAATTTGGCATACTACTCAAAGGCTACAATCCGGGCCCTACTTTTTCAGAAGTCCTGTAACGCCTGGATTGCCTTAAAGCTCGAATGAAAGTCTGGGCGAGAGCGTTAAATAACGTCCTCCGACAACGGTGGGCTGTCGAGACGCGTAGGTCATTGCTCAACTATTGACGCTCTTCCGCGTACTTAGGGTATTCACGAAGCACATGACCTATAGTCTCATTCACATTGCACAACACAGTCTGGAGACTCCGTGCGTCGCATGAGGTGCACGTACCCGCTCGCAAACGCTACCCCCAGCCTTAGTCTGTGCAGAAAACTGGCATAGCTGCGTTGAATTTTCGGTCGTAGCCTAAATTTTCGTGTATGCGATCTCCACTGTCATGTATATTATCTTGCAAGCGTCATTCAATAAACATAGCCCTACTTCACGTGCACACATTTTTCGAACAGGCGGTGCCTGGAAAGACTTGTCTGGAGATACAGTAGGAATCACGATATAATGTTCCTCTGTGGAGCAAGTTACCCCAGATTGCACAATCTCATATAAAAGTAAATAACAGCTTCAATATCGTACGAATTTCCCTTATTTAAGCCCCCGAGAGGGACGTAAATATTTATGATTTACAAATTGAACGTGAAAACAAAGCAATTTCAGAAATCCGACATTGCATTTTTACTAGCCACGTAATGTACAATATGGAGCTGCGTACCATTATTGTAGAAACCTAGTCTAAGCACTTAGCTCAAAAATATAGACGATCTGCGTTACAATGAAACATTATAAGAAAGAGACCTCAGGATATCATATGCTAAAGGTGCGTTCGATATCTAGGACACATATGTGCGCAAGCGAATATATATATATATATATATATATATATATATATATATATATATATAACGCGTTAACAAGACCACCACCCTTCCTTTTCGAGCACTGCACAATACTATAACGAAACGAATCTCTGTAGTTCTGTCTCGCATATCGAATGGCCAAATTGCAGAACAGAAGAAATGTTAGCAACTGGATTTCATTTGCCTTCAAGACACCGTGACCTCATTGTGCCAAACACTCCGTAATCTCTGTGCATATGATTCTAGGCGATGTACCACCTACGAAGCTGTTGGGAAGGTTCATTCCTCTAATTTCATGACGCATGTACACGATAAAATTAACGCATGATGCTCAGACAACTCAGCAGCATGGATGTTAGCAAACAAATTGCGGTAGTGGCATGATGTAGCGTAATAAAGACGCTCAAATCAAAATCGAAATATTTTGCTATGTGCCATTGGTGATCGATAGGTAGGCCACTTACTTGATTCGTAAAAAATTCTTGCAATGGTTCCTGTGCCAAAATCTGGAATATTCTGTCCTCTCCCCACTATTTGCTATACTTAAGTTTGAAATTCAAAAGGGGAATGAAATCTGACTGCCCTAACGACAGTGCTCAGAAAATGCTTAAATACACAATATCTATATAGCCCAATCCTTTTGATGCAAGGATGCAAGTAAATGGTGCCCCGAATCGCTTGTTTCAATCATTGCTCGGTGTTGGCAAATAGATGCAGCTAGGTTTCTCATAATGGAAATACCAAGCTGGAACGAAATAAATCCATGGCAAAGATGTAAGGTCAGTGTTCAAAATAGTGCTCTTTCCAGCTGCTCAGCGTAAAAGGGAGTGACGGTGAAGCAAAAAGAAAGGGAGGTCTGCGCAGAATGCCAGGCAGACTCGCGGTCTAAGCTGGAGAATTGTCTTTTCTGGGATGTCATCGTACTGCCTCCCCGGTAGAAACAGCCAAGTCCGGCTTGTGCTGCTCTGTGCTAGGCAATATATCGAGCCTGAAACTCACTAGCAGTATCGGCAAGTGTTGGTTTGTGCTCTGCTTCTACAACATCAATGCGTACTTTGCGTGTAGGAGGCATGAGGCCTGTCAAATTAAGTGCCATGATGCTTCTGATATATTTGGCGTCACAGCCTTTACGTTTCTCATCCGTTCAGAATAACGAATTAGATGGTTTGGTACCTTTGAAGGCCTTTCATACCACCTTCTCTACGTTGTTGACGCCTGATATCAGTGGTAGGAGACAGACACAAGGCGAAGGCGACATAACAAGACGCTGAACCAGCAAATAAACATCTATTCCAATACGTGTCTAAATAAATATTCACAACGGTTTCAAAACAAATAAAAAGTGTTAAAGGCAATAAAAATTGGCATTTGGACATTTTACGTGTACAACGCTGGAAGTTTTCAAGGCATAAGGAAATATTTCTCTTAACGTTTCTCTTCAATTCAGCATCTCGTGGTGAGGCTTTCGTATCGTGTCTGTATGCCCTAGTGCTGGATCATGGCAAATTAACACGCGCATCACGCTGTACAAGCAGAACATTTTTAAACAAGCAAGAAGCAACATTCCACCGGGATAACAACGTGCTTAAAAGAAACTTTGATGATAAAGATGACGCAATTTCTAATAGTGGGTCATTTGCGCTAATAGCGTGCCTCGGCGCTATCTAGCGGAGCCGCCACGAAGCCTGCGTGTGGCCTCTGCAATGGATGGCGCGTCGGTGCGTGCGAACGCTGATAAATGAGTCATGTGGCCACCCGCCTTTCCCCAGCGCTGCGTTATAGAGACGCTGTGCCATTCAGTGGCGCTGACGAGAAGTCCGCACGTGGCCTCCGTGAAGAGAATCGTGGTACGCCAGTGCTTTTGAACGCTGAGAATTGTTCCCTCGCTTGCCATACAACCAGTGGAAAATACCCAGTCACCCTCGTTGGCGAGGCGGTTTTTGAAGTACTGCATTTAACCAGCGCATTCCTGGCGCAGCATGGTAAAGTCTTCGTATGAAACACTTGAAAAGTGCCACATGCGCAGTGCATGTGGCAGTACATTTTTATTGCGATAGCAATTATATGGACACTTGAACCGGATTTCTGCCGTCGGCGTCGTCGTCGCCGTCGTCGTCGCCGTCGCCGTCTCCGTGACGTTCCCTATAGATAAAATCTTCGCCGCGCGCCGTATGCCCGAGAGGAAGCGTGCGGAGACGCGCGCTATCACGGAGAGCGAACGCACTCAATCTCCCACGCGCAAGCAAGGAAGCAGGAAGCCAGCGCCGGAGGGAGCAAGGGGGGGGGGGGGGGGGCGCACTTCTCTGCCAACAACCGCGCTCGTCGCTCGCTCGCACCGTCTCTTATCTCCACACGGCTCTGACCTTTAAGTGCATTCGCCGCTCAGTTTCCGTTGTAGCGATAGACCGCACGTACCTTCGCCCGCTGCGGCGTATGCTTGCTGCCAGCGTTTTGACAGTCGTTGTCTGCTGTCATTCAGTGTGATCTCTTCGTGTTTGTGCGCGCTCACACCACGCTTGTTCATTCAGTTCGTAATAGTCGGGCCACATTTTCCAACGCACGCTACACACGCAATGCTGCCCGGATCGGCAGTGCAGCGCTACAGGTGTGTCCCTTCGCACGCGCTGCCCACGGGAAGCGCTTCTCATCAACACCACCGTTTCACACGCGCCTTCTCGTGGTCATCGAGTCTCTCTTCATGTCGGTCTACTTACGCCGCAGCACACCTGCTTACTTAATCAGCTCATGTTTACTACAATTCATATTGCTACCAAAGCCGCTCACCTTACTTCGTATGACATTGCTGTGTTGCTATCGCATTCATTGCTTCGCCCTTAGGGCGAAACTGTGACATTTTTTTTCCTGAAGCTTGCGGAATTGCTTTCTAAAGCACGCTTTATATGGCTAGGCGAAACGAAATAGTATCTGTTAGTCGCCTGTCCGTGCACAGAAAAATTTGTCATCAGTATTGGGTCGAGCTTCGTCGTTTTCTTCTACAGTTGACCCGTTGGCGCCCCGCGGGTTGTGCTCGTTCTCGTGCTCGCCACGCGCTCGTGCCCCTGCTCCCGCGTTCGTCGTCGTCTTCACAGTTTGCTGCGTTGCTGCTCATCATTCCAGCGTAGAATTTAACTTCTGTCGTCGTAATGGGGAGGCGGCGTTTACGGGGTATGAGCCATTGCTTACGGGGGTATGAGCATTCATTGTCATTTTCAACGGACAGATTAAATTGTGAAGTAAATTAATTTCGTAGAATCGCAAGCGGCAATGGCGGGCGAATGCTGCTAACCAAGCCGCCGAGCAAACTCAAGACACCGAACGCAAGCGACAACGGCGTACAGAGGGCATACCGTCAGTAACGTCGTTTTCTCCATCGCAACCGAACGTGTGTGTAACCTCAATAAGATAAACCAAGCCGTAACCAATAATTGAGAAATACTTTAATGAACCGTCGGCATTAGCCCAGTGACATACACCGGGGCCGCATGTTTCAGCTTTGCTGGTTAACCACCTGTACGGAGTGCTTGGGCAGTTATCTTTTTTTTTTTTCTTCTTTAGTTGCTCTAATAACCACGACCTCAAAGCTGTTTGGGCCGTTGCCACATTCCGTTTAAAGCGGAAAATCCTGTGCATTTTACGTAGATTCTGCTGTACCCGTTTCTGATATAATATATTAGTGCCTATTGCCACTTCTAAGCACGCATGCCGCGTCACCTGGTTTTCTTTTTTTTTTGTATATTTTCGAGGTATTAAGCTCTCCGAATTTATATGTTTCCAAAGGTTACTGACGAAGCTTTCTGTTTGGAACGAAATAAAGGGCATAAAATATTTTGCGGCCATCTAAAGAGCACCAGTTCGTTATTTGTAAAGAATGTGCTTTTTTTCGAAATAACGAATACCTCGAAGCGAAGGGCCGACAAATGAACATGTTTAAATGGCGGCTTCGCTGTGCTGTTCAACTATTTACCGTCGTTTTCTTTAAGGGATATCCATAAATATTTTTTTATTTAATGTCGTGAGATCATTGTTCAGAACTAGTCCAGAATCATTTATGATCGCTTGACTCAGAGCTACTCCGCATAAGCCTTCGATCAACATAATACAACATTTTAGTCGGTGTATTAGGGTGTGGCGACGCAAAACGGTGCTTTGGGAATAGTGCCAAGAGCGCATGCGCATGGAACAATTTGAGTCTTCTTCGAGAAGATCGCGGATTATAAAAGTTCAGTTGTTGTTTGGGAGGCGTGATGTTGCCTCGCCTTAATCTGCCGAGAAGCACGTTCCGACAAGGACTTTCTATATTTGACATGACGGTGCAGGAGGCAGGACAAAACGAATTTAGGCACGAACTAGACATGGTGGGCTGTGTGTGTCCTACATTTATGAATTCGGCTTCGTTCAACTTATGTGCTGCTTCCGTGTACCATGAGCAACCAACGCGCCAAAATAAAAAAGCGTCCTAATACAATCGTGGTTTGTCAGCCGCTAATGTCCAATATTTCTTCTTGGATTGAAAAGAGGCAGTATATTGGGCCGAGGGCATACCATGGCGCCGATATGCGGAGTCATCCGCATGACATTCAGAATTGGATTGCTCCGCCAGCCCTCTCCTGCTCAGCCCGCAGCCGCTTTCGCGTCGTTGTTTTTTATTTTTGTACTTCCCTTCTACGAAATCAGTAAAAATACTGCTATGGCTTCGTAACTGACTGTACAATATGTTAAATAACTGTTCCGAAAAAATTACCTTCCTGTAAAGCCTCAGCCACAGCCCCGATTGCCGCCATCGTCTGCTATGGCCACCGACATGCAAAAACACGGAGGCCCAGTCCGCTGCTTTTGTAAAACTCTAAGGAACCAGTGTGTCGAATTCAAACTAAGCATCAAATTAGCATGGGCTTGCGGTAAAAAAAAACATATTTGGCTGCCAGAAAGGCGCGCGACGTGTCCACCGTGTAAGTTTCGCCATTCGTTGTAGGTTTGCGCAAAATCTACAAATGGGCAGCGGTTGACACGGAAAAAAAATAGCGCGCGCAAATTTATATTCTAGCCCTCATACTTTCCTGGAGCAGGACGCAAGTGGTTTGTCTGTGTTGTGGGAAGCAACCCATTGCTTTGAGGTGCATGCAGCCGCGACCTTTCTTACATAAATTTAGGCATTAACACGAGAGCCATATGCACGTGCGCGCGTCATTAAACAGTTTAGCTGTGCTATTTTTCTGACAGGGGGTCCCTCTGTGAAGTTGTAGCTAGATAAGGTTTTACATTTTCGCCAGTGTGACGACGAGCACATGTTCGTGTACGGCACGATCTAAATATTTATCTGTTGTTTCTTATTGCGCGAATCATGTACGGTTGTCACACGGTAGCGATCGAACCAGATCGAGATCGAATTTTTGGACGACTGACTACCTTCCACAGTTTGTCCAAAAGGGCCAATCGCAATCGAGAAATTTGGTCCCGATCGGGCTCACTCGCGATCGAAAACGCAGCGTGTGACACCAAGGCTTTGGGCGCAAGGCAGCGCTTTTGCCACCCTGCCGCGAGAGAAACAAATGTTATGCTTGCGGATTTCGGCCAATCAACAGTGTTCAGCGACTGAAGCGCGATACTAGGAGCGCGACGTGCCCGCCGGCACATCGTGCGCCACCGGGGCGCGCTGGGGCCACCGAGATGATGCACTTCTGTATCGCATGAAAGCAAGAGTCTTTGTGATCCATTATCACTGCATTCGGCCCATTGTCGATCACCTACTGCTCACCAGCGGCGTAAAAAGCCCCGGCTGCCTTGCGCTCCAAGTATTGCGTATAATTCTCCGAACACTGTACGTGAGCGATCATCTAACGTCGTCTGCTACTCACCGAACATTTCCGCTTGGTTTCCGTACACAAAGTCTTCCTCGCGGAAGTGCTTGCTGCAAACACGTGCATATGAGGTCGGTTCTTTACCCACTCAAAGCTTTATCAGCCATGCGTGGCGCGGTTTATCTTCGGGGTAAAAGGGAAAGCCAAAGTCGATTCACATAGGTTGCGAAGCTTCGGGCGAAAAGCAGTTCAGAACGAATTGTCACCGACATCAGCAAGCGTTGTTATGGGATCAGCGATTGTAGCGCGACTATGTTTGGGGGGAACAAACATTGGGAAAGAAAAAAAAAGCATTTTATAAATAAAGAGATACACAGATAGATTCATTCGACGAAAATAAAGTTACCAATCTATTTTATATACGCGTGGCGAGAAAAGAAGAGACAATTCTTTTTTCCTTCATCATTATCAATAAGTACTTCTTTTCAGCGCCCACCGTAAGAGCGCCCACCGATATTCAATGCAGCTCTTGAAGTGTGCAGAAAGGCGTGCTCGTAAAGTTCGCCTGTTACAATACCCCCCCCCCCCCTTACATGTTGTAAGGGGGGGGGGGGGGTATTGCTTGCCGACGTTTGTCTAAATTTGGTACGCGGGTAGTTTCATTGTTTCCTAACCTGTTCAGTCCAAAGAAGTATGTTGCGACCGCCACATAATTGTTTAATTTAGTTGTTTTCGTGCGACAGCGCTGGCCGACGGTCTTGGCGTCCGACGAAATGGCGAGCACTCTACGCAATCTACCCAAAGCGTTCGTCGGCCTCCAGAGAAAGTATGTTCTGAGCAGGGTTGTGATTTCTACACCCGTCCGGCCTATTTCCTGCATCACTTTCCGCGCTGAAAGCTCGGAACGCCCATCAAGTTGAATGGCGGGGCATTTGAATATCCAGCTGTAACGGCTGGCCTCCGAAAACAAATTTCGCGTCTTTCAGAACAAAATGACGTCACTTCTGTTTTAACGGATATGACGTGACATAATTTTTTTCCAAGGTATATCTACCTTGGGAAAACACTGAAAGCTCACGTCCTGTTCCTTCGCCTACGTTGCGCACTGCGGCACTGAGCAGTAAAATATCATTCCGCCAATAACTTTCAGCGCACTTTCCCAGCTTGTGTAGTCTTAGGTGTCCGCACACATGAAGTGTGTGCAAAACAACGCTGTTAAAAACCGCGTTCCAACCGTCCGCTTCCCTTCGTCGGAGCAACGTAGGATCACGTGATCCAACTTTGCACGTCAAAACGATCGCAGCGCCCGCGTCTCTAGTGGTGGGCCTCGCGCCCTATATACCAGAGAAAGAAGGCACAATATATGCGTTGATTATGATTTGTAAGCCAACTCTAATGAACTTGTCACGCGGAACGTTCGAGCTTAATTTTTAAATGTGATTAGCATATTTCGCACGCAGTCTATGGGAGACTGACCGACTACTGATCTGGGTCTCTCACATTTTGAAGCCAACCTGGGTATATGGGTAGTTTATGACCTAATGGTTTACAGCACCGGTGGCTGCGCTGAAAGAACAGGGCTCGAAGCAAAGCCGTCGGAAAAACTTGGCGCACTGGGTATGTGCGCTATCCAATGAACCTCGATCATGCCAACCAGGGTCAATGAGTACGTGCCGCTGTGCGTTGCGTAAACAAATTGGCCGTGGCATAACTCAGTTATGCCAGCGTGTGCGTAGCGAGAGGTACGGTTAATCTTATTGTTTAGCTTGGTTCTCTCTACGATTATATCTCTATCGTTTAGCTTCGTATGTCTGAGTGTTTAGGTTTGGTTTTTACGTCTCGTTAAGTTATGGTCACATCAAAAAACTAGACATTTTTAAAGTGTAACGCATTTATTTTCAAAGCCTTCGTCTTGTTTCTCAATTGCCACAAAAACGGCCCGATAGGTCGGTGGCGCGGGAGCATAAGGGGTGGTCGTCCAGTCACTTGAACGCGTTTCGGGTGCTCTTCTCATCTGAACCCACTCGCCTGGCCGCTTCGTACTTACGACGCTTCTCGAGGCGTGCGGCTTGTTCTTCCTCCGTCTCCTCGGCTCGCTGCCTTCTCTTGGTTTCGTACCGATCACGAAGCCTGGTTTCTTTCACTCTATCCGACTCACTTTCCATATCTGCCGACGAATTCCACCAACCCGCCCAATCTATATATAAGATGCAAGGCCGGCTCCTCCTCTGACGTCATGCCAGATGGCGCTGTCAGCTGCTGCGGTTGCTAGGCAACGGCTCAGCTCGCGGTGCGGCCACCGGCCACAGCGAAACGGCGAGAATACGGCCAATGTAGCTCTCGCTACAAAAGACCCGAGCCTTACCCAAACACCTTGTAGTGCCCACCGACGCTGCTAAGCGGGGACGCTAAGGTCGGCGCTCTGGGCCGGCCCCTTGGGCACGGCTGCCAGCGACGACGAGGATAAAGTGCTAGTCTGTTATGAAAGTCTGCTGTGCTGGTCCTTCCTCGGGCACTCCGCTGCGACCCCTCGGTTCCTTACAGTGGTGACCAGGATGTGATAAACAGAGCATCATCAAGAACCAATTCAGCATTGACAGCTACCAATCCCTCCTGCGGCCAAATGGTCCAAATGGGTACAAGCGTGCCCCGGCCTGGCGTTCGGCTTTCTTCAGGGGTGAAGCGCTTGGGAAAGGAGCCTGCGCCCTGAATTCCCGCCGAAACGAACGTGAGCACGGCTGAAAGAAGAGTGGCACTCAGCGTGGGGCTTGGTAGCTGGCGATATATTTGACGCCAACTAGGGCACCTAGGCATGTGCCACTGAGAGTGTGCTATTGCGAATGTGCCTCTCTACAAAGACAGAATAGATCATTTAAGTTTCTCCGACGCTTCACAGAATCAAACCCACTTCAGAAGGGTTCCTTAGGGACAGGTACCCTGTGATTATTAGGCTGCGTCACTAATCAATCAATCAATGAATCAAAGGGTAATTTTATTACACAATAATATAAAAAATGCGTACAAGGATATTTGGTCCCATACCCTAAAGCGGCTAATGATGGGTCCAATACAAAAAAAAATGTACTGCCACATGCACTGCGCATGTGGCACTTTTTTTTGTATTGGACCCATCATTAGCCGCTTTAGGGTATGGGACCAAATATCCTTGTACGCATTTTTTATATTATTGTGTAATAAAATTACCCTTTGATTCATTGATTGATTGATTAGTGACGCAGCCTAATAATCACAGGGTACCTGTCCCTAAGGAACCCTTCTGAAGTGGGTTTGATTCTGTGAAGCGTCGGAGAAACTTAAATGATCTATTCTGTCTTTGTAGAGAGGCACATTCGCAATAGCACACTCTCAGTGGCACATGCCTAGGTGCCCTAGTTGGCGTCAAATATATCGCCAGCTACCAAGCCCCACGCTGAGTGCCACTCTTCTTTCAGCCGTGCTCACGTTCGTTTCGGCGGGAATTCAGGGCGCAGGCTCCTTTCCCAAGCGCTTCACCCCTGAAGAAAGCCGAACGCCAGGCCGGGGCACGCTTGTACCCATTTGGACCATTTGGCCGCAGGAGGGATTGGTAGCTGTCAATGCTGAATTGGTTCTTGATGATGCTCTGTTTATCACATCCTGGTCACCACTGTAAGGAACCGAGGGGTCGCAGCGGAGTGCCCGAGGAAGGACCAGCACAGCAGACTTTCATAACAGACTAGCACTTTATCCTCGTCGTCGCTGGCAGCCGTGCCCAAGGGGCCGGCCCAGAGCGCCGACCTTAGCGTCCCCGCTTAGCAGCGTCGGTGGGCACTACAAGGTGTTTGGGTAAGGCTCGGGTCTTTTGTAGCGAGAGCTACATTGGCCGTATTCTCGCCGTTTCGCTGTGGCCGGTGGCCGCACCGCGAGCTGAGCCGTTGCCTAGCAACCGCAGCAGCTGACAGCGCCATCTGGCATGACGTCAGAGGAGGAGCCGGCCTTGCATCTTATATATAGATTGGGCGGGTTGGTGGAATTCGTCGGCAGATATGGAAAGTGAGTCGGATAGAGTGAAAGAAACCAGGCTTCGTGATCGGTACGAAACCAAGAGAAGGCAGCGAGCCGAGGAGACGGAGGAAGAACAAGCCGCACGCCTCGAGAAGCGTCGTAAGTACGAAGCGGCCAGGCGAGTGGGTTCAGATGAGAAGAGCACCCGAAACGCGTTCAAGTGACTGGACGACCACCCCTTATGCTCCCGCGCCACCGACCTATCGGGCCGTTTTTGTGGCAATTGAGAAACAAGACGAAGGCTTTGAAAATAAATGCGTTACACTTTAAAAATGTCTAGTTTTTTGATGTGACCATAACTTAACGAGACGTAAAAACCAAACCTAAACACTCAGACATACGAAGCTAAACGATAGAGATATAATCGTAGAGAGAACCAAGCTAAACAATAAGATTAACCGTACCTCTCGCTACGCACACGCTGGCATAACTGAGTTATGCCACGGCCAATTTGTTTACGCAACGCACAGCGGCACGTACTCATTGACCCTGGTTGGCATGATCGAGGTTCATTGGATAGCGCACATACCCAGTGCGCCAAGTTTTTCCGACGGCTTTGCTTCGAGCCCTGTTCTTTCAGCGCAGCCACCGGTGCTGTAAACCATTAGGTCATAAACTACCCATATACCCAGGTTGGCTTCAAAATGTGAGAGACCCAGATCAGTAGTCGGTCAGTCTCCCATAGACTGCGTGCGAAATATGCTAATCACATTTAAAAATTAAGCTCGAACGTTCCGCGTGACAAGTTCATTAGAGTTGGCTTACAAATCATAATCAACGCATATATTGTGCCTTCTTTCTCTGGTATATAGGGCGCGAGGCCCACCACTAGAGACGCGGGCGCTGCGATCGTTTTGACGTGCAAAGTTGGATCACGTGATCCTACGTTGCTCCGACGAAGGGAAGCGGACGGTTGGAACGCGGTTTTTAACAGCGTTGTTTTGCACACACTTCATGTGTGCGGACACCTAAGACTACACAAGCTGGGAAAGTGCGCTGAAAGTTATTGGCGGAATGATATTTTACTGCTCAGTGCCGCAGTGCGCAACGTAGGCGAAGGAACAGGACGTGAGCTTTCAGTGTTTTCCCAAGGTAGATATACCTTGGAAAAAAATTATGTCACGTCATATCCGTTAAAACAGAAGTGACGTCATTTTGTTCTGAAAGACGCGAAATTTGTTTTCGGAGGCCAGCCGTTACAGCTGGATATTCAAATGCCCCGCCATTCAACTTGATGGGCGTTCCGAGCTTTCAGCGCGGAAAGTGATGCAGGAAATAGGCCGGACGGGTGTAGAAATCACAACCCTGCTCAGAACATACTTTCTCTGGAGGCCGACGAACGCTTTGGGTAGATTGCGTAGAGTGCTCGCCATTTCGTCGGACGCCAAGACCGTCGGCCAGCGCTGTCGCACGAAAACAACTAAATTAAACAATTATGTGGCGGTCGCAACATACTTCTTTGGACTGAACAGGTTAGGAAACAATGAAACTACCCGCGTACCAAATTTAGACAAACGTCGGCAAGCAATACCCCCTCCCCCCCCTTACAACATGTAAGGGGGGGGGGGGGTATTGTAACAGGCGAACTTTACGAGCACGCCTTTCTGCACACTTCAAGAGCTGCATTGAATATCGGTGGGCGCTCTTACGGTGGGCGCTGAAAAGAAGTACTTATTGATAATGATGAAGGAAAAAAGAATTGTCTCTTCTTTTCTCGCCACGCGTATATAAAATAGATTGGTAACTTTATTTTCGTCGAATGAATCTATCTGTGTATCTCTTTATTTATAAAATGCTTTTTTTTTTCTTTCCCAATGTTTGTTCCCCCCAAACATAGTCGCGCTACAATCGCTGATCCCATAACAACGCTTGCTGATGTCGGTGACAATTCGTTCTGAACTGCTTTTCGCCCGAAGCTTCGCAACCTATGTGAATCGACTTTGGCTTTCCCTTTTACCCCGAAGATAAACCGCGCCACGCATGGCTGATAAAGCTTTGAGTGGGTAAAGAACCGACCTCATATGCACGTGTTTGCAGCAAGCACTTCCGCGAGGAAGACTTTGTGTACGGAAACCAAGCGGAAATGTTCGGTGAGTAGCAGACGACGTTAGATGATCGCTCACGTACAGTGTTCGGAGAATTATACGCAATACTTGGAGCGCAAGGCAGCCGGGGCTTTTTACGCCGCTGGTGAGCAGTAGGTGATCGACAATGGGCCGAATGCAGTGATAATGGATCACAAAGACTCTTGCTTTCATGCGATACAGAAGTGCATCATCTCGGTGGCCCCAGCGCGCCCCGGTGGCGCACGATGTGCCGGCGGGCACGTCGCGCTCCTAGTATCGCGCTTCAGTCGCTGAACACTGTTGATTGGCCGAAATCCGCAAGCATAACATTTGTTTCTCTCGCGGCAGGGTGGCAAAAGCGCTGCCTTGCGCCCAAAGCCTTGGTGTCACACGCTGCGTTTTCGATCGCGAGTGAGCCCGATCGGGACCAAATTTCTCGATTGCGATTGGCCCTTTTGGACAAACTGTGGAAGGTAGTCAGTCGTCCAAAAATTCGATCTCGATCTGGTTCGATCGCTACCGTGTGACAACCGTACATGATTCGCGCAATAAGAAACAACAGATAAATATTTAGATCGTGCCGTACACGAACATGTGCTCGTCGTCACACTGGCGAAAATGTAAAACCTTATCTAGCTACAACTTCACAGAGGGACCCCCTGTCAGAAAAATAGCACAGCTAAACTGTTTAATGACGCGCGCACGTGCATATGGCTCTCGTGTTAATGCCTAAATTTATGTAAGAAAGGTCGCGGCTGCATGCACCTCAAAGCAATGGGTTGCTTCCCACAACACAGACAAACCACTTGCGTCCTGCTCCAGGAAAGTATGAGGGCTAGAATATAAATTTGCGCGCGCTATTTTTTTTCCGTGTCAACCGCTGCCCATTTGTAGATTTTGCGCAAACCTACAACGAATGGCGAAACTTACACGGTGGACACGTCGCGCGCCTTTCTGGCAGCCAAATATGTTTTTTTTTACCGCAAGCCCATGCTAATTTGATGCTTAGTTTGAATTCGACACACTGGTTCCTTAGAGTTTTACAAAAGCAGCGGACTGGGCCTCCGTGTTTTTGCATGTCGGTGGCCATAGCAGACGATGGCGGCAATCGGGGCTGTGGCTGAGGCTTTACAGGAAGGTAATTTTTTCGGAACAGTTATTTAACATATTGTACAGTCAGTTACGAAGCCATAGCAGTATTTTTACTGATTTCGTAGAAGGGAAGTACAAAAATAAAAAACAACGACGCGAAAGCGGCTGCGGGCTGAGCAGGAGAGGGCTGGCGGAGCAATCCAATTCTGAATGTCATGCGGATGACTCCGCATATCGGCGCCATGGTATGCCCTCGGCCCAATATACTGCCTCTTTTCAATCCAAGAAGAAATATTGGACATTAGCGGCTGACAAACCACGATTGTATTAGGACGCTTTTTTATTTTGGCGCGTTGGTTGCTCATGGTACACGGAAGCAGCACATAAGTTGAACGAAGCCGAATTCATAAATGTAGGACACACACAGCCCACCATGTCTAGTTCGTGCCTAAATTCGTTTTGTCCTGCCTCCTGCACCGTCATGTCAAATATAGAAAGTCCTTGTCGGAACGTGCTTCTCGGCAGATTAAGGCGAGGCAACATCACGCCTCCCAAACAACAACTGAACTTTTATAATCCGCGATCTTCTCGAAGAAGACTCAAATTGTTCCATGCGCATGCGCTCTTGGCACTATTCCCAAAGCACCGTTTTGCGTCGCCACACCCTAATACACCGACTAAAATGTTGTATTATGTTGATCGAAGGCTTATGCGGAGTAGCTCTGAGTCAAGCGATCATAAATGATTCTGGACTAGTTCTGAACAATGATCTCACGACATTAAATAAAAAAATATTTATGGATATCCCTTAAAGAAAACGACGGTAAATAGTTGAACAGCACAGCGAAGCCGCCATTTAAACATGTTCATTTGTCGGCCCTTCGCTTCGAGGTATTCGTTATTTCGAAAAAAAGCACATTCTTTACAAATAACGAACTGGTGCTCTTTAGATGGCCGCAAAATATTTTATGCCCTTTATTTCGTTCCAAACAGAAAGCTTCGTCAGTAACCTTTGGAAACATATAAATTCGGAGAGCTTAATACCTCGAAAATATACAAAAAAAAAGAAAACCAGGTGACGCGGCATGCGTGCTTAGAAGTGGCAATAGGCACTAATATATTATATCAGAAACGGGTACAGCAGAATCTACGTAAAATGCACAGGATTTTCCGCTTTAAACGGAATGTGGCAACGGCCCAAACAGCTTTGAGGTCGTGGTTATTAGAGCAACTAAAGAAGAAAAAAAAAAGATAACTGCCCAAGCACTCCGTACAGGTGGTTAACCAGCAAAGCTGAAACATGCGGCCCCGGTGTATGTCACTGGGCTAATGCCGACGGTTCATTAAAGTATTTCTCAATTATTGGTTACGGCTTGGTTTATCTTATTGAGGTTACACACACGTTCGGTTGCGATGGAGAAAACGACGTTACTGACGGTATGCCCTCTGTACGCCGTTGTCGCTTGCGTTCGGTGTCTTGAGTTTGCTCGGCGGCTTGGTTAGCAGCATTCGCCCGCCATTGCCGCTTGCGATTCTACGAAATTAATTTACTTCACAATTTAATCTGTCCGTTGAAAATGACAATGAATGCTCATACCCCCGTAAGCAATGGCTCATACCCCGTAAACGCCGCCTCCCCATTACGACGACAGAAGTTAAATTCTACGCTGGAATGATGAGCAGCAACGCAGCAAACTGTGAAGACGACGACGAACGCGGGAGCAGGGGCACGAGCGCGTGGCGAGCACGAGAACGAGCACAACCCGCGGGGCGCCAACGGGTCAACTGTAGAAGAAAACGACGAAGCTCGACCCAATACTGATGACAAATTTTTCTGTGCACGGACAGGCGACTAACAGATACTATTTCGTTTCGCCTAGCCATATAAAGCGTGCTTTAGAAAGCAATTCCGCAAGCTTCAGGAAAAAAAATGTCACAGTTTCGCCCTAAGGGCGAAGCAATGAATGCGATAGCAACACAGCAATGTCATACGAAGTAAGGTGAGCGGCTTTGGTAGCAATATGAATTGTAGTAAACATGAGCTGATTAAGTAAGCAGGTGTGCTGCGGCGTAAGTAGACCGACATGAAGAGAGACTCGATGACCACGAGAAGGCGCGTGTGAAACGGTGGTGTTGATGAGAAGCGCTTCCCGTGGGCAGCGCGTGCGAAGGGACACACCTGTAGCGCTGCACTGCCGATCCGGGCAGCATTGCGTGTGTAGCGTGCGTTGGAAAATGTGGCCCGACTATTACGAACTGAATGAACAAGCGTGGTGTGAGCGCGCACAAACACGAAGAGATCACACTGAATGACAGCAGACAACGACTGTCAAAACGCTGGCAGCAAGCATACGCCGCAGCGGGCGAAGGTACGTGCGGTCTATCGCTACAACGGAAACTGAGCGGCGAAAAGGTCAGAGCCGTGTGGAGATAAGAGACGGTGCGAGCGAGCGACGAGCGCGGTTGTTGGCAGAGAAGTGCGCCCCCCCCCCCCCCCTTGCTCCCTCCGGCGCTGGCTTCCTGCTTCCTTGCTTGCGCGTGGGAGATTGAGTGCGTTCGCTCTCCGTGATAGCGCGCGTCTCCGCACGCTTCCTCTCGGGCATACGGCGCGCGGCGAAGATTTTATCTATAGGGAACGTCACGGCGACGGCGACGGCGACGACGACGGCGACGGCGACGACGACGGCGACGACGACGCCGACGGCAGAAATCCGGTTCAAGTGTCCATATAATTGCTATCGCAATAAAAAGAGAGTGATGAGGTGACCAGCAATGCGCCGCAACCATTCCTGACTAATTACTTTGCTTGCGTGTAGCACTCTATTGGCCTTTCGGCAGATTGTTTTCTGTGTTTAAGAAGATTGTTCGTTTTTCGGGTCTTCGTTGTAATATCGACAGCCAAGGCCGCTTTATATGTCGTGATTTTCAGTTGCATGGGGTACTGTGGCATGCAGTTAATGTTTATGAATGAATTATGGGGTGTTACGTGCCAAAACCACGATCTGATTATGAGGCACGCCGTATTAGGGGACTCTGGAATAATTTGGACCACCTGGTGTTCTTTAACGTGCACCTAAATCCAAGTACACGGGTGTTTTCGCATATCGCCCCAATCGAAGTGCGGTCGCGTGCAGGGATAAATTCCCGCGACATGGTGGTCGTGACATCGGCGGGTAGTTAATATTGATGCGTTCGAACATAATCGAATTCTTTGAAGCTATGGCTCACCTGTGGCTCACAATAACTGTGTCATTATCATAGGAGACTTCAATTGTGTATTTACTCCATCTGGCCTTGCTCATCTTATTAGTAGCTGCGAAAGGAGTGCGGAAGCACTATCATGCATCACTGATAACGCTGGCGTTATTAAATGCGAAGCATTTCTTGGCGAACATTTGCGATTTGGCAGTATCAATCTATATACCGCCTACGTCTTGGTGCTCTGATGGTCGTTACGTTTACTTGGTATATTAAAAAATTGGCATAGTAAAACAGTGCATGACGTACATAAATGATAAATCACAACATGAATGTTATGACATGCGTGTCATGTAGGTGGTGAAACAGCCGCCTAAAATGACAATGACCCAGCAAAAAGGACTTTAACACTCAAAAACCAGTGTAAGGGGCTCGGACGTGGCTGCTAAGGGAAGAAAACGCTATAGGATGATGGTAGAAGTCATAGTCAAGAGCATGACTCATCAAATGACTGCACCCAACAGTGCAATCCAAACAACCCCCAACCACAGCCAATAGTTTCTCAAAACCGAAATAGCTTTATCCTTAATGAATGTCAACGCTAGAAACATTGTAAATAAAACCGACGATCTGGAAGGTTTACTCATTGCCTATGATCCCGATATCACCGTGGTAACAGAGACTTGGCTTCACGATAGCATAGATGATGCAGATGTTGTGCCTGTAACGCATGAAATTATTCAGCATGATCGCTGTTCAAGAGGGGGAGGAGTGGCACTTCTGATGAAGAAAGGAATTCAGTATACGCTGGTCCCACACAATAAGCAGATTGAAATGGTGTGGATAGCTACCAAACTTTCCTGCCAAAACGTACTTATCGGAGCTGTCTATCGACCACCCAATGCTGACATCTCTATGTTGGAGGCACTACACGACTTTCTGTACGACAACAAAAAGCGCTACAGTTGCGTTATAATGAGTGGCGACTTCAACATGCCTAATATAGATTGGGACTTGATGTGTGCTACTTTAACATGCCAACACGCGGATATGTTGCTAGATATCGCATATGCATTCGATCTACACCAGGTAGTGCATACCCCAACGCGCCAAACTGCGGTATCGAGTTCGATTCTTGACCTCGTCTTCATATCCGAAAACGTTAGTCAGCTAGGTTATACTGTCGATGTCGTGCCCGGCATATCGGACCATTTCTCTGTCCTTCTTAAAAGCCAACTGTGGCGTAAAGCTGAGCGCAGCAAGCCAAGGCCCTACTATGATTTCAATAATGCGGACGATGTTAGCATATTAGACTTCCTGGAACAAGACTATGATTTCTTTTTGCAGTGTCACAGGAACTTTACAACTGTTAACAGTTTGTGGTTGCACTTCAAATGTGCGGTGCGTCATTGCATGAATAAATACATCCCGAAAAAACACAAGAGCAAACGACGAAGCCCCTGGATAACGCGCGAAATCCTTCATCTAAAGCGGCGCGTAAAACGACTATCGTCGAAAAAGCACAGAGATAGCGGCACCTTGGCTATGCTGCGATCGGATTTGCGTTCGAAAATAAAATCGTCCAGATTCACTTTTTTCAACGTCAAAATGCACAGCTTCCTTTCCAGCGACCCGAGAAAGTTTTGGCTTCATTTGACACAAAAGAAGGAACCAGTTAGTAAATTGAAAATACATGATAAGGACGTCACTGACGCAACCTGTATAGCAACGGCATACAACGACTACTTTTCGTCTGTTTTTCTGCGCAGTGCCGATAACAATGTAAATTTCAGCAACGCATCTATGTATGAACTTCCAGAGCTACTAATCACAGAAGAAGGTATTTTTTCAGCATTGCTTAGCTTAGACATTAGGAAATCTTCGGGACCAGACGAAATCCCAAATGCATTTTTGTTTAGATACGCGGAGTGGTGTGCCAAGTATCTTTATATTATTTTTACCGAAAGTTTGCAGAAAGGAGAAGTTCCTTCTGACTGGAAAATAGGTAAAATTATACCGATACACAAATCTGGCGATAAGCTCACAGTGACTAATTATCGCCCGGTGTCGCTGTTGTGCACAGCTAGCAAGGTATTAGAACATTTTCTTTTCAAACATTTAAGCAGCTTCCTAGAAGGCAACAATTTTTTCTTGAACAGTCAGCACGGATTTAGGCGCGGCCTTTCAACAGTGACACAGTTACTTCACATTACTAATGATTTGTTTGCAGTTCTTGATAATAGTGGCCAGGTCGACATAATCTTTCTAGACTTTGAAAAAGCCTTTGACCGCGTGTCGCATTCCAAAATGATATTAAAACTAAAGCGTCTCTTTAGAAATGAGCGTATTCTGCGATGGCTTGACTCTTACCTAACGCAACGCCAACAATATGTTCAAATAGGTGACTCTAAATCATCAATGGCTCCAGTCCTTTCAGGCGTTCCTCAAGGGTCCGTCCTTGGACCATTACTTTTTCTTGTATATCTGAATGATCTCTCGCTTGACACTGCCGTACAATGTCGATTTTTCGCGGATGACTGCGTTGTTTATCATGCCATTCAAACTAAAGATGACCAATTACTATTAAGCAATTCCCTAACATCAATTTCTAAGTGGTGCCAGACCTGGAAAATGAGCCTAAATATCCCTAAGTGCTCCCAAATGACCGTAACAAAAAGAAGAGTCCACTATCGCATGCATACAAAATTAACGACGTTGGGATTACGCTTGTCGATACGTTTAAATATCTGGGGATTGAAATATCTCGCGATTTAAGATGGAGTGCGCACATTCAAAACATAGTTTCGTCAGCCTCAAAAAGACTATGGTTACTTCGGCAACGTCTGAAGCACTGTACGAGCAAAACAAAACTAGTTGGTTATACTTCACTGGTGCGTCCACTGCTTGAATATGGTGATATCGTTTGGGACCCGCACACTAAGACTGATACAGATAAGCTGGAAAAAGTCCAAAAAAGAGCACTCAGGTTCATTTTTAATGCCTACGGAAGACAGGTGTCACTATCCGATCTCCGTTCAAGGTCTGGTCTTCCAACACTGGAGGAACGCCGTAAGTTACACCGTCTCAAGATGCTTTACACGATAGTCAACGGCCAAACTAAAATGAATTTTGACAATTACTTACAGTTTAACACGTGTAGAAGTACCCGCGGAAAGCACGAACTTACCCTTATTGTACCCCAGGCTAGAACTGTCGCTTATCAATTTTCGTTTTTTCCTAGAACGATAAGAGACTGGAACAGGCTTCCACAAGAGGTAATGAACAAGCGTACCATCGACTCTTTCTTATTAGCTATTTCTCAGATGTGAGCGAAGCACGCAATTCCTTTCGTACAGAATTTTTATTTCACTCGTGTCTTTAGTTTAGCAGAGATTGTTGTGCGCAGTAGCGTACTAGTATGATCTGTGTTGCACTGTGTTTGACCTTGCTGTGTTCGAATTTTATTTCGACATTTTCTTTGCTTGTACGGTGTCCCTTTTCTTTTTTTCTATACCACTCCTGCTTTGGCTGCCAAAAAGAAGCTGGCAGTATTGTCAAATAAATAAAAATGACAATGACATGGCAAAAAAATTTGCATTCACACACCACTTAAATGGGTTCTGACGTGGGTGCTAAGTGAAGGAAACACTAAAGGACGATGGTAGAAGTCATACTCGTGAGCATGACTGAGCAAAAATCACAATGACTAAGCAAAAAAAATTAACACTCATAAAAAATTCGGCAGGTCCCACGCCCTGTGGGAATAGATGTTATGCGAAGCAGCGTTCTTCGCGGATCCTACCAAGTTAACAAAACGACCATGAGGGCACCAAGACGTAGGCGGCTTTTCCATGACCTACATGACACGTATGGCATGACATTCATGTCATGAGTCATCAGGAGTTCCTTTAGCTATTCCTAACAGACCTTAAGGTGAAAGCCTTTGACATGCTCACGGCGATGACTTCGACCATCAACCTTTAGCCTTTTGTTTCACTTAGTGTCACATCCAAACCCATTCCATTGGTTTTTGAGTGTGAATCCTTTATCGCTGAGTCATTGTCATTTTTGCCGATTCATGCTCATGACAATAACTTCTACCATCATCATTTAGTGTTTCCTTCACTTAATACCCACGTCAGAGCCAATTTCAGTGGTTCTTGAGTGTTAATCTTTTTTCGCTGAGTCATTGTCATTCTTGCTGACAGACAGACAGACAGTTTATTTCAAATTCAGTTCTTACAAAAACAAAATGCCAGGACTGGAGAAAAAAAGCTGCTTTCCAGCAGCTTGACAAGGGCTCCGGCCCTGATTGTGTTTGGCAGAGAAGATATTAAGGAGAAAAAAAAACACACATGATATATACATCGTATTTGACATTGTAATAAGGAAATACAATTTAACATGAACATGTATTTACATTGCAATCATTTCTAATCGTGATTGTTTTCTAGTGTAACACATAGTGAACAAAACTCACATGTTTTATTTTGATAATTTCGCACAGAATAAAGGGAAGTGTTCTGCAGAGAAGTTGCGTTTATGGTACATGCACCTGTCTATTCACAGTTAGCATAATGCCCTTTTAATTTCTGCCGGGTAATTGTGCTTATATCAATATTCTTTTTTGAAAAGTTGTTCAGTAACACCGGCATTCTGCATTCTAATCTATTACGCCCTTGTTCAGTCCGTGAAAAAGGAACCGCCCATATTTCGCAATTTCGAATATTGTACTGCACTTCACCAGGTTTTTCTAACTTGCAAAGATCGTTTCCCACAAAAGGCTGCAGTAGTTTGCATGAGAAGCGAATATAAAATTGTAAAGCAGTAGCTTTATTTTTGGGGGAAGAGTGTATCGCAATTTACAAAGTATACCACACGCTCTAGCCATATTTGCAGTTATGCACTCAACATGCTCATCCCAACTTAAATGTTGATTGAAGGTTACCCGCAGTGTTTTCACACTAGCTGCAATATCAATTTTTTCATTGCCAAAAAAGATTTCCAAATCATGATTTACACGTTGTTGTACAGGAGTAAATAGTACTGCGGTTGTTTTTCTTGTGTATATATCTAATTAATTTGCTTTAGACCACAGAAATAGATTACGCAATACGGTGTTTGCTAATTGTGACAGCTTTTCTATGTAATACGACTGGAAGGAAAGGGCTGTATCGTCAGCATAGATTATAAATTGGGCGTCATTGCTAATATTGATTAAGTCGTTAATATATATAATAAAAAAAACGGGCCCTAGTATGCTCCCTTGAGGAACCCCTGCGTGTATGTTTAATAAACCTGAGCGATCATTTCCAATACTGACACATTGTTTTCTTTTGTTTAAGTAAGACTTAAGAAGCTCAAGAGGCAAACCGCGAAAACCATAATGCTCTAATTTCATGAATAACGTGATATGATTGATCCTATCGAATACTTTGGAGAAATCTATAAAAACACTTAGTGTTATTTTCTTTTCCTCAAACCCTGTCAATATCACATCTTTTTGCGTTAACAGAGCCATTTCTGTAGACATGACGTGACGAAAGCCGAATTGATGCTCAGTTAACAGAGAATGTTTCTCGCAAAATGACACAACACGCTTACAGATGATTTTTTCAAGTCCCTTTGAAATATTTGGAAGCACTGACACGGGCCGATAATTTGAAAGGCTGTTTCTGTCACCAGATTTAAACAACACAGTAACCTTTGCACATTGCATGCCTGACAGAAATACTCCAGTAGACAGACAAACATTGTATATGTGGGTGAGGACTGGGAGGAGGGTGTCGATAACAAATTTAATCGGCTTTATCTGTAGTCCGTCAATATCGCGTGCTTGGGTGTTTTTTAGAGAGATAAAAATAGTGTATACTTCATCTGGAGTTGTAGGTCCAAAAAGAGCACTTTCTGAGTTTGGAACACCTAGAAAATTGGCAGCCTGAATGTCGTGCACGCTAGATACAAGGTTTGTAAAGTGCTCATTAAAGCGGTTTGCTAAATCTGTGCCTTTAAAGTACCGTCCATTTTCATTTAATTCGAGTTGCATATTTCGGCCCGTATAACGATTTAGTAGCCTATTTATTGCCCGCCACGCAATGTCGCTTCGTAAATCTGCTTGATTAAACACTTTTTCAAAATAAATGTTTTTTGCGTCCCGTAGGAATTTAGTTACAAAATTTCGGTACTGCTTGACTCATGACTATTGTCATGAGTCATACCCATGCCAATAGCTTCTACCACCATAATTCAGTCTATCCTTCACTTAGTACCTATGTCCAGACCCGTTTCAGTGGTTCTTGAGTTTTATTATTTCTTTATTTATTTATCACAGTACCGATAGCGCCAGTTCTGGCATTACAGTGGGGGGGGGGGTGTTGAAAAAAGAAAACGTACACAAAATACTACCCCGCTCTGGCGGCCAAAAAAGTAACATTGAGATAGAAAAAACACAAAAGTGTCAAACATAAAAAATTCACAGCAAGGACGAAAGTGAATCATTTGCTGCTCCGGACACTATCTCTTCAGGTAATTTGCTCAGTGAGAAATGGTTTGGCGGAAAAATACATTTTGAAGACGTCAGTCCAGCACCTGTATTTTTTTAACTTTGAGCGAATGGTCTCTTCGGACGGACACATACTCAGGGCTCAATATATATTGGGTTCGGTCAATTCCAGTTCTTGAATGAAATATTTTATGAAAATATTTTAACCGAAGATTTTCCCTGCGTTTTGGAAGTGTGTACCAGCGTGAAGTGTTTTTCGCACTCGATACGCCGAAAAGCTACCATAGTCATTAAAAACGAAACTAACGGCCAAATTGTGAACTCTTTCTAGCTTTTGTATGTCAAGTAGAGATTTCGGGTCCCAGACTGTGCAAGCGTAATCAAGCATGCTTCTAACATTTGATATATATAACAGTTCCTTGGTTTTTACAGGAAAATTTTTGACGTTACGACACAGGAAGCCCAAAACGTGGCAGGCTTTGGCAGTAACAAAATCGACATGGCAGTGCCAAGACATTACACTAGTCAAATATACACCAAGATATTTAATTTTTTATGCGTTATTTTATTTTTTTCTGAGTGAGGCTCATCGCTACTTCTACCGTCATCGGTTAGTAATTCCTTCAGTTATTATCCACGTCAGAACTAACTTCAGTGGTTCTCGACTGTTATTTTTTTGGTGAGTCATGATATTTCCTGAGAAATGCTGATTACTAATGACGTTTACCACCATCCTTTAGTGTTTCCTTCACTTAGTACCCACGTGAGAACTGATGTCAGTGCTTCTTGAGTGTTGATCTTTTCTCGATGAGTCATTGTCATTTTTGCTGTCATGCTAATTACTATTACTTCTATAATCCTTTAGTGTTGCCTTCGCTTAGTACCCACGTCCGACCCATTCCAGGGGTTCTTGAGTTTTCATATTTTACGCTACTGAGTCATTGTCATTTTTTGTGAGTCATGCTCATGACTATGACTTCTACCATTATCCTTTAGTGTTTCCTTCACTTAGTACCCATGCCAGAACCCATTTCAGTGGTTTTTCAGTGCTAATGTTTTTTCGCTAATCATTGTCACTTTTCAGAGTCATGCTCACGACTATGACTTCTATCATCATCCTTTAGTCTTTCCTTCCCTCTACCTACATCCGAACACATTTCAGTGGTTTTTGAGTATTAATGGTTTTTCGCTGGGTGATTGTCATTTCAGGCCACTGTTTTATGACCTAATGACACGCATGTCATGACATTCATATCGTGTCCTATCATTTGTGTTCGTCGTACACTGTTGTCATACTATGCCAATTTTGGCACCTAACAATTTAACTAAACGACCATGAGAGCACTTAAACGTAAGCAGCTGTTTCATGACTTACCTGACACACATATTATGATATTCATGTCATGACCTATCATTTATGTTCGTCATACACTCTTGCCATATTATGCCAATTTTGGTAAATACCAAGTTAACCAAACAACCGTGAGACCACCGAGTTCTAGGTGGCTAGATAGATAGATAGATACTGTCCAAGTGGCAAATGTTCGCCAAGAAATGCTTTGCATTTAAAACCATTCAAATGGGTTCAGACGTGGGTGCCAAGTGAAGGAAACACTAAAGAATGGTGGTAGAAGTCATAGTCATGAGCATGACACAGCAAGAATGACGACTCAGCGAGAAAACATTACCGCTCAGAACCCACTGAAATGGCTTCTGACGTGGGCACTAAGTGAAAGAAACACTAAAGGATGATGGTAGAAGTCATGGTCTTGAGCATGACTCAGAAAAATTGACAATGACTCAAAAACCACTGAAATAGGTTCGGACGTGGGTACCAATTGAAGGAAAAGCCTAAAGGTTGATTGTCGAAGTCATAGTCATGAGTACGACTAAGGCTTTCGCATTATGGTCTCTTAGGCCTAGCTAAAGGTACTCCTGAGGAACTCATGACATGAATGTCAGGACATGCGTGTCATGTAGGTCATGAAACAGCCGCCTGCGTCTTGGTGCTTCAATGGTCGCTAAGTTAACTTGGTAGGCCCCCCGCACACTGTTTTGCATAACATCGATTGCTACAGGGCGTGGGATCTGCCGGCTTTTTGATACCTGCTCTTGTTCTAGGAGTTTGTACTCCGACACAAACTTGCAGGGCGTTCTCATGCTGGTCTAGATAGCATATATGTTTCTTCAGCGTGCCTAAAAAGCAGTATTTTTTGTGAACTGCAAGCCATTTCATTCTCTGATCACTGCGTGGTGATTGCTCGACTTAGTGGTCATCATCGCAGGGCAATTCCACGATAGATCAGCATGGGTCCGAAACTTCATATTTTAGATTCCATTGCATATTTTTATTTTATCCACTTGTCAATCGGTAGCACGAAACTGAACTTACGGCTACAAAGAATATGTTTTTTTTTTGCATAAGACATACACGTAAAGAAGAGTCAGACTGACGTTGATTCAGAGTTCTTTTCAAAGCAGAAGCGTTGATTTTTTTATTTGCAACATTTCTTTAATGTTTCCACATTAACGAAGTTTTATTTGTTAAACCAATCCATGGCAGTCTTTTGAAACTTGGTGGGCTGTGACAACTTAACCTGTTCAATAAATGTGGGGTATAATGTTGCTGTAAAGGAATATGTTTATCTAGGTCAATTACTCACAGGGGACCCTGATCATGAGAAAGAAATTTACAGAAGAATAAAATTAGGTTGGAGTGCATACGGCAGGCATTGCCAAATCCTGACTGGGAGCTTACCACTGTCGTTGAAAAGAAAAGTGTACAATCATTGCATTCTACCGGTGCTAACATACGGGGCAGAAACTTGGAGGTTAACAAAGAAGCTCGAGAACAAGTTAAGGACCGCACAAAGAGCAATGGAACGAAAAATCTTAGGAGTAACGTTAAGAGACAGGAAGAGAGCGGTGTGGATCAGAGAACAAACGGGGGTAGACGATATTCTAGTTGACATTAAGCGGAAGAAATGGAGCTGGGCAGGCCATGTAATGCGTAGGATGGATAACCAGTGGACCATTAGGGTTACAGAATGGATACCAAGAGAAGGGAAGCGCTGTCGAGGACGGCAGAAAGTCAGGTGGGATGATGAGGTTAGGAAATTCGCAGGCGCAAGTTGGAATACGCTAGCGCAAGACAGGGGTAATTGGAGATCGCAGGGAGAGGCCTTCGTCCTGCAGTGGACATAAATATAGGCTGATGATGATGATGATGATGATATTGTTGCTGTGTCGCAAATCATCACTTTCATCACAAATCATCAATTTGGCCTCAAATATCCAGTTTCGATGAAAATGAACACTATTTAACATGCAGGAATATGGCTAACTGCACGAAAACGATGTCGGACCACTGAAAATTTACTTAGTCCTATCCTACAAATTCATAATTCTCATTTTCATTCCACTTACGTTAACCAACAATTTCCCGCTTGAAGTGCTTATGTATGCAGGAATTGGCTGTATAGATCGTTACTCAAGCTGCATGTTTACTTTGTGTAAACAAATATATGTCCCTTAAATTGGCTGCACAGGTTTCTGAATGCGTTACGGCACGGAGTGCGCTACTCTACTATAGCGGCTGTTCGCCTCCAGAGCAAGCATTGCAAAAATGCTGAACGAAATAGAAAAATATATATATAGTTGTATTTCAATGCAATTCAACATCGATGCAATAATTCTTGCACATTTTGATTACATGGTTCTTTACTCTAAATACTTAGTATTCCAAGACTGCACCAAGCTATACTTATTTGAAGCGAATCTACGACGCCTACATATAACCTGTTCTTTTGTGAAAATTAGGAATTTAGGCCAAACCTCTGCATAGCTTCTTAGAAGATACTGGCCGTTTTGGTAATATTATTACGATATCATCTAGAGATGCTCAAGAGACGAGCCGCCGTGAGAAAGACGATGAAGTGTGTATGGGTTTTTGGCGCGAGCAAGGTGTCGGCCTGGTGGTTTGATTCCAGTGTAAATATATTGTAAATAGCCTCTTTCGTGTGTGTCTTTCCACACGTAACATCCTGGTGGAGGTGCTGGGTGACTAGACCGCGTCTGCAACGGCTTCAGCTCGTCCGCCTGCTCCAATCGTCACGGTTGCCCAACATCGCGACCCTGGTGTGTTCTCTGGCCTGGAGCGACAGGACGTTGACGAATGGCTCAAGCTCTATGAGTACGCCAGTGCTAATAACAGGTGGGACCCAACAATTATTCTCGCTAATGTCATCTTTTATCTCGGCGGCACCCCACGCGTGTGGCACCAAACGCACGAAGATGAGTTAACCAGTTGGGACAGTTTCAAAGAGAAGCTACGGGAACTGTTCGGCGACCCCATTGGGCGCAAGGTTGCCGCGAGAAAGGCTCTTGCGTCCCGTGTTCAGACATCTACGGAGCCCTACGTTTCATACATCCTCGACGTTTTGGCGATATGCCGCAAAGCGGACGACACTATTTCTGAAGCAGATAAAGTGGCACATGTGCTAAAGGGCATCGCCGACGACGCTTTCATTTTGCTTGTTTTCGGCAACGTCTCGACTATCGACGCCGTCATCAAAGAATGCCGTCGCCTTGAACAGGCTAAGAGCCGCCGTATCTCTCACCACATCACGCGGCTACCAAACACTGCTGCTACGTTGACATGTGAGGGTCGACCTCGTTAGACGACCACCTGTGACGACGTAACCCGTATTGTTCGCCGCGAGCTTGAGGCCACCTGTTCACCAGCCTTCTCCGCGACGCCTCCCGATCCCCCTGCAGCCACGATTGCAATGATTCAGGCCGTCGTACGACAGGAATTTGAGAACATGGGTCTCAACGCCGTGTGTTCGACGACTCAACCCAGCGTTCCCCAGTTCTCTAGTGGCCCTCCTCGTCCCCGGCAGTCATTTTCTCCTTCATACCGCAACCCGTCCGAATGGCGTACCCCTGATGACAGGCCGATCTGCTTCCACTGCTGTCGCATCGGCCACGTCGCTCGTCGCTGCCGCAACCGATGGCCACCACCTGCTCGGGCGTACGCCGACGCTTATTCCCGTACCTTTCGACCTACTGTTCCTTGTGCTACCCGCCATGAACCCGCTGCCGCTGATGCCCCAGCTCCCAACCTTCGCTACAGCCGCTCGCCCTCCCCTCGACGCCATCAGTCTCGTTCGCCCCAACCCCGCCGCTTTTCTTCGCCTCCCATCGCCTCCCGGATCCAGCCGGAAAACTTGCCACTGCAGCTTCAGGAGGTGAAGCTGCATTGTCGACCCTGCCCTCAAATCCTCTGCTCACGTTGCCTACGAACCAAAACCTTCTTGACGTTGACGGCTATCGTGTCACTGCACTGATCGATACCGGAGCCCATATTTCTATTATGAGTGCTGCCTTCCGACGACGGCTCAGAAAGCTCCTCACCTCAGCGTCGACACGCGTCGTCCGCGTTGCGGATGGAGGTACTGTCCCTATCGTCGGCATGTGTACGGCCCGTGTCAGCATCACCGGCCGCCACACTCCTGTACTCTTCACCGTGCTTGCTCATTGCCCCCACGACCTAATTCTCGGCCTCGATTTTCTCTCCGCGCATTCTGCTCTTATTGACTGCTCTGCCTTCGCCTTGAGTTGCCGATTCTCGCAGAACCTCCTGATGCACCCCAGTGCCGCTTACGCCCCACCGGCTTTATTCGCCTGCCGCCAAAGTCATTAGCCTATGTTGAACTGATGTCTTCCCCACCTGTTCCTGATGGCGAGTACCTAGTCACTCCTCTGCCCGACATTCCACTACAGTATGACGTCACCGTGCCTCACAGTGTTCTTACTATTAATGACAACTGCACTCGAATGCCTATCTTTAACTTTGGACTGGCAAAGCAAATTCTCCCGCAAGGTATTTGCCTTGCCAAGGTTGATTGTCTCGGTGACCATCAAGTGGCAGCTTTCTCAACCGATGGTTCTTCCGAACATGGCGGGCCCCTCGCGCCAGCCTCGGGCGCCGATCCCAACATAAAGAAAATGGTTGCGGCAGACCTGTCCTCTGCGCAGGCTGAAGACCTTTGCCAAGTGTTATCGTCGTACCGAGGTATTTTCGACTTCGACGATCGCCCTTTAGGCCAGACGCTCGCGGTCAAGTATCGGATTCTTACTGGCGATGGCCCATTCACCGACGACCATATTGAGTTTCTGCGACGGAACGCCGAGTATTTCAAAATGAAGTAAACAAAATGCTAGATAAAGACATCATTGAGCCTTCTTCTAGTCCCTGGGCGTAACCTGTGGTGTTGGTTAAAAACAAGGACGGCACGTGGCGCTTCTGTGTAGACTACCGTCATTTGAACAAAATTACTAAGAAGGACGTCTACCCGCTCCCACGTATCGACGACGCCCTTGACTGCCTTCATGATTCCAGCTATTTCTCTTGTATTGATCTTCGCTCTGGATACTGGCAGATTGCTGTTGACGATATGGACAGAGAAAAAACCGCGTTCATAACACCTGATGGCCTATACCAATTTAAAGTAATGCCGTTTGGATTATGCAATGCCCCTGCCACCTTTGAGCGTATGATGGACTCCTTGCTCCATGGTTTTAAATGGTCCACATGTCTCTGTTGCCTCGACGACGTCATCGTCTTCTCGCGAACGTTCGACACTCACCTTGAGCGTCTAACAACTATACTTGATGTATTTCGAAAGGCGAAGCTGCAACTCAACTCGTCCAAATGTCGTTTTGGCAGCCGCCAAATTACGGTTCTGGGCCATCTCGTCGACGCTTCCGGAGTACAGCCTGATCCCGACAAAACTCGCGCTTTCCGAGACTTCCCGGTTCCGAAGACAGCCGCAGATGTTCGCAGTTTTGTTGGGCTATGCTCGTACTTTCGTCGTTTTGTTCAAGATTTTGCGGCAATTGCTAGACCTCTCACTAATCTGTTGAAGAAAGGCATACAATTTTCGTGGGGTACTTCAGAAGCCACCGCCTTCTCTCGTCTGGTCACTCTTCTCACCTCACCACCCATTCTCGCCCACTTCTACCCTGATGCCCCTACAGAATTGCGTACAGATGCCAGCGGTCATGGCGTCGGTGCTGTCTTAGCCCAGCGTCAGCGTGGCCAGGATCGCGTTATTGCTTATGCAAGCCGTCTCCTATCACCATCTGAGCGCAACTATTCCATTACGGAAACGGAATGCCTTGCTGTAGTCTGGGCAGTTGCGAAGTTCCGGCCTTACCTTTACGGTCGTCCTTTCTCCGTAGTCACTGACCATCATGCCCTCTGCTGGCTCTCATCGCTAAAAGATCCTACAGGCCGGCTTGGTCAATGGGCTTTGAGGCTACAAGAGTTTTCTTATTCCGTGGTCTACAAGTCTGGCCGCCTGCACCAAGACGCTGACAGCTTGTCGCGTCTGAGCCATCTTCATCCCCTTTACAAATAACAACACTAGACTGGCCAGGCGCTGACTGCCATCAAGTCATTGCTGCGCACCAGCATGCAGACCCATACTTTAGGACTATTCTTGAGTTCCGCAGTGCTTCGACCTGGCTGCCAAACGCACGTCGGCGTCGACAACTTGACCGATTAAAGTTTCACAACGGAGCCCTACACCGCAACATTTTTGACCCCGATGGCAATAGATTTGTTCCCGTCATCCCCCGTACTCTGCAAAGCGATGTTTTACAAGTTTTTCACGACAATCCAATGGCAGGTCGTTTTGGTTATCAGAAGACTTACGACAGCATCCGAAGCCCGTTATCTTGGCCTGGTCTCTCATCAACCGCGGCCAAATATATCGCCTCTTGCGCGCATTGTATGCCCCACGTCAACTGCCGCTGGGCCCCTTCAACCCTTCCCTTGTCCTGCCCTGCCTCTCCCTTTGAGTCCTGCCCTGCCTGTCCCTGCCTCTCCCTCAGGTTTTCGGAATAGACTTGACCGGGCCTCATTTTCTGACCACAAACGGCAAACGCTGATTTGTGACAGCGCTTTGTCACCTCACTCGGTATGCTTAGACAGGTTCTCTGCATTTTGGCGAGACTTCTAAAGTTTAGGACTTTTTCTTGCGAAGCATCTTTTTAAGCAATGGAGTGCCACGTGTTCTCAACAGCGACCGCGGCAAGATGTTCTTCTCTTCATTCCTTCCGAAGTTCTATGAGCCACCAGCACTGTTCATAAGAAAACTACCAGCTGCCACTCACTAACAAATGGCTTGACCGAGCATTTCCATCGTACACTCTCAGACATGATTGCCATGAACATCAGCCCGGAGAACACAAACTGGGATGCAATCCTACCCTTGCTATACTTTGACAGCAGCACTGCAGCTCAAAATACCACCATCTTTTCCCCACTCTTCGATGTCTGCGGCCGCTCACCAACTTTCGTCCTTGATGCATCTTTCTCCTCAGCTCCTGTCCCATCAGCAGTGACTTTTTTCGAACAGTTTGTTTCCCGCCTCGCCCACTGCCACCACCTCACGCGCATTTACACCAACATCTCCAAGAACTCTCGCAAGCATTGCTACAACTAGACTCACCCCACTGTGACGTTCTGCCCTTGCGACGAAGAATTCCTCTAGACAACTACTTGTCGCCGGTTCATATTAGAAATCCCACAGCCGTTTTCTTGGACCCTACCGGATTATTGAGCGAACTTCACCTGTTAATTACGACATCTCGCCTTTTTATACTCCCCCGATCATTGTTGTCACGGGACAAAGATTGTGCGCGAAGAACTTCCTCACAAGATACATGATTGTAGTACAGAAGTTGCTTTGCGTAACCCCCACACCTATAGGCATAACCATGTTCTCACGTTCGCTTTTTTTTTTCTTTTTTAGCCAGGAATCTGTGATTCATTTCTCACGTCGTGTTTTACCGACTCGGCGTTAAAGGCCAGCTAAAAGTTCGTTTGGCTACAATAGTGACAGCTGATCGCGTCATCTAGAAACGCGTTGTTTACCCACTTGCTTACGTTCTTGCTTGATCCTGAAAAAAATGCGCTCTTTCACTTTGCGCGAACGGCGACGAATGCAGTAGTTACAGAAGAAATGGGTAGGAGGTGCCAAAGTAATCGAAAATACCCATGCCTGCCGTGCCCAATAAGCTGAAATCATTTCTCGAGTTGCTGCAATAATTGCTTTTTGCTATTCCTACATGGTAAGTCACATTGGACGAAGAAACATAAGCTTGTTTATATGTAAGGTGATACTTCCTGGAGTTTAAGCTCTGAAGGGAGTGATGCAGTGGTACGTACGAAATTTTCGTATTAAAAATACATTTTCACCAGGTGTAGTTCTCAGGTATCGAGAAATCGGTTGACATCTTAGCGGCTAAGTAAACGAAATTTTGGCACTGATCTTTGCGACGTCGTGTATGACTGTGACGGCTTCCCTGTTTTCGGCGTTATCTTCCGCCAAAACCCTCATCCTTGGTGCGTCCTCCATGTTCGGTATCTTTGAGGCTCAATGTCATAATTGTAATTTAAAGCCTCACATATGCCATCGCCGCTCTTTTCGCGACCACGGCGGTGAAGAATTCAACAGCAACACACTGTCATTTTCTCAAGAATAAAGTCCTCCTCGTCCGCTACAGTATTACACAGTCTACCATCCACATATAGGCAGAGATGCCACAGCTCTCAGATACTGTATAAAGCGCCGCACCACACAATAATTCTACGGAACTATTTTGCACATTGGAGCATTCGTTAGCGGTTCCGGCGCTCAAGCGCGCATGTGCGGTGATAATAATTCAAATCCTCCTAACGGCCGTGAGCGACATTTTGTTTCAAGGCTAATTTGTCTGGCCTCCGCGTGTTTTCTCAACGTTTCTAGGTTTGATGCGCTGCAGAAGCCTCTTGCTATGTATTTAATAATAACGAATAAATTGTGTGTTCCACCTTCCTTGTGAAAAACCCTGATATATCATGCGCTCTTGTAGACGTAGGTTCGTGATACCTTATCAAGGCCTAAAGGGTGACTCTGTATTGCACACAATAAATAGTTATTCTTTTGTTTAATTACTTAGACTAGACCCAGTCGCGTGGTTGCACAGAGATTAGGTCACAATGTATTTCAATATTGGTCAGCTTGCTTTAAATGTGGTTCTTTGCAGCACGAGCAATGTAATGTTGGTAAAGTTGTAATGAGAAGTCCTGAAGCGCGCGTAATAACGTTACTAATGAAGGTGTTAGTCGTCAGCATTACAGATTGGAGGGACGGTCAGACAAAGCACACCTGGTTTCAAACTTCAAACTATTCAGTTAAACTCCATAAATTTCGGTAATAAAAGGCAGTGATGTCTTTTTTTCCCGATTCTTTTTTTCTCTAACTGCAACGTATTTTGAGCCACGTGCAGCAAAACTGATTCCCACTGACTAACTGCCCTTCAAATGCGCTGCTTACTCGAGAAATATAGTTATGCACGCTCATACCCTGGCATTTGCTAGGTGCTATAAGCTCGCCCTGGCAAGCTATTGATACAAAATTTCCCGATTTCCTCTTTTTAGACAACGCGAGCCTCATTCATACTCGGTAGCCTCAATTCTTTCCTGCTTATTTAGTCTCTGCTAAGGCGCGAACATAACATGACACGCATATATTTGACAGCCAGATAGGAGTTTTGTAGTAGCCACCTTCTCTTGCTAGACGCGGTTCTTTCATGCAGAGAGAGTTTACACTTTAAAGCGAGGTTGGACCACTTTTAGCAGCGGATATATTTAAGCCGGGTGTAATGTGTCAAACGCGAACAGAAAATTGGGGCCGATCCTGGCGGTAGCACAAAAAGGGTCCAAGCACAATGGCACATACCCACGTGAACTAGTGAAACTGAGCCTGACTAAGTCTAGATAAGCATGGTTGGGACTACTTAAGCTTAGTCAGTCATCGATAGCCAATCAATAGCTGATTGATAATCGATCAATAATCAATAAATACCGGAAAATGCCGGGGATGACTAGGTAGTGCTTAGCCTAGCCCAAATACGTGGCCAATACCTTGCGATACCCAATTAATAGGTAATCAATAAATTCCGGTAAATGGTGCGGATGACTTGGTAGTGCTTGCTGGACTTAGCATTTGCCTGATATTTGTGAAAACTGGGGCTTAAGGTGGCAAAGGGGCTTTGCAGTTGCGTTGCAGAATTGAAGCTTACTTTAGCTTGTGGGTTGGCAAACATAAGTTGGCATAAGTTAGCAAAAACTTGGCTTCACCTAGCACAATTTGGCATAATAATAATAATATAATAATAATACGTTTATTCTTGAAAACAAGTGATACACGGTGCCAAGGCATTAGGAAAAATTTGCTACAAACAGCAACTTGACTAGTCCTAATAACCAGATTATACTCTCATCATGTATTTCATAAAGACATTAAATATATTTCAAAAAACAAAAATATCTAGCAAACACTACAAGAACCTAGGTGATCACTAGCTCCGCTGTGTCTTAAGCCTTCCACGACTTAGTGCAAGCTTCTTCATTTTTTTTTATTACAGCTGAACAACCAGTTCATTGTTCCTGCTTTAAACCGTCTAACACAGTAACGTATCTTTTACCGCGAGACATCAGGCGTCCAGCATTAACTCCTACATATAATTGAATTGAGAGATTTTTATATATTTCTATCATAGACCATCAATCTGCGTAATAATACTTTGTTTTATGACTATCTCAGTGTGCTTTTATTTCTTTGCTTTTCAAAGGCCAGCCGAAAACAAATCTCGCTTTGAGCGAATTTGTTACGGATCACTACTTATACTACTGAAGCCATATTGTGAAAGCTTAGGGCTGTTAGTTGTATATTTGAGTAACCGTTAAAGAGCATCTAAGCAGACGATGTGTGCTCCTGGTGCTACGCGAATAAAACGTAAATTCCAGATTCAATTGCAACCTTCAACAAATTCCTCAGTTATTTTTCAATGTGTAACGGGATTTAATTTATTTTGTATATAAAAGGCATCCATTCTCGGTAGCCTTCTTGCACGCATCCACAAAAATTTTGCACCCAAAATTTGCATTGAGGCTGCGCTATATCTGCATTGTCTGAAACTGTGCTCTTTACGTAGTCCAAAATGTTATTGCAGATCTCGGTTACCGCTGACTGTTCATTGCAGTACCAAGGTTTTTATCCATTATCAGGAGGCATGCCTAGCTTGCCACCTTTATTGCATTTAGCTGACGTGTATTGTATACGTGTGAATAAAATTACTATTTTAGGACCTAAATTGAATCGCACACGTGTACAGACGTGACCGTAACGCATTCATATGTATTGCAATTGATTGTGCATATATTGAACTTGAGAAGAATATATTTCATGTTTTGATGAAAAACATGATGAGAGTATGATCTGAAATGCTTCAAGCAACCGAAGAAAACAGGCTACGTTTCATTTGATGTGACTGGCACCATTGTACTGGATATTCCTTCTGCCGTGGTGGATTCTCCGGGAGCGTTCCATTTGCGCACGAGCGTAACGCAGAATTTCACAGTGTTGTTCCCCACCACAAAACCGCGCCGACACATAGCTTCAAACCTGTTGGATCCATAGAATCCATACCCGCTGGCTTGAAACTTCAGGCGAGCAGCTCTGGAATGTGTCCACGTAGGTTCAAAAAGACGACGGACAACGGTGGACGATGAAAAGGCTTTCTCGTTGGGATGCGTCAACCTCACGGACTCCACCTTCCACGGGTTGAAAGTTTTTCGCCGCTCTTCAACTTTAGCGTAGACGTCCAGCGCCGAGTTCTCTTCCAGTATGACGATTTTTACATGGCAGTCTTCGTTGCCATCCAAGACCACCTTCGCTGTCCACGTCTCTGGAATAGAGAGTTCTAAGCCGCGTTTAAGGAGGTCATAGAGCGGTAGGAAATCAGAAGCCGAGCCAGTACTCACTGGCTTTGTCCTCTTGAACAACACCAGAAGGGCTCGCTTCTCTCTACCGTCACCATGTTGCTCCGACAGGTATTGTGTCAGCTGCGTCGTTTGTCTTCTGAAGGGTCTACGCACCGTAGGCGTATAAGAGACGGCCTCAGGCAACATCTCTGCATGTATCGTTTCCCGGGCACGCGAAAGGGGACCAGCTACGACAGAAGTATCAATTAGGGAGGCTACAGACCCATCTACGTCAGCTGTCCTGTTTTCTTGCGGTACGTTAATTTGCTTATTCTCTTGAAAATCGGTTGATAATGGCGTCATTTCTGGACTCAGAGTGTTAGTTATAGAAGTGGAGGGGGAAGTGGGTGTGGAAGCCATTTGCCGCAGAAAGTCAGTGGCTTCACTGAGACTCACACTCATAAGCGTAGATTTCGTATCGAGGTTTCTTATGTACTCGACGAGCTCATTCATCCTGGATTCCAGGCTTACTAGTGTGTCATGAGCTGTGAGCGTGACATCGTCGTGCCAAGTACTGTGCACTGTAGAACTGCTGCTTTGCGCATCCCGAGTTGTCAGGTCACTCCGTTCAAGAGACGGCATGCAGCCTGTTTGATAATGGCACGGCAGGTCCGTTAGAAGTATGGTAACATTGCATCGAGGACAGACGGCTGGATGAAATGAGCAGTTCTCCTCGAAGTGCTCTGGTAAACTAGAGACTGGCCCCATAAAATCACAGCCATAGCACGCGTTCCAGCACACCACCTGCAGGACAATACGAGGGAATCAATTAGCATAACCATACAGTTACTTAACTGCAAGGATCGACGAAAGAACAAGGCGCTGAACAAGTATCTTTAAGAAGACTTTAATCTGACTCCCCAACGTGCCAATAATCTATGTTCAGTTTTTAGCACCGCAGCGTGCTTTTTCAAGTTATTCATGACGAACATCACATTTGGCTTCATAACCTACCCTACGGGTGACAAATGTGTGAAATGTTTGTAGTGGTGATAAAGAATGCCCCTCTGATGATTGTTCAAACAAATTTTCTGTAGGAGGGCTGTCTGCTGCATTCAACGGGTAAGACATGAAATCAGGTAATGAGCTAAAGGGGGGCACACTCCGCACACTATGCACCCGTTTGGCCTCGCCTTTGGCTCATTCAACGCGAAACGTCCCTGTCCATAAAAGCGACCATCGCTGATTATCTTGGACAAAATTGAGCTAATTGGTTTTTGTGAAAGTCAGGCTTACCAAATTGTTTATGACAGAAAAAAAACATTTGGAGACGCAAGCGCTCGTTGAAGTTTTTCCGATGAAGCAAATGTTAGTTGAAAGTAAACATTTTAGACTGAAGGTGTTAACCTATGTGCAATGACAAATCTTATTTAAGAATATTCTACTGGCGTGGTTGTTTGACGCTACATCATAGGTGAACATATCTAGGAGTTTGCTGCGTTTACCTGGCTCAGTTTCTCGTTTTCGAGATATTTTTTTACATAAACGTCGGGAATCTTCTGGCCAAAATATTTTGACCGTTTTTTCCAGTAAAATCATGTTGAGCAATAAAATTGAGCATTTTTACAGAAAATTACTTCCGATGTTGTAAGGTCACTTTTTCGCTATGCTCAGACCTGAATAAAAATAAAGAACCTCCAAATAAAAATACGTTTGATAGCTCATTATTTGCGCCAACCTTTGAGCTTATGATCTAGAAGTTATAATTCTAGTAAATCTTGGTTGAGGCTGGAAAAAGTATTTCAATTCCACTACGAATTTCACTGGTAGGCATTGCTAAAATGTGTCCTCACTGGAAAACATGTCTGGGCCACGAAAACGTCAGAGCCCTTCCACCCTGTGAAGAGGGAAGTCCAGCGAAGCTGGCGTTCTGGTGGGATTTGCTATGTTAGGGTTTAGCTATATTGGGGATTTGCTATGTTGAATTTGGCTACAAAATAGTCAACCAACCCCTTCGCTACGTACTCGGGAAAGAGGCTTCGGTGCCGGGTCCGAGTAGCACAATGAGGTATTTTTATTGCGATATGGACACTCAAAAGCAGATTTCTGCCGTCGGCGTCGCCGTCGCCGTGAGGTTCCGTATGACGTCAATAGCGGCGTTTACATGAATACGACAGAAGCGCATCGTATCAATTTTCAAGCGTATCGCATCTCATGTAAACGAGGTAATTCGCTAGGAAGGCGTATCGTATCCAATTCGCCAAACAAGGGTAGTTTGAGATGGAGAATGCGCATTTCAGCGGCGCATGTAAACAGAAGCGTATCGCATCAGGAATTATGGGAAAGCATTCGCTGCGGGATTACAACCGGCCAACCAACCAGCGGCGCGGCCGCTGCCGCACTGCGAGACATCAAAACAAACATGGCGGCTAAAAAAGCAGGTGCGTCACACGGTCCTGTTGCTCGCGAGCATGGAGGAAGGAAAAAATGTTTTTCTTCCTCCATGCTCGCGAGTAATTGTCAACTCGTGCTTCCTTTACGCACCCGGCCCACTACCGGAAACCAGTTACGCCGGAAGTGGGCTGTAATTACCTCATACGATACCATGTGGCGCTACGTTCTCGCGAGAGTTAAATGCGCTACATGTAAACGGCGTCGCATCGCCTTTCCCAAATGCGCTTGGAAATGCGATGCGCTACTGTCGCATTCATGTAAACGCGGCTAATGGAGATGAAATCGTCGCCGCGCGCCGAACGCTGTATGTGCGAGTGAAAGGGCGCGAGGGGCGCGCGCTTTCACGGGGAGTGAACGCACGGCGGAGAACAAACGCGCGTTCTGCGCCGTGCTCCCTTAAGGGCTGCAGAAGTAGGCGTCTCTTTCCTCCTTTACAATCACCATATATGTAGAGCAAACGCGCCTTCTTCCGACACGCGAGAGGCCGTGGGGGAGGGGGGGAGGGAAGGGAGGCGACGTTTAGCTGGGGCACCAAGTGCCTATTTATATCAGAGGCTCCGGCAACAGTCACCAACGCCGCACGCATTTTGAGCGAACGCGGGCAAAACGCCGACGGCGTCGACAACAGTTCTGCGTGTTGCCGGTGCTGCTGCATGTCCAAGTTTATACAGCTGATAAAGCTGATATCATTACTCCGTATAGCTCTCTACAAATTTGCTATCGCAATTGATGCTTCGCCTTTCAGGTGAAACTGCGACAACTTTTTTTAACACTTAGACGACGGCTACACAAAGCCCGGCTCTGAAAGAACTGGCTAGGCGTCCACGGGGGACAGCATTCCTACCGCGTGCCTCACGCTTTTGTACGGTGTTCCCAGACAAGAGTCCCTGACCACCAGGGGTATTCTGTAAGAGTCCAGCCAGTGGAAGGTCCACTTCGGCTGTCGCGATTGGCTCCCGCAGCATGAGCGACAAAGAGACTGGATGGTTCTGTCTCGCTCGTGCTGCTGAAGCCAATCGGGCAGCCGAAGTGGACAGTCCACTAGGTGGACTCTTACAGAACACCCCCCTGCACCCAAAGCTCCGTATATACAACCAACGCTAACGGGGAATTCCTCTCACACCCCACACCTTCGTTGACCAACTTTTTTTCGTAGACAGACGAGAGACTGCGGCACAGGCGGCCGAGGACGGCGGGGCTGCTGCATTAAAGAGGGTCGACTGGCGCAAGAGAAGAGAGATAGCGGGGACTCAGATCGCCGGGAGGGAGGAGGGGCTGTGCACTGAAAAAGACGACGACGCTCGAGTCAATGCTGATGACGATAGTTTTTTTTCTATCGTGGACATGATCCTCGGGGATGTAGCCCTTAACAGCTTCGCTGTAAAAAATTCTTGCCGCGCTTATGAACTCTTTATGCATAAAATGTGGGCAAATGATCATTTTTGCCCGGTAAAGGACAGTAAAGCATCCATTTGCGCTGTTTGAGTGTTGATGACTCCGTAACTACGTTTTACAATTCTCATCTTAACTACCAAGCACAATTTCTCCAGTAGGTATAGACTCTCCTGTTCACAGGCGGCGCACTTACGCTACGCCTGTGAACAGTGGATGCTCTACATTCTACCGTCACAGCGCAGTTAGTGTAGCCGGCGGTGTGCAGCATGATTTGACGCAGCTTGCGCGGGACTAGAACGCGTCCTCTCTTGCAACGAAGCCGCCTGACTGGAGTGCATCGTGCGCTATCTCGGCTTATCAGCAGCAAGCAGGCCTACAATTCTAATGTACTGAAGATGGTGGGCTGAGTTTGCGCCTTCACCAAACGAAAGCGCACGCTCACCGTGATCTTTTGCGCATGTGCTCTCACAACAGTAATCGCCGCAGTTCTGCCGGCGACTATAAACGCACTCATTTTTACTGGCATACAGAGACCAAATTGTTTACGATCCTGGCGTCGACAGGGTGACTCATCTCCATAGGCCGCTGCCTGGCATGCTTTAAACGCGGGCATAACCACGCCTTTACGAAGTCGTCTAAAGTCCCTGTATAAGAAAAGTACCGCCATCTACTCTTTCCTCCGACGCCTCCTCTCCTAAAGCGCTTGCTTTTTTCTTTACTTTTTGCTTGCGAAAGCCAAGTCGACGGTGGCGCACCTAGAAAGTCCAAGTTGAAGCTTTCAGGCCGGGCACGCGCCGCCGCCGCCGCCGCCGGCGCTGCGGCTGCGCAGAGGACTTTCAACATGGCTCTGAGGCGGAAAAAAAGAAAATATGAAGAAGTGAAAAGCGCGCGCTATCATCGTCCAATCGGAGATACATGAGAGAGAGAAGCGGCGTTTATCAAAGGATGGCGGTACTTTTCTTATATAGGGACTTTAGTCTAAACCATCTGCCCGGCATACGCCGGTCACCATGTCAGATTCGCAATCGTTCCTAGTGTCGAGACCACCGAGGATAGGGTTTTGCAGGTTGACTGGCCCCCAACGAAGCCGCGGCCCTTTCGAAACGCTTGTCCTTACACCATCCACAATGCACGAATCAGAAACGCCATCAGTTTTTACTATCTTCAGTCGCTGTTAGTCAGGTTGCAAATGTCATCGAAGTTATTTTGTTAAGCCACAAAAGCAACAGAATTCCACCGAGATGCTCTATGCCCATTCGAAGATATTAAGCCCGACGTAGCAAACTCTCTAGAGTTACCTACCAACGTTTCTACTTATGAGTTCATATAGCGACGGGAACAACTGCGAATTCGTCGAAGTTCACCTTCGCGTTCACCTTTACGAATTCGTCGAAGTTACCCTCATTGGCTTTAGAAGTGTAATACCTCTGACACATGGGCACTCTAATGTCCTTTAGGTAAGGGGACATCTACCGGAAAGGCTTTCAAGTGCAGTGACACACGGCAAAGGAGTATCTGCCTCCCGGCAAAGTTCCTTTGCGGGAAACAAGATCGGGCATCTACTTTTCGAGCGGAAAGGTGTACTCTCGCATACAGCGTGCACAACTCATGAATAGAAGAGTACCTCTTACACAACTAAGGTGCCCCGTAAGTATTTGTATTACCTCGAAAAATGTTTTAAATTTTAGCGGTAATGCGATTTGCCGAACAGTGAAGATTTATTCTATCTATAATCTCAAACGCCCGCACCACGTCGCTAGCGCCGTCATGTTAAATTCCAAATATGCCCATTATAATCCATCAAAATGGGAAACAATCTTCTTAGGTTCTACAATCACTTAATGTAATCTACATGCGCAGCTTCTTGTAAATGTTTTCTCTCTTGCTGCTTTAATAAGCAGCGCTTTTTTTTCGCGTTCATCTGAGGAACCACCTAAAGAAGTTAGTGCGATGCCGTGTGTCATCGGCGCAACTCCTTTTTGCAAAGGGTCCGTCGGAGTAACAAAAGGGGTTTCCTGCAAACGACTTTACTTTTGCCCGTGTGTCAGGGGTATAAAAGGGGTTCTCGCAAAGTGCCTCGAGCGGCCAGCCGCGCGGCAATTTTGCGAGTATTCGCGGGCTTCTTTCACGCTCGGAAAAACACTTTTATGTAGCACGTATTGAGCAACAGAAAGCTTTATCGGGAGTTTTTCATGTTGCTCTACATTTTTTCATTAACACTTTCAACCTAATTATATTATTTGAGAAGAATAATAAGTTATTACGTCCAATAGGTAATTAGGCGGCATGCAAAAAAAATCAATTTTAGTATCTCCAAGCGACGGCAAACAACATTACCTTGGTTCTGTCGAGCTACGTGGCATTTGCATATTTTTAAATCTTGATGCAAGTTTTTATACGACCACACCCTTCCCCCTCAACAAACCACCCTACTACCATTTGGTTGTTGCCCAGTTGCCTAAAGCGGGAGAACGCAATTTTTTGAGGAAGCAACAGCAAACCGAAACAAACAAGCTTTAAGATCCTGCGCTTCACTGTGAGAGAATGCTGCTGTTACAGTAAATGAGTTCAGCGCCGAAAAAATAGCTGAAGTCTACTCTCCTTTTTTTAAAGAACAAAACAAATAGTGGTGCTTTTGTTCTAGCTTAGAATATCCAATTCAGGGAACTTGATATGTATTATCCTTTTCTTTTATTGCGCCCTATGATAGAGCTACGCAGAGAGGGCATTGTGAAATGTACCAGTAACACTTCAAGGAATAATAAGAATAAACAAAAAGCGCTGTGTCTCAAGCACAGAGTACCACAACTGAGTTAATTTAACAAGCCATGCGGGTCTGCAAAGCTTTCATACCTGTTGGTTATTTTGATGTTTTAAGCAATAGAACATTACGCGCCGTTAGTACTTTTAGTAGTATTTGTAAATAAAATATACAAATGAATCGCACGTATGATCACATTGTGTTTAGCCAGTGTTTTAGAGATAGTGACAACCCGTTTTGCTAAGAAGACGGTTCGTGCTTAAAATAATTATAAATGAGTTCATTGTACACATCCTTTACAGCGATTGTGAAATGACAGATGAGCAGAAGACATATAAAATTGAATTCAAAGCTTGCAATATATATTGAAATCTACAAGTTGATCGTAACTCGCACATGATGGAAACCAAACATTTAAAAACACATTCTAAAAAATGTTGCGTTCTTCCTGTGTCAGGTTAGCTTAAAGCACAATGGGCCTTGAACCGATTTATTTGCTGTATGAGACAGGTAACTGTATCTAATAAACAATAACATCAGAGGGCATGCTTCTCAGGTGCATGTACCATCCAATCGACCTGTATTATTCTCGTGCACGTAGGTTTTTTGATCGCTCCTGACAGTTTACTGTAAAGCTTCGATATCTCTTGCACGCGTAAGACAGCAGAAGGTGAGCTAGCATGGTCAATAAGCTCACCTTCAGCGACGCAGCATCTTCCGCAGAACATTCCTTACTAACTATTTCTCGCTCGCAGACGAACGACATGCCATCCAGTAGGCAGCGCATGTGACAGTCTTGAGATTCGGCCTCACTCGCTTGCAGGCAATTGTCGCAGAATGCATGCAAGCATGGAAGCACATTGATAGTTCTCTGCACGCCACCACACAGGCTACATGCATGCAGCGTCGAGGGAACCGGATCAGCCAGTTGTGTTGGTCTCCAGTCGACTCCCCGCTGGAATCCGCGGAGTATTACGATGCGCGGAAGCTCAGGCATGGTCTTCAAAAGAAATGGTCTCGTTTATAATGCATCAGATGCCTTTGTTGAAGCCGTATGGAAACGGACACACAGAAAACAATTGATTTCCGCGAAAGGAGGCAAACACAGGAGTCAGTCACTCGCTCGAAACTCATATAAGCTCGAAACTCGAATGCTCCAAACTCGCATAAACACACACTGATCTTTGCGGACGAAGACGAAGCGTCCAGAGGGTTGCTCAGAGTCCACGCGCAGAATAAGAAACGTAGGCACTCTGCTTGCTGGATGTGCAGGATGTAGAGATAAAGCGGGCGAGCACGACCGCCCGTCATACTATCTGCAGGGAGCGACATGGAGTGAACGCCGCCAGATAAGCGGATAAGCGCCGGCAAGCAAATAGCAACGAGTGTAGTACAGGGGCCCAGAAAAGTCACATTGAGTCATACCTGTTTACTACGAAATGGGCTTTCGGACTCGGCTGTCGGGGTTTCACGAAGAAGCGCGAATGCTTCTTTTTTTTCTTTTTCAAGGTTGGAACAAATACCAATTACATATTCACGTAACCAAATCCAATGCCTTTGCTTGGATACAAAATAGCCTATTTACTGACCTCTCAGAAGCTATACTATTCTTCTGCTGAACTTAACGACATAGGTTAGATTCCGGGCCATAGCTACCACAGTTTGGCGACGGCAAAATTCACAAAACGCCGGTGTACTTAGATTTAGGAGCCCGTTAATGAACCTTAGATGGTCGAAATTATTGCGGAGTTCACTACTACGGCGTTCGTTATAGATACTTTTCAGGACCATCCCGTGGGCGCCGCCATGCTTGATCGACTGCAGGCGCATCTATTGCCTGCCTCGGCACGCTGCATTTTCTCTGTTTTTGCCATGGCAGGGCATGACGCCCGTGCGCCTGACGAAACCCCAGTTCGGGTGGATATCATACACTGTGATTGGGTGGATGAGAGGCAGCTTTCGCCGCAACTTCACAGGACATGTAAGCGCTTTCGGGGTTCATTACGCTTTGTCCAAACAGCGCGTGCAGCGTATAAAGTGCTTGTATTAAAATCGGGCATGGAAATGTATTCCAAGCTGTCCAAACTTTCCATTTATAAATTAAATCAGGAGCCGTGCATTTTATTCGTCATTACTTAGTCGGCAAACTTCTTCAAGCAACGGTTTGTCTTGCTTGTGACTCAGCAACATTTCTCGGTGCATTCACTGTCCGACTGTTTATTTTCTGCCTAATTGCACGCGGGTGTGCTCACTTGCGATAGCTTTGTGCTTGCAGCTCACAAGGGTTTTAAAAGGTAGATAGGTAGAAGGAAGCAAATTATTGTTAGGGGCCCGCCGTGCCATTCGGAAGCTTGACTCGTGAAAAGGTAAAAGTTATCAGCCACCAGAGAATTTACGGAAGGCTCCCACACGGCACTGAGTTCAATAAGAGGGGCTCAGATTAGAGCACTGCACGGGCTCGGGCTTACCCGAAAGCCCGGGCCCGGCCCGGCCCGTGGGCCGGGCCGGGCCGGGTAGAGGAGTTTTTTCACGGGCTCGGGCCGGGCTCGGGCACGGCGTGTGCTTTTTGACCCGGGCCCGGGCCGGGCTCGGGTTTTTAGACGCGGGCCCGGGCTGGGCTCGGGCTTTCTGCGAGTTATTCTTGGGCTTCTCAACTCTGAAAAACGTGTATTTTTCGGTCTTGGGCCGGGTTCGGGCCGGTTTCGAGTCGGGCTCGGGCCGGGCTCGGGCTTAAGGTAAAGGGGTGGCGGGCCGGGCCGGGCGGGTAACGTAGATTATTTCCGGGCCCGGGCCGGGCCCGGGTCTCGCCATAAAGGTTTTGATCGGGCTCGGGCCGTCCAATGCAAAAACGGGCCCGGGCCGGGCTCGGGCCGCAAAAATCGGCCCGTGCAGTGCTCTAGCTCAGATTAAAGGAGATTAAAAGAAAGTAGAATAGAAAAAAGAAAAGGAAGGCTAGTGGATAAAAATGTAACCCATTGATTAAAATTATAGCTAAATAAAAATACATTTCGAAACGACAAAATATATTAAACAAAACTAAAAATAATTTTTCAAGCAATTTAACTCTTTTTCTGAGAGGAATGCAGATGGCTGGGTGACAGACATCTCCCTCTCACACAATTTCGTATGCCTCAAAAATCTGCCTGCGTGTGTTGGCCTTGCTTGTCGCACGATGCAGGCCTGCCAGACTAGGCTCTCACATTCTAACGCAAACGACCCAGCTAGTGTGGAGCTGAAAACACAACGCAGCCTCCAAGTCTTCCTGTCATATGTTTATACGAGTGGGACTCCTTGTGCATACGGAGTATGACGGCGATGTAGACGTTGTCATTGTTTTACTCGTGAGCATATATGCACCCACTTTGAAGATTCGCGATGCTGGTGTATGAGGCTGGGCGATGAAAGCTGCGTCAGCGCCAAGAATGAGATAAGCGGCGCAGCTGTCACTCTGGATGATGGATGGCCTAGATAAGAATAGGCAAGCGGCGCTGTGGATGACCTCATCCGCTCAGCTGCCGCAGTGCCAACTCGCACAGGTGGCGCTGCAGGGAGCGCATGGCTTCAGCAACCGACTTAACTAGGCGCTCGGAGAGGCACGTAATCATTTTTTATCGGCGCAAGGAAAGATCAGTCAGTGCTTCATTGCTGTCACGTAGTATGGACGGAGCGGGTTCTACTCGGTATCTTGCAGCTGAACAGGGAGCTAGAAGGACGGTAATTTGATAAACAATGGCGGCAGAAATGATAGAAATTATGCTCATGCGAAATACGGTTTCACTTCGTGGAAAGAACGAGGGACGTTTTTAGCAGCGAAGCTGTTTAAGCCAGCCGTAATTTGTGGTTCTTATCGAGAAACTGCCACGCCGTAGCCATGGTAACCGGGAGGGCGGAGGAGGGCGGCGCCTGGCATGCGCACGCGGTCTCCTCCTCGCCAGCTCCCTCCCTTCCCGACCCCCGTCTCTCTTCTCTCCGCGGCTCGCTGAGCCAGGAGCACAAAAAAAGGCGAAAGCTAGCACAAGGCCCCGCAAAGCTCAAGACACAGCGAAGCTGGCCGATTCATATCGAGCGACTAGCCTTCAATGCGTTCGGCGTCGCAAGCAACAACGTTCTTGGCATTGTGCCAACCTTAATTAGCCTGCCTGCGTTTGTGACATGCCAGGAGCGCTGTCGCTTCTAGGCGCCGACGCGTCCAGCGCTAGTCACGTAAAATGTCGTGAAAGAGAAGGTGCCTCCGAAAATGATCGCTCGAGAATACCTTCCTACATGCGTAGTTTAGTTAAACCAAGTTAACACCTAGCAAAAACCAAGGTAATACCTAGCAGTAGCAGCCAGTAAGGCTTGAGGATCGACAATTTCGCTGTGCCTAAGCTTTTCACGACCGAGTGAAAATTTGCCCGTTTTGTTTTCGCAGGACCGCCGTCTCCACTGAGGTGGTTCACGGAGAGTAGCTTTTCGACGACGCTGCTAAGGAGGTGGGCGTTTGCTAGAACGGCTGTACACATGCGCCACGGACACAACTTTACCTCGGCGGCGGTCTGGTCACTTAACCACATGCACGACGTCCCGCGCCTTGTTATGTGATATATGCCAAGCATTAACCATTGTCTGCGGCTTCACATTATTATTGCGATAGCAATTATGCGGACCCTCCAAGCGGATTTTTGCCGTCGTCGTCGGCGTCGCCGTAAGGGCCCGTAAAAAGTCCAAGGGCGATAAAATCCCCGCCACGCCCTGTATGCTGAATGTGCGAATGTAAACGCGCGAGGGACGCGCGCTTTCACGGAGAGCGAACGCACGGCGGGGAGTAAACACGATGTCTGCCGTCGTGCGAAACGCAGTGGGGAGATGGGAAGGAGGGGAGGCGACGTTTAGCGACCGGGTGCAAAGGGAACTGGTGGCGCAATCTTCCACACGAAAGGAGGAAAGCGGGGAGGCAGCGCGGGAGGGAGGGGCTGCAGCTTCTGTGTCAGCAACTGCGTACTTATACTTTGCGGGGCGGTCGCGCGTGGTCGCGCGCACCGTATTTTGAAAGCGATCTCTACAAGGCTCTTAACATTGTACATGCTGGGCTTTCGCCGCTCAGTTTCCGCTGAAGCGATAGACTGCAAGAGCCGTCGCTCGTTGCTGCAGACGCGCTTGCTCGCGCCAGCATTTTGACAGTGGTTGTCTACGGACATCGAGTGTTATCTATCCACGTTTGCTTGTGCGCGCTGGCACCAGGCTTGTTAATTTAGTAAACAAGCGAATGTGTCCAAGTTTATGCATCGAACAAAACTACTATGCTTACTCCATATGGCTCATTTGCTATCGCTATTGATGCTTTACCTTTCAGGCGACACTGCGACATTTTTGTTATTGCGTTCAATATTATATTAAACTATTCCCTTATGATTGCGTTTTAGATCGGCTAATGAAGGAATTTCACGACGTTTTTACTTGGAAAATTTACACAAATGAGCTATCATCTTGGTCTGATAAATGGTTGAGGGTATCGCCCTTCCTATTTTAGGTAAGCCTCCCACTTACACCCTCAGCGACACAACTGTGGCAGCTGTTTCATATTGTCACGTAGACGAAGTTACTCCGATCCACGCGCGGGGGCCTGAGTTTTTGCGTTTGTTCAGCTGGCGGTCAGAGACTCGACGCTCAGCGCCTCAACGCTTCAGGTCGTCTGTTCTCCTAGAACGTGACATTTCTGGTGGAGGTGTGGGGTAGCCCTCGACCTATGCAACAGACCCCTCCTAGCAGCAAGAACATCAGCGCCATACCGGAGCTTACACCAGTGCACCGTGCCAGCCGGAGAATTTGGGGACTGCCCCTGAGATTGTGCCGTCAACCAGGAGCACAATGGCTGCGGTGGAAGGTACGGCGACAGTACCAACTCATTTAACGTTGCAGAGGTCGCGAGTGCCACGTTCCTTCCACGGCGACCTTTATGAAGACGTGGAAGACTGGCTGGACGACTTTGAACGAGTAGCAGATTGCAACGAGTGGGACGACCGAGCGAAATTAAAGAATGCGTATTTCAGCCTCGAGGACGCTGCTCGCACCTGGTGCCAGAACCGCGAAGAGGCCCTGACATCTTGGCGTGAGTTACGTCGGCGGCTCTTGGACACGTACTCGAGCCCCGATCGCCGAGAGCGAGCAGAACGGTCCCTCCAATCGCGTGCTCAGAAGCCCAATGAAAGTGTTCTGATGTACGTTGAAGACATGACACGTCTCTTCAGGCGAGCCGACCCTAGCATGCCGGAAGACAAGAAGCTCCGGCATTTGATGCGGGGTGTCAAAGAACAGCTCTTCGGTGGGCTTGTTCGTAACCCGCCGAGGACGGTTACCGAGTTCCGCGCAGAAGCCGTTGCTGTGGAAAAGGCGCTGCAGCAGCGGTCGAACCAGTATGACCGGCAAGTGAATGCTGCTTCGATAACCATCGGTCTGGGAGCTTTCGCGAGTGACATTGAAGTGCTCCGCGAGCTAATACGATTGGTAGTCCGCGACGAGCTGCAACAGCTACACCGGGCGCAGCAGCCTACGGTCAACTGCATCGCTGACATCGTGCGTGACGAAGTGCAGCATGCACTCGGGGTACTCAACCTCGCACCGAAAGAACAGACGACCTGAAGCGTTGAGGCGTTGAGCGTCGAGTCTCTGACCGCCAGCTGAACAAACGCAAAAGCTCAGGCCCCCGTGCGTGGATCGGAGTAACTTCGTCTGCCTCTTCGCTGGCGCCCATCAAAGCAGGTGCCGGCGCATGGCGCGTGGACTAGCGCGCGTCTTCGGCTTTCTAATTATGTCCCACATGTTGCAAGGTGTGGCAATATTATAAATACCTCGATATACACGTCACGCACGACCTCTCTTGGAATACATATGTCGAGTTTGAAATTAGGAATGCCATCCGCAAGTTTGATTCATGCAATAAAATTTTCACTCCGCCACTCTACATGGGAAGCGTTTTACATTATAAATCCCTGGTGGGGTGAAGATTCAAATATGCCAGTTATGTCTGGGATCCAGCCACAGGTAACTTATCGCATGCTCTCGAAAATCTTCAAAGCCGTGCCGACCGCTTGTGTGCTTCCTATAACGTACGTGCAGCATTCACGTTGAAACAAGAGTTCGTGAGCATATGGAAGGGTGTATGTAAGTTACGTTGAAATATTGATGAACACATGGTAAGACAAGGCACATGACGTCAGCCTATAAACCCATGTTGTGGATGTAATAAGGAAAACCTGATTACATATGTACTACCTGAAGCAAATAGAACTCTAGGAATAATGCCAAACATAGAGTAGCGCAATAACGCAGCACAAGTGCTAGTGATGCAAAACTATCGGTTAATTGACTATCGATAGCATAGATAGTTTTTTTTCTTTAAACTGTCGATAGTGTAAACAGACAATCAATAGTATTATCGATAGTGCTTTGACAAATTATGCTGTTGTTGGCCGGCAATATTGCCGAAACATTTGCGATAGCCTACTATCAGCAATACTCAATTCGCTTAATTTATGAGCAATTTTAGGCAGGGTAAATAAAATAAACTCATACTCAAAAGTAGCCAGTTATATCTTACCAATAAACTTAATTCTTGATAATTTTACTTTTAAATCACAAAATGGCAACCTAGATTTGAAGCCGAGCAGTTCCGCCACATGCAACGGCTTCCTTTCCGCTACATCTGAGCAGTTCAACTTCATTATCATGTGTCAGCCAAGTATTCTGGTGAAGGAACACAAGCATGTCGACTTTCTTGCCCTTCAGCCTGATCCTCCTATCTGAACTGATCTGTCCAAACGCTGAGAATACAATTGTGAGTACCAACGTTGCTGGAATGCACAAGTACTTCCTACCCACTTCAGAGAGCGGCGTTGTGGAGCATTGCCGATAGTTCCAGAATTCTAAAGGGTTACTCTTCCTTTCCTGTGGATGTAACTTCAGGTACTGGAGAACCATTAGCTCTGCGTTCGAGGTTGTGGTTGTGGGTTCCTGTTGCTGTCTCTTAAGGAACCGCAGAATTCGGCTTCCTGCTGTAGCTTCGCTTGGAACCGCCTGCTGCCCAGATGGTTAAATTGCAGGACCAGCTGGGCTTTCCGACATTTGCCGGCTCAGTTTACCAATCAAACAAGCACTGGTACGGTCAGCGTTTCTCCTGATCGAAAACGCTCACTCCTTTAGACGTGGGTCCAGCAGTGTTGCAAGATATGTTAACTGTATTCCTTCATAAGTGTCCATTCTTTTATGCAAGGAGGAAATGTACTCTCGACGAAGTTTTTTGCCAACTTCGGTTTTCGGGGCATGCTCGTTGTTTGCTTTTATGTCTGTGCAGCTTCGATTCAGTTGAAGCACTGGCCTGGAAACCCTGCAAGCATACGTGTAATAATTCCACTCAAGTTCAGCTCAGAAGCAGGGGCGCCAAACGGTGCGTCTCGGGTTGCTTCTGCCAGCACAACAAGGACATTTGCGACACTAACACTTTATCCAGCAACTATACGTAGGGTACATCTGCAGAGTTCGGTGACGCGTAGACTGCAATAACAAAGAGTCCTGTCATAGTTACTACCACCACCATATACCACGCACTCGGGGAACCAGGTTTATGCTGCAGTGAGTTCGCGCGGTTGATTTTATACTATCTATAGTACCATTGCAAGTAAAATTGATGGTACTATCGAAATTACTGTCAAAAGCACTATCGATAGTTCTCTTACATCTATAGTTTGATGGTGACTCAACTATCGATAGTATCGATAGCTCCATCGATAGTTCTACATCACTAATAAGTGCTCCGTGCAGCAAAGTAATTGATTCTGTAACGTCTTGCAATTTAAATAATTGAAACAGAGTTGTTATTACTGTATTCAATCCATCATCCGCAACCGGTTTTTTAGCTTATGTTTGGGGTTGGTAAAAAAAAGACTCGTGGTGCCAGTTTATGAAAGTAGGCTGTCACATAGTATCTGCGAATTCGTTTTTCATATCAAGTAGAAAGCAGTGATATGCCTTTGTTTCAGTCTACAAGAATATGATGGGGTGTACAGAACTTCGTATTGATGGTATCAAAAAATCTTTTAGCACGATTTCTTCTGTCAAGAGTGAATTAAAGTTAGATAACCATATAACCTTAAAACACTTCAATCAGACGGGACAATGAAATTCTAAGGAATGGTTTTCAACATGGAATGTAATTCTCTCCTGCACAGCGTGTAGCATTCAGAACAGTTTACACAAAAACATGAGTACATTCTTTAATACACATAACCTCCTACGTCCACCCTACTATAGTTTTCACAGCGGACTTTGCACAATAAGCTTGCTCGAAGATTTGAACGGCATCCTTTGCACTGAAATTGACAAAATAATATAGTGTTTGTTGTCTTTCGTGGATTTTGAGAAGTCGTGTAACATTATCGACTACGAGTTAATTGTTCTTTAGTGAATACGACAAAGGCTGGCCAGCCATCATCACCAGCGCTAGGCACGGGGTTCTCCGCTCGTACTGGGACTCTTGCTGCTACTTGACCGCTGCGTTAGCCTCTCTCTGTCCACAATCAATAAACATCGTCACAATCGGGTCAAAGTGCTGTCACTGAGCGCAAGCTGCCTTCGCCTACTTCTCCAATTTCTCGTGTTTTACGGCCGGTCCATCCGTCGAAGTAAACGCATGCTGCGACCGCCCGAACTGCTTCGCCGAGGGCTGCCGCCGTTGACCAGCTCTCTAAGGCAACACGGAGAGAACTTCGTCCTGCCTGCCTTGCAGCTGCACAGGAAAAGGGAATATCGGTGGTTAAAATCGGCCCGCGACCGATAACCACTTTTTTGTCCAGACTGTCTCCTGAAACCTTGCATGTTGAATTGACTGCGCTCCTCTCAAACGTCGGAGCGCCACCCATTGCCGGCAAACGACTCGAGGCGAAGCATAATTCGTCTGCCTAATTCTACTTCTGCACCGCTGAATCTTGCGCCTGCAGGATACCTCCGTGTGGCTAAAAACTGTTTTTTATAAACATTTGAAGGACCCCTCCACGACAGTGGCTTCACGCAAGCGAGCTAGAAAGCTTTACCAATTATGATCATAAATAAAAATATTAATCATAGGCTCCGTACAGTGAACAGGCGGCGCTGCTGCGCAGCAGCGGTGGCGCGATGCTCAGCGTCGCATGTGGCGGGCGGCGCGAACCTGGGAAGGGGGGAAGACAGCGAGATTTCGGAACTACGTATACACGCCTCCGAAAGCCGCACGTATATCCGCGATCCGCTTTCTTTTTTTGTGCGTGTGTGTACGTGAAAGTACAAGCGTGGCCCTCTGTCATGGCACAAATAGTTTTTGCGGGGTTCAGGCCTATTAAAGGAATAGACGATTACTTTCACGGTGCAGCGTTAACCAGCGGAGACAAGCTCTACGCTGCTTCGCATGTTGCTTGTGTGAAAGACGGCGTGGACGTTCAAACGAAGTGCCATTCGCAACAGGGAAAGCAAGTATACGACGTCATCCTTCACGTGAGTAAAGCTTACTGTAATACTAAAATTGAAGTCACTAAACTGGCACCCTGAAAACGTGACACCCGGAAACCGATTTTTAATCGACGCCTCACTGTTGGCAATGCATGCCTCATTTCGCTCCGACGCGTTGTACGCCGCGGCCTATCATTTGATGCCCCTGTCACACTGTTACTTTAGATTGTCATACAGCTCGATCTGGACCGCGTGCAGCTACACGCTCACTCGTAGGCTGTCGTCAGCACAGTCATGTCGAGTGAGCTAAACGATTCGGATTGTTGGATCGTGCGGCAGTGACCATGCTATCCTCGTTGACTCGTTTGGGACCCAGTCGGAGCCACCTGCTGCGCTGATAAACGAGATTTATTAACTATGCGATCTTAATTTACATGACACGAATGTTCGTTCTTCATCATGTACAATGATCGAGGCTCATTAGGCCCCTTTCACGAGATACGATATCGCATGCGAATTCCTTTCCTTGCATACGCGCTTTGCTTTTACAATGATACATCGTAAATGTATATCACAAGAAAAATCGTACCATGCGAAACCGCGCCTCTCAAGCGCCAGCGGCCGAAACGAGGATCGTCGAGTTAGTGCTCGCCAGCACAAAATAGGCTTCCTTGGCATAAAATATTGCTCATCGCACATGCCAGTGCTATGCTGATCATACCGAATGCTAAGACAACGGCAAGCAGTCGTCAAATCAGCAAAGTCGTGACAAATTTCTTTTAAATGTTCAGCAGCTGGCCATGGCCGCTGGCGTCGCACAACGAGCTGTGAAACGCACATGTGTAGCACGCTTTACAGAACAAAACCTTGTCACAAATATAAAAAAAGCTGACTTACTTTACTCTCCTCACAGCTGCGGCCCATTTCTTTCGCCGTTCGATCTCATAAGACTTGCCAGGAAACCTGTACAGCTTTGTCCCCGGCTGGCCTTCGTGGTTGTGACAGCCCTTTACGCAGCAGTATCACTGGTTCCACTTGCCTTTCTTTTTTTCACCTCCGACGCTTGCCGATGAAGCGCATGTCATTGCACCGTCGCAAGACGTATAAAAAAATAAGGAGGCTGGTGAACAAAGCAAAACGGCTTCAACCGTGGCCGAGACTAAATGTAGCGCGCGGGAAAGAACACTCGTCGAGCCGGCCGAGCTGCGGCGCCCACTTCCCAACACTGTTGCGTCGCTGCGCCAGATGGCGCCAAAGCAGCCGCAAACTCGACTGTACGGAGCCTATACTGTAAAAATATTCGCGGTCTGAGAAAAAAAAAGCGAATAACTTTGCCATTTCTTGTCACTCGTTTCTATATTTCTTTTGTCAGAGACGTAGTTTGCTTCCGATATATAGTCATCAGATGATTTTCCTCATAACTATATTGTCTACCTCAGCCATACTGACGGCAATGGTGGTAAAAACATCGGAAAAGGAGTCCTGATCGCTGTTCGTTGTAGACGTGGGTGCGTGCGGCCCGCGCATTTGGAATCCTAGCCCGAATCTCGATGGGTAGTTCTGTCCTGCGGCGCGAGAGAGCGCATACTATTAGGCGCTGTTTAAGTATCGCCCTCAAAGAATAAAACTTTATTCTATGAGCGTCCATAGTCAATTGAGAATATCAACACTTACCACCCTGAGCATAACTATATAGCACTTGGAGATTTTAACGTACGTGGAATACAATGGAATAACTTGATGATGATGAATGTAGTGTTTTGTGGCGCAAGGGCCAAGTATGGCCAAAGAGCTCCATGCCAGTGTTGATGAGTTCGAATTGGAACAATGAATTACGAGTGGCGGATATGGCGTGGCTGTAAGGGGGCCTAAAATAGTCGCTGTAAAGTACGTAAATTGTACATGTAATAAGATTAAGGCAATCACTTGAACATGAAGAAGGCATTGCAAAAGAATGATAAGATATACAAAATATATAAGATGCAATAATTGGCAAGAAGCTGTACTGCCTAAACAGAACCCTTGAACCACAAGGGCCTGGAGGCATGTGCTATACTTAACTGCTATTAGAGCACTGCACGGGCCTGATTTTTCGGCCCGAGCCAGGCCCGGGCCCGCTTTACGAGGCCCGAGCCCAGCCCGGGCCCGTAATACAAAGCCCGAGCCCGGCCCGGGCCCGGGCGTACATGACCGACACTAGCCCGGGCCCTGCCCGGGCCCGTGGTTCCAAGCCTGGGCCCGACCCGGGCCCGGGCGTTCATTACTAAGCTTAGCTAGGGCCCGCGTGTGCATGACCACGCCCGACCTGTAATAAAAAAAAATCTTTTTGTAGCGTTAGCTACACTGGCCTAGCCAAGCCCGTTTCGCGTGGCACATCAAGAGCCGTGCTGCGCATGCGCAAAGATCAGTGATGTCACACGGATTGCGCATCACCGGAGCCACCGGAGCCGGCACCTCTCGCGCACTCCGCCGCCGCCGCGCGCGACTCACCGTCGCCGGTCTGCGCATTCCAGAGGAGTGACGTCGTAGCCGTGGTAGACGCACTGGCGCCGGCGCGCGTTCGCTCGCTGTGCAGTCGTCGTCTGACACTGCGCTGGAGCCGCTGCGCTTCTGACTGGCGTTTGCCAGTGTGGTATAGCCATGGAGAAGGAGAGCGCAAATGCTGCTCAACAGCGCAGAAGAACGGAGAAGCTTGACTCATCGGATCCCGAAGTAGTTGCCTGGCAATTAGCGGTTGAGCGTAGGAGGAATTAATACATGTGCCACATAATACGTATACCGCGTGTGTGTCATTGGAGCAGCAGTAAGCATGACAATCAAGCTAATCCTTGACAATCTAGGCAACCAGGAAAGCTAAGAATAATCAGCTGAACCTTTGCTAACGCTACGTATATCCTGGCATAGCCGAGCTAAGCCACTGCAACTTTTTTTTTTACTTACAGATTGTGCTATCTGTCAGCCTCACCTTCTATAGGTTTAATAAGCTGCAGTATATAAGCAATAAAAGGCCGAAATCTTTGTTTCTCCCACGGGAACATCAGTAATCCGGCCCATTGCCTGTGCTACTATTTTTCTGGTGGTGCGCATGCACTTACCTTGATTTGTACGATATAGTTCTATGATGTCATTTAGCATGCAAATATACAGGGCGTTTCATTTTAGCTTAACCAAATTTTTAAAGATTGCCTGTGGCAGATAGCGCAATTATAATCCTTGATCTAAACTACTCGATGAGGTGGCCATTATTTCCACGAGAAATCAAAACGCCTAATTGAAGAATTAACATTATTATGCTAATTAACGTTTTAATTAATTATTTTATGGCACATCTTTCAATCTACGAATTATAGCCGCCGAGTTCGCAAGGCATATCCACCTGGAACGAATTCTCAGGACTAAACCAGTTTCGAAATAATAATTTTCAAAGTGTCGGACGAAATCAATCGAATCAAATCAATTTATTGTCCAGTTTACATGCTGGACGGTCATTTTGGACTAAAAGCTACATATGTAGCTGGGCACGCCATGTAGTGCGTAGGATGGATAACCGGTGGACAATTAGGGTTACAGAATGGATACCTAGAGAAGGAAAGCGCAGTCGAGGTCGGCAGAAAACCAGATGGGATGATGAAGTTAGGAAATTTGCAGGCGCAAGTATAAAAGAGCTAGCGGAAGACAGGTGTAAGTGGAGATCACAGGGAGAGGCCTTCGTCCTGCAGTGGACATGAATAGGCTGATGATGATGATGTAGCTTGACGTGACCCAAAAGACCAGGCAAGGCAATAGTACAGCAAACAGTGTGCACACATGCACAATAATTCACAGATATTTCCAGCTCTCGCTGGAATTCCTCATAGACGAAATAGCTATGAACGGAAAGACAAAGAATATTTGCGTCACGGCGAGTTAACATAATTGGAGAAACTTTTAACAGAATGCATTTTAAACAACACTACAATAACAATACTAGCTATACAAAACAAAGCAACACCACCTATACAACATAGCATGAGACTGAATTTTACAAGATCAACATTTGCTAAGAAAACGAAACAGGATTTACATTATACACTCAGAACCATACACAAAGGCAGAATAATAATCACATCAGATACACTACAAGCGACCAAAATGTCAGCTGAGTTCTTTCTTACTGAAATTACCGCCATTTTCGTATGTGTTCAAAGTGAATGGTAGGTAATGTATTAATGACTGAAGCTTATAGAGTGTTCTGAAGTATGGAATGGACCATATCTCAGGATTTCTTGTGTTCGCATTAATGCGACGACGCTCTAAGGATGCTAATTGTTGTATATAGTTCCAAGCTAATTCTGACATTGATGGCCTAATTGAATATTTAACATAATTACGTGAATTAACTTTTTAATTAATTATTTTACGGCACATCTTTCAATCTACGAATTATAGCCGCTGAGTTCGCAAGGCGTATCCACTTCGAACGAATTCTCAGGACTGAACCAGTTTCGATATACTAACTTTCAAAGTGTCCGACGAAATGCATGGGCGTTCCAGTAACCTTTTGAGGAAAACGCTGTTTTATGCATTGAAGCACAAAAGTAACTGGCCTTAGCGCTAAAATAATGCCATAGTATTAAAACTGGTAATAGTGCGATCGCAAAAGCGGTAACATGGAAATGGTTTCAGGAGTGGTTCTTTGTATAATTAATTTTTCCTTACGCGGAAACAATGTTCGTTCTTGCGGAAAAGAAAAAAAATTAGCGTAGCTTGCACTGGCGGCGCAATGCTAAAGAGACAGCAGAGAAGATGGGCACCTAGCTAGTCCTGACTTCTGGGCTAGGCTAAGCACTATCAAGTCATCCCCAGCATTTCCCGGAGTTGATTTATTATTGATTGATTATCGATTAGCTATTGATTGGCTATCGATTGTCTATTGCAAGATATTGGCCACGTATTTGGGATACGTTAAGCACAACCAACTTATCCGAATTTATTGATTATTGATCAATTATCGATTAGCTATTGATTGGCTGTCGATTGGCTATCGTAAGGTATTGGCCACGTATTTGGGCTAGGCTAAAGTCAGCCGAAGCATTTTCGGGAATTTATTGATTATTGATCGATTATCAACTAGCTATTGATTGGCTATCAATTTCCTATCGATATGCATGCAATTAGTCCCCACCATTCTTAGCTAGACTTAACCAGGCTCAGCTTCGCTAGTTCACAGGTGTATGTGCTATTGCGCTTGGACCCTTTCTGCACTGCTGCCAGGATCGGCCGACATTTTTGAATTCAGCGGACACATTAGAGAGTTTTAGAATAGGAGCCCCAAAAGTTTGGGGCCCCAAAGAGCTTTGCGGGTGTTATAGCGTTGGGGCATGCAAGAGTGAAGAGTTTTAGAATAGGGCTTCGCGTTTGCGAATAGCGTCTTGCGCTTGCAGCGCCACTACGGTGTCAAAGAAAAACTATTATAAATATTAAAATAAACTATACCATTTTATGATAGGAAGAGTAATTTTGACTTTCGTGGTTTTGCGTTTAATTACAATTGAGAGGTTATTCTATTAGCAGCAAGCGATTTGTTGCGCCTAATTTTGATTAACCAACTTGACGTGCCTTCACCAGCCAAGCTAATCCACGTTAGGCCTAAGAGCGATGAAATCGACAATCGAATTCGGAATCAGCGGCGTCTAATGAATCAATCTTCATTACACACGCTATTTGAGAGAAAGCGATAACCGCAGTCACTTCTCCTAGCTTACGAACTTCACGCGTTACCAAGAATCAAGCCGAGTTTGGTACTCGGAGAGCCGTCGCTTCGATGGGTGCCGCCATGTTTGTTGACGCAAAGCTTTTGGGGCTCCCGCTAAATCGGTGAAATAGCGTGCCCAACGCAAAACCCAAACGCATGCGTTAGCGTCTCGCGCATGCGCATTGGTGTCGACGCTATTTCTTTGGGGCCCCAAAGCGTTTGGGGCCCCTATTCTAAAACTCCCTATTAGACCCGACTGAAGCACATCCGCTGTTAAAAATGAGAACTCCATCTGTTTTACTATTTTCTTTGATAAGATCTAGTCATCTGATAAGATACACAGTCAAGAGATGGGTGTGGATCTGAGAACAAATGGGGATAACCGATATTCTAGTGGACATTAAGCGGAAAAAATGGAGCTGGGCAGGCCATGTAATGCGTAGGATGGATAACCAATGGACCATTAGAGCTACAGAATGGATACCAAGAGAAGGGAAGCGCAGTCCAGGACGGCAGAAAACTAGGTGGGGTGATGAAGTTAGGAAATTCGCAGGCGCAAATTGGAATCAGCTAGCGCAAGACAGGGTTAATTGGAGATCGCAGGGAGAGGCCTTCGTCTTGCAGTGGACATAAATATAGGCTGATGATGATGATGATGACAGTCATCTTGCACTTGTCACTTCAGCTTGGCACAGAATGCATTGAAACATGCAATGCATAACGGTCGCGTGTGTTCGAAGGCCTAATTAGGCCCTTCAATGAGCGGGCCCGAGTCTGGCCCGGGCCCGTGGCTTCAAGCCCGAGCCCGGCCCGGGCCCGCGGCCTCAAGCCCGAGCCCGGCCCGGGCCCGGGCTTTAACGCGGCTTTAAGCCCGGGCCCGGCTCGAGCCCGCCGACAAACGCTTCGGACGGCCCGGCCCGGCCCGCGGGCCGGCCCGGGCCCGTGCAGTGCTCTAACTGCTATCACAGTGGCATCCTCTGAAAAGGGGATGCGACAAGCGCTGCCAGTGCCTTCGCAGTTACTTTCGTAGGAAAGACTTCAGATCTGTGGCAGGGGCTGCAGCGGAAAGAATGGTACCTTGCGATGCTATTGATTTGGCGACTTCGTCGGCAAGCACATTACCCTCGATTCCTGAATGGCCAGCAACCCAGCATATTATTACATGTCTATGAGATAAATTATTGTTGTGGAAGAGTGACTAAAGCTCAAGAAAAACAGCCTTTTTTACGCTTTTGTAATGACGTTAATGCTTTTACAAGACTTAACGAGTCTGTGAATAATATTGCTTTCTCTAGTTTTAATTTCTTTATATGTTTCACCGCAGACAGTACTGCACATGCTTCTGTTGTGAAGATACCTGTTAGGGGGTTCAATACGTCTGATTTAGAAAAAGAGGGGCCAACAGGCGCATAAAATACGCCAGCAGGTGACTTTGACGCGTCGGTGTAGAATCCAAGCACGAGTACTTCGATTGAAGTTCGCGGAAATGCGTTACGATTTCGAGATCGGGAGCGTGGTTTGTGACATATACAATGGATACATCAGATTTCATCATCTGCCACTCCCAGGGCCGTGACAGCTCAGCTGGAGGCATCAGGTGATATTCGAGAAGTGGGACATCCATTACTTCGCTAAGTTCTCTTACACGCAGTCAGAAAGGATGCCTCATAAAGAGTCGATTATAAAAAAAAACGTTGCACACTTCAAATCTGTAACGGTTACAGAACAAGGATGTTCCCAATTGGAGTCAACTTTGAGAAAATAAGTGAAGCTGATGCATGTCCTCTGGAGATGGAGCGACCACTGCTTTTATTCTACGCATAAACTTTCGACGGGGCTTGTTCTGAATGCACCAGTGGCCAGGCGTATACCTAGATGGTGGACAGTATCTAGCATTTTAGCGCGCTCGGGGCGGCAGAGTGATATACTATGGCACCATAGCCCAATCGTGACCGAATTAGGCTCTTGTGATCCTGAATTCTTGTTCCCTTGTCAGGCTATTGAACATTATCTTTGTCTTCTGCATATTCATTTTCAACCCAATTCTTACACTTTCACGATTAAGGTCCTCAATCATTTGTTGTAATTCGTATCCATTGTTGCTGAATAGGACAATCTCATCTGCAAACCGAAGGTTGCTGAGAAATTCGCCGTTGATCCTCACCCCTAAGTCTTCCCAGTCTAAGAGCTTGAATACTTCTAAGCATGCAGTGAATAGCATTAGAGAGATTCTGTCTCCTTGCCTGACGTCTTTCTTGATAGGTAACTTTCTACCTTTATTGTGGAGAACCAAGGTAGCTGCGGAATCCTTGTAGATGTTTGCTAATATATTCACGTATGCCTCCTGTGCTCCTTGATTACGCAATGCCTCTATGACTGCTGCTATCTCGGCTGAATCAAATGCCTTTTCATAATCTATGAAAGCCATACAGAGAGGTTGATTGTACTTCACAGATTTCTCGATTATCTGATTGATGATATGGATATGATCCATCGTAGAATATCCCTTCCTGAAGACAGCCTGTTCTCTTGGTTGGCTGAAGTCAAGTGTTGCCCTGATTATCTGTGTAAATGATGTACCCCAAATCATCAAGCACTCGTGTTTGAATATTTATGCGGATTACATAAATATATTCGCAGAAATTCGCAGCCTTCGTGACTGCACTATTGAAGCAGAGGCGTATGCGCTGTGGTTGATTAGTGTGTGCAAACGTAGTGGTAAACTAGTTCTAAGCTAGTTTAGGCAGTGGTAAACGGCCGAAAACCGAAAGTAATGTCATATACACGCAAGCCAGATGTGTTTTGTTTCCATTACCACCTGGGCCAAGCCACGATTTGTCGGGAGTGCGAAGGTATGAACCTTGGAATCATTGTTGATTCTAAGCGCACGTTCTCACCGCACATAGAATGTATAACTGAACGCGGCCTGCGCACCCTGGGAACAGAAAGTCGAATCTCTTGAGAGTTCGGAAAATGCAGGTGTATTTCTTAAGCTGTACACATCCCTATGCTGGCCTCTGCTGGAATATGCCATTGTCGCTTGGAACAGTACATGTTGGTCTAACAAAAATTGAGAAGACAGACTCCAGAGGAAATTTGTCTCTGCACATCGCAGGTCCCCCGTGAACAGCCTCCCTGTCAGTCCTCGCTCTGTCTAGACGACCTGAACTGTAGATGCACGAAAGCTGACCTAACTTTCTTATTCAAGCCCCGAAATGCTCTCATTGATTGTAAAAAAAATATTGCATATCATTAGGATAAGATTTCCGCCAAAAATAACCAATGTGTCTAGACCTCTTCATGTATCGATCTGTAAGTCCTCAAAAAATTTCTAGGCCAGACCTCTGCAGGCCTGCAACTCACACTCACAAAAAATTGACATGTTCCACGCACGTTTGGCCCCTTTCCCGGCAGCACTCGAATCCATTTCATGCCACGTTTCCAGAAATACCGGTGTTCTTTTTGTATGCTGAGTGGTGGACCATTGATGTATGGCATGTGCACTCTTTTTTCTTGTTTTCTGGTGTGGATGCGTCCGCCTCAGGGGTACCGTGTGCATGGTGTCCTGATTTGCGGAAATGTCAGTGATTGTAGCAAGACGGCAAGTTGGGCCAGCTGGTTGGAATACATCGTAAGGATCGCAACATTGCAAACAAGACACGGACAAAAGGAAGAAAAAACGACAACACGGCGGAGTCATTGTGTTTTATAGCGAAGCTCGATGTGGCTACCCCGGCAAATTTTGTGCGTCTGTGCGTGTACCCCGTCACCTTGACAAAGAAGCAGTTTCGTCTCCAGAATAGATTAATTTGGAGTTTCCGCGTAAAATAAATATGTGTTCCGGTATGTTCAAATTACAAACCGATCATAACATGTCTGCAGATTGTGTGTATGCCGTGCTTTACAAATTTTGTGACGCACTTTACGTTGAGAAATTGAATTAGTTCAATACCGCAGTTGCGCTAAGCGGAGGGTCTACTAGAATGATGATATAGGCTGCACTCCAGCACACCTGCGTGCGCGCCTGACGAATGTGTACACACAATTAGTTGGTGTCTCTTCTCTCGCTGAGTATGGTTCTCCCGGCCAGCGCCATCTTCCGGAGCCCGCAACAGGCCTAGCTGGTCGACTGAATCGGGAGGATAGCGTTCAAAGGCGCACTGCTTTTTCTTCCCACCAACACTGCAGCCGATTGACGCCATTAAAGAGACCACAGGACCGAAAAGCTTGACGTCCTTGCAGCATTAAGGTCGAACCAAGTTCTGCATAGCGGTCGCCTCATCGGCTGCTGCAGCCAAGCTCTTAGCACGAGGTAGCTTTGTTATTTATGGAGAATCAGTACCAGTAGTCCAAGTAGGCCCGCAAGTTGTAGCGGTGACAGTCTTCAGATGTCCCCTATTTGTCAGGGACGCTTTTTAGATGCGAAGCATCTTATGGCAGGGGCTTTGTCCTTCCCTCCCGCAGCATCCCACACACCCACAAAGCACGCGCGTCCCCTCGCCCTCTCTCTCTTCTCCTACGTTCCCCCCTTTGTCTCCTCTAGGAATCCACTGCTGTACGAAGCGGCGCCCGCGTGCCACACCTCCACAGCGCATGCGCGTCCCCTCACCCTCTCTCTCTTCTCCTACGCTCCCCCCTTTCTCTTCTCTATGAATCCGGAGCGGCGCGCACGACAGGTGGTGCGACAGCTGCATACTCCGCTGGGGACGCCATGGTAGTTCCGCGGTATGAAACTGACGGAGCGCGCGCGTCTCATTCTCTCTCCTGTGTAGCGCCGCGATGAGCGCTCGGGCCGCTGCCGCGAAAGCATCTCCCGCTCAAGCTAACCATCTCCCGACTGCTTGGCATCCACACATGGTTCCCTTTAGCGGGAGATGGAGTAATTTGTTTTAGCTGTGGTGTTTTCCCCGTACGGCAAGGTTCTGGAAATTCATGAGCAGCCATTTAATGGGAGACAGCATGTTGGTAACAGCCAGCGGATGGTCCGCATTGATATTCTCAAGCCTGTATCGAACTTCATGACAGTACACGGTCACCGAATAATGTGCGGCTACAGGGGCGTCACCAAGGTGTGCTCCCGGTGTGCCCATGAAGCCAACGTCGGAAAGGAATGCAACACGCCCTGCGGCGCCAGGTGTGAAGTGTACGGCCATGAAACAACTGATTGCTCCACCGCTTGCCATCGCTGCGCAGAGGAACATGCGACAGCAGATTGTCTGCGCCCGAGGTCATACACTTTTGCGGCTGGAACGGCGCCGTCAGAACGGGCAGAGGCCAGCGCGGCTTCTGACGAACCATGTGCTGCGTTTACGTCTCCGTTGCAGGAGACAGAGGAGACCGAACCTGGAAATTCCGACAGTCAACAAGCGACAATGCCCACCGAAGAAGGCAGTACTGGTCCCAACGGTTCAGCACCAAGTTTCACAGCGGAGGACAGCGTTTCAACCCCAGATTCTGCGTCGCAGTCCAGCGTGAGCCAGGGTTCATCAGGTGATGCAGATAGTACAGACGTCCCAAGGACTAAGTATGAGAATAGGCCGCGGGCGTCTTCCTACTCGGAAGCGGCTGCTATGCCAGGCGAAGGCCCGGACGCGAAATGAACCCACAGGCCCGCTGGACGCGGACACAGGATGCGGACCCTAGGTACTAGGAAAAGACAGCCCTCCGCCGAAGCGCCTGGCTCGCAGGCGGGCCCGACGCCAGTGAGCCCCAAGTCCCTCGTTACGCAATGCCGGGAGCCCAGTCTAGGCAACCCCGTCAGCCAGGTTTCCAACCTTCTGGGACTCAGCGATGACATGTTAGTTGACGAACCGGACTTGAAACGACCTCTTCCTTTAACGTTTTCGAGTGCCGATGACTCGGCGATTTCATGTAAGCAGCCGACGACTAAGCAGTCGCGCACCGCGGGCCCGTCTGGGTCCGATACCTCGGCCCCGTAGCGGACGTTTTCTCTCCTGTCGTTTACCGACGGGGTTATAAACTTTGCTTTGACTTTCACCCAGCTTTTCTTTATGTTTCGGCATAGTTAATATACTTACCTTAAATGTGCAAGGCTTTAGAAAAACCGACAATCGAGATATGATTCACTTTGCCAGAGAAAAGTTTGTTGATTTGTTGTTCCTTCAGGAAATGGATTTTTTCTCGCCGTCTGATATCACGGATTTTCAGAAGCGCTTTAAATTCCCGAGCTTTTTTCCTTGGCATTTTGGCGTAACTGCGTAGTCGGTGTAGTCATTCTGCATCCCGCCCTCTTTTCTGCGGTGTTCAACACGGTTGACTGCGACGGTCGCATCTTAGTCTTATAGATAGTGCGAGGGACGTACAGGACCCAGGTCGAGGCAGGCCGGTGGACAACGGGCGTCAGGTGTTTTATGTACTTCATGACTTTAAACTATGTGACGCTCGGGTGCTTATGAATGGGGTCGCGTTTTCTGCAATTTGGAACTGAGGAAGATCCGCCACGAGACCAGATAAATTTTACCTGAGTGAGGATTTAATACATGCCGTAGCAGCGGTCACAGTTGGTTCCTTTCCGGCAGACGCGGGCCACATTTCAGATCTTTACCCTATGATGCTTTATATGAGCCTACCAGACCCCCGTTTTGAAGGCGAGCGTCACTGGGGGTTAGATTGGGCAGGACTGATGGACCTAGAAGCCAAGGTCATCTTTCGAGCAAAGATTTATAGTACACTGGCAAACAGTAATCATCCCGCTCTGGAGTGGGACGACTTAAAATCCATGTGGTAACATTGGGCTAGAGAAGCAGGCCGGAATATCAAAGTGAGGCTTGCATGCGAGCTAAATAAAACGCCTAGAAGAATCAGGATAGTAAACACTCGTGTACCCTTGACCGCAGCCACAAGAGAATTTCGCGAAACACTGTGGGCTATGGATAATCGTCTGTGGCTGAGACCAACTCAGAAAGGCAATTCGTACGAGCAGAACACGATACTTCGAGACGGACCAGAAGTGACAGTGTTGCTGAGTTCGCGGCACGCACAGGACGAAACAGGTGGATTCGCGACATCCGTGTGCCTACCGGATTGTTCTGTCTCTGAAAACGCCTCGGACATCGAGGCGTTTCAAACCCCTTTTGAGAAGAGGCGTTTCAAACCTCTTCTCAAACCGTTTTTCAGAAAGCCGCACACATGACCCAGGCTTACTAGGAAGGACGTCACAGACTTTCTGTCCGAACGTTCCGCATTACTAATTTCTGTTAGCCAAGACCTCCTAATGCTCACTACACTTGCAGAAGTGCATTATGTGCTAGGAGCGATGAAAGTAGGGTCGGCTCTCGGACCCGATGATCTACCAACCGAATTCTACAAAGAATTTTGGCGCGAGTTAGGCCCAGATTTGGTAGCAACTCTCAACAAAATTTTGAAACCTATAGGGCTCCTGAAGTCGTTTGCAGAGGACAGGCTCATTCTACTTCCCAAAGACGGTAAAGGTCGCCGCCACCCTCCTTTTTGGCATCCGATCGCGGTGCTGAACTCGAATTACGAGATATTCGCTGCAGTATTAGTGAAGAGGCTGAAGCAATACTGGCCCGATGTAATTAGCTGTGAGCAAACCGAAGATTCGGTAGTCGGCAGGAACCTCTTCAGTGCATTGTCGCTAACCCGCGATCTTTTAGCTTATACTGAACATACGAAGGTATGTGCGTGTCATTGGACCAAGAGCACGCCTTTGACATCCTGAGGCATGAGTATCGTTTTGTGGTACTGCGCACGTATGGGTTCGAACCCGAAGCTTTCGATTTGTAATATACCGGGACATGTCGAGCACCTTAGTCTTCAACGGAGTGGCAAAGGAAACGATAAGACTAAGTAGGGGCCTCCGACAGGGATGCGCATTAAGCCCGATGATTTTCGTCCCTTTATTCGATCTAAATGTGCTGACTCGAAAATGCTCGGCCTTCCGCTCCCGGGCAAATTGGCGATAACGGTTTCAGCGTGTGCCGCTCACGTGACCATGTTTATCAGAGACCCATAAAGTTTGCTTCAAGTGCTGAGGCGCTTCTACGAGTATGGAAGCATATCGGGGGCGAAACTGAACATGGCCAAAAGCTGTTCTAGCGGCCAGCATCATCTACATCGGCCGCCTTTTATTTATGGCGCGCTCAGGTGCATGGGCATGCGCATGCGCCTCGTGTCTGGTGCTGCAAGGTTACAAAAAAGAAGAACAAAATATAGTCTCTTCTGCTTCTGGCATCAGCAGGAAAGGTTCCCTGCTCTTTCTCTAGCCGACTCATGCATTGTTATATTGGACCCAACCTCGGTCCCTATAACATGGTGACCCGGACGTGATCGCAAGGCGAGCCCTACATTAGAAAAGGGACCACGAACGACAGACCGGCGATCGGCGCAGAGGGCATCGCCACGGTGCAAATTCATCTGCCATCTGCCACAGAATTCTGCAGCCTGTTTTAGACATGTGGAGGCCATCTTCACCCTTCGGTGCATTACTTCGCAACAAGCGAAGTTGTACCACGATGTTTCCGCACTCTCAACGGAGGTGGTTGCGGAGTACTACGACGTTGTGAACGCGCCCCACGAAACCAACCCTCATGATGACTTTAAAACGACGGTGCTACACCACACGTCTGTGTCTGTGCGTAGACATCTTCAGAAGCTTCTCAACGAAGAGGAGTTCGGTGACCGTCGGAACTTCTACGTCGCATGCGGCGGCTTCTTATTGACAGTAGGCTGGACGCAAACATCCCGCTGCGGCGAGAACTCTTCCTTCAGCGCGTGCCGCAGAATGGTGTTATTGCCTTGGCTACCGCACCAGACGACCTTTCCCTCGACAAGCTGGCGGAGCTGGCCGATCGCGTCATTGACTATTCAGCAAGAGGTCCTGTGGCGACGGCATCTACCCTTCCGCTGTCGCACCTCGAAGACCGGCAATCTGGCCTTGAGCAACTAACTGATGAATGACCTTGCCGAGACCCTTAATGCACTACGGCCTCCGTCCCACCCTCGTAGACGACACCTGAATTCCCGTTCCAGATTGTCTCCTAGGTCTACATCACGTTCAAGCCTTCGTCGCCGCGTATACTGCTGGCAGCACAGCACCTTCGGTGCTTGCGCACGTCAGTGACGTTCCCCTTGCGGCTGGCGGGGAAACATACCGCAGAGCCACTGATGGCGGCCAGTGACTCTTGCCATACGACAAGCCGCCGGTTCTACGTCACTGACAGGATTGCCGGACATCGATTTCTCGCGGACACAGGCGTAGAGGTCAGTGTCGTTCCTTTGTACGAATAGACCAGCAGCCCTCTCAGAAAACTGCGCCTCTTGAAGCAGCCAACAGCTCTGCTATCAACACATATGGTCAGAACTCTCTTACCATCAACTTGGGTCTCCGACGTACCTTCCGTTGGGTATTCGTCGCTGCAGTCATACGTATGGCCATATTGGGTGCTGATTTTCTGACCCACTTCGCCCTCAGTGATAATCTCCGCGCTCGTCGACCCGTAGACACGACGACGAGTGTGTATATACAAGGTATCCTGGCACCCACGACATTAGCTACTAGAATGGCGCCTCAGGTACCATCATCTATGCACGCCTCAATGCTGTTAGACTTCCCAGCCATCACAAAACCTTCCAATGTCGCGCTGCCAGTACGTCACAACGTCACACATCAGGTTGCCACTACTGACCCTCCAGTGTTTTGCCGACCTCGACGCCTCGCTGGGGACCGCCTTTCCATCGCCAAAAGAAAATTCGACCGGATGCTGCAACTGGGCATCATCCCTCCTTCGTCGAGCAGTTGGTCGTCAGCTCTCCACATGGTTCCCAAGCGTGACCCTAGGGATTGGCGCCAGTGTGGCGACTATCGTGTCCTCAACACGCTCACCGTCCCTGATCGCTATCCCTATCACATTCACTTCTCTACCAACCTAGCGGGAGCGGTAATATTCAGCATGTTAGATTTGGTAAAGGCATACCACCAGATTGCGATTGAGCCAGCGGACATCCCTAACACTGCAATTGTGAAGCCATCCGGGCCTTTCGATTACGTTTGTGTTGTAACTTCAGAGCCGGGGCATGCTTTTCGAATCCTGTATTCAGGCATGCCAACGGGCAGCCACAAAACAGAACAAAGAACACAGTAACGTAGGGCACACGCCCATATAAACAAGTAGCTCCAGGTTACACGTGCGCAGAGGCGACCATTCATTTATCACTGCAACTTGACAACTGCGACACGAGTAGCCTATCGCAATATGAACACAACTCTCCCTTTCTGACAAACTTTAAGTACGGCTACTATAGCCCCAGCGATCAGGCGCCCGGCGTTGTCGGTTGCTTCTTCGGAGCGTAGTCATGTCCGGTTGCGGCATACACTTCGTGCTCGACTGTTGTGTGGGCGGTGGCAGCGTCGTCGCCGAAGTAGTTGGGTCCCGTTCTTCGGGCACATGTGGCAGCTCGAACTCGTAGTCCACAGCTGGCTCTTTCTCCCGTTCCAGACAGGAGTGGTGCAAATGATCGGCATGCACATATCGTACACGATTTCCCACCAACACTAAGTATGTGCATATTGATTTGACCTGCAACACTCTACCCGGTAACCACTTTACAGTCTCTCCGCGCACCGATCGTACCAGTACGCACTCATTCACAGCAAAAGAACGGAACATGGCGCGCCGCTTGTCAGCGGATGTTTTCACTTTCTCTGCTTGGTCAGTCAAAACACCGTTCACATCTGGTCGTAGTAACGATAAGCGGGTCCTCAGTTTCCGTCGCAGAAACAGTTCTGCTGGTGACCTTCCAGTGAAAGTGTGTGGCGTTGCGCGATATGAGAACAAGAAATTATCTAGGCGATGTTGTAGTGACCTGCTTGTACCTTTCCTTTCGTCATCCATTAACTGCTTCAGGAGAGCCTTCTTAGTTGTTTGCACCGCTCGCTCGGCCGCTCCATTAGATTGCGGATGATACGGTGGGGTGAGCGTATGTTTCACGCCATTCGCTTTCAGAAAAGTTATGAATTCCGCTGCGCAGAACTGAGGCCCGTTATCCGTAACCACTTCCACAGGCAACCCGTACGACGCAAACCAGGAACGCACAGCCTCGACTGTTTTCGCAGCTGTTGTCGACTGCATGCATTTAACCTCTACCCATTTAGAAAAAGCATCTACCGCAATAAGAAACATTTGCGATTCTTTTTCCGCAAAATCCAAGTTGACTCGTTGCCACGGGTGTTCACAAACTTTCCATGGAAACAAAGGAACTGGCTGCGTTGCAGGAAGTACTGCCTGACAGATGCTGCATTTGCGCACCGCCTCTTCAAGGGCATCGTCGATACCCGGCCACCAGACCATTGACCGTGCAATAGCCTTCATTTTTGAGATCCCGAGATGCTGCTCGTGCAAGAGTGCTATTACTACAGTCTTCAAGCTTTCAGGGACTACAACCCTGTTATTCCAAACAATACAACCCTCGTCCACCGTGAGCTCAAAACGGCGAACCCAAAACGGTTGCAGTTCCGCACTGACAGTCTTTGGCCAACCATGCCATATCCTATTTCGCACAACTCGCAGCAAACTGTCACACCCTGTTGCACGCTCTATGTCTTTCGCGGTCAGCGGCAAATCTGACAACGGGGAAAAGTAACAAATTGTGTCCTCTTCACGACCCACTTCCGACAACGGTAGCCGTGAAAAAGCATCAGCATGCGAAATGGCGGTGCCCGGCTTATGCGTAATTTTGTAAGGATAGTCTGCTAGAAATGTCAGCCATCTGTGTACCCTGGCAGTTGCCACGGCACCGCAATGTCGGTTTGGGTCGAAAAGAACCGTCAGTGGTTGGTGATCCGTTAAAACGTTAAATGCCCTGCCATACAGATACTTGTGGAATTTTTTTACTCCAAAGAGGATGCTCAGTGCCTCTTTCTCTATTTGTCCGTAGTTCCGCTCGGACACTGACCGCGACCTTGAGGCGAAAGCGATACGCTTCTCTTTGCCGTTTACGACATGCGATAGTACGGCTCCTAGGCCATACTCTGAAGCGTCACACGTGAGCTGAATTTCTTTTTCCACATCATATATTTCCAACATACTTTCATCCGTCAACAACGTTTTACAGTTGTTAAGAGCGTCGTCACATAGTCGGGACCAGTGCCACTTGGTTTCCTTGCGCAGCAAGTCACCTATCGGCCAATGGAATGGGCGAGCGCCTTCATCGTCAACTTAAAGCTGCCTTGATGGCTCGCCAGGCTCGCGCTTCTTGGGCTGAAGATCTTCCTCTCGTCCTGCTTGGCATGCGCTCGTCTTTCAAGGAGACCTCGACTGCACAACTGCGGAGTTGTTCTATGGCACAACGTTGCGTATGCCTGGTGAATTTTTCACGCCAGCTACTGTCGTACTGTAGCTAAATTTGGTAAAAATGTTGCGTAGAAATTGACCAGACACAAAAGCGCCTTTAGTTGTGTGACATTGTCTGGCTTGGGTGCATTCTTTATCACCCTTACCTTGTCACTAGTAGGGTGCAACCCATTGCCGTCAACTTCGTGTCCCAAGTAGGCTACTATTTTTTGAAACAATCTGCACTTCTTCCCGTTGACTTTGATACCGTATTGGCTTAGGCGCATGAGCACTTGTTAAACTCTTTCCCGACACTGCTCGTAGCTAACTCTCGCTATGATGACATCGTCAAGATAGCAAGCCGTGCCTTGCAAGCCCCTCAGGACTTGGTCCATTACCGCCTGAAATGCGGCTGGTGCACAGGCTACACCATATGGTTGGCGCCTGTACCGGAAAAGGCCCATATGCGTGCCATATGCGTATGGCACTGGTCTCCCTTTACAAAAAACGGAAGTAGCGCCTTTCTTAAGCACAATACTAGCGTGAAACCCTTTAGTGGCCCCGTATCCTGGTTGAAATACCTCGCGGTACTTATCAGTTACCTGTGCTTCTTCACGTACATTCTGCACCCGTACCACATTCGGCCAGTCGAGTTTTATTTTCGTTAGCCACTCCCGCCCCAATAATGTTGGCATTCTAGCCCCTGGGCTATCTTTAGCAATCACTCGTGGCAAGCGAACGTGTTGGCTCTGGTACTTTACATCAACATCCATAATACCTTTGACCGTGACAGGCGTGCCATTGTAGGTGACTAGCCTAACATCTGTTTCCCTGAAACTTGCATCGGGAAAATGCTTTAAACATTCTGTTTCACACATTACCGATACGGCTGCGCCTGTATCGAGCTCCATCGGAATCTCTCTTCCGTTTATCAGCAACCGCACTACAATGGCAGGCGTGCCTGCCCTACGGTCTGTGTCACACAGTGTCAACAGCTCATCATGCGTTGCATCATTCTCCAGGCAATGAATACGCGTCCTAGTTTTACACATTTTGGCTACATGACCTTTCTTTTTACATTTAAAAGAACGGCTGTTCATGAACGGACAACCTACAGGAGAGTGCCGCCCACCGCAACGATGACACACCTTAGTCTCTTGTGGGCTCGCTGGTGAAGCCGTTTTCGGCGTGGCACTCCTGGCGTAGTCCCCACCGGGTGCTTGCCGCTGCTCCGCTGCTGTTTCCTTGTGCCAGTGAACGTCGCTGTCGACTGGGATCCCCGTTGAGAGGGTCGCCACCATTTCCCGAGTGCCTCTAGTAGCCGATTCCATGGCTGCTACAATACTGCAGGTGCGGTCCCAGGTTAATTCTGCATCAGGTGTCGCCAGAAGCCTGCAGCGTATGCTGTCGGAACACAATCCCGCGATGAGACGATCTCGCAGGGCTTGCTCAAGAAATGTGCCATACTCGCACGCTGCAGCCAGTTGCTTGAGTCCTACTATGAAGTCCCCTATGCTTTCGTGCGGTTCTTGCTTGCGTTGGTTAAAACGGTATCTTTCCGTAACCACGGAGCACTTCGGGGTGTAGTGCTTTTTCAGCGTTGCGATGACCACGTCATACGTCTCCTTGGCAGGCGTTTTCGGCAGAAGAAGGCTCTTGAGCGTGACGTATGCCTTCTCCCCGATGGACGTCAGTAGCACTTGCAACTTCTAATCCTCTGCGATGTCGTTAGCAGCGACAAAACACTCGAACCGCTCGAAGAAAACATCGCAGTTGCCACAGTCCGGATCAAACTCTGGAAGCTTTCCGAGCATGGCACCCTGAACCGCTGCGGTTTTTCCGGCTGCCTGGATCCCATCCTCGTCGCCAGTCATGTTGTAACTTCAGAGCCGGGGCATGCTTTTCGAATCCTTTATTCAGGCATGCCAACGGGCAGCCACAAAACAGCACAAAGAACACAGTAACGTAGGGCACACGCCCATATATACAAGTAGCTCCAGGTTACACATGCGCAGTGGCGACCATTCATTTATCACTGCAACTTGACAACTGCGACACGTGTAGCCTATCGCAATATGAACACAACAGTTTGCCTGCCGTTCGTGTTGAGAAATGCTGCTCAGACGTTCCAGAGGTTGATCAACGAGGTAACCCGGGGACTCCACTTCGTATTTGCGTATCTCGACGACCTCGTGGTGGCTAGTGTTTACCCCAAACAGCATTGCGACCATTTGCACTTGCTATTTTCTAGGCTCCAGGAACATGGCCTTCTCATCAACCCCGCAAAGTGCGTCTTCGGTGTCGATGACATTGAGTTCCTCGTACATCGTGTGACTCCCAAGGGAATCAGACCGTTTGAAAAGGAGGTTCAAGCCTTGCGGGACTTTCCTCGCCCAACATCAATCCGAAAGCTCCGCGAGTTCCTTGGGCTGCTCAACTTTCACCGCCGTTTTCGTCCCAACATCGCCCGCATTATTATACCACTCACCGACCTACTCAAGACCACGAAAGCTCCGTCCTCACCACTGACTTGGATGTCTGACGCCGAAGCATCCTTCCAAGCTACCAAAAGCGCATTGGCGGATGCCACACTCCTGGTGCATCCTCTGCACGTTGCACAAATGCGTCTCATCACCGATGCATCTAGTACGGCTGTCGGTGCGGTGTTACAGCAGTTCCAGTGGATCTCCTGGTACCCACTCGGGTTTTTCTCGCTGAAACTGAAACATGCAGAAACGCGATACAGCACGTTCGGTCGTGAGCTGCTGGCGGTATACTTAGGCATTCGACATTTCCGACACTTGCTGGAAGGTTCAAACTTTCACGTCCTCACGGACCACAAGGCTTTGACATTCGCTTTTTGCAGTTACCACAACACTTATACCGCACGAGAAATACGGCACCTCAACTTTATCTCCGAATTCACTGTGGACGTTCGGTACATTGAAGGCCCAGTTAATGCGGCCGCAGATGCACTCTCCCGTATCGACGCAATATCAACGCCCACACTTGACTTCGAAGAAATCGCCGCGGCGCAACTTACAGACGTCGAACTTCGGGACATCCACTCATCCACCATGTCACTGGCGCTGTCCGACGTTTCCCTTCGTTTTTCTTCGGGCCTCATCGCTTGCGACGTGGGGTATGTTAACAAAATATATCCAGAGCGGAAGATTAGGATAGAATGTAATGATTGTAATGGCATCCTTGAAATCAAACATATGCTCGCCGGGTGCCTCGAAACTCTTCCCAGCCTCCTGGAAGTATGAACTCGATGGGAAAAAAGAATACAAAGCCCATTGCTGCAAGACCAACTAAAGGCTGTCCAGAGGGCCCATGATGTCGCTGAAGGGCTTGGCCTAACAGTGCCAATGTTGGAGCGGCCCGTCTCGGCTTAAGTCGAGCCTCCGGACCTCTTTAAATAAAGTTTTCACACACACACACCATCCCTTGCGATGTCTCACGGGGTCGAACTCGTCCGTTTGTCCCACTCAGGCTCCGACGTCTAATATTCCTCAAGCTTCACGGCGCAAGTCATTGCGGAGTTCGTGCTACGCAGCGTCTCATTACGACTCACGTTTTGTGGCCGAGTGTGAACTCTGACGTGCGCCCCTGGGCGCGTGAATGCCCTCAATGTCAACGCTCCAAGACGACACGACACGTGAAATCGCCAATTCACTCATTTCGCCCACCCGACGCTCTGTTCAATCACGTTTACATCAATATCGTTGGCCCCCTCCCACCATCCATAAATGCTCGCTACATCTTCACTGTTGTGGACCGTTATACCCGCTGGCCTGAGGCACTTCCTCTCACCGACGTAACGGCACTTACCGTGGCGTCCGCGTTTGTCAGCGGCTGGATATCATACTTCGGCAGCCCCAGTGCTGTTACCACCGATCGCAGCCAAAATTTGAATGCGAGCTCTTCCGCGAACGCACGTGCCTGCTTGGCGTCCGCCATGTCCATACTACCGGGTACCACCTATCGGCCAATGGAATGGGCGAGCACCTTCATCGTCAACTTAAAGCTGCCTTGAAGGCTCGCCAGGCTCCCGCTTCTTGGGCTGAAGATCTTCCTCTCGTCCGCTTGGCATGCGCTCGTCTTTCAAGGAGACCTCGGCCTCACAACTGCGGAGTTGTTCTATGGCACAACGTTGTGTATGCCTGGTGAATTTTTCACGCCAGCTACTGTCCTTGCCCTAGCAGGGATGCATCGTCGACTGGCGTTTTATTGCGATAGCAATTATAGGGATACTCAAAGAGGATTTCTGCCGTCGGCGTCGTCGTCGCCGTGAGGTTCCATATGACGTCAACGGCGATGAAATCGTCGCCGCGGCTCGGACGCAACACTCCATTTGCTAGTAGGTACAGCGTTTGACCGCTGGCGCCACGCTGCGCCGCTCGCGCGTACTGCGTTTGTAGGTGGTTCCGTTCACCGAGGGCGCTCGAACGCAATCATATGGTTTGCACCATAGAGTTTCATATAATTTTTTATTTAGAAACTCTATGGTTTGCACGAATGCACTCCTTGGAAGCGTGGCTGTAGGCATTGGTATGAAGAAGAAGAAGCCGAGTGGAACGGCTATGCTCGGAATGCTCTCTGCTGGAAACAGCGTATCGGCCTCAGGCCGAGGATCGTCGACTCCGTTTCTGAATGAAGATGCAAGCTACAAAGTTGTCCTCCCGCGTCTACCAACCGGTAACGATGTGCTGAATTCCATTTTTCTTCATGCGGACTTGAGTGGCAGACCATACCGTGCTCCTGACTTCCGAGACGCTCTGCTTGAAGTAGTGGATACTGCAGATATTATAGGTGTAGGACAGTATCAGATGAGCCATGTATGGATGGTTACCTGCGCTAGTAGTGCGGCGAAACATAAACTCGTCGCTTGTGGTGAGCTCCGTGTCAAAGGACTGAAGTGCATGGTGATAGATCCGGAGACTAAAAATATCAAGCTCAAATTACTCTGGCTTCCGCCTCACCTTGAAGCTCGACGGGTTGAAGAGGCGTTCCAGGCGTACGGTCAGGTGAAGTCTGTCGAGAGAGAGGTGTGGAGATGCACTGGTATGGAACAGTGGGTGACTACAAACCGGGAGGTTTCCTTGGTGCTCAAGGATACTGTCACCGTAAGCTCAATACCACGCATTATGTCCATTTATGGACACCAGTGCCTGGTACTTATCCCCGGCAGGCCTCCGCTGTGCCTCCGTTGCAAGCGTGTGGGACATGTCCGTCGACAATGCAGAACGCCGAGGTGCTTGCAGTGCCTCCGATTTGGTCACTCGGTGGACGCCTGTGTATCGACCTGTGCCAATAAGCTTCGTTCTGGGCAACACAGCGCAGAAGAGCCACAACTGGACCATCTCATGGATGCTACAGAGATAGTCGATGCTACCGGAGAAGCCACAGGCGGCATCAGGGACGAAGAACAGGAGTCTCCAGAGCCAATGCCGAGCAGCCACAGCATCTCAAGCGAAGCTACTGGCAATAACTCGGTTTGCACACATGACCTAGAAAACCTTAAAGAAAAGCCCCCCGATGGCGACAAGGAAGAAGAGGCGATGGACAGCAGTCAAGCGAGGAAGCGTCCGGCACCGTGCAACGATGAAACAACGGGGAGTGCAGTACAGGCACCCGAGAGTGTGCCTTCTAGTGCTCAACGAGTTCCCTCCCCTGGTGATGGTGTGCCGCGGCGGTTTTGTCAGCGAAGTAAGGAGAGTGCTATAAAGAAGTGCAAAGGGAGCAAGACCACAGATTTACCTGTGGCCAAGGGTGATGAAGAACAAAAGCTTTAGGTGAGCAAAATGGCTACCGCCTTCACCCTCCCCTTATGTGTAGCGACACTCAACGTGCGTGGGCTGCAGAGTATAAGGCGTCAGCAGCAGTTACTCCATTTGCTTAGGCAGCATGAAATTGATGTTGGTGCAGTGCAAGAGACCGAGATTTCTTCTGCTACCGATGCTAACCTTGCGCTGCAAATTTTTCAACCAGATTATGAGGTGTGTGTTAGCCAAGCGTGTGGTGCTTCCGCTGGGTGCTTTTTGTTAGTTAGAAAGCAGTTGAATTACGCTTCATTGTCGCTACGTGTTGATGGGGAAGGCCGCTTTCTATGTTGTGATCTCTCTTTTCGTTCCCGTAATTGGCGGTTTATTTGTGTTTATGCTCCCCTAAAAGTGAGCGACAGGAAGGCTTTCTTTCTGTCTCTTGCTCCGTTCCTAGACACTGACAGAGATTTGGTAGTTATGGGAGACTTTAACTGTGTTTGTGATCATAGAGACCATTCATACCTAACAAAGCGTTATGATGCAAGTGCAACTTTGCTTCAGCAATTACTGGAAGACCACAATCTAATAGACGTGGGAGCCTACACGCCTTCTTGCGTGCGGTTCACGCACTTTTAAGGCGTCTCTCATGCTCGACTTGATCGTGTGTATGTTTCGACGGATCTCTGGTCTCACATTCACAACTACGCCGTGAAGCCTATATTTTTCACAGACCATTGTTTAGTAGCTGTTTCATGGGGTCCCAGAAAGTTTCGCAAGTTTACTCCAAATTGGGAATTGTGGAAACTTAACATAGAACTTTTACGAGAGGAAAAATTTGTAAACAAAGTGAAAGAATTATTTCTAGAGATAACGCAATGTCGACAGCTCCCACTGTTTGCTCAATGGGAAATGTTCAAACAGAGAGTAAAAAATGAAGCGATTGCTATTTCATGTGAGCTATCTCAAAGAAAAAATGCAGAAAAAACATCACCCTTATAATCTACTTCATAAGCTGCACGCTTTCGAAAGCCAGGAGCCAGGGTTGTATAGCAACGAGATAAATACAGTTCGAGCAGAGGTACAGAAATATGAGACGGAAGCGTACAGAGGAGCAGTGGTGCGTTCACGCACAACTCGTTTCACAGATGAGGAGCCCACGAAAAGGGCTCTTGGTGATGAAAAGCGATACGCGCTTTCAAAGCAGATATTACAAATTGAATGTGGTGGTTCCATATATACAGAAACGTCGCAGATAATCACCATATTTGAAGATCACTATAAAAATCTTTTCAATGCAGTTACGCTTCAGCAGGGTTACGAAGAAAAAGCCGATCAATTTATTTCTCTTATGCCACAATTACAAGATGATGATCGAGTCAGCGTTGACGAGCCATTAACTCGAGAAGAAATTAAGCTTGCTGTTGAAACTCTACAGAAAAACAAGACGCCTGGCCCTGATGGCCTCAGTGCCGAGTTTTATGTAAAATTTCAGGAATTCCTGTGTCCCTTTCTTGAGCAGGTTTTCAAAGACGCTTATAAACATGGTGAGCTTCCTCCGACTTTCTATCAGGGCCATACGACCCTAATCCCAAAGAGCACTGATAATGAAGTATTAAAGAGTGTAAACGGATATAGGCCGATATCATTATGTAACGTCGATTATAAAATATTTGCAAAAGTACTTACAAACAGGTTGCAGACAGTCATTGCTAAATTAGTTGGTGACCATCAAACCTGTGGAATTCGAGGACGCTCTATACAAACAAATATTCATATCGCACGTTCAGTCCTTGAGTGCTTAGAAGGTAGCATGGATCAAGTAGCTCTTCTTCAGATTGACCTCGCCAAAGCCTTTGATAAGGTTCAGCACAGTTTTTTGTTCCGATTACTGCGACATCTGCAGTTAGGTGATGCATTATATAATGGTATAGCACTTTGTTATAAAGCGCGTGCTACAAAGTTAATTGTGAACCGTACCCTCTCAGGTGTAATACAGGTACAGTCATCCGTCCGTCAGGGTTGTCCGCTCTCGCCTTTACTTTTCGCAATATACTTGGAACCTCTTTGCTTAAGCGTGCTTTATAACTCAAGCATTAAGGGATACAGGTATGCAGATGAAGAAATTAAAGTTCTAGCTTATGCGGATGACATTGCCTTCTTTTGCATCGACAAGCCCAGTATTACTGAGACAATAAACACTACCTTGCGTTTCTGTGAAATGGCAGGAGCTAGTGTAAATTTTGATAAAAGTAGGGGGGTTTTGGCTAGGCATGTGGGCTCTAACTCCCTCTGTGTTCTCGAATATTCATTGGGATCAGTCTTCGCTGCGATATCTTGGTGTGCCTCTCGATAACTTCCGTAATAGTGGACCTCATTGGACATCCGCGATAACCACAATCCGTCGAAAGGTGACAACTTGGCAGGGACGCGACTTCTCCATTTTCGCAAGAGCTAAGGCGTGCAATATATTCCTGGCTTCTAAGCTTCTTTATGTTCTGCAGGTCTTGCACTGCTCTCGCTGCTCTCGCTGTTCAGGCATTCCACAGAATATTTGCATGTTTTATTTGGCAGTCATCATGGGAAGCCATGACAAGGGATAATCTTTTTCTTCCACTTGAGAAGGGAGGTCTCAGTCTTGTGCATTTGTTTGTGAGATGATGATGATGTATGGTGTTTAATGGCGCAAGGGCCAAGTATGGCCAAAGAGCGCCATGTGAGACAATTGGTCATGCGATTATTTTACTTTAAAAATGTCCGTCATCCTTTCCTCCTTGCAGTTAACAGAACACGTCTTGCTTCACACCTCCCTTTTCTTTTTGTCACGACCAACTCTGCTCAAGAACTGCCGTTATGGGGCTTCCTAAAAGAACTCGTGGATACTATCTCATTTTTAAAAGCCAGATTCACGTTAGAGTATTTATTTAGCGTTGATCGAACATCGCTAAATATAGCACTTGTAAATAACCTTTTCCCTGCACCTATGTATCGAAAGCCATATCTGTCTCTATTTGGTCAAGATGTTCTTTGCCGTGTTCGTCGAATGTGTATAACGCCAGCAGCGAAAACATTTTTCGTTAAGCTGCACACTTCCACTCTGCCAGTAAAAACATGGCTTCATGAGAAAGGATTATATGTACCGTGGAATACAAATTGTAGACTGTGCAGCCAACCTGAGACAATAGAACATTGCTTTATTCTTTGTCGTGATGCATTTTATTTTTGGGACATTTTACAAAGAACTATCAAAAAAAGAATTTCCTCTAACACCTTACGGTATCCGGTTCCTTCCTTTCAAAAAGACGATCAGTAATGCACCATATGATTTGTTTATGTTATTAGGACTGTATTCATTCTGGAGAAGCCGAATGATCGACAGACATGCCGAGCCACCCCGCTCGACAAGGTCTGTCTTTCGAGAAGAGGCTGCTCAAGTGCGGAGTGTTGTTGCAACCTTTGACCCCGTTCCTGAATGGATTTCGTATCTGGACACTTGTGTTTGTTTACCCGATTTTTGAACTTTCATTCGACTGCCTAGCGTGTGTGAATTTGTTTTGTCATGTATGTATATATGTAACGCAACTAATTTTCGCATATAACTACTAATATTTCCATGCAATAAAGAAAAAAAAGTGGCTGTAGGGCTGAGTGGTTACGGCGCTCGCTTCGGGATCTTGCGTACGCGGGTTCGAAACCCGCTTTGGCTACATTTTTTTTAATATCACGCTTTTCCTTTTTTTTCTCTCACTGTTTGCTAGCGCGGTCGCTTGAACCCCGGCGCCACGGCGGCAGCCGTGGTGCCGGGCGCCGACGCGAAGCGGCGGTCGTTGGGGTGTTGCGGAGCGCAGCGTAGCAACACCCCAAATAAAAAAATACTGCTCCAGTCAGGTAGACTGCTCCCTCCCTGATAGTGAGATTATATGTGGATCATCAAAACAGTGATGCGTTTATAATACCACCGATCCCAACAGCAGGCTAAGTCACCACCAGCCCAGCGTTTTCTCCGTCAACGCCTCCTCCGTTCCGACGGCGGCGGCTCCAAACATGGTACGCGCGAGCGGCGCAGCGTGGCGCCAGCGGTCAAACGCTGTACCTACTGGCAAATGGAAATACGCGGCCCGGACGCAGTGTGTGCGAGTGAAAGGACGCGAGGGACGCGCGCTTTCACGAGGAGCGAACGCACGGCGGAGGACAAACCCGCGTTCTGCGCCGTGCTCCCTGAAGGGCTGCAGAATTAAGGGTCTCTTCCCTTCTTTACAATCCCCATATATATAGAGCAAACGCGACTTCTCCCGTCGCGCGAAAGGCCGTGGGGGAAAGGCCTATTTAAGAACACTAAACATACATACTTTGTCTTTGTACGAGTCATATCCACTCTTGCAGTTTGGAACGAAACACTTCTAGCCCATAGTCAGGCTAGATCCGTCTCCGCCAGGCAACGTCGCGGCTCAAACGGCAAATCTCTTCTTCCTTTTCTTGCGATTAAACGGATTCGTCCTTTTTCATTATTTATACCACGGGAACACTTTATTAAGCGCTTACCGAGAACAAGGGTGACTGATTGCTCAACGGTAAAGCAAACGTGGCAAAAGATTAAGATAACTTATCGTCTGCCCGCACCACTTTTCTGCGACTGCTTCCAGGCATTGTCAAACGCCGTCTGCTAGATCCAGCCACGCGACCAGAATGCCGGAGACAATATCATCTGTTTCGGCGCCTGAGGGATTTCAATTAGTATAGTGGCACACAGAAACAGTAAAAAAAAAAGTTTTAATTATTTTAAACGCGCCTTACGTACAGTTACAGTTATTTACACGTTTGAATTTCCCACTTTTTCAGCCTCCTAACGTGTGCTGCCGTGCAGCGGTGCAGACGTGAAACTCCACCATTAGTGAGACGCGTTGCGGAGCAGCGGCCGCCGTGTCGTCGGATCACCTTTTCTTCTTACACCGTGGGTTGGAGAGTATTCGCGCGCTGGCTCCAAAACAACCGGAAGTAGACGACAACATACGTCACAACATGACGTAGAGCCAACGAAGGCGGAGCTTAGCCCCGATCACTCGGCGAACGAGTTGAGGAGGAAATGCATGGCTAGGGAGGAGGGCAACTTGTAATCATCCGTAGCTCTTTTAGTATAAGACGCTTCTCTTAAATTGCGACGCGAATGTTTTACTGTAACTGCATCCTACGCGTCTACAAAATTTGTCCGAACCATTTCAGGGACCCTTTAAGGATAAAATATGGGAAATCATTATTGGACAGCAAAACACAATTTTGATCTGCGCAAACAAACATGAGAACCTTGCTTCTCCATTACGACAATATTTTATTATAGTGAAAAAACCTGTCGGAATGCCATTTTGACTGAAATGATACTAACTGCAATGAACCTGTTCACACTTGTTGCATATTTTCTGTTTAACAGCTTAATTCGCAAGGGACACCGCAGCTCTCCAGTGTAATCACTACCGAGCCGAAAAATGCATCAAATCATGTTACAATGTACAAATGAAGCATAATAAATGACATTTCTTGTACACCTGTCTAAACATCACTTAAAAGTGACACATCCAACCCGCCGTATGAGGTCGGTGTCTGGGCGTCTCGGCGGCTGCATTCTAACGAAGACTGCGAAAAAAAATTACGCGCTCACGGACAAAAAGAACAGGATAATATATTTATTACAGCTGCATCGTGCTAACCCTAGGGGATCCAATTTGATCCTGATCCTCCCCCTGCGCCCCCGCCCCCCATCGTGGCTACGGTGCCTCTCATAGCACGCGTCTTTCTTTAGAAGGTCAAATAATATAATTTGTTTTTATGCAGACGCGTAGGAAAACCGCAAAACATATTTATACCCTCGGTGATATATATACTATGAAAAATCCCGTATGCCTGGCTATTGGTGCAAGATTACACACTGTTTGGTTCGTTAGAATATTCCTAAATTACGGTTATTCTCAGGCATGAGAACGCGATATTTTATTCACTAAATACCAGTAAATGCGCAGTTATACACTATAAGTACACGTGGGAGAGAAATAAAGGGGAGGTTGATTTTTTACACCGTCGCAGTTCTACTTTCAAAGCGTTTACCCAAGAACCTACTTGTTATTCTGCCACACCTGTGTGTCCTAACCCATGTAGCAGTTGCTGCAGCTATTCTTTTACTTTCTTTATATGCCATTGTTATAAACCACGGCATTTTGTACAGATATCTGCATGAGACTGCCTGATATTTTTGTAAGGCTTGAAATAGCATTGCTCCCGCAAGCTCTTGTAAGTACTTGTTCTTGAAGTTGTGACTATGTTTTGCTGCGTTGACTGCTTTCAAAACACAGTTCTATTCATTAAAGCTTTTGAAAATTTTCACGAACTTATTGGTTTTCGTATACCGTCGTAGTGATCATATGTCACGTGGTTGCCGATCTCGGCGTTGCGCGACCCGACCGTTTAGAATAATTTTGTGCCTCGCTGAGCAGTACAAAAATATTATGTACAACGGTCTAGTTTAATCGCAACCCCGCACTCTAGTGAATTTATCATGAACACTCCTGATAAGAACGAAGCATCCAATTTCACGCTACATCACTTGTCCCAGTTCGTACGCAGTATAGGCAACAAGGCACACTGTTGTATGAACCGTCTGAGCGATCGCCTCCATTAGCAGTAACATAGTGCACGCGTTTCACTAACAGTAACGAAGTAAAGCAACTTCTCATAATGGCGCATGCGTTTTGTCAGTTGGAATATAAATATGTTATAACAGGTATGGTAATATGCAATATGTGCTCACAAGCTGAAGATGTTCGTAAATGGCGAATGCAGAAGCTACATCTTCAAAGGCGGGCCCGTGACATTTGATCATATGTGTAGCAAAGCCTTAAGCTATACCCGCAGATAACCTACGGTGTACCCCCTAATGACCGAATAAATAAGAATATCATGACATTCACTCAATTTGACTGAACGACCGATGGATGCTATCATAAAACCTTATCTTTATATTGGTGTTTAAGAAAGAATCTCAAAGAATAAATCCCCCCATCTGACTGTCTACCATACAAATCAGCGGACAATCCACAAATGATAAGCGTGGGGGCTGCTCTGTATCATCTGTGAGATTCGCGACTTCGGTAAGGTTTTCTGGATTTCCTGACGACACGTGTATCTAGAGGCGCGGGTTAACGCAAGCAGCGCTGCTCGATACACTGTGAAGCGGTTTGTTCTTTAATAAATGCAAAATACATTTTACTCACCTTGCGGATATGTCGGCAAAACTATCTGATAGATAGTTTAAATGATCTAGTGGCAATCTGAAGGGTTACTGAAAACTAAATTAGAGGTTCAAACAAAAATGCTCAACGCTGTATGGTATCCGTGGCATGGCAAACTTGTTTAGAGTTTATCTGGGCGAACGCAGTGCGTTGCTATCGAAAATTACTGCTCTTCGTACACGGAAATTAAATCAGGGGGGGCACAGGTTAGTGTTTTGGGCCAGCTTTTGTTTAATATCTATGGAAACGATATTGCTGAAATAGTAAGTGATGCATCCATTTTGCTATATGCTGACGATGCGACCCGGTTTGTCTCTGGCCATGATCTTGATGATCTGTTACCGTGATCTCGCAGTGTTCTTTTCAGTTTGTCGACTTGGTCTTGCAATAAGGCTCTAACAATTATTAGCTGCAAACCTTACTATTGAAGTCAAGAGGCAGGCAGAAGTGCAAAAAAAATACATATTCTTGGACGGTGCGCCCATCGAAACATTGAGCAAATAGAAAGTATTCGGCGTTACGCTTTCAGATGATATGAACTAGGCATATAACATTGAACTAGTTATGAAATCATAGTCATCAGGCACAGCTGTATTATCGCACTGCCGTCATTTTTTTTCTTGAGAAAGTAAAGTTGCAGATTTATTATGGCTTTTTCGAATCGCATCGGAATTATCGTGCACCTGTACGGGCTACCACCACGAAGCGTAATCTTCGTGCGATTCTTCGACTTCGGAAACGAGCTCTTCGACATATAGCGAATGTACCTTATTTCCATTCTACAGTGCAAGTTTTTAATAAGTAAACTATAATACCAGTATTTTACTGTATTATTTTTCCTTCGGCTCCGAAAATTCTAGAACCTTTTCAAAACACACGTCACGACTTGAACACGAAAAAAGTGATGCGTGTACCCGCAGACAAGAGAGCTGGTTAGTGCCATACAGGAGCACCAGTCGCTAAGGTAAACCTTGCATTCAGTGTTAAATAAATTTGCGAATGGAAGTGGTATCGTAATTACCTTGACTCGAAAGTAAATAAGAGCGTAGGAAATTGGAGTAAAGAGAAGCGTAATTGATATTTCACCTTCTTTATTGTATATCCCTTAATTTGTGAGGCGCCATTTTTTCATTACATTTTTTTCGCTTAGAACCTCCGAGCGACATTCAGGATGACTTAAGAAATTGTTTGACACATTTTTTTAATAAATTCTGTACAACAGTTCTCGTAAAAAAATTGGTACATATATGTACAACTGTCTTTATTACAGGGTATGAAAAGTGGTACACATTTGTACCACTGTCTTCTCGCGGTATCAATAAAAAAAGAAGGTGTAACTGACATAATATTTACAAATCGATTGTGCTCTTCACTTGTGACATGGTCCCAAGCATTGAACGCGGAAAAAAAACTTGTGCACGTTTTTATTTCTTGCTTTTCAGGGCAGCCGTCACGTCGTTCAAGGGCACTGCATGATTGCAAGTAAGGCTTCTAGACATGGGATATCATACCGGTACTCGTTATTATAGTGCGCTAGTGGTATTGACTACACATGCGCGCAGGACAAAATGTGCTTAACCCGCGATCCAAGTAGCCCCTTCCGACTATTGACGCGTTCAACGCATAACACTGCTGTACGACGGAGAAGCTAACTGAGTGCGCTGCAGTGTGATGTTATCACAAGTTCCTCGTCGAGATAACGATAACCCACTGAACCCGGCTCGTGTGATCGGGAGGGTACGTAAGCAATCGGGAATTTCCCAGAGAATCGGAGAGAGTTGGCAAGCATGTAAATTGAACCTGGGTGACATGATCGGTGCGATAGCCGCATGGCGAGGCCTAACAAATCAAGGCTGAGAAAGGTTCGTTGAAACCACTGACTAAATATGGGAACAAAAATGTATGTTTATGGTTGCAAACAAATCACGAGGGTTCACTTAGTAAGGCGGTACAATAAAGCAGTTACCAGGCATGTTTAGGCAGCGTTCTCGAGAGTTTCCTTGAGGAAACAACCGCAGGTGGTGAATATTCAACAAGACACTTCTAAAAAGAGATTCAGTATGCGTGCCACATGGCGTAGTGAAGAAAGAACACAAAACAAGCTTCTAAAATACTGCGGTAGATGGCAGAACTAGTAATAGTGGTGCCAATTCAAACCGTTTATTTGTTCAAGGCGTTTGAATTAAGGTAAAAAAGTGGTACATATTTGTACCACTGTCCCAAAAAGGCATATAATATCAATTCGCACTCGGTGTTTCATAATCCAATGTATCATCATAGTGTGTATCCTAGACTTGCTGACTGTAGTGCTTATTTTTGCAATGGGATAGTCATCTCGGAGGATGTATAATACAATATGCATCTTAGATTTGTTGCTCACAAAGCGTAAATAATTTTATAAAGCTATATAATTTTCTGAAAAGATTATTGTTTCTTGAGATTCTGCTCATTTGTTTTGACAAATTGTAATTGTATGTTCTAACAGTTGAGTGTTTCATATGTTGTACGTATGCCGATGAGAGACTTACTGCTCCCATGTGAAAGCCTTCAAGCACATTCAAGCTGTCTGTAATAAAACAAATTACTCCATCTCCCACTAAAGGGAACCATGTGTGGATGCGAAGCAGCGGGGAGATGGTTAGCTTGAGCGGGAGACGCTTTCGCGTTAGCGGCCCGAGCGCTTATCGCGGCGCTGCACAGGTGAGAGAATGAGGCGCACGTGCTCCGTCATTTTCATAGCGCGAAACTACCGTAGCTGTCACACCACCTGTCGAGCGCGCCGCTCCGGATTCCTAGAGGAGAGAAAGGGGCGGAACGTAAGAGAGGAGAGAGAGGGGGAGGGGACGCGCATGTGCTGTGGGGGTGTGGCACGCGGGCGCCGCTCCGTACAGTAGAGGATTCCTAGAGGAGAGAAAGGGGGAGCGTAGGAGAGGAGAGAAAGGGGGAGGGGAAGCGCATGCGCTGTGGGGGTGTGAGACGCGGGACAAAAGACAGAGCCGCTAGCGAGAAATGCTTCGCATTTAAAACATTTCTGATTCTGATCGTTTTGCGCATGCTCCAAAGAGAGCAGCCGACGGTGCGCACAATGAAGTATGGAGTGGATGGCATTTCGGCTGGTGCAGGGCAAACGCAGTAGCGTGACTGGCAGCAAGCGGCGCTCACCCGCTCGTCGAAAACGTTGGACTAAAACGCACGTTTAAGCACCACGAACTACGTTTGATATCACTAAACGCCAGAAGCATTGTTAACAAAGCAGATAAGCTAGAGCTTCTTCTACTTTTGCACGATCCGGATAACTCAGTTGCCACCGAAACGTGGTTACATGACTCTATTCGTAACGATGATGTTATTCCACCTGTCTATAAAATGTAGAGATGTGACAGGGGCTCTTGAGGCAGCGCTGTGGCTGCTATCACAAAGGACTGCATTGACGAGTCCTTTATGCTGTCTCTCGTACTTCTGGGCCGGTATTTTGTAGCGATGCGTTATGCTTTATTCTATACTAGTCTTATCATCCATGCTTACGGCCGGCTGATCTCATTGATAACGTGAGCGGACCGTCGCTCTGACCACTGACCATGCGCGAAAAGCGCGAAAAAGCATTAGCATCGTGAAGGCATCGCTACAAAATACCGGCCCTGACGCACCCCACTTCTTTCCGATGAAACTTTAAGATTATCTTCTAAAGATGCACGGAAGAAGCTTAATTAAAAAAGGCGACTTAAGTTTACCTAACCTTTACTGGAAATTCCTTGTGTACGGTACGTCACCTTCTTATCATACAATATTACAAATTATGTTCACCCACAATATAGAAAACCTTATAAAGAAGCCAACTTGCGATATTACAATTTTAGACCTATTGGTTATATAAAAATATTTTATGATGCAACCGATACAGTATAATCCGGAATATCAGATCATAAATTAATATCGTCTTCTTGCACTGCTCCATGCTGCAGTAAAAAAAATGCCTTTAAACATACCCTTGTCAGGGACTTTAGGCAGTCTCACGATGTTGCAATCATTGATTACTTGGGCGGCTACCTTAACAATTAGAAAACGTTGAGACGTCTTGGAAATGGTTTTGTACAGTAATTGATCACTGTATTGAAAGTTATGTTCACAACGAAAAATTTTCCAAGGAGCGTGCGCACCCGTGGATTAATCTGAAGCTAATACACAGAAAGCGTAAGAATAAAAGGCTCGGAAAAAGCGCAAAATTCATTGTTTCTAGTTTGATGACATTATAAAGAACCTTTCAAGCGAAATTGAAAACCGCCAGGATATATGTTACTGAGCACTAATGTTTGCTGAATTTAATAAATCTAACCCAGATAACTTCTGGTCATATTTAAGTGAAAGAAAATAAGAGATATATAAAGTAAAAGAAAGGATTATTTCATTACAGAAGCCAGGGCAATAGCTGATACCTTTAACAATTATTCCTAATCAGTTTCCCAAGATTCCGATATATACGAGCGGACTGGGCGGCTTTTGGTCTGGGACTGCGATGTATCGATAACGCTTGAGGCTGTCATGGCCATGCTGCTTAATCTGAGCAATAAAAACAATTCACCGTCAATTACGATACTCCCTAATGCGAATTTTGAGCACAGTTCCATACGTGTTTTCATTTCGCGTGTCAATATTTTGTATTATGAGTATATAGGTATACGGTTTTTATTAGGAAAAGAACCCTGCGAGTACCATGGTTGGCGCGGGCAATCTGTCTCATGCGGCACATTGCAAACTAAGCGATGTGTGGTGTGGCCGCCTCGCTAATTGGGAGAGGCGGCGCGTGGGTGCCGCGTGGGGGCGATTCACAGCAGCCGCCATGCAGCCCATGCAGTGCTCTGTTTCCATACGGACGATGCGCGCTACTCTATCAATATCGTAGTGATCGACGACGCTTTTATCCGCACTCTTTCGTCCCTCCAGCGACAGGGGCGGCCCTTCGTCGCAGGGAAATCGTGGCACCAGTGCCAACGGCGACCACACCCAAGAGGGCGTCAGATTGAACCTTACTCGTAGCCGCTCGCCATTGCTCCTTGCAGGACCAGTGATCCCCGTCACACACGCTGGTACCGTGCACTGACCTCAGGAATTGACGCCGCGAACGCGCGTAGCCCTCGCCACCTTCAATGTCCGTGCTTCAAAACACCCGTGCCCTCTATGAGGAAGCAAAGCAAACGACTAAGGTATGTGTTGACACCTTGCGTAGCTAGAAGAAAGCTAAGAAACAACCCAACAGTACATAACGCCGCCCTTAATGACTAGGCAGAGCAAACCAGTTAGGTATGTGCTGACACCTGGCGTAGCACGATGAAAGCCCGGAAACGGGCGGCGAGTATCCTGCTCGAGAGGCTGCCTGTAAGCGACGTGCTCGACAGGAAGAAGGGTGCCGTGAAGTGACGCTAGTACCACGCCAGTAAATTGGACGAGCATAAGGGTGCTCAAGCGAAACTCCAGAGGGACTTTCTGGACAGACCTACAAGCTGCTCACGAGGCTCAACTTCGGGACCGCTGACGTTAGCGTGAGCGAGAGTGGCGGGCGGCACGAACCAGCGAGGAGCGTATCGATGCGGCTGCCCGTACGCTACGGCCTTAGAGCGGAAAGCTCCCCTCATCGCGAAGCCATTAATGCGGCGCAACGACGCAAGTAGTACCGTGCTGGGAAGCCTGATAGTTACAGTGGTGCGCATGCGCGACTCCGCTGAGGCTTCAGTTGTCGTATGCGTGACCGATTGTGGTTTTAAAGCGACCTATCGGTGATTGCGAACATTCGTGACGTGACCAAATGTGACAGCGCGAGTGCCGTGTAGGTGCGTACCTTTGGTGAACGGAGCGATGTGGCGTTGTGTAAAGTGCGTGGCGCGTGCAAGGACGGATTAGTGCTTCGTTCCGTGCCGCGGTTCCGTGTATCCTGTCAGTCCAAGGTAAATATACCTGGTAGCGAAGCTTCCATAGAAGCCCATACGTTCAAATCATGGCGGTTCATCTGCGGTCCATAAAGTCCCTATCGGTTCATGGGGCTTAGCGCCACCTGTGTGAGGCGGGAACACTTCCGGCGGAAGAAAAAATAATTTGACATCATATCCGTTAAAAACAGAAGCGACGTCATTTTCCTCTCAAAGGCGCGAAATTTGTTTTCGAAGGCCTGCCATTAGAGCTGTATATCATATTCCAATGCCCCGCCATTCGACTTGATGGGCGTTTCGAGCTTTCAGCGCGGAAAGCGATGCAGGAAAAGTTCAGCCGTACGGGTGTCGAAATCGCATTGCTGCACGTAACATACTTTGTTTGGGGGCCGACGAAGGCTTTGGGCGTAGAGTGCTCGTCCTTTGGGCGGACGCCAAGCCCATCGGCCAGCGCTATCCCACGAAAACAACTAAAGTAAACAACTATATGGCGGTCGCAACTCACTACTTTTGACTGAACAGCTCAAGAAACAATGAAACTACCCGCGTCACCAAATTCAGACAAACGTCGACAAAGAAAGCAACACAACATGTGAGGGGGGCGTGCACTTTACGCGCGTGCCTTTCTGTCCACTTCAATTTCATTGCAAGTGATAGCGGCGTCAACGCCCGCCGCTATCGGTGGGCGCTCTTACGTTGGGCGCTGAAAAAAGGTATTTATTGATAATGATCAAGTAAAAGGAGTTGTTCTTCTTTAGCCATGCGTATATAAAATTGATTAGGAATATTTTCGTTGAATGAATCAAACTGTGCCTCGCTTTAATTAAGAAACGCTTTTTTATTTCCCAATGTTTGTCCCCTCCAAACATAGTCGCGCTGTAATCGCTGCTCCCATAATCACCCTTGCTGATGTCGGTGACAATTCGTATTGAAGCGCTTTTCGCCCAAAGCTTCGCGACTATTTAGATCGACCTTGGTCAATCCGCCTCAGTTGTTTGTGTTGAATGACGTTGAGGAGCGGTTGGTGTCGCCGCGCTTGCCTTTTATGTCTTTCCGTCGTGGTCAGTTTGATATTAACGGGCAGCTGGTGAACGCGCCCATTCACATACAAGAAAGGTTCATTTTAGCAGTTACTCGCACAGCGACCTTTGTGCAGTTCTGCTTCAGCTCCGCTCGTAGCCCACATTCACAGAGTGGAATGGGTGCGTATTTTTTGCTCTTGCGATGTTCCGGCTGATTGGATAAATGCTAGAGTTGCTCTTATACATAAAAAAAGAAGATCGGTTACAAGTTTAGAAATACAGACCTTGGTCAATTACTAGTTCTTGATGCAAATTGGTTGAATACGTGGCCAGTGAATTATTGCCACAAAAGAGCGCGTAATCCAAGCGCGCGCCGAGTGTCACGCAAGCCAGCGAAAGAACACGCCGGCCCCGCGGCAACTTCAACAGAGGGGGAGAGCGCATACGCCTCAAGCAACAACGCTAACAACGGCGCCGAAACGTCTGGAAGAAGCTCGACGAAGCGACGTTAACCGGAGAGGGAGAGAGAGAGAGAGAGAGCACACGCGCGCGCCGAGACACCTTCTCACCCGGCGAGCCGAGAGAGATAACTACAGCGTGAGCGTGCGTGAACAGCATGAGTCATGATCCCCCCCCTCGACGACGCGGCGGTGGTCGAAGGTACCAGAAAAGACTCGAAGTTTCCCAAGCTTTGGCCGTGCTACGGAATCACAACTCCGATCGAATGTTCGAGAAGGACCGTCGACGGCTATATAAACGCCGTGCGAGCATTGTCAGTTCGGAGTCCAGTGGGGAATTCAGGAATTCAGGAGTTGAGTCCGCACCGTGAAGTGATGTAACGTGAAGACCAAGCGTCTGCGGAAAAAGGGGATTCCCCGGCAAGCTAGTCGACGAGTTCATCGAGCGTCTGCATTTCCGGAAGAAGTTCCTTCTTCGAGATTTGCCCCCAAGTTACGCCGAGATCGTCTGACTCCAAGACCAACCAGCACGGTGAATACGATTGGACACTTAGTGTTCCCTTTTATTTTGTGTTTTTACGTGTTGGACTCTCAGTGCTTGCCGTTATTCTCTTGTGTTTGTTAATACCAATCTGATTTGTATTGTGTTGTGTCTAGCCTAAGTGTGCAAGTGTGTGTGTAACTGCCTTGTGGGAAGAATATATTGTGTTGTGTTTTTGACAACTCTGGGCTCTGACTCGGTCTTTGGACAGCAACCGGCGTTCGCTGGCGCACCAGAGGGCCCACTCTTAATTGTCCTTGCTTTCGTGGGATTATTTTCGGAAGCTGATAAGTCGGCTTTGGAATTTAGTCCGGCGTCTGCGCCTCGTTCACCGGGGTCTGTGACAATATTTCTGGCGTCCGCGACAGGACCTTTCTGGTGCAAATTGTGTGTCCATAGTAGGGAGAAAGAGCCTAGGGTCGTTTACATTGCTATTGTAAACGATTTTGAGTGTTGCACCACGTTTTGCTAACTTGTGTGCAGAGAGCAGTTCGATTGTTGAAATCCAGGCAGATAATTTTTGCACGCGGCTAGATTTTTGAAGGGCATTATGGATCTCGAGAAATTAGTTGCCCTTGGTGAGAAGATGGGTCTTTCCGGAGCGGAACTACGGAAGTGGGTTAGTCAGAAGGAAAAAGGAGCTGTAGAAAGAGAGAAGCTAGCGGCCGAACGGGCCAAAGAGGAAAGAGAAGCAAAGGAGCGACAGATAAGAGAGGAAAGAGAAGCTGAAATAGCTGAGAGAGAAAGACAGAGACAGCATGAGTTAGAACTCGAACGACTTCGATTGCAGCAGCGTACAGACGCTCCCGCCCAGGCAAGAGTCGATAGCACTGAAAGGGAAGAAACTAGCTTCCGTCTGAACCCAAGCAAACTGCTTGTAGCATTTGATGAAAGAAAAGATGATCTGGATGCCTATTTGCATAGATTTGAGACAGTTGCTAAAAGCCAGAATTGGCCAGAGGATCAATGGGCCACTGCATTGAGTACGTGTTTGAGCGGTGAAGCACTTAGTGTGTACGGTAGGCTGACGCCAACCGATGCCTCTAATTATGGAAGGGTGAAAGCTGCTTTACTGAAAAGATTTAGGTTCACCGTAGAAGGCTTCCGAGATAAGTTTAGGACTGGAAAGCCAGCCGATGGCGAGACTGCCACGCAATTTGCCGCGCGGCTCAGTCACTATTTTGATAGGTGGACCGAACTTTCAGAGACTGCACAGGAGTACGGTGCGCTTAGAGAGCTTCTGATCAAGGAGCAGTTCCTCATCAGTTGCCACCCGAGCCTGTCACTTTATCTGAAAGAAAGGAAAGCTAAAACGCTTCAAGATATGTTGGAATTGGCAGATCAATTTTTGGAAGCACAGGGAGGCACCAATCTCTCCAAGATCAGAAAAGAGGAGCCAGAGGATGCAAAGAAACCGGCATCCGATGAAAGGAGAAACCCTCCGAAGCCTGTTCCGAGGTGTTATCTTTGTAACCGACTAGGCCACCATGCTAGCAGTTGTCGGACCAACTTTACGCGCCCCAACGAGGTTAAATGTTTTAATTGTGGGCGAACGGGGCACAAAGCCGATTCCTGTCGCAACGGAGTGAAGGAAACTCCCCAAACATCCTGTGTGTATGCCCCGCCAAAACACCAAGAAGACGTAAACGACGACTTTGTAGAACTCCGAGATGGGAAAAGAATTCCAGTCGTTAATGCGGTGATGACACAACGCCCAGAATTTCCCGATAAGGGAATGCCTGTCCTTGCCGGAAAAATGCCAGGAAAACAAATTGCGGTGTTACGAGATTCCGGCACCAGCACAGTGATCGTGCGAAGGGGCTTAGTAAAAGACGAGGAGCTCACGGGCGAAACCACTTTAGTTTACCTGATCGACGGTACGGTTAGGAAGCTTGCTGAAGCCAAAATTGAGGTCGATACCCCCTATTACAGTGGGAAAGTCACTGCGTTTACATGGACAACCCACTGTACGACCTAATCATAGGAAACGTCGAGGGAGTTCGCGCCCCAGACGATCCGAAACCTTTGGAAGAAGAGCCGAAGACCGAACCCTCGACGATCGAAGAAGCTCGCGGAAATCCATCAGCAGCTGTCGAGAGCACCGTGGCAGCAGACAACCAAACTCAAACAAAGGTTCAGGCAAGGCCTTTCCAGATCCCTTCCACGCCCGATGCCGAAAATAAACCGACCGGGACCCATAACCACGCGAAACACTACTCCCGAAAGACCAAGGACAGAAAATTTAAATTTAAGAGCCGTTGACGATTATCCGTGGTGCAAAGCGTTTTGATTGAGTGCACCGAGTGTTTGTTTATGTATCACGTTTATTTGTGTTCTGAACTACCCTGTCGTAGTTTTGTACACTTGTTGCACATGTTATATTTCATAGGATTGTCTTGTTACGCGAGACATGTATTTTTGTATAGTACAAGTGTAATTGTTACTCGAGAGATGTGTTATTGTGTAATATAAGTGTACTAGTTATGCGAGCGATGTGTTATTGTGTAGTCCAAGTGTACTTGTGTGACTTGTGCTTGTATTCGATGTATCGCGAGTGATGTGTGATTTGTGGTGGACTGATTTATGGACTTACGGACTCGTGTGTAGTGGACTTTTGAGCGCGCTTCTTTTGTGTTTCTTTGAATATTATTGCATAATATTCTTAAAGTGGGGGGCAGTGTCACAAAAGAGCGCGTAATCCAAGCGCGCGCCAAGTGTCACGCAAGCCAGCGAAAGAACACGCCGGCCCCGCGGCAACTTCAATAGAGGGGGAGAGCGCATACGCCTCAAGCAACAACGCTAACAACGGCGCCGAAACGTCTGGAAGAAGCTCGACGAAGCGACGTTAACCGGAGAGGGAGAGAGAGAGAGAGCACACGCGCGCGCCGAGACACCTTCTCACCCGGCGAGCCGAGAGAGATAACTACAGCGCACGGTGTAAGAAATATTCTTACACCGTGCTACAGCGTGAGCGTGCGTGAACAGCATGAGTCATCATCCCCCCCCTCGACGACGCGGCGGTGGTCGAAGGTACCAGAAAAGACTCGAAGTTTCCCAAGCTTTGGCCCTGCTACGGAATCACAACTCCGATCGAATGTTCGAGAAGGACCGTCGACGGCTATATAAACGCCGTGCGAGCATTGTCAGTTCGGAGTCCAGTGGGGAATTCAGGAATTCAGGAGTTGAGTCCGCACCGTGAAGTGATGTAACGTGAAGACCAAGCGTCTGCGGAAAAAGGGGATTCCCCGGCAAGCTAGTCGACGAGTTCATCGAGCGTCTGCATTTCCGGAAGAAGTTCTTTCTTCGAGATTTGCCCCCAAGTTACGCCGAGATCGTCTGACTCTCCAAGACCAACCAGCACGGTGAATACGATTGGACACTTAGTGTTCCCTTTTATTTTGTGTTTTTACGTGTTGGACTCTCAGTGCTTGCCGTTATTTTCTTGTGTTTGTTAATACCCATCTGATTTGTATTGTGTTGTGTCTAGCCTAAGTGTGCAAGTGTGTGTGTAACTGCCTTGTGTGAAGAATATATTTTGTTGTGTTTTGACAACTCTGGGCTCTGACTCGGTCTTTGGACAGCAACCGGCGTTCGCTGGCGCACCAGAGGGCCCACTCTTAATTGTCCTTGCTTTCGTGGGATTATTTTCGGAAGCTGATAAGTCGGCTTTGGAATTTAGTCCGGCGTCTGCGCCTCGTTCACCGGGGTCTGTGACAATTATATAAACAATTTTTATCACACAGGGCAGCACTCTGGTGTCATCAACATGGTTTTCACAAAGACATGTCCACAATCAAACATCTTTTCACTGTTGTGTATCATTTCTCGCTTGTTTTGGATCTGGCGAGACCAACAGACGTACTTTTCTTAGACTTCTGTAAGGCGTTCGACGAAGTTATTTGTCGAACGCCGGAAAGCTGTTTATCAAGTATAGGGAATAGGGCTACTTAGGTTCATTGTTCAGTGGATAAGTGCTTACCTTTGTAGTCGAGAACAGATTGTTGATGCGAGACCGGGAGTCCAGCAAGCTTCGCGACAACTCTGCTGTTCGCCGGGGAAGCGTCCTGGGTCCGCTGTTGTTTCTTACATACGTGAATGACTTATTCGATGTTTCGCTACAGCATATAATCCTTTGATTGTTAGCGGACGATTGAGCTTTATTTATTCATTAAAGAAGTCCTCGTACAGGCCTCGTGAGAGTCATTGGGTAACGGGGACATCATAAAAAAAAGAAAAACCGCATGCATAATGGGTACATAATACACACGATTAATTGGTATAATGATAATGAATATTCATGATCTGCGTACGCTGGGTGATTACACAAAAATAATTGTAGAGGTGAGGTCCTTATTAGAGTATAAAACAAAAGGTACAGTTCGCATAATAGGCAATTCAATGTCGTTTACATAATACAAAAATAGCAAAAAAATTAACAATGGACCCATAGACGGAAGGATTACATCTGTAGTGCGCAAAATATGTTGAACTGCTGACTTTATGATTAGATAAAAAAAGATACATACTAATACAAGAAAGAGAGCAAAGTGATCCCATAAACGAGAAAGCTGACACAAGGCATATCATGAGGAAACATAAAATAGATATTGTTCAAAGAGATATTGCCTGCATCCGGTCAGAATGTACTACAGAAAGCTCTTCTGGACCTCAATGATTGGTGTAGACTGATGCTGAGTTCGAAAAAAGAAAACTGCTTTTTTATGATTACATGGAAGAAAAATCATGTCACCTTTTCCTACATCCTTCGTGATTGTCCAGTGTTACAAGTGGGTCAATAAAAATATCCATGTGTTACTCTTAGCCGTAATCCTAATTGAACACCGCAAATATCACATATTTGTACTAGAGTGCTACAAAAACTATGGTTTTTAAAAGGAAGGTAATAAATTCTCTCTCTGGCACAATAACTATGGCTTATAAAACTTTCAATTTATCTAAATTAGTATATGCGGCAGCCCTTTTACAAAAAATGGATATCATCTTTCCTGAAAACGTACAACGGAAAGCCGTAAGAATATTGTCCCCAAGTAATAACAAGTGTAAAAGTCGTGACTCACTGACTCACCTAGTTCATTAATGCACTTTATTAGAAACACAAATAAAAGTTCGCTGTTCAACATTTTTTTTTTTTTTACTTTTTGCGCGAACAAACAGGGACGTACAAAAGTAGCGACACAAGGAAGCAGTCGTCCTTGTGTAGCTCCTTTTATTCGTCCTTGTTTGTTTGCTCGCAAAAAGAAAAGTTAGCCGTTCAACATTTCTATACAAAATTTTTACGGGGAAAATGACACTCATGCAACAGCCTCCCATGCCACTCCCCCCCATTCTTGTATATTTGTATTTGTATATTTTTCTTTCTTTCTGCCGCCTTCCTGCTCTCTCGCTATTCCCTCCTCGTCTTAGAAACGTCGCCTGGAGAATTCCAGCGACAGCGCTCATTTTACAGCGTAAGCTGTTATGGGCTCCTTCCAATAGCCGTTTCGGTTCGCGATGGTGTTCGCCGCCGTCGCCTCCACGGCCGATGTCCGGTGATCGTAACCGCTATCGCCGTAAAGGCGAAAAAAAGTACCCGGTTCCCGCCGAGATTGAACTCACGCGTGATGCGCGGTAGTCGGATACTTTACCACTGAGCCACGCAAGCACTTGCTATGAGGTAGCGGGAAAATGCCCTGTAAACGCGCGCTAGGCCGGCGCGCAGGCGCAGACGACGAGATGCGGTTCAGACGAGGCACACAATCAACGCAATCCCGAGCCTCTGCCATTATGGTGACGCCATCTATTTAAGGTGCCTGCAAACGCAGCATGCCCGACATGTAAGTTGCATGCTGCATGTAACTGCACCTGGTTACCTCAAGCAGGCTAGGTGACTATTTGTCACCAGCCCGTTTTGAAGATACCAATAAAGAATAATGATCATCACCATCAACAACAACGCACCATGCCACGGGTCAAAGGATTGGAGATGTGCGCCATGTTTTCTGGATACATCTTCGGTACACGTTATGGCGTTTCCTCGCAAGGTACGAACCGCTGTTGAAGAAGCGAATCATAGAGCTACGTCCGAGGCTACAACCAGGCATAATCGGGCTCGGCAGACTGCTGTGCAGCGAGCATTACAAGCCGCAGCTCCCGGCCGACGCCGGGCGGACAGTTCAGATCGAAATTGGAGCTACTCTTGAGCCGCTCCACCAGCTTACGCTGTGACTGCGCTGCTTGTGCCGCGGGTGTGACTGTTTTCACAACAAATCCATGCTGGGGCGGGGCCGCGCATCGATGACGTGTCACCATTTTCTTTTTTTTCGCCGAAGACGACGACGCTCGAAAGCTATCACATGGTTCGCATGCATGCATGCTTTGGAAGCGTGGCTGTATGGCCTCGCTTCCAAAGCATGCATTCATGCCAACCATATGATGCGTGGCATTATGGCCTCTTAAATTGCATACGGAAACACTTCCTGTTAAAACCTGGTTGAACGCGAGGGGCTGCTTCGTGCCGTGGTCCACGAGCTGTCGACTGTGTCCACGTGCTGAAACCATAGTTCACTGTTTTATAGACTGTGCGGATGCTATATTTTTCTGGGACATTCTACAACGGACGCTTAAGAAGGACATTGACATCACTCCGTACGCAATTAGGTTCCTACCGTTTAAGATTACTGGCGGTCCTCCCTATGACATGCTCATAAAACTGGCTTTGTATAGCCTATGGAGAGCTAGAATGTGTGATCCCCATGCCGAAAGCCCGCGATCTACTAGATCATTCTTTCATGAAAGTGCAGCTTATGTAAGAAGTGTCTACGCTGCGCAGGAACCTCCGCCTGACTGGATGCACCTGTTGGACGCATGTGTGTGTTTTGCCAGAGTTTTAAGTATGTAGCTATGTCCGCACTGTAGCATACCTTCAGTTTTATTTTCCATGCATTAAAAAAAAGTGGCTGTATGTCCTCGTGGTTACGACGCTCGCTTTGAGATCGAGGGTATGCGGGTTCAAATCTCGCCTTTGCACGAGACGTTATTTTTTTCTTGGTATCACCGTTTTCTTTTTTTCCTCTCTGTTTGGCGACACGGTCGGTTGTACCCTGGTGGCGCGGCGGACGCCACGGTGCTGGGCGCCGACGCGAAGCGGTGGTAGTTGGGGTGTTGCGGAGCGCGGCGTAGCAACACCCCAAATAAAGAAATGCTCCAGTCAGGTAGACTGCTCCCTCCCTGATAGTGACATTAAATTTGCATCATCAAATCAATTATGCGTTTATTTATTTTATTATTTGCAAATACTGCTGTCTCATATTTGAGACATAGCAGGAGTGGGTAAGTACATCAACACAACATAGAATCAACATGTAAACGCACTTCGTCTACAAAACGTTCAGGTGGCAATTCTCGGAGATGAGTATGTAGGTTATTCCACAATTCAATGGTAAATGGCAAGAAAAAAGTTTTCAGCTAATTAAGTGAGCTCGAAAGGGTTCATTATTCAAAGGCTTGGCTCTTCGTTTACACGCGCCGAGGAGCTAACAAATGTCACAGGTACGTCGACAATGACAGAAGCATGTAAAATTTTGTGCAACATTAAAATCCTTTTACATGTGCGCCTATGTGCCAACGGCTCAAGCGATAGCATGCCAGCATTTAGAGAAGGGGAGAAATTGCGATCGTACCAATTACAAGTAAATCTGACAGCTGTCTTCTGCACAGCCCAACTTTGACATATCAGATACGCAGTGAGGTGACCAGACAACACATGCATACTCTAGAGCTGGCCTCACGAGGGATTTGTAAGCTGCTAGTTTGCATTCCTTGGTTGCTTTCTTTAGTGTCCTTTTTAAATATCCAAGCCGCTTTAGTGCCCTATCCAAGTCGCTTTAGTGGAATACCATGGATCCCTTAAACAGCAGCCACAATTGTGCCTAGTCACCACTGTGATAACGTCAAGCGCTGACGCGCCACTGCGTTATCGCGTGCACTGATATCAGCAGCGGATAAGCAACCGCTGCCTATAAAAGTGCGCCAAACGAAAAAACGGATACATCTTGTTCTGCACCTGCCACGGCTGTTTCTTTGAGTACGGCTGCTCGCCTACTCGGCTGCCGCACGCTACTACAACCACCAGCCCAGCGTGTTCTCCGTTCTGGCACGTACACACTAGCGGCAAAACGCGCGCGGCGCGCCGCCGCGGCAATCACGTGACAGACTAGACTCCTCTCCCCTTTTCCAACTATCCGGGAGCTGACGCGTGCAGATGATAGTGCGAAACGAGAAACAAGCGGTCGGGCGGGTCCTCATGGCACCATTTCCCGCGCTCACGTCACGGAAGCGGGCCGCTCTCATTGGTCTCCTTCATCCGCGGCATGCGGCAAACCGCAAAAAATCGTTCCAGGAGCGATCCATGCCGCGGCAAGAAAAACCCGTTTCGCGGCTGCTTTCGCGGCGGGCGTCTTGCCGCCGGCGGCGCGCCGCGCGCGTTTTGGCGCTAGTGTGTACGTGGCATTCCAGTACTTTCCGCCGCGGCACCAAGGCATAACCGACCGCGCCGCCAAAGAGAGGGGGGGGGGGGAGAAAATCGCGATACTAAACAGAAACTTCTTGGCGAGGTGGAATTCGAACTCGCGTACCCCCGGTCTCGAGGCGAGCGTCCTAACCACTAGGCCATACAGCCACTTTTTTCTTTCTTTATTGCATTGAAATATTAGTAGTTATATGCGAAAATAAGTTGTGTCACATATATACATACATGACAAAACAAATTCACACACGCTAGGCAGTCGAATGAAAGGCCATACAGCCACGCTTCCCGAGCATGCATTCATGCGAGCCACAGTATTGCGTTCGAACGTCGTCGTCTTCACAGAAAAAAATAATAAAATGGTGATACGGCATCGAGGCGAGGCCCCGCCCCTGCACGGATTTGTTGTGAAAACAGTCGCACCCGTGTGCCGCGCAGGCCTGCGAGTTCTTTTTTTCCGTCTCTCCTTCTACAGCCAGCCGCCACTGACAACGAGCGCACGTGACGTCATTCTACTAAGCTCCTAAAGCTAACTTTATTAGGATGACAAGGCCGCCTTTGACGAAGATAGGTCACCTTGTCGAAACGTTAGCTCACCTTTCTGAGGCACCTTATCCCTGTTCATATCCTTTCTACCACATTTAATAATCGATTAGGGTCTAACCCTTACAAAAAAAATTGTTGAAAAGTTGTTGAAAAGTCATTGGTCAATGTCAACAAATGGCATTGAAAGCACATTGAGGCTTTGTTGAAACATTATTGAGGAAATTGTTGAGAGGTGTTGAAAATTGGCCCGCGACATTTTGTTGAAACATCATTGGGTCGTTTCAATTTGAGAAGTCATTGATGGACTGTTGAAACCATGTTGAATTCCAATATTGAAAGCCCATTGAAGAACTGTTGAAGGTGTGTTGAATGTCAATATTGAAAACCTGTTGAGACATTGTTGAAATATGTTGAATGCCAATATTGAAACCCCATTGACATAATGTTGGAACTGTGTTGAATGTCAATATTGAAACCCCATTGAAATATTATTGGAGCAGTATTGAATATCAATATTGAAACCCCATTGAGATATTATTGAAGCATTGTTGAACATCAATATTGAAACCCCATTGAAGTATTATTGGATGAGCGTTAAACGTCAATATTGCTTGATGGAGGCAAAAAGTGCTACATATCAGAAACAGGACACAAGAGGAAGAACACAGACAACACACACGTTAAGCACCAAACGTGTGTGTTGTCTGAGTTCTTCCTCTTGTGTCCTGTTTCTGATGCACTATGCCTTTTGCCTCCATTATATTATACCAACAAGCCCAACGTGCAATGTTAGTCAATAATGCAACACCATTTAAATATTATTGGAGCAGTGCTGAACGTCACTATTGAAATCACTTGAGAGCGCACTGAAATATGCTGTTTGGTGAATAGTGTTGAAAACTGCACTAGACTTTTCTATAAATACCGCTGAGCTACGTTGAGTCTCATGGCATTACCATTGATGCCATCCATATTGATGTGGTCCTTGCATACTAGAGGACAGGGGCAAACTCAGGCACTTCTGTATTGAAGACCTGGGTCACCCAGGGATCAAAACCACTTTTAGATATAGCCTGTTATAAAACATGTTATAGAGCTGCTAGCAGAACCATTAAGCCAGTTTTCGAATTGGCTTAACACACAAAATCAATACTCCTTCACAAAATCAACAGCTCAAAATTGATGTGGACAAAAAGCATTTTTTCTAGCTGAATTGTTTATTGAAGCCAAACATTTGTTAACTGTACAGCCATGTGTGCATTGAGATCAAAAAATTCCTAACGCAATCTACAAACTGCCAGCAGCTTGATACAATAACGAAATTGAATACTGAGAGATGTAAAGTTTGCGTGGCCCTAAAGTAAAACATTTCTCAAAATTTAAATAAATAGAAAATAAATATTATACTAGCATTACAGTAAATACCGTTTAAAATGTACTTGATTTCTCCATTTGGTAGCCAGTAACTTAATAATCATGGCACAATCTGCATGAGCCCACTGAGACTCTTATTTATTGGTTAAATGGTGTGCCCATTTTACGAAACGTTATCTACCTCTGAAACGACATGGTAATTACAATAACTTGTGCCATGGGAGCAGTTTATTGTGCTCCATTGCCTGTTGCACGATCCAATTGCGTTTTCTGCCATGATTACTAGGTTCCTGGGCAGGTCATTACATACCAAGCGAGTTATTCACTTTGACTACTTAAGATTTTTATCTGATACAAAGTGGCCATTAGTTACCTGCTGGAAGACTTAAATGGAACTGGCATGAGGAAATTTTTTAAAATTTTTGAGTGCCGCAAAACAAGTTAGAATGAAAGAATTTGCAAGAAATTAGATTTCATGCATACATGAAAGAAAGCACATCGCTGCCTTGCCCGAGAACTGTTGTTGCACTCTGAATTTAAGCAAACTTTAACACTTAATTCTTACTGTTTTGAAATAGCAAAATAAACCATTACTACAAACAAATGTTAATATGTAGTTTTCCTTAAACAGAACCACTCTGACAATAGCACAGATTCCACTTTCCGGTGTACGTATGAAACCTAATTTTCTGTAAAATTCTCACTGGGCCTACTTTTACTTCATCAAACAAACTTGAAATGGTGTGCCGTCATGGAACAGTCTTGGCATGAAATGACCCGAGATACCTATGAAATAAAATAGTCAAGAAACACTAGCTTTTGTAGAAATATATTAAAGATTTACGTAAAAATGTACTAAAGTACAAAGCGCAACACTTGTGCAATTCATTATTAATCACAACACAGTACTTGTGTCTGAACCATCCAACCTGGGCTTTTCAGGTGACTAGAAACATCATAATAACAAAAAAAATGTTGAGGGCTGCAAGTGCACAACACTTGAACTGTCCACAGACTTGAGCTCTTCTGGACACTTCAGGTCCCTTGCGAGAAGTGAGGCCAGAGTGTTCTTAATATAGGTCATGTTTGTCCCAGGAAACTTGCGACAGGGAAAGCCTGTAAAAAAAGGAAAAACAGCATGACGTTAAAGATCAATGTTCCACATGCAAAAGTGCGACATACAGTACACCCTGTTATAATGAAACTGTTTCATTTGTTTTGTTTATTCCAAGTTTTCACGAGTTCAATTCTAGAGAATGACCAGCTTTCAAAGTGGAGTGGCACCGGAGGACTCCACTTAGTACAATATGCAGAAGGCAAACAGGAAAAGCCCACTGTGGCAGAATAACTTCATGAATATCCTTGATGTGAAAATGTGAACGTTGCTTGCTTAGGAACAAAATGGTGGAAAAAAAAACTTCATACTGTTAGTGAAAAAACTTAAAGGTAGACTACTGGCAACTAAAATTAGTTCTCTCAACAATCATAATCAAAATGTGCAGCACTTTATTGAACTTTTCCTTGCAGGAGTTGCTCCAAATACGGTTATGCGGCCAGAATTGAGTGTGGTATATCTGAATTTGTTTTACAAGCTCATATGCTACTGGAGTGCACTTCTCGCATCGTGATGACCATTCTTATGCCTCTCTACTGAAAACAAAATACTGCTTATAACGAGGATTTACTGCAGTTGCACGCCGACCTGGTTACATTAACACAAATAAATGTGAAGAAGAAATACGAAGAAATGCTCAGTCTTACAAGAGAAATATGCAAGTGGACTGGCTCTGCTAATCTTTTGAGGGTCACTGCCATGCATGTAGAGTGGTGGAAACAAATGGTGTGGTCACGACCATAAATATGAGGCGGCGAAAGAACATATAAATAAGCATACCTTTTAAGAATGAAGTGTCCCCAAGCATCACATTACAGATTCTGTAACCTTCTGCGACTTCTACAAAAATCCTGATTGTGCTGTTGCTCCTTGGCTTCTTCCAAAACTGATCTTTCTCTTTATTCTATGGTGCCCATCACTGCAGTAGTTTGGGAGTATTCACCTAGTTTAATGTTTTGTGAGTGTCATTACATTTAAAAAATGTGATTATGCTAGTTTGCCCTGCATGCTACAATAAACATGGTGTAAAACAGCGGACACTAAGAAACCTTTGTCACTTTGTGACCTAAAAAATTATTTACCCATTTTTTTTCTGGAAAGGTCACTGAAGAACAATCCAGAATAAAAATATAACGCTTAAATTGGGGGATGTTTGCCGGAAAATATGTGATCCTCAAAGGGTTAAACATGAACACCTACAAAGCTCATTCAATATTTGATAAATCTAAACCCATAGTACTTGAGCACTGGTTTATAATAACGCTGAAAACAGGCAAGTGCGTCCTTGAAGTAAGAAAGCAGGCAACATTTCCAACAATTTCAGAGTGGGAGCTGTGGACATGCCTCATGTTCTGTAAGAACCTTTATATAGTAGCTGCCAAGGGCCTATTGAGTACTGATCATTTTATGGGAACGTGAGGAAAAGTCAAATAAATACCTTTGTTTTTTCCACATCCTAGAATACAATGTGATAAATTGGATCTTAATTGGTTGAGTGCCTAGAATGAATGGACATTGATAAACATAGCAATGTTGACAACGAATTTGGCAACTGTTCCTATTGTTGCTTTGATCGAAACAACCAAACAATTATGCCCCGTAACTTAAGCTCCCTCTGCTTAAAGGCTACTGTCTACCACCACATGGACCTCCTTCAAGACAGGAGCAACTTTAATTCAGTGTGGTCTGTTGAAATAGGTGAAACCACTATGTTTTGCGTTACAGAATCTGGAGGGCCATATTGATTGCTGAAATTTGGTGGAAGTGCTGTCCCTCGAGTTGAGCAGTAACTGTACTTGAGCATAGCTTCTCCACAATTCCTATATTATAACAACACTTTCAGGCTACTTAAGCACACCCGCTATAGCACCAGATTGGTAGCAAGCTTCACAGATTGGTACTACAGATTGGTAGTTGCTTCATTCCAACTGTTCATTGCAATGACAGTCAAGTAGTGCAACTAATGCGCAAATACACCTAACTTTGTCAGTTGGAGCCACCAATCACTTCTGGCAGTTAAGGCTGCTTTTAAAATTTAGCACTTTAGTATGGAGGCGTTAAAGACTTGAGATCAAATGAACATTCATTCCAAATAGTAGGCTATTGTAGCACGTAGTTGCAGACACAGGCTACTTGAAAGTCATTTGTTGTGCTAATAGCAAGCTGGTAATTCCAAGTACAAAATGTGAAGGCAAAAATGCAATGGGTAAAAGGATGTACGGTACTTGCCTATAACAGCGTTGACCCTGATAAGGCCAAGAGCCTCTTTTTGCCTATTGGTGGTGTTGTTTCCGAGAAGTGAGTGGCCCATGAGGTTCTCTGTGAACACATGGTGAATCAAGGCCCTTGCAAACTTGCCTGGTCCACCATGGCAAGCTGTGCCAGGATCATCTGAATGAGCACTTCTCCAACCTATGTGAAACGGCACGTTTAGGTAAATAATATTAGTGAGGTAGTTTAAGGATTATTTACACAACAGCCACACTGCAAATAAATCACAGAAATACTGTCTGCTCCAGACCTAAAATGTCAACTAATGTCACTAATAAAAACAACTAAAACTAATGTCATAGCTTGTTATGCTGTTAGGATGCCATGTGCTTCAGAAAAACAAGGATTCACCCAGTACAAAATAAAATAGTAAGTAAACCAAAGCATTGAAAACTTTAATGCAAGTAGCATTTTTAGGATACTTCACATACTTTCAGGTGTCTGTCTAACTATTTTCCAGCCAATTTGTGTCACTTGGTGGTCAATGGCCTAATGGGTAGGGCTGCTATGTAGACGGGAAGTGGGTTAATAACCATCTGATGGACCTGCTTGGATCTCTGGGTATGTGACTCAGAGTATGTGCCATTCTTCAATGAACCTCTTTCACGCCATCGTGGGCAACTGCTGCTTGTGTTGGCAAGCAGCAGTAGCAAGCAGCTCAAACAGGAAGATAACTGTCGACGTTAATGCGATTACCACTACACATCAGATTCGCTTGCTGTGTCCCAGACCTACTCAGCTGAATGTGTACATAAGACACAAAGACAGGGTGTGCCAACTGCCCACCTCATCAAATAAATGAATCGACTCGCAAATCAAAGGTTATACAAAATCGCAAAGGAGACACTTAATGCTACCATTTTTACTAAATCTTAAGGAGAATACCTCCCAGCAATACATTCTCCTGGCAACAGTGCATTTGATCATGGTGACGCTAGACGATGAATGGCCAAAGAATTCACCTTTCGCATTCCGGCTGTGGCGTCTCCAGGCTCATTTTGATTCTGAAAACAGATGTCAGTATTAAAATGTGACGCCACGATAACTCAAAAGCAGCAATCAAAACATCTACATGGACGATTAAGCCGACATAAATGGATGGATATAAATGACTGATTGAAAACATTAAAGCATGGCTGCTCTTGCCACTGGCAGTGTGAGGTGGGCAAATAATTTATTTTTAATTTCTCTCCTAAATTTTAAAATTATTTTTGCTCATCTACTGCATGAACTGTTGCGGCCACATCTTAAAGGTAGCTCGTTCATATAAAACCAGTGTTTCATTTTTTACTCCCCGTCTAACTGCTGCTACTGCAGTTTGCTTACTCTCTAAGTATTCCACAGAACTGCTCCACCAACAAACCACTGTTCCAAGCTTATGGCAAAGCGTCATTTAGATCACAAGATACGCTCCCCTTTAACTCTCTCTCCTCTTTAGTGTGTGAATTCAAACCAAAAATAACTTATTGACATAGCTGTCTGCTTCTATCTCATAAAAAGCCTTGCTAATTTTTGACATTTGTCGATAACGCTTACATGCCTCTGGGAGCACAGTGGGACGACACGGCTAATATGCCCAAGCATCTCGTTCCTTTACTGATTTTCGAACTTAGTTATATCAATCAGTTACTGAAGGGCCAAAGGCTGAAACTTCACACGATGACATTATTTTGAATGTTTCATCCTACTAAAGCAGAACATAGCATCCCACAGAATCTGCCTTTTCCGTGAATATAGAGCGCCTACGCGAAGGCGTTAGCGCGAAATACTCGATGGCGTCGAAGGGAGATAATGGCTAAAAAAAAAGTTCACCGCGCGCGTACCGGCGGAAAACAAACCACACATAACCTGATGATTTCACAGCATTCACTGGCATCAGCCCTTTTTTATCTCACCTATCACATAGAATCACATATACGCCATTGCAATTCTTTATTATTATCGCACCACAGCGCGTGTCTACCGCACGGCGTGTCAGCGGACTCTGGGCACTCGATCCTGAAGCGAACAGCGCAGCAGAATACATTAGAACGGCAAAACGCCCCGCGCATATTTTCGACGATCCCGACACGCCATGTAGTAGATGCACGTCAATGGACGGCGTTGCGTGAACGAAATATACTTGATTACAGTACAGTTCGGATTATTTCACGTCGCATTGTTTCCACGAAAACGGCAAAGCACGAGCGCTCATTAATAAGGCTAATTTCAATCGGTGCTGGAACACCGTACCAAACATCGTGGCGCGCACAACATGCCCTGTTTTAGCTGGCTCCACATAGCTGCCCACCAAAACGGCAGAGCACGAGCGCTCATTGATAAGGCTAATTTCAATCGGTGCTGGAACGCCGTACCAAAAATCGTGGCGCGCACAACCACGGCCGGGCTCGACTGGCGCGCGCGTTCGCAAGCGAGCGAGCGTGCGCGCCAGTCGAGCCCGGCCGTGACACAACATGCCCTGTTTTAGCTGGCTCCACATAGCTGCTTTACGTCGCCGCAAGCGCGCTGTGAAGTTAAATCAGGACAAAACTCCATGCTCAATATCACAAATCTAGTGCTGCACAACCAATTCTCGCAACGGAAGGATAGTACTAGTAATGCAAACGAGCACAGAGGCGCGTGGAAGACACGCACGGGCTCTGTACGCACGTTTGCTGATAGCGTGAGCAAGTGGAATTCGAAACACCCACTCACCTTCGATGTGGCTGAGTCGGAGGCGATCATGGTGATCTTCGAGGCAACGTGTAGCCCATTAAGACCAAGCAATAAGTTGTAATATACCAAAGATGTCACAGCGAGGCAAAGGGCACAGAAAACGCAGCAAACTCATCACGCAACCCGCACACATACGCCGCACGCACAAAGTTCTGGAATCCGCCAGAGTCAACCAGCGCAAGCGCGCATTCACACAAAAACGCGCATACAAATCCACGCTTTCATAGATACAAATTGCCATATTTATTAACAAATCTTGTAATATAATGGTATTTCTTAACAATTTCTGTATTTTGCAAAAGCGTGAAAGTTTTCTGCTTAGCTTCCTTGAAGAACTATTTTCTTTATCGCCGTAACGCAGTGCGCCGGCCGGTCACGTACGGAGCGCGCGGGAAATAGTGCAAAATTCAAACGTCGCAAATGTCGCGCCCTGTGTGCGCGCACAGTTTTAATCGTTTGTATTAAAAAGAAATGTTTATTTTAATACGTGAAGCAACCGGCGCGAAATGAACTACGGACCAGCAACGTACACAATTGTCTCTGTTCGTGCTTGTTAGTTTGACATCATGACGAACGGTAGACAGCATGCCGTCCCGTTGATTAAACATTTGTACCTGTGCTTCTGCGCTACGATTTGCTACCGGCAAAGTATAACAGCGTAGATTGTGCGTGGTGGCCAAGCAGTTTCCCAGCACACTGGCCAGCACCCCGTCTCTACGTGTTACAGAATAGACCTAGGCTTTCATGTAAAATATGGACACCACGTCGCAGAGATCACCCAAACTTGTTTCATTTTATTGTGCGCTAAGGGCTAACAACTAAACAAAACGCACTCTTTAAAAAACATATTTGTTTATTATGCTTACATACTACTTTTCCCACCATCTTGCCCATATTTAACATGGAGGCAATGCCGTTTTCTGACGCAGACAGGGCACTGGCCACTTACAATAGAAGTCGATGGGAATCCAGGAGGTGCCCAATCATCGGTCATTGTTCACTGCTTGTTGGGACGTTTGTCTTGTGCTCCAATTTTGTGTCTATATATATATATATATATATATATATATATATATATATATACATACAGGGTGGTCATTTTTAAGTCTTACGGAATTTTTAGAAATCGCCTGTGGCAGGTAGCATAATTCTTATCATTGAGCTGGGTTAATCGATGAGGCGGACATGAGTAGCACGAGCAATCGAAACATACATTCAACTAATTAACAATAAATCACTAATTAACTTCTTATTTTATTACTTTACGACACATATTGCGATTTACGAATTTGAGCCGGTGAGCTTGTCAGGCGTATCCACTTGGAATGAATTTCCAGAGTGACACCAGTTTGGAGATATGCGCCATCAAACTCGCCGTAAAAATGCACTGAATTTGTTACCAAAATGCTGTTTTATACATTGAAGCGCAAAAGTAACTAAAACGCCCTTGTATTTCGTCCCACACTTTGGGCAATAATATTTCGAAACTAGTGTTATACTGGCAATTCATTTTAGGTGGATGCGTCTTGCAAACTCACCGGCTACAATTCATATATTGCAATATGTGTCGCAAAATAATTAACTAAGAAGTTCATTAGTCATTTTTTGTTAATTATTAGAATATTAGTTTCAATTTCTTGTGTTACTAATGTCCGTTTCTTCGAATAACCAAGCTAAGTGATAAGAATTATGCTACCTGCTACAAGCGATTTTTAAAAATTTTCGTAAAGCCTATAATTTTGAACACCCAGTATATATAGAGGGTGTCCCAACTTTCTTGCACCGACACTTAAATATAGGCAAGTGCCACGTAGCTGGACAGAACCAAGGTAATGTTGTTTGCCGTCGCTTACAGATACTCACTTTTTTCATTAGATAAATAATTAGATAATCATTAAAATTAATAATTATTAATCAATTAATAATAAATAATTAGCTTCTCAGATATTATATTTAGCTGAAAAGTGTCAATCAGAAATTTATAGAGCAACAGGAAAAACTCCCGATACAGCTTTCTGTTGCCCAATACGTGGTACATAAAAGTGTTTTTCCGAGCGTGAAAGAAGCCCGCGGATACACGCATAGTGCCTCGAGCGGCTAGTTGTGCGGCAATTTTGCGTGTATTCGCGGGCTTCTTTCACGCTAGAAAAAAAAAAAAGAGAGAAAAAATATCAATTTTATGTTGCACATATTGAGCAATAGAAAGCTGTATCGGGAGTTTTTAGTGGCAGGAGCGTCGAGTGCCACTTGTTCTTTGGACAGTACTTCCGGTTCACCTCCTGAGATGATCAAGAGGTGAAAAAATAAATCGAAAAAAATAGTACAGTACAAAATTCACGAATTTCATTATAGATATGATATCAGAGCATAAGTTTAGCTATAAGTTGAGTTACTGAACTGTCTGGAATAATAAGAATTAATTAGCTGAGACGACCGGGGATGCAATCCAAGTAAATCAGAAAAATAGAAAAAAAATGGTTCAGTTCAGAATTCATGACTTTCATTATAGATATGATATCAAAGCATAATTTTTGTTGCAAGCTGACTTGCTGAAGTGTCTGGGATAATTATAACTAATTAGCTGAGACCAGATTAAAAATAAATCAGGAAAAAAAGAAACAAAGTAGTACAGTGCAAAATCCATCGCTTTCTTTATAGACATGATATCAAAGCATAAGCTTAGTTCAAGTTGAGTTACTGAAGTGTCTGGAATAATTATAAATGATCAGAAATCACTTATTACTGTTTACCAAAGCACAGAACACCAACGCCGGGATGCGAGTGCCAAAAAGAAATACCTAAGTCAAAGTTTAAGGTTGCCTACTCTTTTAAGCATGAAATGCTTTTAGCTCCCGTTGTCAGCGATCTTCAAGTGACCTTGAGCCAAAAGCCAAAGCTGTTATCCGGGCATTCAAAACGAGAATATGCCGGCAAGTTGAAAATGAAATTTTGTCACCAGTAGGCACGAGTACAACTGTGGTATGGACGTAGAGTGCAATATAGCGTACCGTAGATGCAATGTACTTGATATGTACAATGTATAGCGTAGCGTAGATGCATTGTACTTGATATAAACAAAACATATGAGCAAACAAAATAGTAAATGGTGTCTGCTTGACACTGGCTTTGCCACACATCAAAAACCACTATGACAAGTTGCGAGAACAAAACGAGGTCATCCGAGCAACCAGTCAAACTTGAAAAAAGGCGGTCTCTGGCACCAACCCTTTACTACACATGCTAGTTACTCTCCAAAAAAATTACAAAAAATATTGCTTGCGAGTTCTTCCCAATGTTTCTTGACAATATCACTCAAGCTGTAACTTCTATTACGCTGAAGTTTTGTCATTTCCAATAGCAACGTTCAAAAGGCAGATAGATACAGGGGCAGATAAAGTGGGCCGATCCTGGAGGCAGTGCAGAAAGGGTCCAAGATCAATGGCACCCGTTTCATGTGGGCCGATCCTGGAGGCAGTGCAGAAAGGGTCCAAGCTCAATGGCACATATACCCTGTGGGCACGGGGACCTCTAACGCTTCCTTGAACTGCCCTTGTCATACGTGGGACCCAAAGAGACAAAGTTAACAGCCCTTCCTCTGTCGAGAAAATGGAGTACTGACTATTCATATGTTGTTGGCATATTGTTGAGGAATTGTTGACACAATATCCTTTCAATAATGCCTCAATAGTTATTGAACGTACACAACAATACCTCAACAATAATGTTGTTGAGCGCTTCACAACAGTAAAGTCATTGACTAATTGTTGTTGACATATTGTTGAATAATGTTGAGTATTATTGAGAAGTGTTGAGCAATATTGACATTGAATATATATCTGAAAGCAAAGCTTGTCGCCGTAAGCATCTTACGTAAGCAAAGGCATATCTTACGTAAGCAAAGCTTGTCGTCCGATTCTAATAAGCGAAGCTTGTCGTCCGATTCTAGCATGCTGATTCTAGCGTGACGGCTTCCGAAGCCCAGGCGAAACGTCAGCGAAGAGCCGCCGACCCTGAATTTAGGGCAAACGAAGCGGAACGCCTGCGGCAGCGTCGTCTTGCCACAAGCTCCCCCAGTTACGACTCGAGAGATAGGCATTTGGTTCAAGTTATGTGACACTCTATATATTTAGTGTTGATTAAGTGAACAATAAAACAATATATATGTGTAAAACACATACACGTCTACATGTGTGTGTTTCAGATATATATTTAATGTCAATATTGCTCAAAAATTCTCAATAGTACTCAACATTATTCAACAATATGTCAACAACAATTAGTCAATGACTTTACTGTTGTGAAGCGCTCAACAACTTTATTGTTGAGGTATTGTTGTGTACGTTCAATAACTATTGAGACATTATTGAAAGGATATTGTGTCAACAATTCCTCAACAATATGCCAACAACATTTCAATAGTCATTTTTATAAGGGAATGTATTGCAGTCTTGCTGTTGTTATTGTTGCTGTTGGCAGTGACTCAGTGTTTCTTTCTCCCCTCCGGCTTAGAACGAAATATTGGTCAGAAGTATGTATCAATAAAATGAAATAAAAAGTCGTTATAATTACTCCGTTGCTTGGCGGAATGACATCGACTTCCTAAATCTACAGGCCATTCGATCTGAAAATATATACAGATTCGCAGATACTGCGGTGGTGCGCTAGTTGGTGAACCGTGTCGAGAGGGGAGCGCGAGATAAGAGTCCAGCTGCGGAACACGCCTTTTACATTTTGCGTTTTGTTGATGGAAATACACTGAGAAGCTACATTGTTTTTATACTGATCGCATTAACGTCGACAATAATCGCTAGATGGGTTCTGCTGGGTCCTCTTGTATAGTAACGGCCCCCGATTTCTTTTTTCAGATTAGCGATGTTACGTCGAACGAAAAATATTATGAAAACGCAGTGTTGTCTGCTTATTTCGGCATATGTGTGTGTGCTGTGCTGCTGCAGTGAAGGTCAGTGTTTTTTTTTTCTATATTCTTTATACAGAGAGAAGAATATTGGCCGTGGTTTATTCGCTGATGTGCAATCGTTTGTGTGTCGCAACGTTTCTTTTCTATTTCGGTAAAAATAAAAATCACTATAATTTGTTTAGGCAAGCATGGCGGTATGTTTTTATTGTTACTGGGATATCTGGGAACAAGGGATTCATTTGCACTACACTAAGACAGAAATTGAGGCTGCCACAGCAACCGATGGGGACACACCAATTTCTTTCTCTCGTCTGCTATACTGCAAGCACGTCCTCTTCATTCCCAGAAAAGTGGCTCATAAAATTATTTTTCGGGCTAAAAGTACCGATTTGGAGCTGTCAAACAATGATGGCACGGAAAACGTTCACCGCACACAGTGTTGAGTTGGGAAGGACACGATGGGGCTTCAGGCACAAAACGTACACGACGTCCGTGCGGCGTTGAGTCAGTCACATGCATGGCGGGATACATGATATTGACCGGTGTAACCTAACAGGAGCTTTACAGAAAGCTGGAAACGGTAGCTGGAGGTCACAGAAGGATGAGTGATCCAGGAAGAAAGTGAGTGGTCCTGTCATTGCCAATGCAGCGAAATTGCAGAACGCATCTGTGACGCAGAAAATCGAGCGAGGACAACCTGATATGTGTGGTCGATACCGGCGATAGGGTGTGGAGTATACTCGTTTGATAGCCATGCGGAAAAACGCACGAGGTTGTAAATTGGTAATGAAATATGTCGATCTGACAACAGAAGAACAGGTGAATAACCATCAGTCTCGTGCCAACACGTGTTACATGAAAATGTCAGAAAAGCCAATGCGACATTCCAATCAAGGTGGTTGGCGGACAAACGCTTTGCCAGTATGTCGTTTCAGTCACTCCGTCAGTAGTCTGTAGATGGTAGGTGGTGGTAACTTGTTTGTTGCGTCGAGCCAGGCTTCAAATGTCATCGATCTCTTTCACCCCGCTACCTCAGAACTTGCCGATGACTCTGTGCTACAGGCTCTGCATACGTGACGGATGTAGTGCGGAACGCTGGTCACATAGCTTGTTACAGGGCTGTTTACACAAGTGCCGCCCATCAGCGCAAGCCGCACCGTACGCGTGCGGTCGTGCGAAAAATTGCATATATCGAACACTTCTGCACAACTTTCAGTTTACACAGTGCACAGAATACAGGAGGCTGAAGAAGGAAGCAAACTGCAATGTTTTACAGTGTCATAGTGAAGCACATTGAGTCGGCCACAGGCATAAGGACCTCCGAACTGAGTTTGCCTAAGTCTCACGTCGGGTCGAGTCACGACGTAGTTCAGTAGCATTCCTGAAGAATTCAGAAATGGCAAAAACACAAGGACGGCTGGCGCAGAGTTAAGGCTCCGGAGGCTCTATGGAGTACCCAGAGAAGCAGGCGGCATCCCGGTGCAAGGGGCCAGACTTCCACTCGTCTGTATATGATATTATTGAACTCGTAAACGTGAGTGGTGAAAGTGAACCATGACGTCTTTTGAGTTAAGGCAGCCAGCAGGGATCGTTGTGGTAGCTGACGATAGTGAATGATCTGCCATAGACACAAGGGCAAATTTTTCGATGGCTCAAACAAACGCGATGCACTCTCTCATTCTCATCAAATGATCTAACTCGGGTTACTTTCAGATATAGCGCCGATAATCACACATACACACGAACAAGACACCACAGACGCGGACGAGCACTGAAACGTAGAGGTGTATGTATTGAGTCATGTGTAGCTATAATTTTATGTGATACTTTTTTAGCTGATATTGACAGGACGCTTGATATCGCTTTTAATGATGGGGACGTTCTTAAAGTGTTTAGGTACGTCGACTTTTTCATTCTTGCAAAAAAAAAACAGCGCGGTTTCACTTCCCCTGAGAGCATTATAGATGTTTTTATAGAAGCAGTGCAGGGTTGCAGTTTCCTTCATAAATTGCCTAGCACTGAGGGGTTACCGTTCCTAGATCTCAGGCTAAGGTTTAGCGTAGGTCATGTTTGCTGAGAGTACCTCCCACGGGTCAAGAAGGGTCTTTTGCCCTTTAACTCTGCCCCCTCAAAAATAATCAAAAGGGGCATTGCATTTCAGTGCTGGATAGTGCGCTCCGTAAGGCGTGCCCGCCTACAATGCAGCATAAGCTTCGAAAATCAGATTAGTCGCCTATTACCAGCGGGATTCCCTCAGTTGCTTTATGGTGAGGTGGCGGAATCTCTTCCGTAAAGGTAAAGAACAGAGCCGGAGCGAAAAGGCCTGAGACCCAGCAATAGACGGCGAGGCGATTAGTCATGCCTTATATGCATAAGGTCTCGCACAACGTGAAGAATGTAGTGAGCAGGCATCCTATTCCTGTGGTCTTCACGGCTCGTAATAAGCTATCTAGGTTCTGCTCTTGATTTTGTGGTGACAGCAAATGAGGTTGCCAAATCAGCCATGATCGCCGCTTCGTAGTGTGCGACAGTAGTGGTTTACTCCGTTCCCTTATTGTGCGGAAATGTGTATAGCCTCCCGCATTTTTAACTATATCGCGCGAGCATACTATATTGTAGTCGTACCTCGTCCTGGAGGGAAGATGGCATAGACGACTCTTGCACAGGAGAGTGCTTGGTGCACTTGAGAGTACGTCTGCCAGTCTCACTGAATATGGCAGCGTAAAAGCGCTAAAATGACACGTGATGGACGCTGGCGCTATGCAGTTAAAAAAATTCGGGAGGCTGTACATCAGCCAAACTGAACAGTGCATCAACGGCCGGCTTAAGGAACATGCGCTAAAGGTTAAGAAAAGAAAACAATATTCACATTTGGTTGCCCATATCACCTCGTGTGGTTGCAAGGCACGATTTTATTAGACCGCCATTTCAGGCAAATCTGCAGACTACACGGCTCGAGTGGCTTGAGACGCATTCCTTATCTAAAAGAATTCAGCTCTATGTACAAGCTAAGCGTTTATTCTTTTGCGCCGTGCCGCGCTGGACTTCTTCAATTCTGTTGTCAATGTCAGATAATAGTATTGTTAACATCTTTACATTTGTTTTACAGCGAAGCTGTTTATCTCTACCAGCCAAGGAAACTTTCGTGCCGTTGGCGTAAGCAACAAACGGCAGGCTAAACATTTAATATAAACAGCATATCTCCTTCGAAATTAGGCATACGCCATGCAGCTCAGCACTCGTTTTCAACAGAAAAATCACAAAACAGGCATCAAAACTGCATGATGCATAATTAGGCGCATGTGAACAATGGGAACACCCTCCGACGCGTTCCGGTAAAGATTAGGTGTGCAGCTGCTTCGAAAGGGGTTGACGTCATTCAAAACCCCCGTGAAACCAGCGTCTCTGGTTTCACTCCTTGTAGAGCTACGTGTGTGAATTCAAGTGACGTCACAATGGGTAATCGCTGTGGGTGTCGTTGACAGCGTTCCTTCTCCCGCGTATGTTTACCGGTAAAGATTACGGTTGCGTAAGCTACTCGGAATGGGAAAGTACCCAGCACCATAGGAATCACGTAGTGACGTCACCACGGTCTAGCTACTCATTCAATTCATTCCAGGCCGCCATAGGTAGACCACGGAAAGTAAAGACGGCAGAAGAACTGCGTGAATATAATGTCATTGTGAAGTCATAAAGAGTGTGGTTAAGTACATTTCACTTGTCTCTGGTTTCACTGTCTGTAGAGCCACGTGTGTGAATGCAAGTGACGTCACAAAGGGTAATCGTTGTGGGTGTCGTTTACAGCTTCACTGACCAACCACCTTCCTAGCGTGGATTGAAGCCACAGTTTTTTTACCACCTTTGCATGGGAAAGGGGGCTTGTGTACGTGGTTCACTTTACAAAATGGAAGGTGCGTCGGTGGTAATGAAGAGTTGGTAGTAAAGTAAAAAAAAAGAGAACAAGTGCTCGTCCGCGTCTGTCGTGTCTTCTTCATGTGTATGTGTATTTATTTGCGGTATATGTGAAAGTAGCAAAACAGACGGTCCTTGCGATCGAACTAATTGGCAACAATAGAGACTGCTGGCATACGCCTAACAGGGTCCTGACCACGTTGACGTTGATACTGAACAGCGCTGATGTCATTTCCGCTGGCGTCGATAGAACTTAAAATTAAATCCTGTGGTTGCACGTACCAATGCCACGACCTGATTGTGAGGGTCGCCTTAGTGGGAGGGACTCCGAAATAATTTCGATCACCTGGGGTTCTTAACGCGCATGCAATGCACGGTACACGGACGTTTCTGCATTTCGCTCCCAGGGTAATGCGGCTGCTACGGCCGCGATTTGGTCCCGAGACCGCGTACTTCGCAGCGCATCATCAAAGCCACTAAGCTACCACGGCGGGTAATGGAACTTCCTCGAGGGCCGCTTCCTGAAAGGTAGCGAACAAGGGACGCCAAGTTGGTAGTGTAATGAGCTGGCAAAATGAAGAGTTGGAGGACGCTACGAAAAACGGACATTTTTGCTGAGATGAAATGTGAGCGGACTACGATTTTTCGGCAATGTCTTTTCGAAAGCTATACAAAATAAGAGCATAGGCCGTAAAACAAGCCGTCATCTTGGGAAAAACGGGAAGTTGATAATTCGAAACGGTGCCAACTTTCACCGGGTCGTGCCGGGTACCTGGTGGCGAACATGATGGCCAAGTATGACGATCTCTCGGCGGCGGAACCAGCATTAGAGATAGTTCATTTGAAGAACGGCGCTGTGAAATACATTGAGAATAGTCGATGGTCCTTGCAAATGACTCGTAGAATGCAGTAAAAAACGAAAACTTTGTTTGCAAAAGTAAGTAGACCACTTGAAATCATGGAGACTGGATTCAACACTAGTTCAAATGATCTTGGGGTACTGCACAACGCAAAGGACATGATTTACAACTGATAGAGCCCCATCTGAATATACAATATACATACTACAATTATAATATGATTAAACAGCCGCCATAACGATCATTGCATTCTACCGGCGCTAACACATTGGGCAGCAACTTGGAAGTTAACAAAGAACCGCGAGAACAAATTAAGGGCCGTTCAAATAGCGATAGAGCGAAACATTTTAGGCCTATAGCATTAACAGACAGTAAGAAAGCGGTGTGGATCAGAAAGCAAACGGGGACAGCCGATATTCTAATTCACATTAAGAGAAGAAAATGGGGCTGGGCAGGCCATGTGATGCGTAGGATGGATGTCCGGTGGACCATTAGAGTTACCGATTGGGTAACAAGAGAAGGAAAGCGCCGTCGAGGACGGCAGAAAACTAGGTGGGCTGATGAAGTTAGGAAATTTGCAAGCGCAAGTTGGAATCAGCTAGCACAAGATGTGGGTAATTGCAGATAGCAGGGATAGGCCTTCGCCCTTCAGGGGACATAAATATAGGCTGATGATTGATTACACTTCACCGGGAAATGCCCGGAAATGCCTGCTTGGCGAGTCGTGTATGGCTGAATACGCAGGAACCCACCACCACCATCTGCAGTGGCTGAATCGTCGCTTGTATTTCGTTATAGGTAGGCATTTGAATTCTATATGTAGCTTAGAACTTTTGTAGTTTTTGGCCGCTGATCCCTTACCTTCTGTGTTCAAAGTTTGTTGTGCCTTGATGCGCGATGGGTGTTGATGTGTCCACGTACCGCGCGCGGATCGGCACTTTTCTCACTCACAGTCAGCGAGTAAGCGCCCGAAATAGTTGCTTTAGCTCTGAAGCAAACTTTGTCCGCTCTGTTTGCCCTAGACCTTGCCTGTTACTATCCTTGTTTCTTGCTTTGCTATTGCTTTGTGCCGGAGATGTGGAGTCGAACCCCGTTCCCAAGATGGATGACGTTCTTTCCCTAGTCAATTAATGCCACGCTGAAACTATGGAAATACTAAAGGAAATGCAACAAAACATCACTGGCATTGAAACTAGGGTAACAGTCATTGAGGGCACGTTGGGTGGTGTAGCTCAAATAGAAACCTACTGCAAGGGTATGAGCGACTCAGTAAAAGAAGTCAAGACGAGCATAGCCAGAGTAAATGAAGAACTTGGCGATGTTGTTGATGACATGAATAACAGAATGCGAAGGAACAACCTGCTTGTCAAGGGCCTTCCTGAAACAGAAAATGAAAACTACGCAATAGCAGAGAGCATCGTCAAAGAATTCTTTTCGGCTCACCTTAATCTAACTCTCGGAGACATAGAACGTGCCCATAGGATTGGCCAACGCCGGACTGGTTTCAATCGTCCTATTATCATTAAGTTTCTCAACTTCAAATCAAAAACAGATGCACTGCGCAACGCTTTCAAACTAAAGAATCTTGTCTCACCCAAAGTATGGCTGGAAGAAGACTTCTCTCCTAAGATCCAGCTGGCACGTAAAAAGCTTCGAGACTTTGCCAAGGAAAACCGCAAGGAAAACGAGCGTTTTACGCTCCGTTTTAACCTTCTGAACATGCAGGATCGCACCTATCGGTACGACTCGTTGTCTAAGTATGTCGTTCCAGTGAGTAAACAAAAGCAAGCCTTGCATGAATGACCAGCCACAGTGGTTCACTACAAACTAACAGCGCATAAAGTTACATTGCTGCTGGCAAACTTCCGAAGCCTACTTAAGAAAGTTGACATCTTAAAAACTCTGATACTTGCGTGTGATGCAGATATCATAATCGGTACAGAAACGTGGCTCACCGAGCATATTGCTGATAATGAACTATCGTTGCCGAAGTCATTTGTTGTCTTTCGCAAAGACGGAAAAGTGTCACGGGGAGGTGGCGTAATCACTGCTGTCAAAAAGGAATTTCAGTCGTCTCTTATTCCTGTGAACTCGCCGCTTGAAATGATTTGGATTGTTACGCGTCATTGTCATGTGCACTGTGTTATTGGTTCGTGCTATCGACCTCCTGTTAGCCAGCCCGATTTTGTCGATCTTTTCAACGATGCTATCGAACAGGTCACAAATAAGTTCCCAAATGCCATACTTGTTTTGGCCGGTGATTTTAATTATCCTGCAATAGAGTGGTTGACACCTTCTGTTCTCGGTATCAATAATCGCCAAGAATACCTTCACTTTCTGCATACTGTACACCTTCGTAACCTTTCCCAATTGGTAAAAAACCCTACACGAGGCGAAAATATTCTAGATCTGATATTTACTAACCATCCTGAATACGGAAGCGTTCGTGTTCTCGAGGAAATAAGTGATCATAGGGCCGTTCACTGCACTCTGGAGCTACCACGCCCAAAGAAAACAAAAGAAATGAAAACAATACTTGACTATGCTCGCGCAGATATCGACAAAATGAACCGCATGTTCACGGCTTTCTTGGCCGAATTCCTAATCAATTTCGCTAGCCGATCCGTGAACCAGAACTGGTCTTTGTATAGAGACAACCTTAAAAAAATTGAAGATTGCTGCGTGCCTAAACTAACTCTCCCGTCCAAAGTGGACGATCCTTGGTTCACACGTGATGTGAAGAGAACCATTAACAAGAAAAAACGGGCGTTTAGAAAAGCTTCGACATCAAATATCAATCTAGACTGGGAAAACTACAAAAGGCTGTCAAAATTTACGGTTACCTCAATTAATGAAGCTAAAAACAAATACTTTAACTGTACTCTTCCCAACCTGATGATTACCGACCCTGAAAAATTTTGGCGAGTAGTAAACCCGAAAGAAAAGCAATCCCGGGTACAACTCAAATGTGGAAATGGTGACCTGCTGTCGACAGAAGAATCTGCCGAAAATTTTAATCAGCATTTTACTTCAGTTTCTCAGAAGAGCTGCCGCTACAAACTACTATGCTTCAAGTGCAAGCAATTTCGCACGAGTTTTCAACTATCTCGACAACAGAATCAGGCGTAGCAGGTGCAATAGAGAGGCTACCATGCAAAACGTGCCCTGGACCGGATGGCATCAGTGCAAAACTTTTGAAGCTAACATCAGATAACTCATCTTACATTTTATCACTAATATTCCAGCAGTCACTGGACACTGGGTGTCTTCCTGATGAGTGGAAGATTGCGCATGTCATTCCTTGCTTTAAATCTGGAGACAAGCACTTAGCTAACAATTACCGTCCTATTTCTCTTACGTCTATTTGCTGCAAACTTCTTGAACATATCATTTACAGTCACATAATGTCTCACATTGAATCTAATAAGTTACTTTTTGAAAACCAACACGGCTTTCAGAAAAACAGATCCTGTAACACCCAGTTGTTTGAGCTAGTAACCGACTTACACAACTCCATCAATAGTTCATTTTTCATCGAGGCAATTTTTATTGACTTCTCTAAAGCATTCGATCGCGTCCCTCACCAACGTCTACTCACAAAACTACGTAGCCTACAGCTAGATGACAAAACCTTTATGTGGATTAAGGGTTTTTTTAGTAACAGACTTCAGAGTGTTAAAATCGATGAGTATGTATCTAACCACACGCATGTCAAGTCGGGAGTCCCACAAGGATCAGTTTTGGGACTGTTATTATTTTTAATCTACATAAATGATATAGCGACCAACATGCAGTGTTCCATACGTCTTTTTGCAGACGACTGCGTAATATATAAAGAAATAACAAACCAGAATGACACATTGACCCTGCAATCTGACTTAACGACTCTTTCAGAATGGTGCAGTAAATGGCAGATGAAAATTAACACTGAGAAAACTAAACACGTTAAATTTGGTCCCAGTCTCAATTTATTGCCTAACGAATACCTAATTAACTATTCTGCAGTAGAATCAATTTCATCGATTAAATACTTAGCAGTCCTGTTCAAATACAATCTAAAATGGAATTATCATGTAGAATTAATCACTAGCAAAGCATTTAGAAAGCTTGGCGTTCTAAAACGTCGCCTGCGCCTTTCTAATTCAGGCACTAAACTTCAGGCATTTAATTCGCTAATTAAACCATCATTAGAGTACGCGTCCAAATATGGCATCCCCATCAAGCTTACCTTACCGACATGCTGGAATCCATTCAAAGTAAATCCGCTAGATTCATCTCGTCCTCGTGTTCTAGTTATCACAGTGTGTCATTCATAAAAAGAACACTTGGCATTTTACCGCTCGTGATACGGAGAAAGTATTCGAGATTATCCTTTTTTTCATAGTTTTTATCACAGTGACAGTGCCTTTTCACGCAAATTCATTCATCCAGCAGCCCACATCTCCGCGCGTATTGACCACGACCTCAAGGTCTACCCACCATTTTCTCGGACTAAGAAACATTTACACTCACCTCTAGTTTTATCAATAAATGACTGGAACGCCTTCCGAAATCCATCACCAACATTAAGGAATCATCTTCTTTTCAATCGGCTTTACTAACCTACCTTAATGAGAAAACCTGGCATACCAGCTTATCATTTCTACACAGCCATATTATCCTGCTTGCACGCCTTACTACCTTTGAACTCTGTCCTACATTTTCTGTATTATTCTAAAAGTGTTGTAGCTCTATCTTGTATTATTGCATTATATAACAATTACTTCATGCCACTACTAGATGCACTGTATCTCCTAAATGTTTTGATCATTTGTGTTCTTAATTTGCGTTTTGTTGTTCATGCTTATAACCCAGTTTTGAAGTTTCTTGTTGTTATCCCCCCCCCCTCCCCTATGTAATGCCCGATTCTGGGCCCTTAGGGTAAATAAATGAAAAAAAATGAAAGCTTGATACTCCTTGCCTCAAGTAATACAGAGGGGTTCCTTTAGAGAAGCCGCATGCCATCCGTTTCGGAATCAAGCCATATTTTTGAGAAAGAAATGATTTGAAATCCCGGTTTGAGGCTATGACGTTAATTACTTGCGCCAACGACAAAAATGAGCGCAATGACTGAAAATATTGGTGGTTAGGTGGAACTTGGCAGCTGCAATCAACTTGACAGCTGCAATCAACTTGGCAGCTGCAATCATACTGAAATGACTCTAGAGGAAAGACGACCAGCAAGAAAAAATTTAGAAGCGAGGGGACAAGCGCCCAGGGCGTAATCGAGTGCAGAGATCATCCGCACAAGCATTGTACCTAAAGCGGTTTATTTAAACGTCACATGCTTAGAGACACAAGTGTCTTCGGCAACTAATTCAAACATGTTGGAGAAACCCTTTCATTCTTTTTCTCCCAATTCGCCTCCCTCCGCCGCCAATGTCCCTTTCTCATATTTACCGTCGCATCACTTGCACATCACTTCTAGCATAGCACGTTAGGGAACATAACAGCGAGCACAAGTTTCCTTATGTCGTTCAAAAGTGCCACAATGCGTGCACTTCTAATTTTATTTCTTCAAGAGGGACAACCTTAACGAATGACAAGAGATGAGTCTTGCTGCAGCACGTGCTGCGGCATGCATGACATGTTTCGTCTACTCGAACACCTGCATATTCATTGTAGATAAGTTCTCCCCGATCTTTAAATAGTGACACGTACACATGTTTATCTTTCACCGGTAGCCGCTTTCAACATTGGCTGACAAATGTTAAACGTTATCGCTCGGCGCAGGACGCGCCTGCATTGGAAGCTTCTCGGACGTTATCAATGCTTCTATCCGTCGTCTGTGGTCACCGACGCCCATGTAATCTGATTGTATGAGCGACGCGAATTGTCTAGAACTTTCTGGAAGACACGCGGGCATCAGGGATTAATCTGGAACCTTCGATGACTCAGGTATAAAAGCCGACGCGTTTCGCCGCTGATCAGATTTTCGACGATCGCCGACTGTGTTCGCCGCTATCGTTGTGCTTTGAGTGTACCTTGCTTTTGTGGGCACAGGTTCGCCCAATAAACAACCAGTTTCATCGTACACAGTTTTACGACTGTTTTCTTCAGCGTCACTACTACGTGACATCTGGTGGAGGTGCTAGTTCGTTCATGCACCGAACGCCCCCGCAAAGCCGCGACCCAAGCCCGAAACCGGAGAACGAGACCAACGTCGCCAAGGACCAGCGAGCTAGCCGTAGGCAGCAAGGACTTGTGCCGGAGTTCGGACTTCTTCCCGAAAAGACCACTGCAATCAAGGCCAAGTCAACGACCAAAATGGCAGCACCAGCGTCCCCCATCCTGCTGCAGCAACCTCGGGAGCCACCGACTTTTCGTGGATCATCGGCTGAAGACCCTGAAACCTGGCTGGAGACATACGAGAGGACCGCGACGTTCAACAAATGGAGCGACGACGACAAGCTGCGCCATGTGTATTTTTCATTAGATGATGCTGCTCGGACCTGGTTTGAGAACAGAGAGACCACCCTGGTGAGGTGGGACCTATTTCGTGAGAACTTCATGAGGACTTTCACGAATGTCGTGCGAAAAGAAAGGGCCGAAGTTTTATTAGAAACCAGAGTGCAATTGCCGAACGAGAACATCGCAATCTTCACGGAGGAGATGACTCGCCTCTTCCGCCACGCCGACCCCGATATGTCAGAGGAAAAGAAAGTTCGGTTCTTGATGCGGGACGTCAAAGAGCATCTATTCACTGGATTGATGCGCAACCCGCCCAAGACTGTGGCAGAATTTGTTTCGGAGGCCACAACCATCGAGAAGACCCTTGAAATGCGAGCCAGGCAATACAACCGCCGTGCACTGACAAACTACGCCGAAGCTCAAGCTCTAGGCGCCGACGACCTGCACGAGACGATCAGAGCGGTTGTACGGGAAGAACTACAGAAATTATTCCCAACATCGCATCCTCAGGTGACTTCAATCGCTGAAATAGTTAAAGAAGAGGTTCAGCGATCACTGGAAGTGCCAGAAGTTCCGGTATCGCCTCAACCACAGCCGCAAGCGATGACCTACGCCGCCGTCGCCCGTCGTCAAGGCCCCCCTCCGCGCTCGCGCCAGGGCCCCGTAACGCCGCAGTTCCGTCGTCCACCGCCGCCGCCGCCAGCACGCCCGCCCGTCGCCCAGCGCAGCTCCCAGCGGAAGACGGACATTTGGCGCGCCCCCGACCACCGCCCGCTCTGCTATCACTGCGGGGAAGCCGGCCATGTCTACCGCCGATGCCCATACCGCGAGATGGGCCTACGAGGGTTCGCCGTCAACGCGCCACGTCCACAGCTTGGCGAGCGACCACGTGACATCGCCGACTACCTTGCCGGAGCCCAGTGGCAACCACGACGGCCCTCACGCTCGCCGTCACCAGGCCGCTACATCTCGCCGCATCGCCGCCTGTATGCCGGCCCAACCCGGGGCCGATCTCCCAGCCCATACCCGGGAAACTAAAAGCAGCAACCGATGGAGGTGCGGTTGCTGTACGACGCAATGCCGAAGATCCTCCGCCGCCGACGACGACGACGATTCGCGAATCATCACGACGAGATATCAGCACGCCGCCTAGCAACAGCCTTGACAGCACATCGCCGCCGAACGAAGACCTTCCGACGCGACGTAGCAGCAGCAGAGCAAGCCGACGCAGCCGTGATCCGACGCCACGAATTAACCGCAACGCCAGACGCCGGTCTACCGATCTAGACGTGCTCATCGATGGTCATAACGTCACCGCTCTCGTCGACACTGGCGCCGACTATTCAGTTTTCAGTGGCGAGTTCGCCGCCAAGTTAAAGAAGGTGCAGACGGCCTGGCAAGGACCCGATATACGAACAGCGGGAGGTCACCTAATAACGCCGGCTGGAATCTGCACAGCGCGAGTCACGGTAAACAACCGCACTTACCCGGCGAGCTTCGTAATCCTGCAGCACTGCTCCAGGGACGTCATCCTAGGCATGGACTTTCTACACCAACATGGTGCAGTCATCGACTTAAGGTCCAAGTCGATAACGCTTTCAACACACAAAGCGATACCGCCGGATACATGCATCAGTTACCATGCCTTGAATGTGCTTGAAGAACAAGTCACCGTTCCGCCTCACTCCAGCGTAATGATTTCCGTCGGTACGGAAGTGCCTGCAGACATGGAGGGCGTCATCGAGGGCGATCATCACTTACTGCTGTACCGTGAAATTTGCGTCGCTAGAGGCATAGCTGAGCTACGTGCAGGGAAAGCAACGGTGATGCTCACGAACTTCAGCCCCGAATACAAGCACATTAACAAAGGCACCACGGTTGCCTACATCGACGAAATAGTACAAGCCAGCAGTGCTTTCGCCTTCACGGATTCCAGTGCACCCGCAACGACGACTATAATACCTGAAGCAACTTTCAACGTTAATCAGAACCTTCCCAGGCATAAGAAAGAACAACTAAAAGCTCTGCTCCTGCAATACAAGGATTGCTTCTCGTCGTCGTCAAAAGTTCGACAAACCCCTGTCGCCAAGCACCGAATCATAACCGACGAAAATGTCCGCCCACTGCGTCAGAGCCCGTACCGAGTTTCGGCACGCGAACGCGAGGCCATAAGGCAACAAGTCGACGAAATGCTACGCGACGACATCATCCAGCCGTCCAAGAGTCCGTGGGCGTCCCCCGTGGTGTTAGTGAAGAAGAAGGATGGAACCCTACGTTTCTGCGTCGATTATCGTCGCCTCAACAAGGTCACGAAGAAGGACGTATACCCCCTTCCACGGATTGACGACGCCTTGGATCGACTATACAACGCAAAGTATTTTTCGTCGATGGACCTCAAAACCGGCTACTGGCAAATCGAAGTCGACGAGAGGGACCGGGAGAAGACGGCCTTTATAAGACCAGACGGACTGTTCGAGTTCAAGGTCATGCCGTTTGGTCTTTGCTCGGCATCTGCGACTTTCCAACGCGTCATGGATACAGTACTGGCAGGCTTGAAGTGGCAGACTTGCCTCGTCTATTTGGACGACGTCGTTGTGTTTGCCTCAAGCTTCGAAGAACACCTGCGGCGCCTTGAAACAGTTCTTCAAGCAATCAAAACCTCCGGACTCACGTTAAAGCCAGAAAAGTGCCGCTTCGCATATGAGGAGCTCTTGTTTTTGGGCCACGTCATCAACAAGTCTGGAGTGCGCCCCGACCCTCAGAAAACTGCGGCCATCTCCAACTTTCCTCTGCCCGCTGACAAGAAGGCAGTGCGTAGATTTCTGGGACTGTGCGCCTATTACAGGCGCTTCGTCAAGGATTTTTCACGGATCGCCGAGCCACTGACGTACCTCACGAAGGCCGACGTCGAGTTCAAGTGGGAGATGCCGCAAATCGAAGCATTTGAAGAACTGAAGCGACGCCTACAATCGCCGCCCATCCTTGCGCATTTCGACGAAAATGCCGATACCGAAGTCCACACCGACGCAAGCGGCGTAGGACTCGGCGCCGTGCTTGTGCAGAGGACTGATGGACTAGAAAGGGTTGTAAGTTACGCTAGCCGGTCGCTATCGAAGGCGGAAGCAAATTATTCCACAACAGAAAAGGAGTGCCTCGCCATCATCTGGGCTACATCAAAGTTTCGCCCCTACCTCTATGGCAGGCCCTTTAAAGTTGTGAGCGACCACCACGCCTTGTGTTGGCTAGCTAACTTGAAGGATCCTTCAGGTCGCCTCGCACGATGGAGTCTGAGACTTCAAGAATTCGACATCACCGTCGTTTACAAGTCCGGGCGAAAGCACTCTGACGCCGACTACTTGTCTCGCGCCCCCGTCGAACCGCCGCCACAGGATGACCAGGATGACGACACTTTCTTGGGACCCATCAGTGCCGACGAATTCGCCGAACAACAGCGAGCCGACCCGGAACTAAGGAACCTTGTAGATTACCTGGAAGGCAAGACCGTCACTGTGCCGAAGGTGTTCAGGCGAGGATTGGCGTCGTTTTTCTTGCAAAACGACATTCTCCTAAAGAAGAACTTCTCGCCTCTCCGAGCCAACTACCTCCTCGTGGTACCCTCAGCATTGCGTCCAGAGGTTCTGCAAGCTCTCCATGACGACGCAACGGCTGGACACCTCGGTTTTTCCCGCACGCTCGCAAGGATACAAGAAAAATACTACTGGCCTCGCCTCTCTGCCGACGTCGCCCATTACGTAAGGACATGCCGAGACTGTCAGCGACGCAAAACACCGCCGACAAGGCCAGCCGGACTTCTACAGCCGATCGAGCCACCTCGCCGACCGTTCCAGCAGATTGGGATGGACTTACTGGGGCCTTTTCCGACGTCGACGTCCGGGAATAAATGGATCGTCGTAGCTACGGACTACCTCACCCGCTACGCCGAAACAAAAGCCTTGCCCAAAGGCAGTGCTGCCGAGGTAGCCCGATTCTTCGTTGAGAACATCCTCCTGCGTCACGGTGCCCCAGAAGTCCTCATCACCGACAGAGGTACTGCCTTTACGGCAGAACTAACTCAAGCCATCCTGCGATACAGCCACACAAGCCATCGCCGGACCACCGCCTACCACCCGCAGACGAATGGCCTCACCGAGCGCCTAAATAAGACCATCGCCGACATGCTGGCAATGTACGTCGACGTCGAACACAAGACGTGGGATGCCATCCTTCCGTACGTGACCTTCGCATACAACACGGCCGTGCAAGAAACGACGCACATGGCGCCGTTCAACCTGGTCTACGGAAGGAACCCGGCAACGACGCTTGACGCCATGCTACCGGACGTCACCGACGAAGAAAATCTCGACGTTGCCACCTATTTGCAGCGTGCCGAAGAAGGTCGACAGCTCGCCCGCCTGCGCATCAAGAACCAGCAGAGGACCGACAGCCGACACTACAACCTTCGACGACGCTACGTCGAGTACCAGCCCGGTGACCGTGTTTGGGTCTGGACTCCGATACGCCGACGAGGACTTAGCGAGAAGCTGTTACGTCGCTATTTCGGACCATATAAGATCACCCGACGTATTGGCGCACTGGACTATGAGGTCGTGCCAGACGGCATTTCGCAATCACAGCGGCGCCGGGCACGACCTGAAGTCATCCACGTGGTGCGTCTTAAGCCTTTCTACGCCCGCTGACAAACTTAGGTACTTTGTTACTTTGTTATTGTTTTTTGTTATTTTGTTTATTACGCATGGTTTTGTTTTCGCTTTCGTGTTTGTTTGTAGCATCGGGACGATGCTTTTTAAGGGGAGGGTATTGACACGTACACATGTTTATCTTTCACCGGTAGCCGCTTTCAACATTGGCTGACAAATGTTAAACGTTATCGCTCGGCGCAGGACGCGCCTGCATTGGAAGCTTCTCGGACGTTATCAATGCTTCTATCCGTCGTCTGTGGTCACCGACGCCCATGTAATTTGATTGTATGAGCGACGCGAATTGTCTAGAACTTTCTGGAAGACACGCGGGCATCAGGGATTAATCTGGAACCTTCGATGACTCAGGTATAAAAGCCGACGCGTTTCGCCGCTGATCAGATTTTCGACGATCGCCGACTGTGTTCGCCGCTATCGTTGTGCTTTGAGTGTACCTTGCTTTTGTGGGCACAGGTTCGCCCAATAAACAACCAGTTTCATCGTACACAGTTTTACGACTGTTTTCTTCAGCGTCACTACTACGTGACAATAGTCATGCGATAACCGTTAGATAACAGCACACCAAATCGGAGATTATCTAAACCTGTAAGAAGCTTTGTGGAATAAGCGCGGCCTCTGAAATCACACCAGCGCAGAGGGGAGCCGAGGTGACCTCAGAGGTCATGGACAAACCCAACGTGTTCACGCAAGCCAGCGCTGCCAAGGACACGAAGACTGATTCCTTGCGGTGACACGGACAGGTGCAGTACCGGCCGCTGTCGGAATGGAAGCATATTTTACTTTTTCCGCTTTCAAAGCGACGTGTGAACCAGCAAACGACGAAAACTGCTACCCCCTCTCTGACGCCGAGAAGCGGCAAGAGAGGGCAGCAGTGCCATAGGTGGTCACTCGCTCCCAAGGGCCACGCTTGAGCACGTCAATGACTCTGATACCCCCTCCCTCCGTGAATTCCTGGCTGGTGGCAGTCATTTCGACCCGGCCTTCTTTCAGCTGAAAACGACAAAGGACGGGAACGATACTGCAGGTTTCTTCTCTCTTACAAACACCTAAACGAGAGATGGGGAAACGGCAAAATAAAAGAGATAGGATTATGGCCGAGGCAGGAGAAAGCATGGTGCCTCCCCCGCATTCTACAAGACGCCACCCTCTCCATGTTGTCCGTGCAGCAGCGGCGGCGCTGTTGCACCAACGCCTTTCTGGGACGCCAGCATTCAACTCGAGGACACAGATGGAGAGAGAAACAGTGAGGCAGGAAAAATATTAGAGACGATGATGCATTCCGGAAAGCGCGTAAAACTACTAAATAATGTTAATCCCATTATTGCGTTTTGGTATTGGAGTGCAATGGCTTTGCTTAGCACATCACTGACAGTTTATTTGAATGCTTTCTTTCAGATCCTGGATACCGCCCCAAGGATGGTTCAAACAACATTGTGAAGAGGGTGAGAAAGGTAAGTTTTTCCAAGTCGAACACGCTTTTATTGGTCAGAGGACAGGGAAACCACGTAAATAAAAACTGATGCTATTCCCCAAGAACATCCTATATAAAGATCCCCGTAAATCGCTTGTCCTGTTTCATCGGACAGGTGGCAATTAGGGTGGCTATATGGGCTTCCTACAATACAGTAGAAGACAAGTGGCAGATACGTGCGGCAGGTTGTCTTTTAGTGGGTAATCAATTTGCCAAGAAGAGCTCCGGCGCAGTCCTATCGGATAATCTCAAGAAGATGTGCGCAGTTTAGCGATTCATCTAGTTCTCAACTCACTGCGAAAGCTGCAGATTGCCGGATTATAATCCGTAGGAGGCAGGAGATCAATCGTAAGTTGCGATGGTGTAAGAAATTTCAGTTTTCCTCCCAAATAAGACAGCGCTGATGATCAATACGAGGAGGTAGCCTGGCAACGATGACGACGGTTCCATAAGACACAGAGCGGACAGAAAGAGGATAACCAGTTTCTAGCTTTATTTGTGCACGCTGTTAGCCGCAGTAACATTTTTCTTTATTTAAGGACAATGCATCGCATGGCTAGTAGTCTTCAAAAATACTTTTGCTTACGGTTCGCCGTTTCAAGGGGCCGAACCGGGAGTACAGTTAGTCGTTAGTGCCGTTGGCGGCTACGTAACTTCGAACGGACAGAGAACGACCATGCCAGCAGAAACGCTGCCAGACGTGGTCGATCGTGCGATATATGTCGAGGCGCCCTGAGGTTAGCCCATCATAACGCTGATGCATAGCAATCAAAGGCCGGCACGACGAGAAACAGGTTATGGCCGCGGGGCTGTAACATAGCGGTATAATATTGCACACAAGAGAACTAGGACGCGCCGTGACGTGCCAGCATACTTGAGGTGGCCGATCAGCGATACTAGTGAATAATCACGGTTTTGTTTATTATCAATGTGTAGGAACTGAGACGACGCGGGAACCCTGGGGCTAGGGTCCATATCAGAGACGTCAGGATGGTCGAAAGGGTAGATAGACGGGCACTTGACGTCCTTCAGCACGCGGCAAGACATACGTTTCACTGTAATTAGGCGAAAGCTCCGTCAATGCCATGGCAGTGATAGGAGCAGTTGTGTCGAATTGAGCGAGGATGCAGTTATTACAGTGGCCAGGCCTTCTCCGGTGTGACCGGGACTGCAGAAGATGTTTGTTACCAAGGTGTTCGTAAGGTAAAATGTCCGCAATATTTGCTGAAATTTCTCCCCAACTTTGCTCAACGCGACAATGCCGGCTGAGAACATAAGGTGTTTGAGATATTCGCCATTGATCCTCACGCCTAATTCGTCACAGTCTAATAGTTTGGATACTTCGTTCTATCATGCAGCGAATAGCATTCCCTTTCTTGCGGAGAATCAAAACAAATGAAAGCGTAGCTATTACTGAGACAGTGTCGAAGTGAATCTGGAGAGTTCCGGATACGTCGCTGAGCCTGAATGTAAATATGGCTGCTACTTTCGTGCTTCAATGCTAAAAGAGTGTTTTCTTAAAAACGTAAGTTGAACAACAGTGCATTCTTACGGCAAGTTTGATGGCGCATATCTCCAAACGGGTGTCATTCTTAAAATTCCTTCCAAGTGAATACACCTTGCAATCTCACCAGTTAGAACTCATAAAATGCAACACGTGCGGTAAACTAATTATTTAGAAAGTTATGCAGTGGATATTTGTTTATTGGTTTATTATGTGGTTAGATTTATCGTGCAAGCAATGACTCCTTCTCTGCACGATGGAACCCAAGGGCTACAATTCTGTTATCTGCAACCGGAAAAAAAAACACAATTCCGTAAAACATAAACATGATCACCCAGTATAATAGAAGGCTGAGGATGGTGCACGGGTGACGACAGCAAATTCTTTTACAGCGCCTAGTTTTCATAATTAGAGATGTTGAGGCATTTGTTTTCTTTCAGCTCGCATGGAAGAATTATAGCCTCCAAAGCGACTGGAAAAATAATCATCCGCAGCACTAGGAGCGGCAAAAAGCTCTAACTAGAACAAAAGACATATAAATGCTCAAAACGCTCTAATTACAAACTTGACGACTGTCAGGTACGGACGCCTCACTTCTATGTGCTACCACCCAATTCATGACGAGTATAAAAAGTCAGGCTATGACGTGCTCAGAGAAACACAGCCTATTAAGCACAAGTTCACAGCGCAGCATTAGTGTTACTGCCTTCCACAGCAGTGCACTGCCAATACAATTATCCACGAAAACTTATCAGTGCACTTGATAGGACCAATCAAGGCGCACCACGAAGATGGGAGCACGAGGCATCCTCGGCTATCAGTTGTGTTCTCTGTAGAATCGGCCGCAGCAGCAGGTTAAATCACGCACATCAGCTCCAGTGGCGCGGATAGACACTAGTATGTTTTATAGCTTCTACCCCCCTATTGTAGAATGAATGAATGAATGAACTTTTATTTCCCTTTTTAAGAAAGGGGAGGGGCCGGGGGGGAGAGAGGGAGGCCTGTGTGCTCCAGTCTTAGCACCTTGTGCTGCCAGACGTCCGCCTACCAATCGTGGTAGGCCTCCGCTACCTCCTCAGCCCACCTCAGGACTCGGTCCTGCAGGGTGGGATCGGAGCTGCGCAGGGCAGTCTCCCACAGCTCCTCGCTACTAATTAATTGTTTGAGGTTGCGGGGGGGATATTTGATGGGGCATTTCCACATTATATGGGAGAGATCTGCTGTTTGGACAGGGCAGAAGCGACACTTGGGTGTCGGGTATGTGTCGGGAAAGAATAAGTTCAAAGTGCGTGGGGTAAGAAAAGTGCGAGTTTGTAGTTGGCGCCACAATATTTCTCTCTGGCGCGTGCTGGACACAGAGAGAGGTGGATACGTTAGGCGTTGGTGTTTGTAATGTGTGGAAATTTCATGGAATGTGATGAGTGCGTCTTTATTGGTCTTTTGTTGGGAGTCATTGGCTTCTGGGGTAAGGCCCACATTTCCGTCCACTCGGTCCGTGAATCCTCGAGCAGCGGCATGAGCCATTTCGTTGCCCGGTAGTCCTTGATGTGCTGGAGTCCAGATGAGAGCGATGTAGTTTTTTGGCGGGTGAGCGACTAGTAGAGAGTGCGCGAGGTTTGTAATGTAGCCGCTACTGAAGTTCCGGATAGCAGTCTTCGAGTCACTGATGATGACCTCGCAATCAGGTAGCCCCGATGCGAGTGCAATGGCGGCCTCTTCTGCGTCGCCCGCTGAGGTGGTCCTGACTGATGCTGAACGAACAGTGTTGCCCTGCTTGTCTACGACCGCTAAAGCATAACGATGTTTAGTTTTATAGGCTGCGGCGTCCACGTAGTAAACTCCTTCTGCCTGTCCATAGCTGCGTTGTAGCGCCTTGGCTCGAAGTTTCCGGCGTTCGACGTGAAATTCGGGATGCATGTTTCTGGGTAGGGGTTGGATGTGGTATTGGCCGTGTATGTTCGGAGGAAGTTGATGTCGTTGTACGCGTAATATCGTCCGCGTACAGTGAGAATCTGAGGTCGGGAATCTTCTTTAGAGCGAAAGCTAAAGGTCGCATAGCTAAATTGAAGAGGAGGGGGGAGAGTACTGCCCCTTGGGGCGTACCAGTGCTTCCTAAACGTATCTGACCTGATTGTTCGCTGCCTAATTGGAGCGCTGCAGTGCGCTTCGTCAGGAAGCTGCATATATAACGGTAGATTCGCTCTCCACAGTTTACACTGTTACGTTCGCGTAGAATGGCCAAGTGGGACACATTATTGAAGGCTCCCTTGAGGTCGAGGCCCAGCAACGCTTTTGTGTCGCGTGCGTCGCTCGGTTCAATGATATCTTGTTTGAGCCTTAGCATGACATCCTGGCAAGAAAGAGACTTGCGAAATCCAGTCATTTCTGAGGGGAAAAAGCGATGATCTTCGATGTATTTGGAAAGGCGTAGGTGGATTACGTGCTCCAAGATCTTCCCTATGCATGAGGTGAGAGAGATGGGACGGAAGTTATCAATGTGAATTGGCTTATTCGGTTTGGGAATGAAGATCACCTTGGCTGCTTTCCATTGTTGGGGTATCTCGCCCTCTTCGAGACAGTGGTTGTAATACTCGGTGAGTTTGCGTATGGATTGCTCATCGAGGTTGCGAAGCGTCTTATTTGTCACAGAGTCTGGACCTGGTGCCGTGGTAGTTCGCACTTGGTTGAGGGCATGTCGAACCTCCGCTTCTGTGATGGCGCTGCAAAGTTCCTCATTGGGTTCACCAGTATAGTCGGGCATGGGGATTTGCGTAGGAGGGGGCATATGTTTGGAAGCCAAGTTACTGAACATTGTCGGCAGGTCCGCTGCATGTTCATGTAGCAGTTTATTGATCTGGTGGTTATTATGCGTCCTAGATGTGGTGGGGTCGAGCAGGTGCCGGAGCAATTGCCAGGTCTTTTTAGTGCTAAGATGACCATGCGCTCCTTCGCAAACCTGAGTCCATTGCTGTGCTCTCAATTTGATAGCGTATTTTTCAATCTGAGAGTCCAATTTGGCGATTCTGATTCGGAGTTTGTGATTGTAACGGGCTGTTAGCCATTTCCTGAGTAAGGCTTGCTTCGCTTCCCACATGTGTAGGAGCTTCGAATCAATTGTTGCCAAGGGTGTATCTGACGGGAGAGTGGTGGTATGGGCCTCTACATCTGCTTGTAAAGCGTTCGCCCATTGCTCTATGTCGGTAATGTCTTCTTCGTTGGTGTTGGAGCGAGATTTTCTGAATTCCGTCCAATTGGTAAGCCTTAGTGGTTTCATGGCCAGTGGTCTGTGCTTGAAATTTACGCGGAGTTCGAGGATGTAATGGTCGCTTCCTAAGTTGTTTTGGAGGTTTTGCCACGTCGCCTGAGTGATGCGGTGAGTTAGGGTGAGGTCGGGGGATGTATCCCTACTGACGCTATTTCCTAGCCGGGTAGGAAGAGTAAAGTCATTGTGGATGGTGAAACCTTGATTCTGTATGTGCTGCCACAGAGCTCTTCCCTTAGGGGCAGATGCAGAGTGGCCCCACATTTGGAGGGGGGCATTGAAGTCGCCCATTACAACTAGCGGCTGTTTATTGGCGTTAGCTTTGGCTTGAGCAAGCATGTGCTCAAAGCGGTGTTGTCGAGCATTGGGAGGGCTGTAAACATTCAACACGTATAGGGTGGGTTGTTTGAGGCTTTTAGGTAGAATTTCGATGAAATCGTGGGGGATGTCAGTACCGCTGAATGTCTCCCATTTAACAGAAAGGTGCTGTCTTACAAGTACGGCAGTGTTGGGCTTGACTATGTGAGGGTCTTGAAACGTGTTGTATCCCAGTAGAGTTACTTTCCCGTGTGTTTCCTGCAAGGCTATAATATCAGGGAGCTCGTTAAGATTCTGCAGAAATAGTGTAAGATTTGCGCGCTTGTTGCGGAACCCCCTGCAGTTCCACTGCCAGATCACCAGACTACGTGCTGGCTTCATTATTATTGTCGCTGTGGTGAAGGATGGGAGTTTGTGACGTCGTGGAGGGTCTTCCCCAGGTTTCGATTAGCTCTTGGAATCTGCAGAACTGCGCAGATGCCTCACAAATAAAGGAATCAAGCTTGCTTTGTAGCCGATTTTCAAGGGCAACAACCTTGTTTTCCAGGGTCGTCATGCGCTCACCAAGGACAAATATGGCGTTTTCAACGGTGTGGTCGGTGTCTGTTATATCGGCATTCTTCCTTTTTGCCGGTGGGGGCTGCACGTGGGGTGAAGGTGGCCTTGGAGTTGCTGCTTCAGTAGTAGCAGTGGGTGCAACAGTGTCCATTTGTTCTGTCGGAGGGCTTATGGGTGTGGGTGCAACTGTATCCATGCGTTCTCTCGGAGGGCGTGTGGGTGTGGGCGCAAGCTTTTGTGGCAGTGGGTTGGAAGTAGCGGCAGGACTTTCATTGATTTTGATGGGGGGGTGGAGCATTGCCTTGAGCTGTTTGATTTCGGCCTTGAGAATTTCGTTCTGATTAAGCAAGTATTTGATGAGAGAGTTATCAGCATCTAGTGAGGAGCTGCCATTCTGGGAGACTACCCTTGCCCAGCTCACCTTTGTATGGTTGATGGGCGGTCTCTCCTCGTTGCGTGGAGTCAGCGGAGACCAAGCTTGCTTCGATGCTAGAACCTGGGCCGCTGTTGCAGAGTTCTTGCGGCCAGAGTTGCTCTGCGGCTTCTCTTGTCCTGGGTGTTGGTTGGAGGCCTGGATATTGTTCCTGGCCAGAAGTGTCAGTTTAGTTTCTGGTGGTGCGGGGGGCGGCGTCCGTGGTTTGTAACGAAGTCTGCACTCTGATGAACCAGTCTCATGTGTTCCGTTGCCGATGATGCAAGTAGGGGTGCAGCTGTGGTCTTCAGGAGGATCTGGCGTGCCGCATTTTGGACAGAGACATATTGTCACATTAGGGCAGACATCTTGACGATGGCCAAGCTGCCGACACCTCGCACACGCCTCCACTTTTTGCCGATATGGTCGGCAGCGGAGGTCTGTGCGGAGGTAATCAATATATAAGGGGACCTTTGAGCCTTCGAAAGTGACCAGGGTGGAGTCCGTGGAGCCCATTCTTCGAGCAGCTAGGATCTTGATTGTTGGATTAGAGTCTCGAAGTTTAACCAACACGTTCCCCTCCACCAGGGAGGCCGGCAGCTTGATGATGCCCCTACACGAATTTTTGGGGTCTGCCACGTGCGTGGAGACCTCGTAGCTCTTGTCCATGATGGTGAGGGTGGCAATCTTCAAGTAGCGATCAGCTCTGTCCATGCAGGGGGTGCTTATGATGATTGTGTTGTTAATCTCGTTGGCCCAGAGGCGATCTAGCGATGTTGCAGCCGCGGAGAGGCCTGTGGACTTGATAACGATGTCACGGAGAGAGACTGGGTGTATGTTAGCGCAGTTGACACCACCATGCACACGAAGAATGATTTTGTATTCAGCGGCAGGGAGTGGAGGAGGACGAGGCAGATTGTGGCTTACTTGCGGCCGAGTTTTGAGGGTGCTTGGCGAAGTGGGCGAAGGCCTCTTGGTGTCAGAGTAAACAAATTTCTCACGCCAATCGATGATCTCTTCTGGAGTCATGTCGACAGCATCGACGACGTCGTCTTGGCTCATGCCTGCTGCAGCTGCTACCACCGACGCACACTGCCGGCTCTGCACGGCAGGGGCGCGGGGGTGCGGATGTTGCGAAGAATCAGCGATGAATTTAAGATGGCAGGTCCGATTTCCGCTGAAGAGGTGTCGTTCGACAGCGGAAGACCTACAGCACCAGTGGTCCAAAAATCACAAAAGTCGAGGCAATAATTTGGACACAGCACAAGAAAAAAGACGGAGCCGATGCATCACCTATTGTAGAAACACTCTTGGCGCAAGCACTGAAGTTTGCACTTGTGTTGCCATTACATACACGCCTTTTGTCAACTACAGCGATGGTCCTTGAAGCGGCGGGTATTGCAAGATTGCTGATCTTACGAACGGTATTGACTTTGTGAATAGGCTTTTTTCGTAAGATTTTTGTTACGCCAAAATTCGTCCGTAAGTTCGCTTGAATTCCCCGCTCATCGTCAACTTTGCCGCAAAAACCCAAGGCACCTTGAATGTAAAATACGTATGCCTCTGCTGCCATCTGCGCGCAGGATGCCACTTACGTTTTGTCAACAAGCTGGAGACGACAGAAGTTGCGAAGATTTCGCGGATCTTCAACTTGAATACTGATACGGAACAGCCGCCACAGTGTGACTGCACTGAAGAGGAGGAAGACGACGTGTTCCCGCTTGATATATAGCGTCACCATCTTGGCCTCGTTGACTTCCGTGTAAATAAATTGTAAATAGCCTTGCGCATCAGCTACACGCAACATTATTTGGTGGAGGTGGGCGTTCCCCGTACCCGTCATGGAGCTTCGCAACGGTCGCAACGACGACGATGCAACTTCGGCTCCTGCTGGTGGCATTTCATATATGTAAACGTCTACACCTGCAGCCGCAACCTACGTTACCATTTCTCCCCCCTCTGGTTCCTGGTGTTTTGACCGGGGTCAGCAGTCCTGATGTTGAATACTGGCTCCACTTGTACGAACGTGTCAGCACCAGAACCAGGGGCGATCCGATTATTATACTTGCCAACGTTCTTTTCTACCTCGACAGCACTCCACTGGCATGGTAGAGCACTGGACGGGCCAATTTTTTCAGCCCGGGCCCGTTTTTACCTTGGGCTGCCCGCCTGAACCCAACAAAAAGTTTTATAGCGAGACCCGGGCCCGGCCCGGGCCCGGAATTAATCTACGTTACCCGGTGAGCCCGACCCGCCACCCCTTTCCCTAAGGCCCGAACCCGGCCCGAGACTGGAAAACAACACCGAGTGGCATTAGAAAAAATAAATAAAGAAGAGAATGAAAGGAATTTATTATTAAGGCATAAATACATGTCAAATGCAACTATGAACACAATTTGAGCGGTTTGAACGCAAATAACAGCGCGCGAAGTCGTACGAATGACCCTGCCGAGGAGTATCGCCAGCAGTGTCCAACGGCGCGACCTTGATGTGGCCCAATGCAATTCTGTCGCAGCGCCGCCACAGTATTTTTCCACGTCGGTCACCTCACTGCAAAACATGCGCCGTCCCAGCCGCTCGTCCCAATCAACCGTATTCTAGCACACTATATCCGTAGCGCAGTCTCCAGTCGTGAGCGCAGCGCATGGATGGAGTAAATGGAGAAAGAAAGCTTCTCGTTGCTCCATGGTGCAGCGTACTGCGCTGCTGCAAGGCGGCCGGATAAGATCTTGCATGCAATCATGGATGGACGCAGTGCCATATTTCAGCCGCGTGATGAATTATCTTCTCTTACCAGTCATCGTTTTACCAATTCGCCTTTGAAGAATCAGCAAGTCACGAACGTGCTTGCACCGCGCTCAAAGCATTAATTACATTGATTTAGGTAAGGAATACAATGACATCCTTTGGTTTGAGGTGACTTCGGTCTTTCTGGACTTTTACATTCTGTTAAAACAGCGCAAAATACGACGGAATAAGAAAAGGGAAGTACACAGTAGTAGCCCTGCCAGCTTCCACCGGCGCCGGGGCAACAGATTTTTCAGCGTCACGAGGCGCGACGATAACTCGCTGCACGTTACATGCACACCACCAGAAAGTCCGAGCCCGGCCCCGGCCTGGGTCAAATTACCAGAGCCTGGCCCGGACCCGGGTCAAAAAGCACATGCTGCTGTGAAAAAACTGCCCTACCCGGCGCGGCCCGGCCCACGGGCCGAGTCGGGCCCAGGCTTTCAGGTAAGCGCGAGCCCGTGCATTTCTCTAGGGCATGGTTCCTGACTAACGAAGCGGAGATCTTGTGCTGGGACCTCTTCAGAGAGCGGCTCCGAGACCTTTTTCGCACTTCGTTTGGTCGTCAACTCAATGCCAAGAGGCCCTTGTGACACGGTACAGACGTCGACCAAGTCCTGCGTGTCGTACATTCTCGGTGTCTTGGCTTTTTGTACGAAGGCCGACCCGAACATGTCGAAGGAAGGTAAGGTTAATCACGTCCTCGAATGCATTGCTGATAGCGCCTTCAATTTATTGGTGTTTACCAACTTCACCAGCATTGATACGATCCTGATGGAGTGCCGCTGTCTCGAACATGCTAAAAGCCACCGGGTAGCCCAACACATCACACGACTTCTCAACAGAGCTGCTACGTCATCTGGTGACGACCTCTTCCACCAGCCTTCACAATGGGACAACCTAACCCGCATCATTCGTCGTGAGGTCGAAGCAGCACAACAGGCGGCCCCTTCATTCCAGTCATCTGATCTTTCTCCGGCGACGATCTCTTTGATACAGGCTCTCGTCCGGCAAGAGTTGTCTAACGTCGGCCTACACTCTGTTCCTTCCGGGCGTTCGGAACCTCTTTCCCCACGCACCTTCCCACCTCGCTCCTCTTCCTCCTCGTATGGACGGCGAAACCCGTCCCAATGGCGCACGGTGGATGACAAACCGATCTTTTTTAACTGCGGACGCATTGGGCCCATCGCTCTACACGGCAGCAGGCCCTCGACTTCTCCGACATTCTATTCTTCTGACTACCACCCTCGTCCCTCTAGCTTCTCCTTTTCATTCGCTCCTTCTATGCCGGACCAATCGTCTGACCCTGTGACACCTCTGATGCGACCCCGCTACTCCAGCTCAACCTCTACCTCCCGCCGTCAACCTCGCTCGCCCCCGTCACGCCATGCTCCATCTCCGACCTATTCGGAGCGCCCCCGACCGGAAAACTAGACAGTGCTGCCACTGGAGAGGGAGCTGAATTGACGACATTAGCACGAAATCTTCGCTTGACCTCACCCACGAACCAGGATCTTTTGGACGTTCATGCTGAGAATGCTGCTGTGTGCGCGTTGATTGACACCGGGGCGCATGTGTCTTATGAGTGCTATTCTTGGCCGTCGGCTCAAGAAAGTTCTGACGCCTGCCCGGGCCGAGTTGTATGAGTGGCCGACGTAGGGACTGTCGCTATTGTTGGCATGCGCTCTGCCCGACTCACCATTGCTGAGAGACCCACCATCGTGCTCTTCACCGTCATTGAGCATTGCCCTCACGAACTCATTCTCGGTCTGGATTTTCGCGCCAGTCATTCTAACCTCATTGACTTTTCGGCCGGCCCACTTTGCCTTGACTTGCCTCTTCTTGCCGACCCTGTGGACCCACCTCTAAGCCGTTTATTCTGCGCACATTTTATACTCCTACCGCCCAAATCTGTGATACACGTCGACTTGTTTTCCACACCAGCTGTACCTGATGGCAATTACATGGTCGCCCTAATTTCGGCCGTTAAGCTTACACATGCTCTTACCGCTCCGCACACTGTGCTGGCAATTATGGCAGACGGCGTAACTTTCGCGCTACCCGCGCAAGTCATGCTACAGGGGATCTCATTGACTGTAATTAGCGCTCTGTAGAATGATCAGGTCGAGCCTTTCACAGTCGGAGATTGTGACAGCTCAGCCCATACCGTGACGTCATTCCACGGCAGTGGCGTCGACACTGAGAAAATAGTTTCCTCTGATCTTAAACCTGCTCAAGCTGAAGCACTATTCCGCGTTCTTGAAGGCTAACGCGACATTTTTGACTGTGCTAATCTTCCCTTAGGTCAAACGTCCCCTTAGGTCAAACGTCAAATGCCTTGTTCATGAATTTATAAACAGATGAGTGGTGCGCTACCGAGTCAAAAGGTAATATTTCTTTATTTGAGAGTAGCTTACGACACGTAGTTGTCGCTGACGCAATCAGATAAGTCGAGCCAGTCCTCAATGCCATCGTAATCGAAAAACACGTCCATAACACAGCAAGGAGACAAAGGCAAGATCTAGTGATAGAGATGGTAGCAATGTCGGTGTTCCTTCTCCAGAAGGCATGGTGGCAACTGCGATGAAGCGCCCGCTACGGCGCTCACTGGTGGGCAAAGGGAACCGCGCTAATGTCCACCACACTGTTGCGGGCACAGTAGAAAATGTGTGGTTTTAGAACCTAGATACACTAAGGGGCAAGACTCTACAATAAATGGCGGACAGCGCGAACTCTCAGGAGCCCCGTCCTCATCGTCGTCTTCCTTACAGTGACGGGTCGTCTCTTTACACTTCTGTAGCCTTGTATATTTATATCATGCCGGGCGCATTGTGAATTCACGTTGTGCTACAAAAAATTCAAATCCGAAATTGGGGGCTGCGTGAAATTTGTGAGCGAGTGCACGGTATGTCACTCACTTTTCAGCTTAGGGAAATATAGGATGTGCAAGGCAGTGCGGCTACCCAATGATAAACAGTTGCCGTGTTTGCCAGACGCGCCACTCATTTTTCTTTATTTTTTTAGATAGCTGCATGTGCCGGTTAAGAGACGATGCTTAAGTATAAAGCAAGTTTCCTCTGTTTTTTTTTCAGATATTTATAAATGTTGCACGGTGTAGATAAGTACATTGCAGTTGGGTACAGGCCGCTTGTGGTCGCTGTTAATTACCATTCGCTTAGGTGACGGCATTCATTTGTTGCACCAGTATCATTGTATGAAGACGTGGTGATTCGACCTTTTTTTTTCCTAGCGTGTTTCGTGGCATTCGTGCTTTACGGTAGGCTGAATTATCGCAAGCATTTGTTTTCCAGAACCGCTACAAGTTAAATTACCTGCTATGGTGACTTTGCTGAGCGTATGGAATAATGTTTCTGTCACAGAGTTGCCTGCAAATGGCCGAGTTAAGAACTAGAAGTGCCTCGACCTCTGTGCCAGTAGCTAGCAGCGTAAGCCCAGTTCTGTGTCCGCATGATTGCACACAACGCATCCTAGGGACCGTCACACTCTTCCACTGGTGCGCATCGAGGTTGAAAAAAAATTACTTGCACAATACCAACTTTATTTACCACATATGCCGCCATAAATGTTCAAACCACTTCGTGGCAAATCACTAACCTTTATCGCTTTAGCTTCAGGTTACATCTTATTTGAAGCATCATTTAGGAATATTGGTCGAAGCTCCTCCGCACTTCCGGCCATGAGACCGGTTGAAGTATGCCTTTTAGTCAAACTTTATATTCGGTACGAAAGTCTCGCGAAAACGCTAGACCTTCAGAAAGCAAATGTATGGGCGGCTGGGAGCAGGGAACGAATTGTGTGAATTCGGACCTCATTTCTCTCTCCCGAGCATCCCTAGCAATCTATAGTGCTATCGGTGCCGTGCGCACCCCCCTAATACTTTCTTTTCTTCTGATCTTAGCTACTGCAAGAAAAGGAATATATTGCGGTAAGCCGTGGAAAATACGTGGACGCGGATTACCCCACGTGCGTGCGGTCTCATGTCCATGATATCACCAAATCTGGAGCGAAACACGCCTTGAGCTATTTTCCGCAGCAGGTAAAGGTAGGTGGCTTTATTATTCTAAGCTATCACGATTTCTAGTTCTTGCGTTATGCACAAAATTTCCTATCGTTATCATGAGCCTATGTTCCTCCAAGAAATATTCTCCTTTTCAGCAATAAAGGTGCCCTTGAGAAACCTAAACTATATATATATATATATATATGCAGGTCCCTACGTACTTCGGGAGTCGAAGTTATGCGTAATCGTTGGCAGGTAGCTGGCAATGACGTCAAAAAAGTGGTGGTTTGCCTCGACCAGCTCTTTGAGTATTTCGATGAGTTCGAGCAGGTGTTCATTGTGGACCTCGTACATGCTGAGGATGAGAGAGAGTGGGCTTGCTTAACTGTTCGATAATTTCGAACCCATTCCGCTTCCTCTCAAACACGAGCCTATACCCAGCGGCTGAAGTTGGTAGACAGTGCCAGCACCGTGGCGTAGTAGGCAAGATATAGATACACTCAAAACGCAAGGAATTGGCAAAAATTGCTTCGCATTAAAAAAAGAACTTCGCGCTGAATTATGCCATAATTTCTGTATTTTAAGAGTGGCAAAACTTGCGCCCGCAACCGATGGCGCGCATGATGAACTGGCTCGAGAGAATAGCAACGTAAAGCTATTCCAGAATTTTCTATTCCAATTCTTCTGAAATCAGCCCTCCATGATTGGTCGGAAAATTTTCGGGCCACCCCCAACTTCGTCTGCTGGTCACGCGACGCAACGAATACCGCTATAGCTCCCTATCTGATATGACGTGTACACAGTGATAAGGCATGATTAAAACCAAAAAAAGAACATTATTCATGATTCGACGCCTTTTCGCCATTAGCCATCTGCTGTTGGTCAAAAGTTTTCGGCCTGCGGCCACTTCACCTGTCTGCCACGCGACGCCACAAAACCGCGAAAACTCACGGCGTTAAAGTGACGTGTACGCGTTGAGGATGCATTATTATGCTCAAAAAAGTTGAATTTTATTTTAAATAGCCAGATAAGGCCCCGTTCCAAAAGTATTAGAAAATGGCTGCCTGCCGCTCGCTCAGGCACTCGCTACTTGTACCTGCTGGTGACCGCAGATTTAATTGCGTATAACAAACCTTTTTGCGTGGCAGTAAAACGTTATTGATCATTTTCGGCAAGTATACGACATCGCTCTTCCAACTCAACCTTGCTGAGGATCTGTTTACGCGGCATTCTTAACCTCCGTTGAAGGCCGCCGCGATTTTCGACCAGCCACCGCAAGCCAAGTGAGAGGAAGTGGACCATTCACAGACACCGGTACCACCCTCCTCATCCGATTATCTATTTTCACTGTGCTGGCTCAGCTTCATCGAAACCCTCTCCACTTGAGCGTGCTCCTCGCCTCTCGTCACTCAATTAAGTAAGAAAAACCGCCCAGTGAAGTCAATGTCATTCGTTTTAAAACCGAACTTAGGTGACCTCTTATGAACGTGGAGGGCGTTTGATTGGGCTGTTTAAACAGCGCTGCGGGTGGCCGCCTGACGCTTGCGTCGTCAGTTACGTAAATTTGAAATCAGGAGATTGGAATAAAAACAGATTGGAATAGTTTTACGTTATAGCGCCCTACGTGTAAGTAATTGGGGATGGTGCATTTTTCTGAGAAATTTTGGCGGTGCCGCTTACCCCAGTGTATACGTCTTATTTGTAACCAATCAGAACATTTTGGAGACAAACAACTTGATGAAATCTTCATCATCAACAGCCTATATTTATGTCCACTGCCGGACGAAGGCCTCTCCCTGTGATCTCCAATTACCCATGTCTTGTGCTACCTGATTCCAACTTGCGCCTGCAAATTTCCGTACTTCATCACTCCACCTAGGTTTCTGCCGACCTCGACTGCGCTTCCCTTCTCTTGGTATCCATTCTGTAACTCTAATGGTCCACCGGTTATCCATCCTATGCATTACATGGCCTGCCCAGCTCCATTTTTTCCGCTTAATGTCAACTAGAATATCCGCTATCGCCGTTTGTTCTCTGATCCACACCACTCTCTTCCTGTTCTTCCTGTCTCTTAACGTTACTCCTAAGATTTTTTGTTCCATCGCTCTTTGTGCGGTCCTTAACTTCTTCTCGAGCTTCTTTGTTAACCTCCAAGTTTCTGCCCCATATGTTAGCACCGGTAGAATGCAATGATTGTACACTTTTCTTTTCAACGACAGTGGTAAGCTCCTAGTCAGGATTTGGCAATGCCTGCCGTATGCACTCCAACCCAATTTTATTCGTCTGTAAATTTCTTTCTCATTATCAGGATTCACTGTGAGTAAGTGACTTAGATAAACGTAGTACTTTACAGGCTCTAGAGGCTGACTGGCAATCCTTAATTATTGTTCCCTTGACAGGCTATTGAACATTATGTCCATCTTTTCTATATAATCTTCAACCCCTCTCTAACACTTTCTCGACCCGCCGTGGTTGCTCAGTGGCTATGGTGTTGGGCTGCTGAGCACGACGTCGCGGGATTGAATCCCGGCCACGGCGGCCGCATTTTGATGGGGGCGAAATGCGAAAACACCAGTGTACTTAGATTTAGGTGCACGTTAAAGAACCCCAGGTGGTCCAAATTTCCGGAGTTCCCCACTACGGCGTGCCTCATAATCAGATCGTGGTTTTGGCACCTAAAAACCCATAATATTTTTTATTCAACTTTCTCGGTTACGGTCCCCAATCATTGGCTGTAATTCGTCCCCATTGTTGCTGAATAGGACAATGTCATCTGTAAAGCGAAGGTTGCTGAGATATTCACCGTTGATCTTCGCTCCTAAGCTTTCCTAGTTTAAGAGCTTGAATACTTCTTCTAAGCATGCAGTGAATAGTACTGGAGGGATTGTGTCTCCTTGCTTGACCCCTTTCTTGATAGGTATCTTTCTACTTTTCTTGTGGAGAACCAAGGTTGCTGTGCAATCTTAGTAGATATTCGCCAAGATATTCAGGTATGCCTCCTGTACTCCTTGCTTACGCAATGCCTCTGTGACTGCTGGTATCTCTACAGAATCAAATGCTTCCTAATAATCATTGAAAGCCACATAGAGAGGTGAATCGTACTCCGCAGGTTTCTCTATTACCTAATTAATGACATGGATATGATCCATCGTAGAATATCCCTTCCTGAAGCCAACCTGTTCTCTTGGTTGGCTGAAGTGAAGTGTTGCCTTGAGTCTATTTGAAATTACCTTGGTGAATATTTTATACAATACTGAAAGCAAGATAATGTGTCTATAATTCTTCAATTGTTTAACGTATTCCTTCGTAGGGATGAGTTTAATGTTGGCGTTCTTCCAGCTTTCTGGTACTTGATGAAAGACCTGGGCTATTTCTAACATTTTGTTCGGGGTGCATATATTTAAAGAGGGCTGGATAGGACCTAGGTGATCAGCTATAACTGTCTTTACCTTTGTAGCTTTTTTTTAAGGTAAACTGGTTAAAACCCCTTTAGGCTGTATTTAACACGCGCCAACTATATTTTGGTAATATCGGTACAAAAATATTGATGTATTTTTTAACAATACGCTGAGTTTTCTGAACTTTTTTCTAGCTGGAACATCATTTGAATAAAAATTGTTTAGATAAACAGCTCCTCATTTTTCTTGTTCTAGTGGTACTGGCTTTTGTTCGGAACAAAATAAAAAAGTGTTCGTGACCAATCTTTTTTGGGGAAAATTGACATCTCAAAGACTTAAATTTTAAATCTTTTTTAGATGTAAGTGTTAATAACAAAGGAACCTTGTGGTGGCAAGACGTTTTATTTCTTTGAGTAGGTGTCAGAAGCACTTAGGGACAATTCACCAACACGTTTTTGGAATTTTCAGTGGCTTTGGAGAAAATGTACACTTTGTCAGCAGAAGTGGTGCTTTGGGAAAACCTGTCCTGAAGTTTCAGTCTGTGACAAGTTGGGCTAAACCGCTCCTCATGCGTAGTCTTGTGCGATTGTTTTCTTGATTTCTTTTTAATATCCTTCTTTTACTCCCCGTGATAGTTATAACTTTCATGATTTCAGTAGAAGCTTGAATTCTGCCTTTCCGACGCTGTCCTGGTGCATCCTTTTTTGACGTTTCTTTGGAATTGTTGCCTTCACTGAAGTAACTAATCGCACCATAAACAGGACCATTCAGTCTGGATGATGCAACAAGTTCGGTTGTGGGGCACCTACACCAAATCAAGTGCTTGCGCTGGAAACATCGCTACAATTATGAAACCTTTGGGCAGTATACTAACCACTGAAAGCGGCAAAGTAACTACAGACATTAGATTTCTGCCTGATCATACCAGTAAAAGATTTATAAAACTTCAAATCAAGAATAAGAAAGCAAACGCCACACCGCTGCGCATCGCAAGAAATTGCGTATCGACTTGGCACTGTAACGGAGGAGAAGCGTGCTTGGCTATCTACCGGTGGGCATCTGAGGATGTAACTTGGTACAAACATTTCCAAAGTGTGGTGGGATAATTTGGCATTATATTAGAGAAAAGCATTTCTAGTCCATTTTGCTATCCATGCGTTAGCCTTTGTTAGTAAGTGACACAGATACGTGATTACTGCCATAACACACGGAACAAAGATACTGTTATGAGCCACAGATACTGCGGACGAAGAAATTGTATAGACGGTTTCATCCAGCGCCACCGCGCTCTGGCAACGCTGTGCGCCGGCATCCGGCGCCCCTAGGAAACTTCCGGTAGCCGTTCCTTTTGCTCGTTTTTGCTGTATTTGTTCGCTCGCGCGCTTGCCCTGCGCATATTCGGTGCTATTTTTTGGATGTATCGATATAAGTGCGACTTGTGGCATTCAGTGTGCTGCGTGACGGCGAGTATCTCTTGGAGCATCGAATGTTTTCATTACGTTTACTCGTCAACGGTGTTTTTCAAATCTGGGAGCCTACCAAGAGCTCCCAGATTTGCTCTGCTCACTTCATCCAGGGTACGTTACTACGTGGAGTAGCCGGACTGCTATAATGCTGAATAATAAAAGTGCTACTGCACGATTGTTCTGGCCGTATGTCGTGTAACTAACGCGAGAGCAGCTCGACTCTCGCCCCGAGTTTGCCGGCTCGTCCAGTTTCTTGCCTCGGCGTGGATCGCCATGCTACGAACATGAGTTAAAATTATTGTTTAGTGGGTGCCATGCTGCCGCAGTTTTATCTTAATGTTTTTCGTATCTGGGGCACAAGTGCACTTCTGCAGCTTTACTACCTAGGTACATGTGCGCATTGGTTTATCATGTTTAACGTCCCAACGCGACTCGGCCTATGACGGACGCCGCCGTGGAGGGCTCCGGATAATTTAGACCACATGTGGGTCTTTAACGTGCACTGACATCGCACAGTACGCGGACCTCTAGCATTTCGCCTCGATCGAAATGCGACAGCCGGGGCTCTAACGGCGTCTTTCGGGTCAGCAACCGGGCACCGTAGCCGCTGAGCCACCGCGGCGGCATGTGAGCATTCGTTGAATCGCAGAAAAGTTAGCGATTTCCGTGCATGCATGTAGGAAGTTTCGGCCACATTCTAAAAGCATTTACGAATTAACGGAGGCCAATTATGGACTGCAATCTCTTGCCCAACACTACAGGTTTCATTTTGTTGGAAGTGTGGTAAATTCGTGAGCATTTAAGTTAGTCCCATTTCAGTCGACCTAGGTTTCTTGCACTAAATTACTTTTGAGAATGTACAGTTATTTGTGAATGCATATTGAAAAGCAGAAACAAGGCATATGACGCAGAAAACATGCACATGTACACATGCACAGCTTACCACTTCATCCTCCATCTTGCTGCTATAAAAGTGCCATTGCGAAATGCAAAAGCACCCGTGTGCTTGTGTTGTAGGGCACGTTAAAGAACCCCAGGTGGTCAAAATTAATCCGGAACCCTCCACTACGGCGAGCCTCATAATCAGAACTGGTTTTGGCACGTAAAATCCCAGAAAGAAGAAAAAGTACCATTAAAGTGTTTCTAGTTTTCGTCAGTCCCACTACCTGCCTTGAAGAGAACAGCCTGCGTTTATTGCATGTCCTCACTAAGATGCTCTGCTTGTTGCTCCGGGGTTGTAACTGAGGAAAGGTGTTTGGAGCCCGGCGAAAACGAAAATCGCATGACATCATCGTCCAGCGGATCGGGCAGCTCTCTGCCTCTAAACATCAGCTTTTGGCGATACCGATCTTTTGCTTCGGTACTAAGCGCCTTAAAGTAGTCGCTCGTCATCTCGACAATATTCACGATGTAGAATCAGCTCATCACAGATTCCACCAAGCAGTGCAAACATCGACACGCCGGCCTCACGTCGCGCATGCCTTCAAACAACATAGCCGGAAGTGCTTCTAGCTCTCCTGCCGGGAGTTCCGATGGGGCAACCAATCAGCGGCAAGCGAGGTTTATTTGTAAACACTGAAACCGTCTATAGCAGACGGGAAAAAGGGCGAGCTGTTGCCCAAACCGCCACCTTTAATGTTGTGGCGCCATTGCCTGTTGCTTGTGTAGTATTGCCTATTAACCTTAACAAGAGAACAAATACAAATTAATACAAATTATCCTTAACAAGATTACAAATCCTTTACCGCAAATAGAAGGCAAATTTCACTCTTCCAATGGCTCAAGGTACATTTCTTTCATAGATCTTCGGTACGGCTATCAGATACTTTCCGTTGAAGAGACGGATTGCGAAAAGACCGCCTTCGTAACACCCGATGGGCTCTACCAATTTAAAGGCATGCGCTGTGGGTGGTGCAATGCTCCGGCAACATTTGAATGAAAGATGGACTCCCTCTTTCACGGGTTGAAGGAGTCGACTTGCCTATGTTACCTTGACGAAGCCATCATCTTTTCGCCTACATTGCCCAGTGATATACGACTATCGGCTACTTTGCAGCTATATTGCAACGCCCGGCTTCAACTGAACTCTCCAAAATGACGTTTTGGCCATCGAGGGGGATCCCCGTGCTTTGCCGCCTTGATGCTGAAAGTCTCTATTTTTTTATTTCTGTATCTTTTCAGAAACGGTGATGCTGCCGGTATCCGACCTAACCCTGAAAAAGTACGCCCCGTTCCCAACTTTCGTACGCCGCGCTCTTCGCAAGACGTCCGCTCGTTTTTTAGCCTCTGCTGTTACTTTTGTCGCTTTGTGAAAAACTTTGCAGAGACAACACGTCATCTCACATATTTTCTCAAGAAAAATGGTCTTTTACTTGGGCTCTTGCCCAAGCGTCTGCCTGTTCGTCGCTCATCGTGCTACTCAATACACCACCTGCAGGTGGCAATTCTTCGCCGCCTGTTTCAAAGTAAATGCTAATAAAAATACCATATTCACTATCATTATCATCATTATCATTCCACAACCGAATTTCTCGATGAAAAGAAGCTGACATTTTTTAAACATATATTGCTCCCGGAAGAAAAGAATTGCTTTTGGCGTCACCATCTAATATTGAGCATTAAGTTCCAAAAATATTACGAAACTTTAGATTGTTAGGAAGGTACTCTACAAGTGCATCGTCCAATACGTTTATTCCTCATTCATAACAGATTTAATGATGCAATCGGAAAATTGATCATGTACAATTACCTGATAAACAATGACACTGTCTACTGGAGCAATAAAGCTTTCGGTATTGTTTTTATTGCCTAGAACAGGCACCACCCAACTACTTGGATGGAGTGCCGGATTGGCGACCAGTGGCGGTGTCAAGGGCCGCACAATTACGAATTAAAGAACTGTAGCGACCACCAACGCGGCAGCGCGGAGCGCTATGGTCGGCGCTGCAAAGAGAAAAATGTAGAAGCGCAGCGTGTGCTCGAAGCTCAAGCTCGGCACGCGCAGTGTCGTTCCAAAAACTTGCCACGCTGGTCGTCGAAGCCACCGCTCGGCTCGCCGCCTTCGCCCTTCTGAGTAGGAACGACGGCACGGCTCGTACGGCCGCCGTCACGTCTCTCGTACAGTGGTGACCCGGGAGAACGCGCCTTCCACCGAGCGACGCGCTGCCATGGCCACCTGGCCGGAACCACAGTTCGACCTACCACTGCCGCCGTTCTCGTCCAGCTGCGTCGGCGCAAAGTTCAACCAGTTCGTGGCCGCTCTGGAGCTGAACCACATGTGGATCCAGGAGTTTAAGCACGCTGTACTCCTCGACGTCCTGCCGCTTGCTCTCTAGCTCCACCTCGGCGTTCCATCGCCTGGCCCGCGCCCATACGACGAACTGCGGCAGTCCGTCCTCAACTTCTACGGCACGGCCTACCGCCTTCTTCCAGAGGTTGACCACAAGGTACGCGATTATTTTCCGTCCCCACACCCTCACGGCTAGCACCAAGCGCGTCTGCTCCTGCGCTCGTATGCAATCGTTCTCAGGCGCCACCTCATTGCCCTTATCGCCACCGACGATGACACGTGGCAGCGGAGACATCGCCGACCCAACGCCGGTTCCCATGCCCTGCGCCGTCGGGTCTGGCGACAGCGACATCGCTCCTGCCATTCGGCCTCCTACCAAGCCTTCGCCGATTTGGCCACGCTGCCGGCTGAGCGAGCCTCCGAGTTAGCGCATGAGCCCTGCCCCGTGCCGACTCCGCTGCCTGCGACTTTGTCAACTGTCGCTACACCGCGGCACCTACCAGCCAGCGAGAGCGACGTAGCAGCAGCGGCGACCTTCTTCCCTGTCCTGCGCTCCCCATCCAACTTGCCGTTGGGCACTTCTAGCGACTACTCTGACAAGTCGGACGTTGGAGGCTGTGCACAATCGTCGCGCGACGAGGATAGGGCAGAAAGACTGGCCCCACGAGCTCGCGACGCGAGCCGTCATGCTGTCTTGCGCCCACCACCTCATCTTGTCCTTCGAGTTGTGCCCGCATTAGAGCTCGCCACGCACCATGACTCGGCAGCTGCTGCTGCGGCTCTCCCAGAATTTCGCAAACCCGCACCGGAGCCGTCATCGAGCGTCGTCCGACTACGCCTTCCTGGCCGTCTCGAGCGCCACTCACGTCCAAGGCCGCTGACCGTGGTAAGACCGAGACTCCGGCCCGCGCATTCCGGACCCTCTTCTCTTGACTCGAGCGGTGTCGCGCGCAGAGGTTTGCAGCTTGCGAGCTCTACCATGGGTCGCGCAAGACCTGCCAAGCGCGTGCTCAAGCTAAATCCATCAGAGCTCGCGCATCTGCGCGCACGTGACGATCGAGCTTGCGGCTTGTCGTGCCCACCAATGACTGCGCCCGGTCCCCATTCGTTCCGGCTGGCCTGCGTGTACTGCTGCAGAGGCGTCTGCCTTTACTTTCTCCGTGCCGGCATGTTGTGTACCGTGCGTCCGCACCGCCACTCGCAGCCTCGTCCACCGGAAGGACTTGCTAGTCCCCTTCGCCTCCAACGGAGTCGCTACTTGGACTGACCCTGGACCGTTTTGAAGCTTGCTCCTGGTATTTAATCTATCGCCGTTCTTTCTGGGCGGGGGCCCCTGTGGCGCCCACCAACGCCGCAGCGCGGAGCGCAATAGTCGGCGCTGCAAACAGAAAAAAAATAAAGAAGCGCAGCGCGTGCTCGAAGCGCAAGTTCGGCACGCGCAGTGTCGTTCCAAAAGCTTGCCACGCTGGTCGTCGCAGCCGCCGCTAGGCTCGCCGCCTTCGCTCTTCTGAGTAGGAACGACGGCAGGGCTCGTATATCCGCCATCACGTCCTCCTACAAAACCACTGAGTAAATAGGAACCATACTCGTCGTAACCAAAATATTTTAATAAAAAGAACCAACGTGCTTAACTCAAACAATTTCTTGCTATACTTAGATTGCCTTTCTAGTATAATGTTCTGGTATTCTGGTATTAATGGTGTTCGCAGTATCAACAAAGAAGAAACTAAAACAAAGTTTCTTAGCGAGGCGGGATTCGAACCCGGGTACCCACGGTCCGAAGGCGAGCGTCATAACCACTACGCTGTACACCCACACTTGCAGAATATGCACTTATGCATTGGGTTGTATCGACGATTGTAAAAGAAGTTGCTATGTGCGAGAGAAAGAGAAAATGAGAGCGAGAAAGAAAGAAAGAGAGAGAGAGAGAGACACAAAGACAGAATAAAAAGAGAGCGAGACGGGATTTGAACCCAGGTACTCACGTTCCAAAGGCGAGCGTCATACCCACTATGCTATTACACCCGCGCTTGTAGAGTCCCGCTGTTTCATCAGATTTCACAAGCGCAGAACTAGCTTAACATTTTTTTTCACTGTTATAATCTTCCTTTTTCCGTATAAAAAATTAAATTATGGGGTTTTACGTGTAAAAACCAGTTCTGATTATGAGGCACGCCGTAGTTGGGGACTCCGGAAATTTGGACCACCTGGGGTTCTTTAACGTGCACCTATATCTAAGTACATGGATGTGTTCGCATTTCGCCCCCATCGAAATGCGGCCGCCGTGGCCGAGATTTGATACCGCGACCTCGTGCTCAGCAGCCCAAAACTATAGCCACTGAGCAACCACGGCGGGTTCCTTTTACCGTAGAGTCTCCGTGGACATATCCATTTGAAAAAATAAGAAACATTGGCACCGCCGAGGAAACTTGTTCATATTTCCTAGCAACACGCAGTTGTGTTTCTTTACAGTCATTCTACCTACACCAAACAAATGACTTGTATATTTTGAGGTGGTCAAGGAAGAGTTTGCAATCTTTACAAATGGCCCTTTCTTTTACTTGCGTGTGATCACCATACCTCAGGTAATGAGTTGATGTTGTTTTGCGCATAGAGTTTATGTTTGAGTTGTGCATAAATGTAAGCCAGGTGGTGCAGAATTGTTAACAATTATATAGCGCTGTACAGAGAAGAGAGATCGACCGTGCAGTTTCCTTTTGATCTCTGTTCTACGTTTTGCGCTTTTTTATCCATTACAACGTTTACGTTTGACGAGCTGCAATGAAAGACAACTATAGGGCCCGTATGTAGAAGAGTAGATGATGAAAGTCAGGCATACAAACAAGCACTGAAGGAGGAACGTAAAGGACTACACGAATGCTGTCAACTGAAAGGTCGTTCAATGACTCAAGGTAGGAAGGTACAATACGTACATGTACGTACATGCTGAGGTTCAAATAGCGCTAACACGTCAATTATTGACACTTGCGCGCACTCACGAAACATAACTGTTTAGGCACGAAAATTTTTTGTTCAAGACATACGAAGGCTTACTCACGCACGCGCTACCGCTATTATTGATAACCAAGCCCCGACCATCAGGACAATTTATTTGCTGTTAAGTATGCACAAATTTATACTCTGCAAATGCTGGAGTACACTTCCAATTGCGACAGTATAACGAAAGGTGAGGGCATTTCGCTGGGTATCCAACGCTTATGCTCATTTATTCGGTGATTGATGCTACGACCTGTCTGCCCTAGACAAAAGCGACCGCAGTAAAACAAGGACATAATAAAATACGACATTACACATTATGCGAGCTTGGTAATTTGATTTACATAATTTGTCACGCATGATCTTTATGTGTATGGGCATACTTTATTAAAATAAGGCTTACAAATGTTGCATGACTTCGCATTTGGAAAATCATCTCATATTTCTTTTTCTGTTCTGAGTGATCGCAGCTATTCAGTCCTAATTGGTGAGTTTTGGGGGTATGGCATTTCTGAGCATCGATCATTTACCGTACCCGAAACCTCACTCCTTAGAAAGACTAGCTATATAAAAAGATGTTTTAAGATGCACGCAACCATTTCTGAAAGTCTCGTAAGTTAATTTTCTTGTAATAATTTACGAAGGCGCGTTGATTTTCTCGTGGGCTTGAACCTATTAACGCAGTTGAAAATTATTAGTTATTCGGGAAATTATTATAGTGAAGCCTTAAAAGTAACCTAGTCATCGCAGCTTTGAAGTGGGAGTAAAGAACAATCCGAGATCGATGTTTAAAGGTGCCTTTCTGTGTAAACTCTCTATTTACAAACTAACTTCATTGTATATTTCTGACACAGCATATATCGAGCATGAAGTATTCTCGAGCGCTTAGGAACTTTAATATTTACAATGACCTGGAGGTGAATCAAAAAGGATGAATGCAAAAAAGACAACGAGCGAACGCGTGCAAACGACGCAAGAAACAATATCGCCATGAGGTCGGAAAGAAAATACATCCTAACTACGATGCCTTTAAGCTTGTGGGTAAAAATTTTGGTGCGTGATCACTGACTACAGCGCAGGAAATATAACGCACGGTATCATCAGCATAGCACACGTCACAACAGATAAAAATTTGCTGTATAATCAAGCAAAAGCAGTTGATTAACAAAAATATAAATGTGATATATTTCTTGATGTCTCACGCCTGTTCGTTTCTCGCCTAAGAACGCCGAGCGCGCGCGTGCTCGCCGGTGCGAGGTGAGGAGTGCACCGGTGCTGCCACGGTGCTGCCACAAGTAGTGTAATTGCCTTACTGTAGGCTATTCTCAGCACTTCGACTGTTTTTCCACTGAATGTAGGGAATATGGTCACAGTGTTGCCAAACAGGGAAATTACCCTACTGTAGGTTCTTTTCGGTATTTTGACTGCTTCGAAAATCTTTGAGGCAAGTTTTCGACAGCATGTTGGGTAATTTCGTAAGCATAGTCATTTCCGATGGTGTTTTGAAGCCCTGGTAAAAGTCGGTAATATTACAAAATATCGTTAGCCGTGCGCTGATTTCAAGGATGTGACGAACCTATCATAATAGCTTTTTTCACTTGATCGACTCAAAAATACGTACGAATATAGAAAAATAGGATAGGTATAGACTTAACTTGCGCGAATTTGCCATCGATTATCGTGTTACCGGGCTGTTGACGTACAAATTGAGAATCTGTAAAATCCTGAAGCTGTAAAGAGAAAGCAAGCATCGTTTCACGACAATGTTACAGAAGTTCGTCCTACGCACCGAAATAGAAATTATTTACATCGATCCCACGCATCCACAAGTTTGCTGCCGTTATACAATGTCTGCTGGCACGAAGACTGCAAATGTTGCATAGTATCACGCATTGGAGCACAGAGGGAAACTGATGTGCAATACCTGCGTGTTCGCTGTCGGATATTTTACCATACTACTTCTCTCGAGTTCAGAAAACACCTGCTGCCTATGACCTATATATATATATATATATATATATATATATAGATATAGATATAGATATAGTGTTTGCACGAGGACATGTTCATAGCGGTCGCAACTTCTCTCATTGTGGAGGCCGGAGTAGCTGCCTGTTCAGCCCTTCAGATGCATTATCCTCCCTTTCAGCCCAACACCTGAAGAATGCGTGTACCACCGCCTTCGGAGGTGGTACACGAACAAAAGGAATTCATTTTGTCTCAATTTGAAAAAAGACATGTCGTCTTGGGATTGTACGTGGACTTTAGCAAAGCTTTCGATAACATTCAACACTCTACATTATTTAAGAAGCTACACTGCTATGGAATTCGTGGTCATGCGTTGGACTTGTTTAAAAGTTATTTGAAACATCGGAAACAGGTAGTTGAAATAAATCGTAACTGTTCGACGTTAAAGCCAATAACTAAAGGTGTGCCACAGGGAAGCATCCTTGGTCCTCTTCTGTTCATTGCCTTTATAAACGATTTAATACGCATTTATCCTGATGCTATGTATGTTCTATATGCTGATGATGTCAGCATATTTATTTCTGCTGCAAATAGCGAAATACTTCAGCAAAAGATGAACCAGATTCTTGCACAACTAAAAATATGGTCATGTTCCAATAATTTAGGTATAAACACTAGTAAAACAAAGGCGGTACTATTCAGACCAAAGAACAAACCGGCAAACGATAATTTACATCTTGTTTACGGCGATACCGAAATAGGGTTAGTAAATCATATAAAAATTCTAGGAGTCACATTTTCAAGTAATATGCTTTGGAACGAACATGTCAACGGCGTGTTGGAACAATTATCGCGGGTTGTGGGCATGGTACACCGTTGCAAAACAGTGTTACCATATAATGTAAAGCTTTTACTGTATAAATCACTTTTTTATTCACACCTTACCTATTGTTTTTTGGTATGGGGCACTACAACTTACACAAACCTACAAAAGTTATACTTGATGCAGAATAAATACATAAGAATACTTTCCAATTTGCCGTATGATGCCCACACGCGCGGCTTGTTTGAGCAGGCTGGGATATTACCCGTTCATAACATGTATGCATTTAAATTGACTGTAGCAATCAGACGCGAAGTCAAAGAAAGTAGACATTTTTTACATGACCTTTCCAACCTACAGCAAAACGTTACATCGCTTGACACACGAAGTAAAGAGACGTGGAAAGTAAAAACACCCAGAACAAATTACTCAGAAGGTAAACTATCGTACATTCTTCCCAAACTACTTAACAAATATGTGAAAGCCTGTGTTGATCCCTACAAGTGTACACTGCCTAAACTACGTGAGCTACATATGTTAGGAATCTAAGTTGCGTTACTGCTATGTATATCTTTTTGTTTTGTGAAAGCCTGTGTTGATCCCTACAAGTGTAGACTGCCTAAGCTACGTGAGCTACATATGTTAGGAATATAAGTTGCGTTACTGCTATGAATGTCTTTTTGTTTTTGTTTGACTAAAGTGTGCTATGCTTCTTGCCACTGCTGTATGTACTACACAAAGGTAGCTGCGGGCTCTTGTCAAGCTGCCTCTACAAAGAGCAGCTTTTACCCGCAGCTTTCCTGTCAGTGAACTGATGAAAATAAAGATTATTATTATTATTAATTGCGCTGGAGTTGTACATTCTCCTCAGTTACTTTACCAGCCGCGGGAAAGCCATTCTGCAAAGATACTCAACCACGTTATTCTTGCAATAGGGATGGCAAGTTTCCGGACATTTTGACTGGGAGGACAAAACCCGTTCTTTTCAGGTGTTTGGTTCAGGGCATTTTTCGATGATACTAGGAAAAGCTGAAGCTCCTGTAAAAAGCTTATATTTCTTATTCCAACAATAATATATATATATATATATATACCCTAAATGGATGCGATAATGACACAAAAAACACGAAGACGATAAAATGAACAACTTGTTCCCTTCAGCGGAAGATTGCGAATCTGGGTCCGAATTCACATAAACTTCTTACGCTAGAATTTTTCGTAAGAAAGAATTTTAGCCAAACCGGATGCCAAACATATCATTAACGAAGGCGGTCAGCCAATGGCAAACGAACATACGAAAGAAAAGCTTTGTGAATCTGGCCCATGGCAACTGAGAAAAAACGTCACTCATCGTCTGAGTTGCATTACAATCGATCACATGTGCTTCCACTTTCCTATTTGATTGTACGCAGATTTCTCAGACACGTTTACTTGTGGCCTGTACCTGAGCTTGTTATGAAAATTTACAAGAAAAAACCAGTTTCTTTCACAACGGGTAGATGGCAAAAGTATCTGGAAGAGTCTACAAGGCATTGGGTGTCAGCGGCTGATTAGTGCAACGGCCTTGGCCCCAGGTTCAGGGTTACACGTACATCACCGGATTTGCAGATGCCAATCTTGCGCCATAACACAGAGTGCGTCCTTTATTCTTCTACGTTTGAAAAATACGCTATGTTTTCAAAGCGAAAGTGAAAGCGTGTAAAGAAGACACCTGAAAACTGTGCTGATGTTTTCTTCGCGCCATCATCGCTTCTCGAATTGTACGCTGCACGGCAGAGAATAACAATTGTAACGGTGTAGTAATTTTTTCCCTTTCTCTGTGTTGAAAAAAAAGTTTTCTCAATCTTCCCAGCTTTTTCTTCAGCCCGTACATGTCTTTTCTAAAAATAAACGGCAGAGATGAAGCCATTATATAAGATGGCATGGAAGAATATCTCGGCATTGCATTTCAAAGCTCATACCATCTCTATCACACTTTAACGTCGAGGCTGAAAGGACCTTCTCTAGCTTCACCGGTGTCAAAACAAAAAAATAGGATTTGACTTGGAGAGGACTTTTCTGATTCTAGCCAAAGTCCCAACATCAGCTCTAGCTGGTGTTGGCTCTTTGGGATGGATCAGGGCTGACCAAGTCTGCTGCTGTATTGAAGCTAGGCTCAGGACGGGGTTGACGAAGTACAAAGAAAGCAGCTTTACACTAAGCAACTATTTACAACTTGCACTTACAACTTGCATAGAGCATAGTGCAGAAACCGTGTTCTCAAGAGAACGCACTGCGGAGGTTTTTCATGAAAGAACGGCGCGCGCGCGGGCCCACCGCCTTCGGAAGGACAGCCGCCTGCTGCCGGCCTGGCCGGAGGTGGTACACGAATTGTAGGCTAAAAAATCATAAATTCGCGCGTTTCACGTGCCAATATGCCTCTATGATTATGAGGCACGCCGGACTGGGGGACAACGGATAATTTTGACTACCTGAGATTCTTTACGTGCATCTAATGCGCGGTACACGAACGTCTCTTCATTCCGCCACCATCGAAATGCTGCCGCTGTGGCCTAAAATTTATCCCGCAACCTCGGGCTTAGCATAGAAGCGGCAAAACCACTGGGCGACTACGTTGGCTGTTGTACTTTGGAGACCCCTGGTTCAAAGCATGACAATATTGACCAACGCATAAATGCGAAAAGAAACCTAGACTATGGGGCGCTGTGATTTCCGTTTGATGGTCAATATTCTGTTTATGCACTATTCTGTTGCGGAATTACATCATAAAGGATTTATTTAGGGCAGCGTCTGCCTCAGCGCTGCGAACATATATTTTTACTTCTTCATAATCTGTGCATATATTGACATGTTCTAAAATACTTAACGTGTGCAAATATTCTGTACGCATTCTGCACATATTTATAAAATTTAATTTGCTGGTATATTTAGTAAATCACATAGATCATGCTTCTAGTTTAATATTTTTCAATACCAACTAGGGAATCGTACATTATATACGCTTGCATTTTTCCATCATTTGTAATATTAAGCAGTCTAATGTTATGTCTTGTAGCCGCGAACTCCTGCATGTCACTAAATGTAAGGATCGTTTGCTCCAGTCCCTAAAAATTGTTACAAAATGTCAGTTACCTTCAGGTACATCTTAAGCCATACGACTGCAATTTTACTATATTTTGTAAATTAATCTACAATCATCACTTCACCTTTCGTGACGAACAAACTAACGTTCTTACTTTCTTGCTTTAAGGGCATAACGCTTAAGACAAGGGAATCAATACGCTGACAGCGTTATTTCTTGTGCTTAGGATAAATTCGCTAAATTTAACAACCTTAATTCACTAATTGACATTATTATGATCTATTAGTCATCGTAAAATAGCTTCATGCAATGGAAAATCACTTATTTTACACCAAGTGATACAACGCCACGTCGATATATTATCAAAAAGTGCAGTGCCATATAAGGTGAGACCATGCTGTTGTAATAGTATCAAAATTATCACAATTTCAGCTATCACGCTTTTGTGATATATGAACGTCAAATCTAGTTCCTCTTCGTTTGCAATATCATCCGTAGTGTTCTATCTGTGGACACATTTTCATTGGATATCATGTAAACTATAATGCCACTTGCCTGTAATTAATATTTGCTACGCGAACACAAAGGAAAAATAATAAGAAAGGATTCGATGGAAAGAGCGAGCTTTGTACGTCTACCAGTCTTCGGACAAACTAATGGAAAAGCAGAAACAAGCCGTATAGAAACGAAAACGTTAAGCGACTACAAATGTCATAAATATAAAGGTTTTGACGTAATTAAAAGCAATATGATATGGAAGAGATTGACACTAGTGTACTTAACGTTGAAATAAAGTGCATGAATAGATTAGTGTTGAAAAGGCGCAACCACTAAGTATGACCATAATGGCCAAAACATTATTTCACACTGGGTCCCTCAGAAACTCAATGAGACATCGCGATACTTGAGCTCCGAGCAGGAGAGTTACACATGTTAGTTTGCAAATGTTTAATTGTTTCTATTAGAGCAGCGACCGTCCGTATGATTGATGCATAGTAGGGTAATCTTTGATGGGTGACGTACGTTCTTTCATTTTTGTCAACAGTTCTTTTACATTAGGTAGGTTAAAGACAGTAAAATTTACTGATTCCCATTGCTTTAATTGCAGGGATCAAAAATACAGAGAGAACGAATTTACCGGTGAGTGTCGTTACATTTCCATTTAGCCCGATGCTCTTTCCTGTTAATTTGAAGCTTTTTTTTTTTGTCTTTCTCCACGAGGAATCGCGTGCGGCGATTTCTCGGCATGCAATATTGCCAGATCTCATATGAACTATTATAAAATCAGCGCGTTGGAGCGCCCGCTGGTGCTACTGTGTTTTTCGCTGTGCATGTTTTGCCTATCCCGAAGTAAGTGCGAAAGCAAGCTCTGTTATTGTGAGATCATGCTCAGATGGAAGATTAAGGTGAAATGGAAGAAAATGACATGTGTGCCTTTTAACAGGGCAGCTGTTTAACCTGGGCGTTTGCCGTCACATGTAACGCCAAAATGTGGGCCGATCCTGATGGTTGTGCAGAAAGGGTCCGAGCGCAATGGCACATTCATCCCTGTGAACTAGCGAAGCTGTTTAAGCTCGAGGATGGTACGTCGAGTGTGCGCCACAAATCCTCCGCCTTGCGATGACGTCACGATGCGTCACCTAGCAATGCTTCGCCCCAGCTGCGCCGACCGCGCCGAGCCTCGCTACAGCTGCGTGAGCCGTGAAGTCATCGCGCGCGCCCCAACGCTTCGCCTTAGCTTTGCCGAGCCATGACGTCACCGCTCCGTGCGGAGTAATGGCCGCAGCTGCACAGAGGCGGAGCTAAGCCATGATGTCTCTGCGCCGACCCAAGGGATATACAGATCCGCTTCGCTGCCGTGTTGACTCAAAAGCGTCGCCATCTCCGCGCTGAGCACACCACCGGGAAGATGGGGAAGCCGAAGAAGAGCGTCACTCCCGAAGAAGAGGAAGCGCTGCGTGGAAGCCGCCGCTCCGCTACTCGAGAGCGAGTGAGAAAACTTCGTTCCGATCCCGAGTATCACGCCGCCGAAGTGGCGGCGAGACGTCGGCGATTCGCAGAAGTTCCGAGGTTACGACCCCGCGAAACAAAGCAAAAGCATTTGAGCGTCCAGAAGCGTCCAGATATTATAATGACGAAGTTTTCATTGCTCCTTGCGCAAAACGTGGCCGAGTCTCGAAGCATAACATCGCAAAAGCTTGGCCGAACTGAGATAAAGCTAGGTCACGTCGCAAGCTTCGCTGTTTGCCCAGTCTTCGCACCACTAGTGTGAAGCTGCCCCAATTTTTTTTAATGCGCCAGCACAAACAATCCAGTTGACTATTATTTCAAGTTTAAGCAACTTGCGACAATGCCGAAGGTTGTACAATCAAAGGTTGTGACTTGGAAGGTTGATTTTTGATACCACTGCACGATAATTGTTCTCGAAACAGTTTTAACGTGGTTCGTAACTGTATTCGATATTGCAGAGAGTGCAATGCAAAGCCTGAGTGGGCGGATCCTGATAACGCTGTTACATTACAGTCGGTCATAAGTAGCATGCGATACTATATGTTGTTTTTCTGTGTGGTTGCCGTCGATGGCTCGCCAAGTAAACGTGGAGTCACGCCTTCCACGGAGATCTCGTGCGGAGAGAGAACGGTCGCAGAGCAGCTGTGACGTTATCGTGGCGAAATTGAGAGAGGAAACACTTCCGTATTTACGCTGATTTCCGCGTCACAAGTGGCGTTTCACTCACTCACGTGTCCACTAGTGCTTCGTAGAAAACTGCGTTCGAAGAATAATACCCCAAGGCTACTGCGTAATATATTCTGGTTATCTTGAAATAATTGAAAGTTGGAGCAATAGAACACAATATCGGTTGAGTTCAGTAAATTGCATCATGAGGGAGGGAACGGAGGTGTACCGGAACAGAGACTTATCGTGAACAGTTTTATAAGCCTGCAACCTGATCTTCTATTGAAAGGGTTAGGAGCAGATACGTCTGGCATTACTCATCAACTGAAAGGTTAGTGAAATATCGCTGGTACGAACAAGCTTCAAGACTTCAGCAGATAATTTAGCTGGAGAGACAGATGTGCCCAGGAAGGAAACAAAAGACGCGATATAGCGCTTCAAATGGAAAAATATTGTCATTGAAATGTGGTAAATGACTGAATGCCCAAGGAACACAGTAAAGGGATTCTTTCAGTAGTGTTAAGATTACAAATAAACTGCGATAATTTTGCGTAATTAGGCGCCATCAGATCCTACGCTGCGTGTACCCGTATTTATATGCAGCCTTGCCATAGCGTGTATAATATGGTGCTTGTTGTCCTGGGATCCTTTGCGGGTACCTAAGTTTAGGTATACAATTTATTCATTTCGACCAAGGTTCCCAAGTGTCGAACCAGCGACCCTGTGGTTAGTAGAATGCCAGAGCCACTGAACCACCCAGTGGGTAGTACTGCCCCTATGATGGGATTTAAGCTGAAGAGCAAGTTCGGGGTTTTCGTACACTGCGTATTTATAGCCACCAACATTATCCTTAGCCAATATACGTCAAGTGCAGGATAAAGGTCTTTCGCAGCGATCTTCGGTTACCACGGTCTTGCGCCGGCTAATCATAGCATATGCCTGGAAATTGCCTAGCTTCAGCAAGCAACCTGATTTTCTGCAATACTCAGCTGCACTTTCATTATCTTGACACTCGTTTTGTAACAGATCGCCGGTTATATGCACTACGTCCTCCAGTAGCACGACCTGTCGAGCTACACTTTCCCCGCAAGTGCGCCTGCGTAAGCAGGTGTTTGGTGTGCTGCGATACCACGTTCCCTTGCGTTGCCGTTGGAAGTAAATGGAAGAGAAAAGAAGACAGGGAAAGTTAAAAGTGAGGGAGAAAGTGAAGCAGAGGCCGAAGAGAGAGGTGTGTTGCCTCCACCTCCACCTTAATGATCCGAACACCCGGCATCGGCTCAAGCCCCAGGATACTCCTTTCTCCAAACACACCTAAGCCGCACAAGACAACGCATAAGGAACATGGTGCTGCAAATTGAACCCTCGGTTTTCCTCGCCGGAACCTAGGACTTGCTCTCCCATCAGTAAAATTATTAGCTTTCACTACATATGTCTGCCTCATGTTAGATATGCATGCTTTGTCTGGGATACTCATCGGTATGTCACAACCTTTCAAATACACTTAATTCAGCTCAAAACCGTGCAGCCCGGTTTATTTAATCGGAATATTCTTATCATGCAAGCGTTTCTAAACTAAATGCCAATGCCGGTCTAGCTAATCTAGAATCACGACGTCGTATTTCCATACTATGTTTCTTTCACAAATTCTATCATTCACCCCTTCTAATTTCAGCTATATTACCAGTTCATCGTCAGTGCAGCCGCATTAACCACCGAAAATCCGTGTATTGTCCCCTGGCGCAGGCTACGTCCCATCAACGCTCATTTTTTTGTATGAAACCCGCAAGAGGCTGGAACGGTCTGCCTGCCAACCATTCACACCACTCCGACACACATCACTTCAAGGCTGGTCGCGAATCACATTTTGGTTAAACTCAGCCCATCCCTCATGAAATACCCTATCTCTGGGGCCTTTGAGGTATAATAAATAAATTAACAAATAAATAAATAAATATCCATACCGACCAGAGACTTTAAGCCATTTTAAGAAACAACCTACGGAAATATTGGCAGATGCAGTGAGACACAGCTGTAACCAACCAACTACACATCATCGAGCCAAAATTATGGAACTGAACGTTTGAGAAAACAAGGCACCAGGAACTACTGCTTTGTAGATTAGAAATAGGGCGTACCGACAGTATTCACTCCTATTTTCTCACTGCAACTAACCTTTCAACATACCGTAGATCTCCACCGAGCCACAGTCCTTCATGTTCTTGTTTATTGCCCAATATAAAACAAGAGAGAAAAAAGTACTTGCCTTGCTTGTGCCTTCATAATATACCTCTGCACACAGCGTTATCTTTAAACAATGACTCTCTTTTTAACTTAAAAACAGTAACACAGTTATTGGCATACACAAGCACGATAGAAATCATGTGGCCAGGCTAATTGTACCCAAGCATCTCCTTGTAAGCTGTACCTGCAAGACAGTCACTTTCAGACCACATGCCTCGTGGCCCTCGTGCTGAAGCGATCTACTGTAGCATTAGCTAGTGCTGTTATCATTAAAAGGTTGTAGCAATAAATCCTTCCTAACGTACTTTTATGGTCATAGCATTTACTGTTCATGGACATCATGCTAATATATATATATATATATATATATATATATATATATATATTGACACGTATACATGTTTATCTTTCACCGGTGGCCGCTTTCCACCGGCTAACAAATGTTAAACGTTATCGCTCGGCGCAGGACGCGCCTGTATCGGAAGTTTCTAGAACTTTAATCGATGCTTCTTTTCGTTGCTATTTTTCAGCGACGCTTATGTTATCTGATTGTGTGACCGACGCGAATTGTCTAGAACTTTCTCGAAGAGACGCGGACATCAGGGATTAATCTGGAACCTTCGATGACTCAGGTATAAAAGCCGACGAGTCGCGCCGCTGATCAGATTTTCGACGATCGCCGACTGTTCGCCGCTATCGTTGTGCATTGAGTGTACCTTGCTTTTGTGGGCACAGGTTCGCCCAATAAACAACCAGTTTCGTCGTACACACTTTTACGACTGTTTTCTTCAGCGTCACTACTACGTGACATCTGGTGGAGGTGCTAGTGCGTTGATGCATCGAACGCCCCCGCAAAGCCGCGACCCAAGCCCGAAACCGGAGGACGAGACCAACGTCGCCAAGGAACAGCGAGCTAGCCGTAGGCAGCAAGGACTTCTGCCGGAGTACGGACTTCTTCCCGAAAAGACCACTGCAATCAAGGCCAAGTCAACAACCAGAATGGCAGCACTAGCGTCCCCCATCCTGCTGCAACAACCTCGGGAGCCACCGACCTTTCGTGGATCATCGGCTGAAGACACTGAAACCTGGCTGGAGACGTATGAGAGGATCGCGACTTTCAACAAATGGAGCGACGACGACAAGCTGCGCCATGTTTACTTCTCGCTTGAAGACGGCGCCAGAACCTGGTTCGAGAATAGGGAGCGTGCACTAACAACCTGGGACCTCTTCCGAGCCGCATTCCTGGACACCTTCACGAGCGTCGTCCGTAAAGAACAAGCTGCAGCCTTGTTGGAAAACCGTGTACAGCTCCCGAATGAGAGCATCGGTATGTACACTGAAGAAATGACTCGATTATTCCGGCACGCCAACCCCGCTATGCCAGAAGACAAGACAGTTCGGTTGCTCATGCAGGGAGTTAAGCAGGAGCTATTCGGCGGACTTGTGCGGAATCCACCAACGACAGTCCAAGAGTTCCTCTCGGAGGCTACGACGATCGAGAAAGCACTGGACATGCTCAACCGGCAATACAATCGCCGTTCGACGCCACATTACGCCGAAGTCGAAGGACTCTCCCACGACCTACGAGACCACATCAGGGCGATAGTACGCGAAGAGCTGCAGAAGTTGCTACCGTCGTCGCAGCCTCAAGTTGCTTCCATCGCCGATATCGTCCGGGAGGAAATCCAGCAATCGCTAGGACTTCCCGAATCGCCGCAACCCAAGCCGGAAGCGCTGACCTACGCCGCCGTCGCCCGTCGTCAAGGCCCCCCTCCGCGCTCGCGCCAGGGCCCCGTAACGCCGCAGTTCCGACGTCCACCACCGCCGCCGCTAGCACGCCCCCCCGTCGCTCAGCGCAGCTACCAGAGGAAGACGGACATTTGGCGCGCCCCCGACCACCGCCCGCTCTGCTATCACTGCGGGGAAGCCGGCCATGTCTACCGCCGATGCCCATACCGCGAGATGGGCCTACGAGGGTTCGCCGTCAACGCGCCGCGTCCAGTGCGGGGTGAACGACCGCGCGACATTGGCGACTACCTCGCCGGAGCCCAGTGGCAACCCCGACGACCCTCACGCTCGCCGTCACCAGGCCGCTACATCTCGCCGCATCGCCGTCAGTACACCGCTCCCACCCGGGGCCGATCTCCCAGCCCTTAACCGGGAAACTAAAGGCAGCAACCGATGGAGGTGCGGTTGCTGTATGACGCAATGCCGAAGATCCTCCGCCGCCGACGACGACGACGACGATTCGTGAATCATCACGACGAGATATCAGCACGCCGCCTAGCAACAGCCTTCACAGCACTTCGCCGCCGCAAGAAGACCGGCCGACGCGACGTAGCAGCAGCGGAGCAAGCCGACGCAGCCGTGATCCGACGCACGACTTAACCGTAATGATAGACGATGGTCTACCGACTTAGACGTGCTCATCGATGGTCATAACGTCACCGCTCTCGTCGACACTGGCGCCGACTATTCCGTCTTCAGTGGCGCATTCGCCGCCAAGCTAAAGAAGGTGAAGACGGCCTGGCAAGGACCCGATATCCAGACAGCGAGAGGCCACCTAATAACGCCGGCTGGAATCTGCACAGCCCGAGTCACGGTAAACTACCGCACTTACCCGGCAAGCTTCGTAATCCTGCAGCACTGCTCCAGGGATGTCATCCTAGGCATGGACTTTTTAAACCAATACGGTGCAGTCATCGACTTAGGATCCAAGTCGATAACGCTTTCAACGCACAACGCGCTACCACCGGATACAAGCATAAGTTACCATGCCTTGAATGTGCTTGAAGAACAAGTCACCGTTCCGCCTCGCTCCAGCGTAATGATTTCCGTCGGTACCGAAGTGCCTGCAGACATGGAGGGCATCGTCGAGGGCGATCATCACCTACTGCTCGACCGTGAAATTTGCGTCGCTAGAGGCATAGCTGAGCTACGTTCAGGGAAAGCAGGGGTGATGCTCACGAACTTCAGCCCTGAATACAAACACATTAACAAAGCCACCACGGTCGCCTACATCGACGAAATAGTACAAGCCAGCAGTGCTTTCGCCTTCACGGATTCCAGTGCACCTGCAACGACGACTATAATACCTGAGCCAACTTTCGACGTCAGTCAGAACCTTCCCAGGCATAAGAAAGAACAACTAAAAGCTCTGCTCCTGCAATACAAGGAGTGCTTCTCGTCGTCGTCAAAAGTTCGACAAACCCCTGTCGCCAAGCACCGCATCACCGAAGAAAATGTCCGCCCACTCCGTCAGAGCCCGTACCGAGTTTCAGCGCGCGAACGTGAAGCCATAAGGCACCAAGTCGACGAAATGCTACGCGACGACATCATCCAGCCGTCCAAGAGTCCGTGGGCGTCCCCCGTGGTGTTAGTGAAGAAGAAGGATGGAACCCTACGTTTCTGCGTCGATTATCGTCGCCTCAACAAGATCACGAAGAAGGACCTATACCCCCTCCCACGGATTGACGACGCCTTGGATCGACTCTACAACGCAAAGTATTTTTCGTCGATGGACCTCAAAACCGGCTACTGGCAAATCGAACTCGACGAGAGAGATCGCGAGAAGACTGCGTTTATAACACCAGACGGACTGTTCGAGTTCAAGGTCATGCCGTTTGGTCTTTGCTCGGCACCTGCGACTTTCCAACGCGTCATGGATACAGTACTGGCAGGCTTGAAGTGGCAGACTTGCCTCGTCTATTTCGACGACGTCGTTGTGTTTGCCGCAAGCTTCGAAGAACACCTGCGGCGCCTTGAAACAGTTCTTCAAGCAATCAATACCTCCGGACTCACGTTAAAGCCAGTAAAGTGCCGCTTCGCATATGAGGAGCTCTTGTTCTTTAGCCACGTCATCAACAAGTCTGGAGTGCTCCCCGACCCTCAGAAAACTGCAGCCATCTCCAACTTTCCTCCGCCCGCCGACAAGAAGAAAGTGCGTAGATTTCTTGGACTGTGCGCCTATTACAGGCGCTTCGTCAAGGACTTTTCGCGGATCGCTGAGCCACAGACGTACCTCACGAAGGCCGACGTCGAGTTCAAGTGGCAGACGCCGCAAGTCGAAGCATTTGAAGAACTGAAGCGACGCCTGCAATCGCCGCCAATACTTGCGCATTTCGACGAAAACGCCAATACTGAAGTCCACACCGACGCAAGCAGCGTAGGACTCGGCGCCGTTCTTGTGCAGAGGACTGACGGACTAGAAAGGGTTGTAAGTTACGCTAGCTGGTCGCAATCGAAGGCGGAAGCAAATTATTCCACAACAGAAAAGGAGTTCCTCGCCATCATCTGGGCTAGATCAAAGTTTCGTCCCTACCTCTATGGCAGGCCCTTTAAAGTTGTGAGCGACCACCACGCCTTGTGTTGGCTAGCTAACTGGAAGGATCCTTCAGGTCGCCTCGCACAATGGAGTCTAAGACTTCAAGCATTCGACATCACCGTCGTTTACAAGTCCGGCCGAAAGCACTCTGACGCCCACTGCTTGTCTCGCGCCCCCGTCGAACCGCCGCCACAAGACGACCAGGATGACGACACTTTCTTGGGACCCATCAGTGCCGACGAATTCGCCGAACAACAGCGAGCCGACCCGTAACTAAGGAGCCTTGTAGACTACCTGGAAGGCAAGAGCGTCATTGTGCCGAAGGTGTTCAGGCGAGGATTGGCGTCGTTTTTCTTGCAAAACGACATTCTCCTAAAGATGAACTTCTCGCCTCTCCGAGCCAACTACCTCCTCGTGGTACCCGCAGCATTGCGTCCAGAGGTTCTGCAAGCTCTCCATGACGACCCAACGGCTGGACACGTCGGTTTTTCCCACACGCTCACGAGGATACAAGAAAAATACTACTGGCCTCGCCTCTCTGCCGACGTCGCCCATTACGTAAGGACATGCCGAGACTGTCAGCGACGCAAAACACTGCCGACAAGGCCAGCCGGACTTCTACAGCCGGTCGAGCCACCTCGCAGACCGTTCCAGGAGATCGGGATGGACTTACTGGGGCCTTTTCCGACATCGGCGTCCGGCAATAAATGGATCGTCGTAGCTACGGACTCCCTCACCCGCTACGCCGAAACAAAAGCCCTGCCCAAAGGCAGTGCCGCCGAGGTAGCCCGATTCTTCGTTGAGAACATCCTCCTGCGTCACGGTGCCCCAGAAGTCCTCATCACCGACAGAGGTACGGCCTTCACGGCTGAACTAACTCAAGCCATCCTGCGCTACAGCCAGACAAGCCATCGCCGGACCACCGCCTACCACCCGCAGACGAATGGCCTCACCGAGCGCCTAAATAAGACCATCGCCGACATGCTGGCAATGTACGTCGACGTCGAACACAAGACGTGGGATGCCATCCTTCCGTACGTGACCTTCGCATACAACACGGCCATGCTAGAAACGACGCACACGGCGCCGTTCAACCTGGTCTACGGAAGGAAACCGGCAACGACGCTTGACGCCATGCTACCGGATGTCTCCGACGAAGGAAATCTCGACGTTGCCACCTATTTGCAGCGTGCCGAAGAAGGTCGACAGCTCGCCCGCCTGCGCATCAAGAACCAGAAGAGAACCGACAGCCGACACTACAATCTTCGACGACGCGACGTCGAGTACCAGCCCGGAGACCGTGTTTGGGTCTGGACTCCGATACGCCGACGAGGACTTAGCGAGAAACTCTTACGTCGCTATTTCGGACCATATAAGATCATCCGACGTATTGGCGCACTGGACTATGAGGTCGTGCCGGACGGTATTTCGCAATCACAGCGGCGTCGCGCACGACCGGAAGTCATCCACGTGGTGCGTCTTAAGCCTTTCTACGCCCGCCGAGGAACTTAGGTCCTTTGTTGCTTTGTTATTTTTGTTTTCGCTTTTGTTTTCGCTTTCGTGTTTGTAGCATCGGGACAATGCTTTTTAAGGGGAGGGTATTGACACGTATACATGTTTTATCTTTCACCGGTGGCCGCTTTCCACCGGCTAACAAATGTTAAACGTTATTGCTCCGCGCAGGACGCGCCTGTATCGGAAGTTTCTAGAACGTTAATCGATGCTTCTTTTCGTTGCCTGTTTTCAGCGACGCTTATGTTATCTGATTGTGTGACCGACGCGAATTGTCTAGAACTTTCTGGAAGACACGCGGGCATCAGGAATTAACCTGGAACCTTCGATGACTCAGGTATAAAAGCCGACCCGTCTCGCCGCTGATCAGATTTTCGACGATCGCCGACTGTTCGCCGCTATCGTTGTGCTTTGAGTGCACCTTGCTTTTGTGGGCACAGGTTCGCCCAATAAACAACCAGTTTCGTCGTACACACTTTCACGACTGTTTTCTTCAGCGTCACTACTACGTGACAATATATACACGGTGTGCCAGCTATCATGCAGCACAATTAGAAAAAAGAGGAACGACTTGACTTGAAGCAAACCTAGTGCGTATTGTTTCCAGTACAGTGGAGTAGCCGCCAGTAATCTTTTGTTACTGACATTTATTTAGGTAATTAAAATAATTATCTCACTGTAGAAGTACTGTCGTAATTATCAATATATCAATGAGAAAGTTGTAGAGCAACATGAAAAACTCCCGGTACAGCTCTATGTTGCTCATTACGTGCTACATAAATGCGTTTTTCCGAGTGTGAAAGAAGCCCCCGAATACATGCAAAGTGCCTCGAGCGGCCAGTCGCGCGGTGCGTGTATTCGCGGGCTTCCTTCACACTCTAAAAAACACATTTATGTAGCACGTATTGAGCAACAGAAAGCTGGATCGGTAGTTTTTTATGGTGCTCGACAATTTTCTCTACAATTATCTAGGTCAATTACTCACAGGGGACCCTGATCACGAGAAATAATTTTACGGAAGAATAAAGTTGGGTTGGAGTGCATACGGCAGGCATTACCAAATCCTGACTGGGAGCTTACCACTGTCGTTGAAAAGAAAAGTGTACAATCATTGCATTCTACCGGTGCTAACATATGGGGCAGAAACTTGGAGGTTAACAAAGAAGCTCGAGAAGAAGTTGAGGACCGCACAAAGAGCGACGGAACGAAATATCTTAGACTAACGTTAAGAGACAGGAAGAGAGCGGTGTGGATCAGAGAACGAACGGGGATAGCCGATATTCTAGTTGACATTAAGCGGAAGAAATGGAGCTGGGCAGGCCATGTAACGCGTAGGATGGATAACCGGTGGACCATTAGGGTTACAGAATGGATACCAAGATAAGGGAAGCGCAGTCGAGGTCGGCAGAGAACCAGATGGGATGATGAAGTTAGGAAATTTGCAGGCGCAAGTTGGAATACGCTAGCGCAAGACAGGGGTAATTGGAGATCGCAGGGACAGGCCTTCGTCCTGCAGTGGACATAAAATATAGGCTGATGATGATGATGATGATGATGACAATTTTCTTATTGACACTTTGATAAATAGGAGAGTACTTCTCCAGTTAGATAATTAATTTTAATTACCTAATTAAATCTCAGTAACGAAAAAATTACTGGCGGCTAGTCCCCTGCAATGGAAACAATACGCACTAGGTTTGCTTCGCGTAATGCCGTTCCTCTTTTTTTAAATCGTGCTGCGTGATAGCTGGGACCTCCTGTATATATATCTTGCGCAACTGAGAGCGAATATTTTTCGGCCGATATCCAACCATATAACACCCACGACTTGTAACTCATCGTCTCATTCAAGAACATAACATTTCAACTCATCTCAAAGTGTCATAGTGTTTTTTGGGCATCTCTGGCCCTTGCGCGAAAAGAACAATATCCATGTAAGCCTGCTTCCGGAAAAGCACGAGTTATTTTTTAAATTTTAGTGTGAGAAGCTTGAGATCGGCGTTTCTCTTCCATTTGGTCCCATCGAACAGAACAGCTGTCAAGAAAGGGGAAGAGACGGCTAGCGGTATGTGGCCACTGGTCCTTGCTTGACGAGCGACAGACAATGGGATAATTTGTGGTCCGAGGCGGATGCCTGTCGCAGTGAAGGCGCCGAGATGAGGCAGGTGCGTGGCTCCTGACACTGCCCGATTATACACGACACGCAGATCGGCGATTGAGCTGGCTGGTACTGAGCAAACGCGGGGGGCGCATGACGACGCGATTAGCGCCAAATAGTGAAAAACCTGTCCTCAAGAAGAGCGATAATCGGTGCTATTTATTCCCTGCGCACGCCGTGGCCCTTTTGACCGTCGTGGAAACCCCTTCCAGAGCGAGTGTTTGGTCGCCAAGTGTACGCGAGCCTTAAGTGTCGCATTGACAGCTTTCGTTAACGGATGGCACGCAATTTCTACGCTATCTGGTTTTCCAAACGGCGTACGCAGTTATGAGCGTGGGGCCGGGCGACACGGCATGTGTCAGTGACCGTACAGCCTTAGTTCAAAGGAGCCTCCTGCTTACTAGTTTTTAATTCCACCCACTGTGCTACACACTGTTGTTTTAAAATGTACGGGGTACGATTACTTTGCGTTTCTAACCCTCTCCCTTTGCGTTTTTTTGTATGTTCTTTTTGGGAGAGAAGCAAACACCTTATACCGTGGTAAAAGAAACGGGGCGTAGACTAGGCGCAATGCTTTGACGGATCACTCAGACGAAAAATCGTCGTACGGCGTTGGTGATTCGTGTGCTGGCGGACGACTCTCATAGCCACTCGGTGGTGATTGGGCTGTACATGTTTGGGGCAGGGCACCGAAGGATATAAAACGTGGGCACCTTGCCCCGGCCAAGCGTTCTGGACTCAACTTGCGGTGATATGCACCATAGGCTCTGCCGATATAGAGTCGCCCTATGTGCACTAGTTCCACCTGGCATCTCAATGTGTATTTCTTGTAAAAAGTTGTAAATAGAAATGCCAGCTTCATATGTGTCTGCTTCAATCCGTCGGAAGCATCTAGCGAACCCGTCTCTGCTATCCTTAGCGTCAGTACTTCTCCGGCGGTGCGTCTCGGACGCCCAAGTGGAGAAGTGATACAAGAAGAACCTGCACTTTACTACCAATCAATCAATCAATCAAACAGCTCCACGTTTTCCTTTTAATGTTAATTAGAATATCAGCCTGCCCCACGTTCATGTCTATTAGCGCTACGCCTAAAGTTTTATTCCGATAGCAGTTATATGGATACTCCAGACACATTTCTGCCATGGGCGTCGCCGTCGCCATGATGCTCCGTATCAAGTCCTAGGGCAAAAAAAAAAAAAAATCGTCGCCGCGCGCCGTATGCTGTATCACGGCGCTGAAAAAAAAAACACCGCATATCCACAGGGTGAATGATGATGAGTGGGCGAAGCTCCGGAGGGAATCATCGGTAAACCGTGAATCTTCCGTGTAATTCGCCCAGTCTCGCCGCACTAAATCGAACGATTGACTTCCACCAATGACACGCGCCATATGTGACGTCATTCCTATTTTATGACAGCGCCCTTCATTATAATTGCACCATCTCCCGCTTAAGGGGACGCTAGCACAAACGCGTTAGAAACGTGCAGTACTCTCTAGTAAGGGGGAGAGGCCACAGCGTCTTACGCAGCCGTTTACACATGCAGGTACGTGCACCGCGTTTGCCGAAGCTATCAGCGTTTATGAATACGAGGGTAAGGCGGAGAGGCCACAGCGTCTTACACCAGCTTCTTACACGGGCCGTAACGCGCTAGCACAAACGCGTTACAAACGCGCAGTCTTTCATTAATGTTGGGTATTTATTGTCATCGTGGTGCGTGTGTTCACGTGCGCTTCGTGGCGTAGTGGTTAGCGCCGCGTGTTCGGAAGTGAGGGGTCCCTGGTTCGATTCCGCGCTACGGTACAACTTTCGGAATTTTTTTTCTCATAAAAGTAGACGTGGCTACCTACTACGACGACGACTACTACTACTACTACATATTACAGAGGAGGGACAGACCCACACCCTAAGGAGCTTCGCCCCTAAAAAAGGTGCGGCCTGCCGCGTCAGGCGGGCTGCAATGGGAGAACACGTTAGAGTCGTAGTTGCATTCGCGGTAGGTCGGAACGGGGATTCCTGACGAGGATAGGGCACGTCGGCTTCTACGGGCGACGGCGTTCCTAACGCGTTCCTGACGCTTTTTGTACGCCGTTTTCAGTTTGTGCCTCGTGGCGCCACCATGGATAACGCTGTTTTGGACGCACACGGTAGGCCGCAGATTTTTTTTTATAAACCAGCGGCCGTGGCTGTATTTTCGAGTGAAAGCGTGCGAGGGTGAGCTGGCGATCGCGGCTCAATCTCGCGCAATGCAAGGGAGGTAAGTGAGAAGGAAAAACGCAGTCTTCCGTCGTTCCGACAGCGCGGCGCCTTAGTTTAGATATGGAAAGAGTGACGATAACTGGTGGTTAAGCTTCGTGGAACGATTGTGCTCACTAACACCTGAGGAGCGTGTTTGCAGGCGCTACTTATGCTAAAGCCGAAACACCTGATCTGCCTTCTTGTGTAGAAGCGATCTATTAACTTCGTTATTTTCACTTAGTTCCTGTGCTGGTTTATTTAGTTCAAAATGTGGCAATGTGCGCTATAAGTGTGGATAATGCGTTTTGTGATTGCATATATGAGTAAATTTTATTCACGGTGAATGACGCAATCCACCGCTTTTGTGCTGTCTTTGGCTTTAGATTGATTACATTTGTACTGCTGGGGAACGCCTAGATACGTTAGTAATGCGCGAGTGAGGTTTCTTCACTTGTATTCTTTTTTTCTCCAGAAAAACGAAGTTTAAAGTTAAACATGAGATGCCACCACTGCTTGTCATCGAAGCTTACAAACGTAAATATTTATTTTCCGAGTGCCACCTAATTTTCTAAAAAAATTGCTTCCGACATCACATGCGCTCCCCGTGTTTTCTTTCCAGATGCTCTTGTTACAAGCACTTCAAAGTCAAAAGGTAAGTTTAAGGAAATCAGTACATGAATTTCACAGCTAAATAAAATTGCGTTAGAAACCACCCGAGGATGCTTGTCGCAGTAAATGCGATTAGCCACTAAGTATTGTAGCGACGCACCGTCTTGCCACGCCTAAAACGCGTCGTATATGGGGCGTCTCCTGCCAGCCAATCTTCTGCCTCGCGATTATCTCTGGGGGCTCTACGCCGCCTAGCAGTACCACCGAGAAGCCAACGCGTAGCGCCTCTGAATATCTACTCAATCCAGATTGCCGGAATATAGATGACGCTAGTTCGCTTGCGCCCTGCAACGGATAAATTTTAAATTATGTTTTATTGCGATTAGCCTTGGTGAGATGCATCCCGCAATTTACGAAGTCTATATGCCTATCTGGCTAACAGTTTCCACGCCAACTTGTGTCCCTGAATAGACTGTGGTCTAATGGGCAGTGCATTGCACTGAGGCCCTGAAAGAACCGCGTTGCAAACCAACCATCGGGTCAGCTTTGTTCGCTGGATATCTGACAACAAATATCCGCCACTCTTCAATGAAGCCCTTCCACGCTAACTTGGGTAAATGGGTGTGCGTCGCTTTTCAATGAAGATCTTTGAAACCAACTTGCGTCACTGTGTTTTTGTCATTGGGTGTCCACAACTCAACGAGAAATGATCATTAAAACTTATCCGGTGCAGGACGGAGTGAAACCCTCGTAATATATATTTGAACAACTCTGTCTGAATACACATTCACACACGCGTGCCGCCTGCACTTCGCTTAGGTACCGCTAGATGGTGCAGAATGTCCACAGGAAAGCGCGAGAAGGAACTTTGCTGTATGCACGCGTCACAGATAATGCGTCTCTGAGCCGGTAGTAAGGTGTTTCGCTACATTGCCTAAATGCTAATAGCATCACCGTCGACATTCATCCTGAGATGGGTTCTGCAGAAAAGCTCCCCATTTCTACAGAAATCGCAAACGTTAAAAAAAAATTCAGATTGGTCTTACTCAGTGACCCATGGTGGCTATAAAGACCACCCCTTGGGCTTGGCGAAAAAATAATTCAGCGGATAGCATACGCTGGTGTAAACATTTCAGCCAGATTTTGCAGACGGGCGTGCAGTCCAAGTGTCCACGCAATTGTGACTGCGTTGTGCAGTCGTGCGTGACGATATTGCAGTTGTGCGCGCGGAGTGAAACGCCACGTGTCTCGCTAATTTTGAATATATTTCAACGCTCGACCTGCCTGGAACCACGGGAACCTAAGACCATATCACACGTACATATACACGCTACGCCTGCGCACCACGCAAACGATGCTCCGCCAGCAAGCAAGCGCTCACTCCAGGATAAAGTTGATCCCCAGTTGCTCCTGGCTAGAGACTATGGCAGATATCGCTTCGTACATAGTGTTTCTCACTAGAACACTGAGAGGTTAATCTGGCGCCACTGTCTATGGGAGTTTCCTAAAGGGCGCTGTGCCGTCATGGGAATGACGGGATATGTGTCTGCGAGGCTTGTGTTGACGGGTGTTGTAGGAGGCTTTGTCTAAAACGTGAATAAGGCTGCACAAATGACGCGTTCTTAAAATCAAGTCTACATAAAATGCTGTCATTCACCCATATTAAATCTGTCAATAAAGTTTACTCATGCACAAAGCAGAATCAAGCGAAGCAAAGCAAGAAGGGACGACAAGTTGTTCCAAAGCCAGCGATAACACTGTCGTCTGTCCTCCAACTTTAGCGGCTAGCTGATGCCTTTTACGTTTCATATAATAGTAGATGCAATAATAAGTCATCAAAATTAACAAAACATGTTTTTCTGAAAAAATAAAGCTAAAACAGCTTTTTACGTGCTCTTTAAACAGAAACCGAATCATTGTGACAGACTGGTGCTAGCCAGCTGTCCTGTTCAAGTCATCCTGGCTCTCCGAAAACGGTGCCAATCCGGAGTCATAATATACACTGTAAACAGCAATAACTCTCAGGAGGTAGTATAACGCTTGTCCTCTTGCGACCCCCCGGTTGGGAGTTTATTGTGCTCCGAATTCACTCCGTGCGGGTGAAATTTTTGCGTGGCGCCTTGAGAGTTTTTTTTTTTCTGTCATTCTTATTTTTTTTTTACTTCGGGCTGGACGGAGGTTTTTCGAGGTGAACCGGGAGTATAAAAAAGCATCACGTCAATTTGCGTGGAGAATTTTATATGTAGAGGCTACGGGCCAAATTTCGAAATGTACGCACAAGAATACGCAAAATTCTACGAAACAAGTGAACAAGACCAGACAAACCATGACATTACATAAACACAAACATTTATTATTATTATTATTATTTGATTTGTACACATATACACACAAGGACACAAATGGATTAAGGAGGGAGCAAGCTGACAACTGCCACCGAGAGGGGCACAACGCCTGCCTACTCCTATAGGAGAAGGGAATAGAGGAAATGAAAATATGAGAAAAGAAAAGAGGAAATAAAGAAATGACGGAGACACGGACAGAACAAATAAAAAAAATAAAAACAAAACAAAATACAAATAATGTCTATAAACGGGAGGCCAAGTCAGTGTCCTTCAGAAAACTTAGCAAGGCTCGATGGGCCTGGTCACGTCTTGGAGCGCTCCCCTTTGGAAAAAGGCAATCGTCAAGGGTCGCACATTGCAGCCCCATAAGTCTATACTCCTTAATTAGTAATGCGCGCTGCGCAACGAATGCGGGACACTCTAAAACTAGATGTTCAAGTGTCTCACAGGAGCCACAAAACGTACACGACGGGCTGTCCACACGTCCTTGTCGGTATAGGCGTTCGCGCACCAACACAGACCCAACCCTTAACTTTTATAACAGTGCTCTAGCACGACGGGGCAAGCCTCGACCACGAACGCGGGGAGGGAACGATCCGTCTGCAACACGCCGGTCTGGGTGCTGCTTTAGGAGGTGTCGGCGTATAAGGAGACGGGCGTTTTCAAACGTGCACGAAATGTCAGGGCAGTCACATTCATGGTGGGCACAGCTTGAAGCGAGGCGATCAGCCTCTTCATTTCCAGCGATGCCCACGTGCGAGGGTACCCACTGGGCAATGAGGGACACTCCACAGGAAGTAATTTTGCCCGAAGTTTCTTGGATACTGCACAACAATGGGCTATCGGCATCTTGTTTAAGTCTGCTGAGGGCAGCACGGGAGTCTGTAAGAATGACGACCTTCAAGGCGTTTAATTCTTCGTGTACGTATTTCAGAGCAACATCAATCGCTGCTAGTTCTGCAGTTGTTGATGAGGTTGGATGTAGTATTCTGAATACCCGTCTGATGCCAGTCGAAGGGCAGAAGAAAGCTGCAGAAGCGCCTTGCGCGTCGCTGTGTACAGATGCGTCCGTGAATATTTCAATATAACCTTCAAATTTTTCAAATAGGTGGGACTGGGCCAATTGAAATAGTGCCGGAACAGGCTGACTAGATTTTTTGTGTATTTCAGGAATTGTCAGATAAATGGGGAAGGAGCATTTGTTGCGCTTCTTCGGAGTAGTGAAAGAAGTAGTGTCTCGTGAACTGTGAGTAATATCCACAAACAATGCCGCCATTTTCCCCATCCGAGAGAAAGGGCGCTGAAGCAGCCGATTAATCTGTGCTTGGCCGTCTGATGCTCGGTGCAAACGTTCGATATGGTGTAGCGCTCTCTGGTCTGCTTGCAAGCTCAGGGGCAACTGGTGCGCTTCTGTGAGTAGTGGAACAGATTGTGCCTCACGAGGTAAGCCAAGCATGACTCGGAGGGCAACACGATGGTCCCGTTCCAACTCAGACATCACATTTGGCGGCACGTTCAAGACTGGCAAGGCATACATCACGCCAGAGAGGATAGACGATTGGTATACCTGAAGTGCTGTCGTCTGGTCGCAGCCAGCGCCCCTAGCAGTCAAGGCGGCCACATACTTGAGCAGCGACCGGGATTTGCACCGCACAGAGGTAATGGCAGGGCGCCAAGAGAGGCGATCATCGATAATTACACCCAGGTAGCGGTGGTGTTGTACCCATTGTACCGGTGTCTCTCTGAGGTACAGCCGGCTCATGGTTCGACGAGCCCGTTGCCCTGGATGATATGCAATCGCGGCTGACTTAGCTGGTGAGATCTGCAGACCAACTTCCTCCAAGTACTCTGAAGTCGCATTCAGAGCTCTCTGCAAGATTCCACGAAGACGTGGACCATGGTACGAAGGACCGCTGATCCACAGTGCAATGTCATCTGCATAGATTGCTATACATATTGGAAAGTCTGCTTCCTGAGGCAATCGGCTTGGAAGTCCAGCAAGTACACTGTTGAAGAGAAGTGGCGACAAGACGCTGCCTTGTGGTACACCGCACTTAACAGGGCGAGAATCACTTGTTGCTCCTCCAACACGCACTTTCATGTGGCGCTCAGATAGAAAGTTATGCACGAAATGAAGCAGTCGACCCGAAATTCCCGCATTCATAAGGGCGATAATAATCGCCTTATGGGGAACCGAATCGAAATCTTGCTGTATGTCCAGGAAGAGCATGTATGCAGAGTGCTTGTTTTCTCGAGCAGACTCTAGAGATGAAACGAGGTCTGCTATGCTATCGAGGGCTGAACGGTGACGACGAAAGCCGCTCATGACATCAGGAAAGAAATTAAGCTCTTGTAGCCTGCCGTCTAGACGAAACAGTACCATTCGTTCCATCAGCTTCATAACATTAGAAGTTAGCGATATTGGCCGGTAAGACTTAAGGTGTTTTGCAGGGCGGCCGGGCTTTAAGTCTGGTATCACCACAGAAGATTTCCAATCATTGGGGATCAGAGACGTTCGCCACACTTCGTTATATGCGTCCAAGACATTTTGATGAAAGGCCTCATCGATGTTTCGTAATGCCTGGTACGTAACACCGTCTTCACCAGGGGCAGTGCGACGTTTGGAGAGGCTGAGGGCGTGATGCAGCTCTTCGAGAGTAAAGTCTGTTTCATCCATCTGGCAGGCTGGACCATAGCAGAACGTTGTGATGTTCTGACTTGTCAGAGGATTAAGGTCATTGTTTGCGTTGTCACTTGGCATAGGAGGTACGAAAAGGTCGGCAAATGCTTCCGCAAGAATTTTCGGAGTCCGGCCAGTCGTTATGCACAAAGCAGCAGTTGGATTCTTGCAGATCTCAGGAGTGCGAAGAGCCTTCAGTATTCGCCAAACACTTCCAAAACCATTTGCCGTATGCAGTGAACTACACAGTGCTGTCCAGCTCTTTCGACGAAGTTGTTTTGTGTGCCGCCGTATGGCTGCGTCTAGGCGGTTATACACCGTCCAATCGGAGCTTCTTTTAGAGCGCTGCGCTCTCCTGTAAGCGCGGCGTCGACAGGCGCGTAGCCTCAAGAGCTTAAGATCAGGGTTGGGTTTATCTATGCCCCGCCGTCGTCTTACGGTAGCTTGTTGAAGACACTCGCTCACCAGTTTAAACAACTTATCGTGCGATGGGGCCTCTGAAATCAGCTGACGGAACTTGTTCCAGTTCGTCACTGTGTAGGCGGCAGTCTGGCGGCTATGAGTATGTTTTGGAATCAACCAAATTGGTAGGTGATCTGAGCCCCATGGGTCAGATTCACATGACCAGGCGAGACACACATATCTTGTTGATATCGCAAGGTCGATGGTGGACTGTCCCTTCCCTCTGCCGACAAATGTAGGTGAGCCGTCATTGAGTGTTTGTAGATCATGCCTAACAATAAGCTCGTTGATCTCTATCCCACGCTGGTCTTGTTGACGAGAACACCAGCGAGGATGGTGAGCATTGAAGTCCCCGCACAGCACAAATGATGGGCCACACCGAGAGACTAAGCACTCCAATAAGCTGGTGTCTGAAGATCGTGTCGGTCGATAATATATACTTGCCACAGTCGTCGTCGTATCTCTGAGACTCACAGTAACGGCTGTACATTCAAAATCGGCGTCGCAGATATCACTTGTGTCAATGACTGCAAAATATAGGTCAGCTCGCATGTATAGCGATGCTTTTGAAGTATTTCGCGGGTGCGTTACGTCCGTACACTGGAAGGATCCGCATGCCGGCACTGTGCATCGAGCGTTGCTGTGGATGCCTACGTAACCAGGAAGTCTGAAATCATCTTTTCTTACATTGGTTTCTTGAAGTGCTATAACATCTGGCGGGGTGTTCATTGCGAGAAGCCGAAGGACTAGATCCGCATGCCGCGGTCGTAAGGACCTGACATTCCATTGCAGCACAGAGGGACGGGGCTTTCCACGAGCATTCATGTTTCTAGTGAAGGCCGTCGAGCACTGGAACAAGAGCCTCTAGCAGTTGCTCTGCGGCTAATGCTGCTGGTGTCTGACGACCGGCAATCAGAGACCTAACAACGTTGACAAGCATCTTAAGCAGGTTGATAAGTTGTTTGTCATCGTTGACCGAGACCGCTGTAGGCACCCTTTTTACAGAGTTTACTACTGCAGACTGGGACGCCTTGGATGGAGCTGGTTCCGAAGCTTTCGGAGGCGTGATCTTGGCAGATACTGGTTCGGACGCTTTCGATGGAAGCGCCGGCCACGATATCGCAGAGAGACAGAAATTCCGCTTCCCACTTTCCTGCCGACGCGCGTTGTCCTTGCTATTCTTCGTATGTGCGGGTATATCTTCAGTTTTGCCATCGGTAGCCGCTGGACGGGCACTGCGGCTACTCGGCTTCTCTCCTGATGCCTTCTTCTTAGCTTTCTCTTTAAGGAACTTTCGTTTTTTCTTCAGTGTGGGACATTCTTTGTCTGTTGCCAAGTGTTCACCGTTACAGTTTGGGCACCGAGATGTCGGACTGTCGCAAGAATTTGCGTCGTGATTTTGACCACATTTGGCACACACCACAGCACTTGTGCAGAAACCCTGCACATGACCAAACTTTAAACATTTGCGGCACTGTAAGGGTCTTGGTACGAAAGGCCGAACTGGGTATCGCACTAGTCCAGCCTTTATATGGCTAGGCAGTTTTGCACAGTCGAAAAGAATCTTCACACACTTTGACGAGCCGAGCCGTCGAACGCTGATGATTTTGCATGGTGGCGTGCAAACGATCATACTTTTTAACACGTCCTCTTCAAGTTCGAGGTCAACATCAGATATGACGCCAGCTGTTACATCCGCGCCCTGTGGTATGTAAGCCCGCGTGTTAACACCACAGAGTTGAGACAGACCAAGTAGAGTTTGCACCGTCTTCTCAGCTGTTGTGTCCACGGCAATGATATTTTTCCTTGGGTTCACTCGAACCTCTTGAATAAGACCCGGTGCCAGTTTGAAGAAAAAATCATGCAGTTTCTGCTTGGAGATGGCATTCAGGCTTACCGTCACGTCGACCGGTACGAAGGCTACTGTCGTAGTCACGATGCTGTTGTATATGATGGTTGCTTCGCTTGATGACGATGTCGAAGACTTCCGTCTTGAACGCCGATGCTTAGCAGGTATAAAGGCATCCCAGTCGTCCGACCTGGCGTCAGATTCGGAATCGGCAGCTTCTGATTCCACTGAGGAGCTGAGGCGCTTCCTTGCGACGGGAGGTCTGTCCCTGCCGCTAGACGGGTCCACCACCATCTCCTCCATAGCAGGCTTCGCAGGGAGGGCCTCCCAGCAAAGCAGCAGTCTTGAAGGCCCGCACAAACGGCGCTGGGTGTTGCTGATGCACGATTAAACACAAAAAATAGAAAAAACTTCAGCATCAAAAGGAGCCACCAGCCGAACGCACGAACTTCGTCGTCGTCCACACAAACATTTAAGAAACATACAATGAAGAACTTGGAAAGACATCCAACGTACACGCGACACACAACAAGAAGCAACCCTCCCAGTATATTTAGCCACGATAATGCGTACCTCGAGACGGCCTAGCGAGCAGCTGTACTGTTTTCAGAATTACGACTCACATGCTCGCACATATGAGATCTGCCTCTCTGAAAGCAACATGAAACCTAAAACCACACGAAAGGGTTAATTCAGAATAGTGAAAAAACAACGCTAATGACATAATTTTTAAAATTTAGAATGCCATTCTGTGAGCGCTGAAGCGACTTCGCACACTGCCGGCGTTCGCGGCCAAAAAGTAGTGCTTTAGTTACAGTAAGCAAGAAAAAGTTGTCGCAGTTTCACCTGAAAGGCGAAGCATCAATTGCGATAGCAAATTCGTAGAGAGCTATACGGAGTAATGATAGTAGCTTTAGCAGCTGTATAAACTTGGACATGCAGCAGCACCGGCAACACGCAGAACTAATGTCGACGCCGTCGGCGTTTTGCCCGCGTTCGCACAAAGTGCATGCGGCGTTGGTGACTGTTGCCGGAGCCTCTGATATAAATAGGCACTTGGTGCCGCAGCTAAACGTCGCCTCCCTCCCTTCCCTCCCCTCCCCCCACGGCCTTTCACGCGTCGGAAGAAGGCACGTTTGCTCTACTTATAGGTGATTCTAAAGGAGGAAAGAGACGCCTAATTCATCCTCACGCTCGGAGCCAGCAGGTATGTTCCTAAATCAGTATCTTGGATGGAGCATGATGTTAATGCAATATCTGAAGCAACGACGTGATCAAAACAGAACTGTGCGATAACAATTCGATTCACATCGCTCAGTAAGAAGCTTTATTCACAGTACATACTTACGTCCTACCGTACTTCTTGGGCGAGGATATCCGTACACAGATTCAAAAAAAGAGTTGCTTGCACCACGTTCTTAATCACTGACAGCACAGCACCGTAACGGTGTCGGAATATGGCATTCATGTGCGGCTATCCCGGACGTTGTCGCTCGAACAGTGGCTGCTTTTGCCATAGCTACGCGGCACTTTACACCAGACGTTGTCAGCATATACTGAAACGGACATAAAAGTGGTATTTCGCGCACAGAAAAACACAAGTCAAGGTCACGCAACACGAAAGCACAGCCAAACCTGACCCGACATCACGAGTCAACCGGTAGCTTCGTGTTCACACCTAAGCCTTTTTCCGCACTTCAAATCGTTGCTCTTGCATTCATCGTTGCCAGCAGAGTGATCACAGCTAACGTACTTGAAGATGAGATACAGTGAGCTTCAGGCACGCCTATAACACTTTCTGGAAAGAAGTATAGGAAAGAAAATTGACGAAACGCTGTCACGGAACCACACTTCGCAGATGTAAACAAACGGTCAACCATGAGCACCGCCGACTACGCCGAAAGCGGCTGGTCACTGGCGCGGGGCACAGCCTTATGGGAAGCACCACGTGACCAACCTGGCCGCTGTAACCTGTTCCGGCGGGGGAGTTTTTTATAACTCTCTGTGCGGAGTTCGAGCAGAGAAGAAAGTTTTGAAGGCGGAGTAAAATCACGTCATGTCCGCCCTTATCCTCCCGCAGGCAGCGAGCGGGGTCAAACGAGGGAATATCGCTGTATTGCTCCCATACATCGGAGTAAATATTCAAGAGTGGTGGGATATATAGGGCACATCACCTTGTTAACATTCCCAGGTAGGGGTATTTTTGTTTACACTGTACCGACATTCCTATGCATACCACAGTGCAGCAGCACCACATTTCCCTCTATAGGTAATATAATGAGAAGCGCTATGGCTTCGTATTGCACTATTGATAAAGGTTCAAAGTTGCAATATGCATTTGTGTACTATCCCTAAAGGACAAAGCCGGTTTTAAGCACATAGCACGGTAAGACGGAAGCATACGATTGCGAGCGCGCACCCTAGCCCTATCATGCACACCGCAAGCGCGCTAAAGTCGGTGGGGCTACATTTGCGTGGAAATGCACCTCTTGCCTAACGCAGATACTGAGCCCGCCGCCGGGTGCCGCCACGAACGCGGTCACCATCCAGGGATGTCGAGAAATGCGTGCTCTGAGTGACACGTCTCAGAGACGTGGTAACACGAGCGGGCACAGGAGTCCAGACGGTGCTAGGACAAGCACGGGCGGTTGGACTTTGCACGCGAATTCACGCCACGCACTCCAAACTAGCCGTGGGGCAGGTGCTCCTCTTCCCCAGTTTCCCAATTTCGAGGTGCGTCGCTTTATCATTAAAGCTCTTTGCGTTAGAAATCCCTTCCACACGAGTCCGGAATGCGGCGTTCATCGCTGAGAGGATGTGCGTACTGCTGCGGTACTCGCACGACCGAAGACCACGCTTTGTTCAAACCTCAAAAATCGTGATGTTACCATAGGATTAAGTGCGCAAGGAAATGTGCTACTTATGCCACATGGAATGAAAAAAAAACCCACAAACAATAAAGACACGTGCAGCTATCAGTACATTGTAGCATAGCAAAGGGATGACCAGCGTTACTATAGTAACAGTGACCGCAAGTATGTGTTGGCCACAGCACCCGCCATTTTCCGCTGAAAGAACAAACACAACTTTGCAGTGAAAAGACGTAGACGGGGCGTCGTAGCCGGCGTCTCTCCGCCGCTTCACAGCGTAAGGCGTTGAGGAGGAACGAGAAAGATAAGTGTTACGTTCGTAGTATCTACGCTCGTGTGAGCACTTAAACAAAAAATATTTTGGTAATGTATTCCTGGCATGCATCGTACTCGTCCCAATGCTTTTTTGAGATTGAAACAAATGTGGTTTAGGGTAGAGTTAAGACAGGTACATATCCAGTCACCAAAGTTGGTGGGAAACAAGTTCAGTGAAGGACGGCACATAGCCAATGTCCGATATTTTGGACCGACGCTTGGTTTCGAACCCCGGTTCTCCTGCACAGCAGCCCCGCGCGCTTCCGATTAGAAAAGCTGGACCCGGAAGTACGGCCTGCGGAGACGCGCTCTCCTGACAGAACGTGACGACAGCAGCCTATACGCAAAGACCAGGCGGTTGCCGACTCAGGCAACGAGTGCTGCTGTTGTCTTCAAAACACTTTCTTTGTCACCGCCCGCGTACGCGTAATCACTTAACACTTACTTAACCTTGTGCGTTACGAGTGATACGCGGAAAAGGTAATTAGGCATGACATACCACGCTGGTATCAGCTGATAGAGATGTTCTAGCACGTATTTGCCGATTTTCCAACACAAGTGATGACAGTATTTTGTTAAATAAAATTTAAAAAATAAACTTGCCAATTCTTCAGGGAATTAGTATATGATTGTTTCTCTTGTTCCAGTAAAACACTTAGGACAGATATAAGGGGTGTTCCAACTATCGTGCATCAAAATATAAAGATATGCAAATTCCACGTAGCTGCACAGAACCACTGTAATGTTTTTTTTCGTCGCTTGGAGATGCTGAAATAATTTTTGCCATTACGCCTAATTACATAATTAGTCCTAAATAGTCCACATGTCAAGTAATATAAATAGATGAGAAGTGTCAATTGGAAAATTGTAGAGCAATATGACGAATTTAACTGGAGTGGAAATAAATATAGGTTGATAATGATGACAAACTCCCCATACAGCTTTATGTTGCTCAATACGTGCTACATAAAAGTGCTTGTTCGAGCGAGAAAGATACCCGCGAATACACGCAAAGTACCTTGTGCGGCCAGTCGCGCGGTAATTTTGCGTGTTCTCGCGGGCTCCTCTTACGCTCGGCAAAACACTTTTATGTAGGATGTATTGAGCAACAGAAAGCTGTATCTCGCGTTTTCTATGTCGCTCTACAGTGTACTCCTTGACGCTTTTCAACTTATAATATTTGATCAGTTTTTCATTAATACTATCTATGTAAATAGGCGGAATGCACAAAATTATCTGAGTTTCTTCAAGCGACGGCCAAAAACATTACCTTGGGGCGGTATAACGTAAAATGATTCCAAATTGTTTTGATTCCTAACGCCTGACGTCAAATTTACGTGAGCACCGATGCAAGCATCGGGCGGTGACCCGCAGCGTTGTCTGAACAACCTAATCAAACACTCTCCTCGTTTATAGGAGGTCACCTTTGCTCGCTTTCAAAACCAATGGCATTGCCTACACTCAGCGGTTTTTGTTATCTATTTGGCTGACAAGAGACGAGGAGCACGCTCTAGTGGACAGGGTTTCGATGGGGCCGAGCCAGCACAGTGAAAATAGATGACCGCATGATGAGGGTAGTGCCGGCTTCTCCGATTGGCCCGCTTCGCCTTACTTAGCTTGCGGTGGCTGGTTGAAAATCGCGGCGGCGTGCAACGCAAAGACAAGAATGCCGCTAAAACAGATCCTCAGCAAGGAAGAGTTGACAGAGCGATGTCGTATGCATGCCGGAAGAGCTCGATAACGTTTTGCTGCCACGCAAACAGGTTTATCATGCGCAGATAAATACATGCTCACCGGCAGGTGCGAGTGGCAAGGGCCTGAGCGATGGGCGGGCGGGCAGCCATCTTTTTTTTCCTTTCGGAACGGGGCAGTCTGTGGCTATTCAGAAAAATTTGCAGTTTTGTTCGGCATATTAATGCATTTTTTTCGCGTACAGGTCACTTTGACGTGGTGAGTTTTCGCGGTTTTGTCAGGTCGTGTGACAGACAGACGAACTGGGCGTAGCCAGAAAACATTGGACCAATAGCAGAGGGCTGATGGTGAAAATGTGTCGAATCAGGGATGATTATGTTTCTTTTGTGTGGTTTAATCATGCACAATCAGTGTGCACACGTTATATCAGAAGGGGAGCTATCGCGGTTTTCGTGACGTCCCGTGACAGGCAGGTGAAGCTGGGAGTGGCCCGAAAATGTTTTTACCAATCGTGGAGGCTGATTGCAGAAATTGGAATCAACACAGTTTGGAAGTATTTTACGCTATAGCGCCCTTGGTTTTGTGCAGCTACGTGGCATTTGCATAGTTTTAAATATTGGTGACTGAAAATTGAGACACCCTGTACAATCACCTAGAAGACTTGAAATTTGGGCGAGTTTGTAAGAATTTACATTTGAATTAAAACCAAAAAACTAGCACACAAGAGGGAAAACCAGACAGGCCGAGCGCTACAACAAATCTACAAGAGAAGTCGAACAAGTAGCAGAAACATTACGCAGAGCTACACGTTTGTAAAACCTTAAGGCGAAAGCCTGACTGCCCTCTGGCTACACATTCTGTCACGATTGAGATACGTATATGAAGAATTGTGGTAACTGTGTGCCAAGTGTGCAATCAGGCTTTCGCCTTCACCTTGCACAAACGTGCAACACTTGCTTAATGTTTTTGGTACCGTCTCCGACAAAGGTTTGTCCATGGGAGCGCATGACAGAAGCCACCAAAATCATCGCACCTACTTGTAGTCGGTCAGTGCCGCAAGCACCTTCGCCGAGGAAGTGGCATTATGCGAACTCTGCCCAGATGAGCGGCATCGGAGCCAGCTGTAGAAGAAGACGACGAACGCGTGAGCAGTGGCACAAGCGCGTGTGTGTGACGTGTGCAATCGCGCACGCACTAGGCACACCTTTAGTAAGCAAGAACCGTGGAGGACACGAGACTTGTTCAGAGCACAATGTGAACCCGCAGAGTGGCTATTTGTACTAGACCAATTGGCTTCTGTGAAGCCTTTTTTACCACATACACTGGCCGAGTTGTGGCTCGTGTGTTTTGAATATGTGCATGTGTATCTGACAATGTTGTTTGTGTTTATGAATGGCAATAAAGAAAAAAGGCCGCCGTGGCTTTAGAGAAGCGAGCTTGGGCGCCATAATTTAAAGTTATTCCAAACTGTTTATATTAAAATCTCCTGACGGTAAATTTACGTAACCATCGAGGCAAGCATCGGGCGGTGACCCGCCGCATTGTCTCAACAACCCAATCAAGCACTCTCCTCGTTTATAGGAGGTCACCTTTGTTCGCTTTCAAAACCAATAACCTTGGTTACACTCAGCGATATTTCTTATCTAATTGGCTGGCAAGAGGCGAGGAGTACGCTCTAGTTGAGAGAGTTTCGAAGGGGCCGAGCCAGCACAGTCAAAATAGATAACCGCATGAAGAGGGTGGTGCCGGCTTCTCCAAATGGTCCGCTTCGCCTTACTTAGCTTGCGGTGGCTGGTCGAAAATCGCGGCGGCGGGCAACGGAAGGATAATAATGCCGCTAAAACGGATCCTCAGCAAGCCAGAGTTGGCATAGCGATGTCGTATACGTGACGAAAGGGCTCGATACCATTTTACTGCCACGGGAAAATGTTTATCATGCGGAAATAAATAATACGTGCTCACCGGCAGGTGCTAGTAGCGAGGGTCTGAGCGATCGGCGGGCAGCCATCAATACCTTTCGGAGCAGGGCAGTCTCTGGCTATTTAGAAAATTTTGCACTTTTGTTCGGCATATTATTGCACTTTTTTTCGCGTTCACGTCACTTTGACGCGGTGAGTTTTTGCGGTTTTGTGAGGTCGCATGACAGACAGGCGAAGTGGGCGCAGCCCGAAAACATTGCACCAATAGCAAAGGGCTAATGGTGAAAAGACGTCGAATCCGGAATAATTGTTTTCCTTTTGTGCGGTTTATTCATGCATAATCAGCGTGTAGACGTTACATCAGATGGGGATGCTACCGCGGTTTTCCTGACGTTGCGTGACGTCGCGTGACAGACAGCCGAAGTTGGGAAAAGCCCGAAAATGTTTTGACCAATCTTCGTTGGCTGATTTCAGGATTGGAATAGAAACGTTTGGAATAGCTTTACGTTATAGTGCCCCTTGTCTTGCAACCCGGAGGCCCGGGTTCGATTCCCACCCAGACCGAAATGTACGAAATTTTATTTTCAAGGCATCTAATTTCCTTTGTATACAGGAACCTCCATGAGAAATGTGACGTCAATCGGTGTATTTGTTGACGTGCTTTTACTGTTTGCGGCGTCGGCCATTTTTGGGCACGGTGCAGTTTCGGCAAGGTCACCATCAACATAGACACCTTAGGCTTTCGCCTTAGAAAGGGTCCTTAGCTTCCAAAGATTCTTTCCTTCTTGTGTCCTCTTTTCTTGCGCTTTAGGTCAAGCATGAAGATATATAATTATTTAGCTGATGGCATCACACGCCCAAACACAGGTCCCCCTATCTTAATTTTAAATGCGCCATAATTGTATCTAAACTTTGCAGATCTTTCTCATTTGGACTCTAGAGTATCTGGACGCTACCATATTTTTCATGCTGAAGATAGTTGTTTTGTCGTTGGCACACAGCAACAAGGTAAGTGTTAAAGTAATACCTGGACCTGCCCTTAAATTACATTTTAAACTACAATACTTGAGGAGCATCACTTCTACGACTACCAAAAGCAGTCCTATCAAAACTGTCCGGATTGCAGGCACAGCAGCTACCAGTTACACAAACCTTGTTCGCGTAGTAATTATAGCAAATTAGTGCGAATTATTAAAGGACACAAAGAACAAGGTGGGCAAGGACGGCCCCTTCGAAGGAAGTGTAAGGAAGTTCTTTGTGTTCATTGTTGATTTACAGTAATTATTATGCGAGACAAACTAGCCCAACAGTCAGTCCTCCTCTTTGCGTAGAGCGAGCACTGTGTATCATGTGACCTGGCGTGCGACGACAGCAACAAATCTGTGCCAATCGCGACGACGACCGTATGACGGTGATGCTATGGTTTCTACTCGGGCAGTTTGACGTGACCTTATCACGCTGATTGTTGTGTTCTACATAAGCTCTGGATAGGCGTATGCGAGGGATGCAGAAATCGCAGCAACTGCTAACTGTTATATAATCGCACGTCCATCTGGCTAGGTTACGTCACTTATCCCTCAGCAGAGGTATCAGTTGTCGCACAGTTTCTGCATAGTGATGGCTCGTACGGCGAAAAGACTAGTGGAAGAGGGTAGATCACGAAGCTAGGAGGAGGGGTCTAACTTTCACTGTCGAAGCACTAGCAGCTACGCAGGAAGAATGAAAGAAACTGGCATGTGGCGCATGGGATAAACATCTCAAGTTGCTGCTTGACTTTTGCACAAGAGAATTATGCGTCGAATTGAGTAGTTAAAAGCATTAAGCTGTTGCAATGGAAGAGGGAGGTTCAATCCCATCATAGGTCACGCGATCCTGTTTATTATAGAGGACTAAAACGAAGAGAGACGGGAACCTACTTACCTTTAGCTTCATTCAAAGAAAAAATACTCCATCACACCGGCTACATGTCGTGAAGTGGAATGTACGGTATGTGCAGCGGTAGCCGGATGTGCGCAAAAATAGGCAGTTGCACTGTTGGACACCGTGTACAGTAAATTAAAATTGTTTGGCGGTAAGTAAACTGATAAGGAGTGTTTTGGCTCTTTGTTAGATTATAAATAACTGCTTCTGTCAAATTTAGAAATCCTATACGAAGTAGACAATAATGAGTTCTGTTAACGTCAATAGTTCTTCATTAGAGAGAGAGAGTATCTAATCATTGTATTATAGATTCTGGGAAAATATTTTGCAAGAAACCATTGCAAGTTTTTAGAGCAGAGCAAACCTATAATATGATATAAACTAAATTTAAACACAAGCAAAACTCACGGACATCTATTACCTCCCCTTCCGTGTAGTTCGGTTTTCCCAATCATGTGCGTCTAGGGTGTTCAGCGGTCACATGAGTTCCGAGTTAAATATTGCCTAATAAACATGACAGTAAAGCTTTCCCGCTTCTGAAATGACCTTGGAGTCTCCCTAATTACGGAGCAATTGAACATCGTGTAACTGGAAAAAAGAGGCATACTCAGCGGGCATGGTGAAGTAAGTGAAACATCAGGCGACCACCACCGGTTTCGAAAATTTGTAAGGTAATATTCTTCAAAGAATCACGCGTGGCTTCATAGGCGGCAAAATAATGTTACGCAAACGAAGAATAAGAAACTTGAGACTATAAGCAAAGTATAGTTACTAAGGATAACTGCAGCGCTGGCCAGTTCAGCCGACAGTCTTCTTCGTCGGGGCCCCCGCGCGCATCGTCCACAAGAAACACGCAATATGCATGTATCATTATCCCCAGCGGCAGAAGCACCGTCCCAGTGCATCTAAATATTGGTGATAACAGGAGAGTAATATGTTTCAGGCGTGCGACATGCACAATGTCAGTGGAATTCGGGGCAGATGAGGCACTGGTACTAACTGGGGTGATTTCGTAAGTGAGTGGAGTCACGGCAAGCAGCACTTGATATGGGCCGGTGTACCAAGACAGGAGTTTTTCTGACAAGCCAACGTGACGAGTTGGGGACCACAGGAGCACCAGAGATCCATGCGAAAAGTGGACGTCTCTGTGTTGACGATCGTAAAAACGCCTTTGGTTCTCTTGGGAGGTCAGGAGGCGAGCGCAGGAAATTTCGCGTGCTTGGGCTGCCCTGGTGATGGCGTCAAGTGCATATTCACTGGTGCTGCGCGGCGGAGGGAACGGATGCGTCCAGTGGCAATGAGGGTTATCAGCCGAACAAAAAAAAAAAAAACGGAGAATAACCACCAGTATCGCGACGCGAAGAATTATAGGCAAAAGTGACATAGGGTAGGGCAAGGTCCCAATCAGTATGGTCGGACGAGAAATACTTTGCACGCATGTCTGTTAGGGTTCGATTGAAACGCTCCGTGAGCCCATTAGTCTGTGGACGGTAAGACGTAGTCAGCTTGTGCTTTGTTGAGCAGGACTGCAGGATGTCGGCGATTACTTTAGAAAGGAATGTCCGGCCACGGTCAGTGAGCAGTTGGTGTGGAGCTCCATGCTGCAGAATCACGTCGCGTAAAAGAAAATGGGCGACATCTGTGGCGCAGCTTGTTGGAAGCGCTCTTGTGATGGCGTAGCGTGTGGCGTAATCTGTCGCCACAGCGACCCACTTGTTGCCAGACATTGATAGAGGGAAAGGGCCGAGTAAGTCCAAGCCAACGTGAAAGAATAGCTCTGAAGGAATGTCGAGCGGTTGAAGGCACCTGGCAGGGTGTGTCGACGGTGTTTTTCGGTGCTAACATTTCTCACACGCCGCAACGTATTTCCCGACGGAGCGGGCAAGGCCTGGCCAAAAGAAGTGTGGGCGAATCCAGTCGTAGGTGCGGGAGACGCCGAGGTGACGTGCCGTCGGTAAGTTAAGTTCTTGAAGAACAGGTGACCGTAGGTGCTTAGGAATGACGAGGAGTAGAGAAAGACCGTCGGGGCTTACGTTGTGGTGGTGTAATACACCATCCCGGAGAACAAACAAGTGAAGGGATGAATTCGAAGGCGTAGATTCCAAGTGATCAATGATGGCTTGCAAGGTGGCAGCACGGCGTTGCTCATCGGCGACGTGTAGCAGCTCAGAAACGGAGAAAACGCAAGCGTCGGCATGGGTGTCAGGTTCCGCGGGTGGTACGTCCACTGGATAGCGTGATAAACAGTCTGCGTCTTGATGTAGGCGGCCCGACTTCTACACTACTGCATCGGAATATTGTTGCAGCTGCATATCCCTGCCACCAAGCCAGCCAGTAGGATCCTTGAGGGAGGAAAGCCAGCAGAGCACCTGGTGGTCCGTGATTACAAAGAAGTGCGTGCCATACAAGTACGGGTGGAATTTGGAAACCGCCCAGACGAGAGCCAGGCATTCACGATCTGTAATCGAATAGTTGCGCTCCGCTGCTGTGAGGAGGCCGCTAGTGTAGGCGATAACACGATCTTGACCCTGTTGGCGTCGGGATAAGACGGCTCCGATACCGGGACCATTGGAATCGGTACGGACCTCTGTAGGAGAGGACGGGTCAAAGAGGGCCAGTATAGGTGGCGTGCTGATAATGTTGGTCAGGTTGGCAAACGCGGCAGTTTAAGCGGGACCCCGCGTAAAGGCACGTCCTTCTTCAGAAGATCAGTAAGTGGTCGGGCAATCGCTGCGAAGTCTTTAACGAACCGTAAGAAGTAGGAGCAGAGTCCTGCAAAACTTTGGACGTCTTTGACAGACTGAAATACAAGAAAAGACGTGATAGCACGAGTTTTCTCCGGGTCTGGTTGAATACCGGAAGTGTCGACGAAGTGGCCCACCACTGTGATCTGCCGAAGACTGAAGTGACTCTTTGTTGAATTTAGTTGGAGCCCAGCCTCGCGGAAGACTTGAAGAACGGATGATAAGTGGTCAAGGTGTGTCTCAAATGTGAACGAAAATACGAGAACGCCGTCTAGGTAGCAGAGGCATTGGAACCCTTGAAGCGAAGAGTCCATCATACGTTCGAACGTTGCTGGGGCGTTGCATAGACCGAATGGCATAACTTTGAACTGATATAGACCATCAGGGGTGAGGAACGCGGTCTTCTCTTGGTGATTTTCATCCATAGAAATTTGCCAATAACCAGATCGAAGGTCTATTAATAAAAAGTAGTTGGCACCATGGCGGCAATTGAGGGCGGCGTCAGTGCGAGGCAACGGGTAGACGGCTTTTATGGTAATTCAGTTTAGATGACAATAATCTACGCAGAAACGCCATGTGCATCTCTATTTTTAACAAGCACAACGGGCGACCCCCAAGGGCTCGAGGAGGGTTCAAGAAAGCCTTTGGCAAGCATCTTGTTCACTTCATCTTGAATAACCTTACGCTCTGAAGCAGAAACTCGATATGACCGGCGATAAATGGGGCTGGCATCACTATTGTTTATGTGATGCGCAACAATTGAAGTGTGGCCGAATTATCGATTGTTTAGGTCGAAGATGTGGTAGGAAACTAACAGGCGACACACAGCTGATGCTTGTTTAGGCAATAGGTCCGCAGCAATCAAGGAACGAAATGTTGTATCCGGGCAAATAGCATCCTGTTGACATGGTGAAGATCGGAGCAGACGTCTGTTGAAAACGCCGTGACGTGGTCATCTCCTATAGCACGCAGTGTTGCAGCCGACATGCTTTGGGGTAGAACTTGCCTTGTCAGGCCAAAATTGACGACGGGGAGGCATGTCGGATTATCCGCGATGGTGTCGACGGAGTGGGACACAGTAATATCGCGCATCAAAAGCACATCAGGAACAGGAGTAGCGACGTAATCACCATCGGGCACAGGGAAATATGATAGAAAATCGCCGAAATTCAAGGTATTAGGTGGCAGGCGGACGAAGGCGGTTGTACTAACGTTGTTCGACTGTTCAGCACGAATAGCGGGTTGAGGAAGTTCGAGGCAAATGGTACCGGTAGAACAGTCGACCAAAGCTGAATGCGCCGTAAAAAAAGTCGAGTCCGAGGATTAGGCCATGAGGACAATTGGCCAGCACTGTAAAAAAGATACCGCATATCCACGGGGTGAATGATGATGAGTGGGTGAAGCTCCGGAGGGAATCATCGGTAAACCGTGAATCTTCCGTGTAATTCGCCCAGTCTCGCCGCACTAAATCGAACGATTGACTACCACCAATGACACGCGCCATATGTGACGTCATTACTATTTTATAACAGCTCCCTTCATTATAATTGCACTATCTCCCGCTTAAGGGGACGCTAGCACAAACGCGTTAGAAACGTGCAGTACTGTCTAGTAAGGGGGAGAGGCCACAGCGTCTTACGCAGCCGTTTACACATGCCTGAACATGCACCGCGTTTGTCGACGCCATCACATGACTGCTGAGAGAGTATAACCCCCGTATTCATAAACGCTCCTCGACTTGAACTTGACTTGCCACCGCCTCAACGCGTTTAGAACGCGCTGTCCAAGGCGGTGGCAAGTCAAGTTCAAGTCGAGGAGCGTTTATGAATACGGGGGTAAGGCGGAGAGGCCACAGCGTCTTACACCAGCTTCTTACACGGGCCGTAACGCGCTAGCACAAACGCGTTAGAAACGCGCAGTCTTTCGTTAATGTTGGGTATGTATTGTCATCGTGGTGCGTGTGTCAATGTGCGCTTCGTGGCGTAGTGGTTAGCGCCGCGCGTTCGGAAGCGAGGGGTCCCTGGTTCGATTCCGCGCTACGGACACAACTGTCGGAATTTTTTTTCATAAAAGTACACATGGCTACCTACTACGACTACTACTACTACTACATACTACAGAGGAGGGACAGACCCACATCCTAAGGAGCTTCGCCCCTAAAAGAACTGGAACGTGTAGGTCGGCTATATTTATACGGGAAGTACACAGTCCAGCCACGGCAACAGTGCTGCCATCGGCGACGAGTACGGCTCCTGTAGTAGCAGGCGTGAGAACCTTCCTCAGTCGACGACGGAGGTTACAACTCATTATGGACACCTGGGCTCCAGTATCCATTAACGCCGTCAAAGGAACACCGTCGACGTGAACATCAAGTGTGTTCTGGTTCGTTGAAGGCGTCAATGCATCACTACCTCCAGGAGCTGCATGGCCTATTTTTCCGTCCGGGAGCGTGCGTAATTGGTCGGCGACGAATAGCGGCGTGGCTGGGGCGACGGGTATCGACGGTGCTGAGGTACGTCAGAGGTAGGAGGCATACGGCGAGGCGAGTAGCTGCGAGGGTCGGCATATGGGCGAGGAGACGGGGAAAAGTAGCTCGAATACGGCGACGTCCAGGAGGTACGGCAGTGGCGAGCGACGTGGCCAATGCATTGACAACTGAAGCAAATGGGCTTGTCATCCGGCGTTCTCCACTCTGTAGGGTTGCGCAATCTGGGAGGGGATTACAGATCGCTGCGAGGCGCAGCTGTCGGCACCGGTCGGGCGTCAGGTTGGGAGACGGAGCAGGCAGCAGGAAAACCTAGGTTGGCAAATTCTTGCCGCACAACCGCCTGAATGAGAGAGATCGCTGGGGCCGATTGGTCAATGGTGGAGTCAAGTGGGCATGGATGGAACGGGGCAGGACTTATAGCCTCGAGCTCGTGGCGAACAATAGGTGTGTCCTTCTCATGGAACAGTGGTGCAGTGGTAAGGTCGACGCCAGACGACGTCGCACCCGTGTTAGGGAGCCGGGATAACTGTGGAATGACGCGGAGGCTTTTGGCGAGCTTAAAGCGGCAGCATTCTTTGACAATAACGTCGATGGTGGAAACATTGTTGAAGACTAACCAGTTGAACGCATCGTCAGCGATTCCTTTGTGTACGTGGCCGCCTTTGTCAACCTCGGCCATTTTCTAGTCGACTTGCCAGCAAAGAGCGAGCACGTCTTGTATGTGCGAGGCATACATACGGTTCAATAGAAGTCTGAACTCGGGTAGCAAGCTCTTTTCTAGCAGTTAGCTGCCTACCGGTCGGATTTCCAAAGAGGTCGCCGAGCTTCTCCTTGAAAGCATCCCAGCTGGAGATCTCATCCCCGTGTACCCGAAACCAGACACGAGGAGTTCCACCCAAGTAGAATTGGACATTCGCTATCATAATGGTAGGGTCCCAGCGGTTGTTTCGGCTAACACGCTCATACAGGCTGAGCCAGTTCTCAACGTCAACATTATCTTGGCCGAAGAATATGCCAGGATCGCGGGGATTGGTAACCGTGTCGTACGTTGTTTTCGGGGTCACAGGAGGAGAAAAGATGACGTGTCGTCACCGGGAGCCATGGTCGAAAGCCGGACGGTGCGGCTGTTGTGGAGCTCCGTGGTGAGGACGGGGAACGGCACTCTCCTCCAAAATGTTACACGAACAAAGGATTAGGAAGTGGAGACTATTTACAAAGTATATTTACAAAAGATAACTGCAGCGCTGGCCAGTTCAGCTGACAGCTCGAGAGCCAGAAGCAGTTCGTCTTCTTCGTCGGGGTACCCGAACGCATCGTCCACAAGAAACACGGAACATGCGTTTATAAATATAACCGACCAATTACAAGGGTTTCTTGAGCGGACGGTGATGGAACGCAAGAGCGATAGTTGAGACATTTTACGTCGTCCTTATTTCTAAGGTATAAAGTTATCAAATTGATGCGCTAACTTTATATATATATATATATATATATATATTTGCACGGAAGCGTTAGTGAGGAAAACGAAGACGGGTGAACGTGCTTGCGGTCCCGGGTTGGAAAAGAGCCAGAGGACGACTCTTGGTTCATCAACCAGCTGGCCGCTCTTGCGCTCACCCTTCGCGACCTACAATAACCGGCCCCTTCATCCGTAAGAGTGACAAACGGTCTCCTTCACGCGTAACAAAGTGGTGGATGTGCTGGGTAAGCGCTAACAATAACGGAATCGTCACTGCTGCAGCTTCGTCGAAGCCGTCGACTTGCCGGCCTCCCGCCATCTGCCGTGACCATCTTCGACATGCCTGAAGAAGGAGCCGCTCCGAGGGCAGCGCCGAGCAGTCCGCTGCAGTACTACCGAGTTCCACCCACTTTCGGAGGAAAAGCGGGATAAGATTCCGATGAGTGGCTCGTCCACTAAAAACGACTGAGCAGGTCCAACGGGTGGGATTCAACCGCTCAGCTCCCCAATTTGGTGTTCTCCCTGACCGACACCGCACTCTTGTGGTACGACAACCACGTGGACGCGCTTGCGACGTGGGATCTTTTTGTTGAAGAGCTCAAGGCGTGTTTTCGGGGACTCAGTCGCCAAAAAGAAGCGTGCTGAGCAGGCATTGTCACAACGGGCGCAGCTACCAGGTGAGACAGGCACCACATATATTGAAGAAGTTTTAAAGCTGTGCAAGGTGGTTAGTGCTCGCATGTAAGAAGAACATAAAGTCGTACATTTGCCGAGAGGAGTGGCTGAGGAGGTGTACAATTTTCTAATCGGTAAAGAAAGCCTAAGTTCTGTGTCCGACGTCATTCGTCGTTGCAGAACTTTTGAAACGCTCAAGATGCGTCGGATTACGCCAAAGTTTGGTCGGTTGGCAAATGTTACGACGGTTGCCAGTGTGGACTCAAGCTCTTGCCTCAACCTTCCTTCGACCATCCGACAGATTGTCCACGAGGAACTTTCCCGCCGCGAAGAGATGTCGCGTTGAACAGCTGACCACCATGGCATGTACACGTCGCGTGAGGCTATGGCTGCACCACATTCGGCCCCTTGGCAACCGATGGTTAACGCAGCGGCTGTAGAGTACAGGGTAGCCCCACAGTCTCGGATGACAACACGCACTCCTACTCCACGCTATGACCGACGCGCACAGAGCACGCCTTCTCGACCCCCGATGTATCTTCATGACGCCCACCATGAACCAACCCAATGCAGAAGAGAAAATGACAATATTCTATTCATCGACGAACAACCAAGGTTTCGACGTCCCCCGGTGTGTTACTCTTGCGGTGTCCCGGATCATATATCGCGGTTTTGTAACCAGCGTATGACCACGTGGTATGGCCAGCCCTCAGAGTTTTCACGGCCCTGCGAACGGCCCCATGTTGTCCCATGGCCAGCACACGCATCGTCTGGCTACGAGTACTGGCCGCGCAGCTCCCCGAATCGCTCCCGGGCATCTGAGAGGAGTTTGACGCCCCCACCGCGTCCTCGTGCATCCCGTTCTCCATCACCGCTACGTCGCACCAGGTCCCCTTCGTCACCGGAAAACTAGCCAGCGCGGCCGATGGAGGTGAGGTCACTGGAGATGTTCTACTGACAGAAATACCTCCTGTGTTGATGCTTAAAAACAAAGTGCGTTTTTTGTGGATAATGTACCTGTGATGGCTCTGGTGGACACAGGCGCAACAATTTCGGTTATGAGTGTCGCTTTTAAAGACGTGTTAGGGCGAAAGGTCATGCTCAAATGGGACGATGCTTCAAAGTTCTGGGGAGTGAGTGGCGAGCCGTTGCGACCTATTGGTGTATGTAGTGTTGACGTGTTTTTGGGAGGCCATGCTTTTACGACAGAGTTTGTGATTATTCCTCGTTCGATCAATGATGTTATTCTCGGCATAGACTTCTTACGGGAGTGTGGTGCCACTGTCGACTGCCGCACAGGTAAGGTATTCATAAGTCATAGGATGCCGTCAGGACTCCTGGAGAACCCTGTAGATCTTGAAACTACACTGTGTGTTTGTGGCGATACGGTCGTACCTGCATCATCTACCATTTGTGTTCCCGTTGTCTGTTGTGGCGCCGATTCTGACAGCTCCGATGCTACCGTAGAACCGATGCACATGAACTGTATGAAGAAGAATGTGTTGGCTCCCATTGTGTGGTATCGATCAAAGGCAGACGCGCTGACTTGTGGATCGTAAATTGTTCTACGGAGCCCGTGGTACTACCAAATAGCTTGAGATTAGCCTTCGTCCGGGAACATGCGTATTTATCGGCGGCTGAACTTACAGAAGTGCCGGCAGAACATGATGGCCACAGTTGGGAAACGACCCTTTTGGCGATGGTAAATAAATCGCTCAGCACGAGTGAACGCCGAACGCTAATGGGTGTGCTTTCGAAGCACGTCTCGGTATTCGACTTTCCGCAGAAGGACAATAAACCTGCAATCCCCGCGTCACGAACACGCCATCCCATCACCACGGGCTCAGCCAATCCGATTAGACAAAAGCCATATCGCGTTTCACCATCAGAGCGCCAGATTATTAACGACCAAGTGCACGAAATGATGAAAAAGGGAGTAATACAAGAGTCAGAGAGTCCGTGGGCAGCTCCAGTGATTCTTGTTAAAAAGAAGGATGTTTCTTGGAGATTTTGTGTCGACTATCGCCGATTGAATGCTGCAACAAAAAAGGACGTGTACCCACTCCAACATATTGATGACACAATAGACTGCCTTAATTCCGCCTCTTACTTTTCCTCAGTAGACTTACGATCCGGCTACTGGCAAATTCCGATGCATCCTGAAGACAAGGAAAAGACTGCCTTCATAACCTCTCACGGGCTCTTTGAATTTAATTTGATGCCATTTGGACTGTGCCACGCTCCGGCAACTTTCGAGAGATTTATGGACACTATTCTGTGCGGCTTGAAGTGGAACATCTGCATATGCTACCTCGACGACGTCGTCATCTTTGACCGCACCTTCAGCGAACACAACTCGCGTCTGAATATTGTCCTGAGCTGCATCAGAAACGCTGGCGTCGTTTAAAAAAAAGCAATTTCACCTCGGAGGCCGCCAAACCCTTGTTCTTGGGCACCTCGTCGATAAGGACGGCATGCGCCCTGATCCCCACAAGACAGCAGGCGTTGGAGCACCAGGTTCTGTCAAGGAGCTCCGTAGTTTTCTGGGGCTTTGTTCCTACTTCCGCTGCTTTATCCCTATGTTTGCCGACGTCGCGTATCCGCTGACATGTCTGCTACAAAAGGACACCCTCTTTGGGTGGACTCCGGAGTGTGACTCTTCTTTTCGTCGGTTGAAGTTTCTGCTGACGTCACGGCCTTCAATCCTTCAGCTGCGACGGAACTCCATACGGATGCCAGTGGCATATGTATTGGCGCCGCCCTCGTTCAACGCCACGGTGACCACGAACACGTAATCGCATATTCAAGTTGATCCTTAAGTAGGCCTGAGTAGAACTACACTGTCACGGAACAAGAATTCCTCGCGGTAATATTTGCGGTTCAGCGGTTTCGTTATTACCTGTATGGACGTCCCTTTACAGTTGTCACCGACCACCACTCATTGTGTTGGCTTGTAAATATTCGTGACCCTTGTGGCCGCCTTGCGCGCTGGGCGCTCCAACTGCAAGAATACAGCTTCAGCGTCTCTTATAAGAGAGGTCGACGACACGCTGACGCGGACTGCCTCTCGCGTATGCCACTTAGCACTACGGACTGTGACGCCGACGACTTCGATCACCTTGTGGCTTCTCTGTCGCCGTGTTTTCCACACTTCAACTGTTTCAAAGCCGAAGAGCGAAAGGACGCTTAATTAACACCGCTCTTCACCGCTACGACCGCCTCTACCACAGCACACGGTTTCTGCGTACGTGATGGACTCCTGTATAAGAAGAACTTTTCCGGCACTGGCGCACGTTTTCTTCTAGTAGTGCCGGAATGCCTTCGCATAGCGATTCTGAGTGCTATGCAAGACGACCCTACGTCTGGCCATTTAGGTTCGGCGAGGACGTTCTACCGGATTCAGGAACGCTTTTATTGGCCTGGAATGCGACAGTTTGTTGAGACGTATGTGGCCAGCTACATGCAGTGTCAGCGCCACAAAAGTACATCTACTGGTCCAGCCGGTCTCCTGCAGCCGATCCCGCCTCCAAACAAAGCTTTCCAACAAGTGTGAATTGACTTCGTGGACCCTTTTTCAAAATCAGCCTAGGGAAATCGGTGGATAATTGTCTGCGTCAACTACCTCACACGATACTGAGAGACGGCGGCCGTGCCCTCAGCAACTGCCACTGACGTTGCAACATTTCTGCCACAATATGTCATCCTGCGACATGGTCCGCCTCGCGTGATCATCAGGGACCGTGGAAGACAATTCACAGCAGATGTGGAGGAGCTCCTTCGTTTGTGTGAAACCCACTTGCGTCACTCAACACCATACCATCCACAAACAAATGGCCTTACGGAGTGCAACAACCGAACAATTATAAACATGCTATCTATGTATGTTTCATCCGACCACAAGAACTTGGATAACGTACTGCCTTTTATCGCGTACGCGTTCAACACCGCCAGGCACGAGACTACCGGCTATAGCCCTTTCTTCCTGATGTACGCACGGCCACCCCGGTACACAATCGACACTATTTTCCCTTTCTGTAGTCACGAAAATCCCACTGTCGCAGAGGCCCTCTGTCTTGCCGAGGAAGCGCGTCGTATTGCTCGTTTACGCACTTTCGCATCGCAGGAGAGATCAAAAGCATGCTACAACGTTCGCCACCGTCCGGTAACCTATCACCCTGGTGATTTAGTGTGGCTGTGGGCTCCTGTACGGAAGCGCGAGTTATGCCAAAAGTTTTTGGCCACCTACGATGGACCATTTGTTATTCTTAACAGACTCACGGAGGTCACTTATACCATAGCTAGCCTCACAGTGAGTGGTAGAAACGCTGCCAAGACCCAAGTGGTCCATGTCACCCGCTTGAAATTGTTCACGTCAAGACAACTGGATTGACTCGCCCGGTGGGCTTCGTCTGGGACGAGAGGAATGTTGCACGGACGCGTTAGTGAGGAAAACAATGACCGGTGAACGTGCTTGCGGTGCCTGGGTTGGCAAAGAGGAAGAGGATGACTCTGGGTTCACCAACCAGCTGGCCGCTCTTGCGCTCACCCTTCGCAACCTACAATAAACAGCCCCTTCATCCGTAAGGGTGACAAACGGTCTCTTTCCCGCGTAACAATATATATATATATATATATATATATATATATATATATACATTCAAGAATGCGGAAAATATGCCGCCGTAACAAACCATCCGCAGCCTGTAATTAATATATTGTTCCGTAAGGATACACACATGGATCAACGCGATGCTTGGCAGAGCGACAAAGACGACGATGAAGACGCTGGCACTTGGGCCCGATCTGACATTTCTTGCCCAAGCCTCCGCTGTATATATTTTGTAAATATATCCTTAGCCGCCATCTCGCTTCCGTCACACTTTGGTGGAGGTGCGGGGTACGTCTCGCCTCGCAACGGAACTTCGCAGCGGCCGTCGTTTCGGACATCTGTCTGCAATGGCGGAAGACACAGCGTCAACATCAGCGCCCGCCACTTCAACGGTCGTGCTTGTGCAACCCGGGATCCTGGCACCTTCTCCGGTTCCGTTGACGCAGACATAGAAGACTGGCTGGCGGAGTACGAATGTGTGAGTAAGAACAACCGATGAGACCCTACCATGATGTTGGCAAATATAATCTTCTACCTGAAAGGCACTGCGAAGGTATGGTTCGATAATCATGAAACTGAGATTGGGAGCTGGGACTCCTGCAAATAAAGACTCCGAGAATTGTATGGGAAGCCCATTGGTCGGAAGATCGCCGCGACAAAGACGCTCGCGTCGCGTGCGCAGACGGCTACTGAATCTTACGTCGCGTACATAGAAGACGCATTAGCGCTATGCCGCAAGGCCGATGCCGAGATGCCGGAGGACGACAAGGTTGGGCATATATTGAAAGGGATCGCCGACGACGCCTTCAGCCTTTTAATGTGTAAAAATTGATCTACAGTCGACGCTATTATCAAGGACTGACGGCGCTTTGAGCAGGCTAAAAGCCGACGTATTGGCCACTCATTTGCCCGGCTTCCCAACACGGCGGCAACGTCCTCGGGTGAAGAACGCACATCTGCACAACCGACGCTATTATCAAGGAGTGTCGGCGCTTTGAGCAGGCTAAAAGCCGACGCATTTGCCACTCATTTGCCCGGCTTCCCAACACGGCGGCAACGTCCTCGTGCGAAGACCGCACATCTGCACAACCGTCAGTTCCACCAGACCAGCTGACACGTATTGTACGCCGGGAGCTTGAGGCCATGACCCCTGCGCCGGTGACTCGAGCTCGATTACGGCTCCATTCGTTCAAGCCATTGTCCGGTAAGAGCTTGCCAACATGGGCATTCACTCTGTGTGCCCCGTTGTCAGCCCAACGCAAACTTCGTGGGGTCCGCCCTCTTCCTATAAAGAGCAGCGATTCGCTACTCGATATCGCGACCCTGCCGATATGTTTTACTTGTCACCGTATGGGCCACGTCGCGTGTTACTGCGCCACCCGCTGGTCCTCGGCGCCTCGAACGCTGTCTACCCCTTTCCGCCGTCCCGAGAGCACCCGCTTTCCGCCTTCAACCATGTCCTATTTCCCCAACGCCCCTGTTTTCACCAGGATAAGCAGCCGCTCCCCGTCACCGCGTGGTAACCAGACACGCTCGCCTCCAGGCCGTCGCCCGTCGTCTCGCTCACCACAGGCTCGCCGCCCGTCGTCCCCCTTCAGCCCTGCTCGTGCCTATCAGGAAAACTAATCAATGCAGCGCCCGGAGGTGACGCTGCATTGACGACTGCCACCAGAAATCCTCTTCTGACGCTGCCGACAAGACGAAGCTTGTTAGACGTTGATGTTGATGGCGTAACTATTTCTGCACTCATCGACACTGGAGCGCACATCTCTGTAATGAGTGCAGATTTTCGTCGACGCCTTCATAAAGTGCTCACGCCTGCCTCCTCCCGCATTCTCCGCGTCGCTGATGGAGGGACTCCTGCCGTTCTTGGGATGTGCATCGCCCGCGTCTGCATTGCTGGTCATCCCCCTTCCGTCGAATTTGCCGTCATCTGGGAGTGCCCCCATGACCTTATCCTCGGCTTAGATTTTTCGTCCACTCATTCTGCCCTCATTGATTGTGCGACCGGTGCTCTTCAGCTTGAGCTGCCCCATGCTCCCGACAGTCCTGCCGACATAACGCCACGCTTATGCTCTCGCCACCACGTTCGTTTGCTGCCTCAAGCTGCTACATACGTTACTTTGACGTCTTCACGCGACATTACCGATGGCGACTAGGTCTTGTCTCCAATTATCGACGTCCTGTTAGCCCGCGATGTCGCCCTGGCTCACGCCATTGTTTCCGTTGCCGACAATACGGTGGTCGTGCCGCTTCTGAACGTCAGCCTGTTGACTCAGATTATCTCGCAAGGCATGTCGCTGGCCACCATTTCCTTGCTTGACCCCTGCAAGATTGCCGCTTTGGATGCCGATGTTTCGCCGCCTTCTTGCTCCGCCAACTTCGCGCCTTCGTCTCTCGACGACATTAACAAGATGACTGCTCCCGATCTGACCCAGGCGCAGGCCTAAGATCTCTACCGGGTCCTAGCGTCCTGTCGTGACATCGTTGACTTTGTGACACCTTTGACATCTTGAGTTTTATCCGCTGTATAAACTTGGATATGCAGCAGCACCAGCAACGCGCAGAACTGTTGTCGACGCCGTCGGCGTTTAGCCCGCGTTCGCACCGAACACGCGCGGCGTTGGTGATTGTTGCCGCCGCAGCGCCTCGCACCTAAGCTGCTTCGCATTATCGCGCGCCGAGCCGCAGGTGTTGCCATTCGTTGCGCAATCCGGATAGGAGAGGAGGAATGCCGAGAGGAGAGGAGATGAGACAAGGAGAGGAGAGGAGGGGGAGGAGGATGCGCATGAATGCCAAGAAGAGAGGCGATGAGACAAGGAGAGGAGAGGAGGGGGAGGAGGATGCGCATGCGTAGTAGGGGTGTGGACGCACCGAGGTTGGATGGATGGAGGGAGGTAGGAGGGTGGGAGGGAGTGACATAGCCCCGAGCAAAGATGCTTCGCATCTAAAAGAAGGACGGCAGCTGGCGTTTCTGCGTTGATTATAGCAATTTGTACAAAGTCACTCATAAAGACATCTACCCTTTCCCTCGTATCGATGACGCCCTGGACTGCCTTCATGGACCACAATATTTTTCTTCCATCGACCTTCGGTCTGGCTATTGGCAGATTTCAGTCGACCCTATGAACCGCGAAAAAACTGCGTTTATTACACCCGGTGGCCTATACCAATTCAAGGTCATGCCGTTCGAACTGTGTAACGCCCCAGCAACTTTAAAACGTATGATGGAATCTCTGCTGCGGGGATATAAGTGGTCCATCTGTCTATGCTATTTAGACGATGTGATTGTCTACTCGCCTACGTTTGAGAGCCACCTCACCCGTTTATCGGTTGTTCTTGCCGTCTTCCGAAGAGCCACCCTTCAGCTAAGCTCCGCCAAGTGCCGTTTCGGGCAGCGCGAGATAACTAAGCTCGGTCACCTTGTCAGTGCTGCCGGTGTTCAACCAGACCCCGACAAGGTGCGAGCAGTGCAACAATTTCCCGTGCCGCCTTCAGCCAAAGACGCTCGCAGTTTCGCAGGATTATGTTCCTACTTTCGTCGCTTTGTCCGGAACTTCGCGGACATCGCCCGCGCTCTTACGGAACTCTTGAATAAGGACTTTCCTTTCATGTGGGGACCTGAACAAGCAGTTTCGTTTTATGCCCTCGTCCGCCTACTCATTACACCCCCAATATTGGCCCATTTCGACCCCTCATCGCCTAGGCAACTTCGTACTGATGCCAGTGGTCATGGAATTGGGGCTGTCCTTGATCAAACACAGCACGGCAAGGAACGTGTCATCGCCGGCGCCAGTCACCTTCTGTCCTCGTCCGAACGAAACTTTTCCATCACTGAACGCGAGTGCCTGGCTTTAGTGTGGGCTGTCACCAAATTTAGACCTTACTTGTTTGGCCGAACTTTTTCTGTAATTACAGACCATCATGCTCTATGCTGGCTTTTCGTCGCTGAAGGATCCGTCTGGGCGTCTCAACCGCTGGGCATTACGGCTTCAAGAATAATCGTTTGCTGTGCACTACAAGTCTGTACGATTGCACCAGGACACTGCTTGCTTATCACGTCACCCTGTCGATACTCCCAACCTCACTTACCCTGACTCCGACGTCTGCGTACTGTACATCCTTGCTTTGGATGATATCCCTACCGAACAGCGATGAGACGCGTCCTTACGGCTCATCATCGACCGTCTTACCTCTCCATCACCAGACCATTCTGTTCGCCTATTTGAGCTACACGACAACATTTTGTATCGTCGTAATCTCAGCACAGATGGCCCAGAGCTTCTGCTTGTCCTACCTCACCATCTAGGCTCCAGTGTTGTTCACCAGCTTCATGACGTACCAACTGGCGGTCACCTAGGTGTCTCGCGTACTTACACCCGCATCCGATGCCGGTTGTTCTTGCCTGGCATGTACCGTTGTGTGCTCCGCTACGTCGCTGCTTGTGAACGCTCCCAACACCGCAAGCGCCCTTCAGTGTTGCCTGCAGGCGAGCTACAACCTATTGATATCCGTGCAGAGCCATTCTTCCGCGTAGGCCTTGACCTTTTAGGCCCTTTCCCTACGTCCATCTCGGGAAACAAATGGGTTGCGGTCGCAACAGACTACGCCACGCGCTTCGCAATCACCAGGGCTTTGCCGACAAGCTGTTCCTCTGTATATATTTTGTAAATATACCCTTCGCCTCTATCTCGCTTCCGTCACAATAATGTCACTTCATTTAATTGCATCAAGCCTCTCGTAACACTGGTGCACTGGTTGCCGAAACAAAGTAGTTCTCTTTTCCATTGCCGACAAGCTTATGCTTCCTGAAGTCCACTGCCCGGCATACAGACATCCACATCAACAGAGGATATTTCTGAGGGCGTGACTAACTAACTGGGTTACGCATTTTGGAAAAATTATTTTGGCATTTATTGAAATGAAGATGGGCCTCGGCACTCGCTGGGGGCTCGCGCTAGGCCAGCGATAGAGAGCTCAGTAAGCTTAAGCAGCATGTGTTACAGGTACAGATTACGCAGCATGTGTTACAGGTACAGATCTAGGAAGAGGAGGACAGGAGTAGGCACACAGTGCTCATTTTCAACACATGCGTAGTACTACGTATTGCCTACTATCGCGACAAAATATTTCAACAACAAGAATTAAATAAAAAATATATCATGTCATTTTGAGGCCAGGTAGCTGCCACTGATTGGATGCCTTTCTGTTCTACTATGGTGCCCTCCGCACCTCGTGAGGGATGCCGGTACACCAAGGGCAAGCGGCCTTCATAGTAACGACTTACTACAATACGCAGGGTTATACTGCTACTTATAGTGTGGATGTAGGTTATTAACTGTGCGCAACGCATTCAACCTTTCGGCGGGAGGCTACAAGAACAGTTGCAGCTGACGTGATCAATTGGATGCACAGCTGCTTGGCACAATTATGAAATATATGCCCATGCAAATTAAGCAACGTTCCACAACGTCAGCTATGTCGGGCTCAATTTTCTTATTAAGCTGCCATTTCGTAGTCAATGTCCTTTCAGAACACGCTTCTCACCATGTCTGTTTCTCCGTGCGCTGCAAAACTCGCGATTCAGTGTACAAGAATGATTCAGTTAGGCGCACACTCTCACTGGAAACCACAAAAAATAGTATCTTGTTTTTTAAGGTTGGCTGAAATATGGTTAAAGGTCCTTAGGAAGGAAACATTTTTCAGCCAAGTGAGTAGGCATTGAAGATAAGCTCCAAAGACTACGGCTGTGAAAACCCTATTGAAACGACCTTCACGGGAATAACCCATAGGGCATGTTATGAATTAAACAGTGTTGTGTTAATATATGCTTACGAAATATTGCCTTACTCCTTTGTATGCTGTATTATTGTGAATTTTCATCTTACAGTAAACTCACAATGCTTACTCTGGAAGCGTACTGGCGTTGCAAGTCAAGAGATCGCTGCATGCATGTTTGCCTACATCAAAGAGTGTAGCCCATATAAAGGACATGAATTTGTGTACACGAAAGAAGCGTGCAAGTGAAGCAACAAGGCATTCACTCTATCCACAATACACAAGCCAAGACTATAGCAGAAGTTTTTTTTATATATTCTTACGATGGGGGCGTAGACACTAAGTTATCCGGATTCAGGTAAATAAAGTTTGAATGCCTGGATAAAAATATTCAGCACTAAGCGCAATATCTATGCTACAAGGTAAGTGAACTTGTGCGGGTTCCGTACTTGCTCATAGTTACCCCCTACATTTCTGCACTGTTGCATAGCCTTTTACTGTGAATGTTCGCTCTGTTTTATCAGAAATATATATGATTGTACGTAGTGCATAATAATTCCTTAATGAACTACAAAAACAAATATTTCCTTCTAGCTCTAACGCAACAATCGAAGCAAAATTCTCTGTACTGCCATTAATCCAGAAAAAAAACAAGTCAAAGAACATACAATTACATTCGAGATCTTCTTACGGGCGGACGTGCACGCGTTGGCTTCGGCGACGAGGCATCGCCGGAAATTGAGACGGACCCGACGGGCACACCTCAAGGCTCCATCGTACCACCATTACTCTTCAATTTAGTTCTACTCAGGCTACCCGAGAAATTAACAGAAGTGGAAGGTTTGTATCACAGTCTCTACGCGGATGACATAACCCTCTGGGTTCCCGAGGGAGGTTGTGACAGTCACGTTGATCGAACGCTACAGGCGGGAGTAGATGCGGTGCAGGAGTTCTGGCGTGGAACAGAACTCGAGTGCTCGGCGACCAAGTCCGACCTGTTACTTTACAAACCCACCAGCAGAGGTCGCAAAACCCTACGTGAAGAGGAACGGGAATACTAAAAAATACGCGTTAGCTCGGAAGACGGTACTCCCGTACCGCACGTAGACAAAATGAGAAACCTGCGGTTACACCTGCAGGATATAACGGAGAGACGGTGCGCATACTCCGTCGTTCGGTAGACGTCACGATCCAACTCTTGCATGGCATCAGGAATAGACGCAACGGTATGCGCGAACACTGCGCGTCCGTCTCGTGCAGGCGTACGCGATAAGTCGCATGACGTACATCGCCCCCTACCTCAAGTGGATAGGTTCGGAAAAAACAAGATCGATTACATGATGCGAAATGCTTTCAAAAGGGCAGTAGGCGTTCCAATCAACGCGAGCACCGACAAGTTTCTAGAGGTCGGACTTCACAACTCACCTGACGAATTATTCGAGGCGCTCGAAGTTGCGCAATACGAACGATCATCCAAGTCAACGACGGGTCGACGCAACCTCGAGTCGCTCGGTATCATGTACCACTCTCAGCATGGAGAAAAAAAAAGGCGGTTCCGGCCTCGTTCGGCGACCGCCTGATCATCCCACCGATTCACAAGAACATTCATCTGACGCACCACGTCGGGCGACGCAACAAGCGAGCTAGCGACCTTCAAAAGTTTGGTAACAGTGAGGAGGCGGTGTACGTAGACGCCGCGCGATATGACTAAGGAAGAAGTGCACACGTGGTCGCGGATGTAGACCGCACGGGAAAATGTCTCGCGAGTGCCACAGTGACCACGGGACACACGGGGGCGGCAGAAGAAGCCGCGATAACGCTAGCGGTCGCCACGATGCCGAACGCTGCGATCGTGGTCAGCGACTCGCAGGCGACAGTCCGAAGCTTCGCGCTTGGCCACGTCTCGCCGGAAGCGGCCCGCATACAACAAATTTGGGAAGACGGGAACGTGTCGTCGCTCTCGCAAAGGTAAAATTCTACGGTCTTCCTCCTCTGGACCTCGGCACACACCGACGTCCCGCTCGCGTGCAACGAGGCGGCCCACGTCGGGGCTCGAGGTCTCACTCGCCGAGCCGTGGCAGATTACGTGTCCGGCGCCTCCTCCCCCGAGTGCGGGGCGTCAGATCTGCTGGATTGAGACACTACGACAGATACGCAGCAACAACAACAATTACAATGGCAGTGAGGCGATCGCCTGACCACGTTCATAGACCTAGCCCAATGCTACAGACTCGAAAGACGCAAATTCCCGCCACCGCATGTTAAATTATTCAGTAACGAGGCGTTAACCTTACGCTTACTGCAAACACACAGTTACCCTAGCCCGGCCGTCTTACGATACTGTTACCCCAGCTTATAATCGACTGATGCGTGTAAAGCGTGCGGACACAGAGCAACGCTGCCACACATGCTCTGGGAATGTGCCGGCAACAACGGTACCGAAGCTGCCGCCGTTAGCGACGCGCCCATAATGGCAGACGTTACCAGAATACAGGAAGCCTCGAGCTCGCTCCTTCCCGCCGTCAGCCCAGCTGCAGGAGCCGCCGGGGACCTTCTCCATCGGCGTCGACGCCGCTGGGAGGTGGCCCTGAAAATTTCGGAGCTGGCTGACCAGCTCTGGGCCGTCCAGCAAGCCGAAGGTGCTGCCCTAGTCCAAGGACTTCGAGCCGCCATCTAAGGCCACCAAAACCAAACTGCCGGCCCTTTCAATAAAGTTTATTCCTTTCGACATTTAATTGTTAGGATCTACGATTGGGGATGGCTACATTATTGCACAGCTGAAGGACCTTTTACGGCACCAAATGCAATAATTCATTCTTCATAGCATTCCTTCCAAATTTTTAATTGTCGCTTCGCGTGTCCGTCAAGGGCGTGTGTTGAACCATTGGTATCGTTATTAACGACGTTACTGCTAACACTCACTGAACGCGACAATAAAGTTCACAACATTTGTTAAGAAATCCGGAAAGATGAACATCACATAATCTTAAAAAGAGCGCTCATCTAGCTATGAATTTGGTGCTAAGCATGAGAAAGGTCTCCTAACACGACTCAATTTTCGTGTTTCTTCTGTAAAAAACAAAACAAAAACATGGTACTTGCAATTTTGAAGAAAGCTCTGTGAAACCTACCGCAAGGTGTCTTCAGATAAGAACAAACAACCCTTTACTATTTTTGTTTTCAGACAAAGAATTATATTGTCACGGGTGATGTGTGTTTATTTACAGGTGAATGAGTGTTTAGGAAAACAGTCCAGCACCGGTTTTGCTCTGCGATCCGCACCAAAAGATCCGTCGTCCTCCTCTTCTTCCTTTCACCCCAACGAAGGCATTACATTCCCCGTTTCGCAGATGATGCCCACCATGGGAGTTAGGGCCGAGTTATAAAGTGATATCGCTTGAGGCGCGTAACATGCGCAAGTTGAGTAGCGTTAGAGCGGTATCCTGGGGTGCTATGCAGGATGCGCCGAGTTTCTCGTTCGTACGAGTTTCACCCGAGTTTGCTCGATGACAGTCAGTGAAAGGAGATAGCAAGGAACGTGCAAGAACAGCAGGCAAAAAGAAATGTCGAGATAAAGCCGCGTATGACAACATGAGCGCACCCTGCGCTGCACAGTGATTCCGTGCTTCAAGCACAGAAGACTGCGCAGCAAAACGCGCCAGCGCCGCGTATTGTTATCAACGTATTATCAGCATTTCTCAATACCGTGACTGTACCGCTGTCTATCTGCACACTTGCCGTGAGCCACTTGCCACGCCTTTCTAGGGCGCGTAAAGGGCGTGCCTCCTCTTTCGAGCATTATCTTTCTATCCTCCGTCGAATGCGAACAGGGCATATGCGGTGCATTTTTGCGCCTACACTTTCCCTCAATCGATTACGTTCAAATACAACAAATAAAATAAGAAGCATTTTATTTCTTGAAGTATCTGTTTTTCGTTTGGAATGCCATAAATGTTTGATGACAAACAGAGATCGAGCGAATTATTAAATTTTGCACTTTTTTGCCGCGAGTGGCGACAGTGAGGCGAAAGCTTACAAGCGGATACATTTTAGAGCGTCGCAGGCACGAGGGAGTTCATACGGTGAGCAGTCGCCAGGGGCACTGCAGTGCTATCCTTGATAGGGTGCCTTGATGCCCGCGCGCATCGAGGCACTCTAATCATTGATAAAGTCAGTCATGACAGTGATCTTTCCATTTCCTGACTATTAGGGTAATGGCCACGCAGCGCTGCGGCATGGTTGTTCAGCGCAGGTGCTTCACTGAGGCTGCTATTAAGGCCGCCGCTTTACCAACTGAAACGACGGGAGCCACGGTTGTCACTGCAAAATGTCTGTGCGGTATTCTAGGGTCCATAGTGACGCAGCACAGTGAAAATGCGCCCGTTTATCTGCGTGCGCGAAGCCCCCGCGATGCATTGCAAACAAGAGCGCGCTGCCCAGTGACACAATTCATCGCTTGTCATCGCTTGCGCAGTGAAGGTGCCTCCATTCGCATGTATACGCAGAATTTGAGTGTGTTGTTCTCTCCAATGTGCTTGCCGTTTGCCTCTGCTGCTGAGCTAACAGCGATCGCAGATGGATATAGTAACGACAGCGCAGCAATCGCATTTTGGCGGGTGATGGCGCCTGTGTGCAGTTATGAAATTAAACTTCGAACGCAGGAAGGGGTTGCAACTATTTAGTGTGCCGTGCTTGTGATGAAGAAATGCCATCGCACTGGGTTTAAAAAAGCGAGCGTTTCTCAGCGCTGACCGTGTTTGCGACACTGCAGATCCGATACACCACCGATGACAGAGCAGCCATCTCAAACAACAGCTGCGCTACCTTTACGTTGGAAAACACTACGCACTGCTCAGCATCGTCATCCACCACGGCGCATCGACACCTTGCAAGCAGCTACAGTGTCGTTCCGATAATGATTTGCTGTGCGCTACGTCGCTACAATGCAGACAATGAACCATGTTGTGGGGCCATCACAGCCTAAGAAGATAGATGCATGAGCCAGCGAAAGTCCCCGCTTTGTTTTTGATAGTGGTTCTCAGTTACAGTGCATCACCGATGACAGTGTGCTGTGCGTATTTTCTGTCGGCGGTCAAGATTGTTGATGCCTCTCAGTTCCGCACCACGTCGCTGTCGCCGGAAAGTCGGGCGTGGCCCAACTGTGGCGGGCGCGCGCACAAGAGTTACATGCCTCGCGCGGGGCGTGACGTATGGTTTTGATTGACACGCGAACTCGGGCCAAACTCGTACATCGCGAAACCCCCCTCGAGTTGAACTCGGGAACATGGTGGCGGCAGCAGCAGCCTGTGTAATCGCATCCAGCGGCAGCAAGCGTCAATATGACCATCTGGACCCGTTCACCTACATGTCCAACGTAGAGTTTCAGCGTCATTTTTGCCTTTCCAAAACGTGAGTGCGCTGGCTGTGTGACGAGTTAGGCGAAGGCCGTCGTTTGCGGAGATAGGGTGGCGGGCAAATTATGCTTTCCCAGCGTAGGCTGGTGTGACTAGGCTGCGGAGGAATAGTTCGTGCGATCGCTTCGGCTCTCTCCTGTTTCAAGCAAGCTCGTCCACCGCGCCCCAGCCCCAGGCCAGGTCCGGCGTCGTCATCGGAGTACTGGAGCACCTGCGAGCGCCTGGGGTTCAACCCGGACCAACCAACCTGCGCAGACGAAGTAGTCACATTATATTGGAAGACTCAGAATGGACGCCGGGCTGCCTTCCGGTGCCGAAATCAGTTTTGGTGCCGAAATCAGTTTTGGCAGGTACACGGTACCGCTGCACGGCACGGGCAGAGAGGCGAAGGAAGTTACTGCGCCAACACGGACCGCCTCGGCCGTCCGAACGACCACCTCTCCAGGCGCCAAATGATTTCACTCACGTACTGCGTGAGCAAAAGCGTAGACATATGGATGTTGAAAGAGACCGTAGACTTGTTTCCTCTATCGGAGCACGCCATCGCCGACTGGAGGAGCTACCCCCGTAAGGTCGCAAAAGGACGAGCTGCTGGCGCGAGCTCCACTCGGTGGCCCCAGGAAGACAGCGCAAATTGACGAGTGCCTTCTTCGCGGCGAGCAAAAATGCAATCGAGGCCGCCTAATGACGGGCGACAACGTTCCGCCGAGCCGCCAAAACTACGGTGGTGTTAAAGATGGTGGCCCATGGGTCTTCGGCATGGTCTGCGCGACCTGAGGGGTGCTGCTACTTTTCAAGGTCGACCGACGAAAGGCGGCGACGCTAGGCGCCATTATTGCAGCCAATGTTCAACCGGGGACCATTATTCATAGTGACGAATTGGCCGCATACAACTGTGTCCAAATTCAGTGGATGCTAACGGGGCTATGCCTTAATCTGCATTGGGAGACAGTTAACCACAGCGTGCACTTTGTGGAAACCAACACGGGCGTTCACACGCGAAAAATATAAAGTTATTGTCAAAAAGTGAAGCGCCACCTCGTCAGCAGTGGGTACAGAGTAACTGCACTGATGCTGGAGTCCCGCCTGGGATGACTGTGGTGGCACTCAACGGCCACGTGCGCTGCAAAGACCCTTTCTTGCATTTGTTAGAAGCCACGGATCGCTGGGGCTACCCAGTATAAAGACTCTTTCCTGCGGTTGTTAGAAGCCATCGCTCGGCGCTAGCCAGTATGAAGGTGCGTCACAATGTAAAAGAAAATAAAGCGTAGTTTTTTTATCCTTGCATGAGTGTTTTCCGACATTCCTGAGTGCTTACACGGTAAGCGCGCGGCAAACCACTTCTGCGCTAGCCGACGCTCCCTTCGTCTCGAAGCCTTACTTTAGCGCGAGCAACGAGCGATCTGTTCAAAGCCCAGTGTAAAAATCAGGCGCACACCAATCTGTGCTCGGAAATGGGAGCGCAAGCACGTAGGGAGCCGCGCGAATTAAATCTAGAGGAAAGAGAAAGAGCAATCAGCGATCTCTTCAAAGCCCAGTGCGAAAACCAAGCGCACACCAATCTGTACTCGGAAATGCTAGCGCAAGCACGTAGCGAGCCGCGCCAATCCAATCCATAGGAAGAAAGAGGAGGGCGAGCGTGCCCTCGTGGTATAACGCGAAACGATTAAACTACAAATTAGTCTAATACACATTCAGTGTACAATTTGTAAACTTTAAAACACCTATACCCTACGGTAATGTGCCTAATATCATTGTACTAAATGCATTTATTTGATAACTTGCTTGTGCCTCTAATGCACTCGGTGGAACGACAAACAAGTGAAAGAATGCACGACCATGCACCGACCGATCACGTGAGCCCCAGTTTGTCGACCGCCCATATGGCCACGCCCAAGGGATGATGGCCACCCAGAGTGAATCTAGATAGACCAATGAAACTGGAGGTGTGCCGACGGACAAACTTTGTCTCGTTACCATTAGTTCTTTCATCTTGGGGCGTCGCCAGAGCTCGTGAAGATCCCGAGTTTCGCCAAACTCGGGGCATCCTGCATAGCACCCCTGGTGATCTTACAAGGGAGACCACATATGTTAAATCCCTAATGCGGTCAATGACTGTGAAGGGAACGGTATACTGAGCCAAGAACTTTTGGCATAACCTGCGTCTGCACTGAGGTGCCCACAGCTGCACCAAGTCACCTTTTTGGAATGAAACTGAGTCGTGGCGGCGGTCATACCGCTCCTTGGAGCGATCTTGTGATGCCAGTGTACGCACGCGAGCAGTTTGTCGGGCTTCTTCAGCACGGCACAGTTTTGTCAACCGAGTCCTCTGTATGCAGTGTAAACGGGAAATGGTATCGAGGCAGCTACGCGGTGCCCGAGAGTAGAGCAGGTAGAAAGGTGTTTAGTCCGTAGTTTCGTCCTTCGCTGTATTTTAGACATAGGTAATAAACGGTAGGATGTCATCCCAGTTCCTGTGATTAGATGATAGACATATAGCCAGCATGTTGGTCAGGGTTCAGTTGGTACGTTCGACAAGGCCATTCGTCTGGGGACGATATGGTGTTGAGTGGCGGAACTGCGAAGTGCAGAGCCTAAGCAATCCTTCCACAGCGTCAGCGACGAATTGGCAACCACGGTCGCTGATAATTACGCGAGGTGTACTTTGACAAATAATCGCGTTGTGTAACAAGAAAGCAGCGATGCAAGTATGTGTGGACGAAGATATCGCAGCAGTTTCCACGTATCTAGTTAGGTGATCGACTCAGACGATGACCCAGCGGTTGTTGTTCGAAGATCGTGGAAACAGTCCTAGCTGGTCAATAAAAACATGCTACAAAGGTGTAGTAGGCGGCACTACAGGATGAAGAAGGCCTTGCGGAGCGCTTGTAGTTGGCTTGTGACGCTGGCGCTTATCGCAGCTCGACATACATTGTTTAGTGGAATGTCGCATCTTAGGCCAGTAAAATCGCTTCTCTATTCGATGTAAGGTGCGAAGGAATCCAAGATGGCCTGACGTCGGATCATCATTCATGACACGGAGAACGTCACATTGCAGGCTTTCGGTAACAACCAGAAAATACCGCGTGCCCTTTGCTGAATAATTTGTTTTGTATAACAATCCATCGCGAAGAAAAAAGCGACCACTGGCGTTGGGACTGCAGGCCTCGGCGAACAGGGGGTCCAAACTTAAAACATTGCGCTGTTCCTGCTGGAAGACGGCAGCAAAACAGTCTCGAGATTGCCCGCGTTATCCTCCGTTGTGGACAGAGGAAAGCTTCTCACGCTTCTGATGTCAGCAGAAGCTTGAGTTCAGAGAATGCCCCGTCGCATTCAGGTGTCAACTCGTATGGGCTGTCTTTTAGCAAGGGACTTGTCAAAGGATTGATTTGATTCTTGGAGTTTTTTGGCGCAAGGGCCAGATGCGGCCAAAGAGCGCCAAGGCGATGATAATGACGTGTCAGTGGTATATGAATGGTGAATTAGAAGGTGTGGATAAAACAGATGTGGCATGGCTGTAAAGAGGCCTAAAATAGTCGCTGTAAATTGCGTAAAATCTATAGAGACTAAGAATATGGCAATGACTAATGAAGTGTGCTATGGATACGAGGGATGCATTGTAAAAGATTGATGATATACTAAGATATGTCAGAGGCTAAACTGAACTATTATCACAGTGGCATCCTCTTGAGAGAGGATGCATTACGTATTTCTTGGGCTGATAACATGCAAGACAACATCATTCAAAAAAGCGAGGACTGGTTTGGTAGTGAAAAGCGGTTCTTTGCCAAGAAACATAGCAGGATGAAGAGGGATAGAACAGCGGTATGCCAGAGGAAAATGTTTCTTCCTCTCTCTCTCGGCTTCCCTACATTCCAGGAGGACGTGAAGAACGGTGAGCCTCTCGCCACATCTACCACAGGTTGGAGGATCATTACCATTCAATAGAAAATTGTGGGTACCATATGTGTGTCCTATTCTGAGGCGACAGAATAGGACATCAGTTCGCCGTGTTTTTGATGCAGAGGGCCAGAAACCTAACTGTGGCTTAATCAAGTGAAGCTTATTATTTGTTTGCGCATCCCACAAACGTTGCCAGTAGCTTCGCAGTTTCTTCCGCAAGAAAGGTTTCAAATCTGTTACAAGGACAGCAGCGGTAGGATTAATATCGTGCGATGTTATTGATGTGGCCATTTGATCGGCAAGAACATTACCCTCGATGTCTCTATGCCCAGGCACCCAGCATATTATGATTTGTTGTTTAGATGCATAAACAGAGCAGATCACTGAGTAGAGGTTCATAATTACAGGGTGTTTATGTTTTTGCGGCATCATTAACGCTTTAACAACGCTTAAAGAGTCGGTAAATATTACAGCCTTTTGGAGTTTCAATCTATCAATGTGTTTCACCGCCGATAGTACTGCATAGGCCTCTGCCGTAAAGATGCTTGTGTGGGGATAAAGTACATCGGATTCCAAGAAGGACGGACCGACTGCCGCATAGGAAACGCCAGCATGTGACTTTGATGCGTCTGTGTAAAATTCAGGGCAAGAGTATTTTGACTTTAGTTCTAAAAAGTGCATTTGAATGTGTGCATCTGGCGCGTGTTTTGTGACTTCAATAAACGATGTGTCACATTCAACCAGCTGCCACTGCCAAGGCGGTAGCAGCTTCGCTGGAGGCATTAGGCAATGTTCAAGTAGTGCAGCACCCATTTCTTCACTGAGCTTTCTCACGCGTAGCGAGAAGGGCTGCTTCGCTGTTGGTCGATTATTAAATAGTGTGGCAGATGTGGTATCGTTTATGGTAAAATAGGTAGGATGTGTACGGTTTGAATTTATTTTAAGGAAATATGTAAAGCTGGCATAAGTCCTCTGAAGGTGGAGCGACCACACGTTCGCTTCCACATAAAGGCTTTGTACGGGGCTTGTCCTGAAGGCCCCAGTCGCGAGGCGGATTCCTAAATGTTGAACAGGATCCAACATTTTTAAAGCGCTGGGTGCAGCAGACTGGTAAACTATCGCCCCGTAGTCAAGTCGTGAGCCGACAAGGCACCTGTACAAGTTCAAAATGCATTTCCTGTCACTGCCCCATGTTGTACGCGACAGCAGCTTCAATAAGTTCATTGTTTTCAGGCACTTAGCCTTCAAATATTTCATGTGCGGAACGAATGTGAGTTTTGAGTCCAATATGATGCCTAGAAACATGTGCTCTTTGCTTACAGGTAATGTGGTACCAGACAGCTCAATAGCAGGGTCTGGTACTATTCCTCTCTTATTAGTGAAAAGGACGCATGTGCTTTTCTGTGGGCTCAACCTAAAACCGTTTTCATCAGCCCATTTAGCCACTTTATTTAAGCCATGATGGACATGTCGTTCGCAGACAGCAAAGTTGCACGATTTAAAACCAATCTGGACATCATCTACATATACAGAGTAGAACATCGTTCGTGGAATAGCCGCGCGTAGAGAATTCATTTTCACAATAAACAGTGTACAGCTAAGCACACCGCCCTGCGGGACACCAGTTTCCTGGGTGAAAGACCTAGACAAGGCCTGGCCCACCCTTACACGAAAGGTACGGTTAGAAAGGTAGCTTTGCAGAGTACTCAACATGTTGCCGCGGACACCCATAGCGGAAAGGTCTCGGATAATGCCGAAGCGCCATGTGGTGTCATATGCCTTCTCTAAATCAAGAAATACGGAGAGAAAAAACTGTTTGTGTATAAAGGCATCCCTTATGATTGCCTCGATGCGGACAAGGTGGTCTGTAGTCGACCTACCTTCCCGGAAGCCACATTGGTAAGGATCTAGTATTCCGTTGCTTTCTAGGACACAGATTAGGCGCCGGTTAATCATCTTTTCGAAGAGCTTGCACAGACAGCTTGTCAAAGCAATGGGTCTGTAGCTACTAGGTAAGGACGGGTCCTTGCCCTGTTTAAGTATGGGGATTACTATAGCCTCTTTCCAAGAAGATGGAATGGAACCAGCAGCCCACATGACATTAAAAAGAGAGAGAAGTGTCTTTTGTGTTTCAGGGTGTAGGTGCTTGATCATTTCATACATGATACGGTCAGCACCTGGTGCCGAACCGTTGCAACAAGCAAGAGAAGCTTTAAGTTCAGCTAAACTGAACGGGCAGTTGTAATGTTCATTTCGGGCACATTTCCGATCGAGGGGCTGTCGCTCTGCGCGTTCTTTGAACCTCAGGAATGTTTGTGTATAATGAGATGCACTGGAGACATTCAAAGTGTTCGCCCAGACAGTTTGCCTGATTCTCCAGGCCATCTCCTTGGGTACTCACTAAGGGCAGCGGGTTCGTCTCACGGCCCTTTAATTTATTCACCCTGTTCCATACTTTTGCCTCGTCTGTGTAGGAATTTATTCCAGAAATGTACCTTTCCCAACTCTCTCTCTTTGCACGTCGACGTGTCCTTCTGCATTGCGATTTAACCTGTTTTGAAATTAATAAGATTTTCGGCAGTAGGAGAATCGCGAAGCAATCCCCAAGCTTTGTTTTGATTTTTGCGGGCTTTACGACATTCTTCGTTCCACCAAGGAATGCGGCGCTTCTGAGCCAGTCCACTAGTTTGTTTAATACATTTTGTAGCAGCGTCAATAATAAAACCAGTTAGATATGCTACGGCGTCGTCCACGTTAAGAGCAACAATGTCATCACGGCCTAAGTGTGTTAGCTCTCGGAACAATTCCCAGTTCGCCGAGTCCATGTTCCATCGAGGAGGTGGTGACAAGCATCCATCTCGTTTCGTTGAGTTCAACATAATTGGGAAGTGGTCACTTCCATAGGGGTTCTTGAGGACGGACCACTCCAGGTATGGCATTAGAGTGCTCGACACTATGCTTAAGTCTATGGACGAGTATGTGTTATGTGTAATACTGTAGTACGTAGGTTCTTTCTTCTTCAATACACATTCACCTGAAGAAAACAGAAAATTTTCTATAAGGCGCCCTCGCGCATCGCAACGAGAGTCGCCCCACAGGGGGCTATGAGCGTTAAGGTCACCAGCGACTATGTATGGCGGAGGAAGTTCATCGATGAAGCTCTGAAATTCTGTTCTGGAAAGCTGATGGGAAGGGGGAATGTAGATGGAGCTAATTGTGACTAGTTTACCAAACAACAATGCTCGGACAGCAACTGCTTCAAGGGACGTTCGGAGGGTTAATTGCTGACATGCAACGCCCTTATCGACCATTACGGCCACACCCCCTGACGAGGCGAGAGCGTCGTCGCGGTCTTTGCGGAAAGTGACATATTGCCTTAAAAAGTTCGTCTGTGTTAATTTTAGGTGTGTTTCTCGTACACACATCACCTTTGGACTGAATTTGCGGAGGAGTTCTTTAACATCGTCAAGATTACGTAGAAGTCCTCTCACGTTCCATTGTAATACTTGGGTATCCATAATGGAAAAGAAGTTAGTGATGTGTGTACAGAAAGATAGAAGTTAGTTCACGAGACCTTTCCAGGCCCCGTAATACGGGATTTTTCTTTTCTCCCGACGCGCTCCATGGAGCTACGCCGTTCCTTCGGCGCCTGGGACGCCGGAGTAGTGATGATTGCATCCATTGCCTCGTCAGAGGCGCTGGCTGCTGCCCGCTCCGCGGGCACACTAGGGGGTTTTTGGGGCCGGTCTGCACGAGCAGTGGCCCTGCGACCGGCAGGCCCGGAGGACTGCTGGCCCTGCGATGTAGGGGGCGGAACAGCACTGGCTGCTCCTGCCAGGGGGGCTGATGGTGTCACCGCTGTCACACTCTGTGTGACTCGGACAGCCGCCGCAGGATGTGACGCTGCCCCCCGGCGCGCCACATCGGTGTAGGAAGGACTGGACTGGTTGTGGGCAGAAAAACGCTTGCGCGCCTCTGGAAAGGAAATGTTTAGCTTGACTTTGAGCTGTAATATTTCTTTTTCTTTCTTCCATGACGGGCACGATCGCGAATAGGCGGGGTGGTCTCCGTCACAGTTGGCACAATGGGTTGTGGAAGTGCAGTTATCTGAGGCGTGTTCTTTAGAAGCACATTTTGCACAAGTAGCGCGCCCTCGGCAGCTCTGAGACCCATGCCCAAAACGCTGACACTTGAAGCATCGGCGCGGATTGGGTATGTACGGTCGTACACGGAGCTTATAATATCCCGTCTCGATTGAATCTGGAAGGTCACTTGTTCCAAACGTGATAATTACATGCTTTGTGGGAATTTCCTTGTCGTCACGCCTTAACTTAATTCTTTGAACCTTTACTACGTTTTGGTCTTGCCATCCATCCAACAGCTCGCTTTCGCTGAGTTCTAGAAGGTCGTCATCCGAGATGACACCACGTACAGTGTTCATTGACCTGTGAGGGCCCACTGAGACGGGGATGTCACCAAATGCAACAAGTTTAGACAATTTGTTATACTGGGGTTTATCACGCACTTCCAGAAGCAGGTCTCCGCTTCCCATCTTAGTTACCTTGTAACCTGGGCCGATTGCTTCTGTCAGGCATTTTGCTACGACAAATGGAGATATAGTACAGACTGTCTTCGTTTCGTGTTGGCTATGAATGACATGGTACTTGGGAAATATTTCTTTGGGTTTCATGAAAAAGTTGAAAGTGTCATCGGTGCGCCCCCTTTTCAGGGAGCGATCAGGAAGTGGGGGAAAAGGATTTGCCATATGAAATTGCTAAATTCGGCGGCGATGGTAGCCACCCACCACCGAGCCCAACAAGGGGACGCTACAAGGATGGAATGCTTGCAGACGCCAGCCATGCATCGCCGCTATAACCTAATATAAAATACCCAAGGTTGGATAGCTACACCAGGTTAACCCTTGCCGCCCAGAAATTCGGAAGTGAGAAGAAGTGACTAGAAGACAGGACAGATGGAAAAGTGAGAGAGAAAGACAAAAGATTGAAGAGGGGGACAGGAAAAGGCGACTGCCGATTTCCTCCAGGTGGGTCAGTCTGGAGGTGCCGTCTATGTGAAGCAGAGGCCGAAGAGGTGTGTTGCCTCTGCCGGGGGGCATTAAAGGTCCAAACACCCGGCATCGGCTCAACCTCCAGGATCCCCCTTTCCCCAGACACGGCTAAGCCGCGCACGGCGACACGCGGGAGGGTCCAACCCTCTTGTGCTCGGGTCCGTGGTGTCGCAGCACACCAAACGCCTGCTCACGCAGACGCCCCTGCGGGGATTGTCAAAGGATAAACAATGTCCGCGAATCTAGGCACGAAACCGTCGAAAGTATAGAAGCATAAACCCTGGAAGCTGCGGAGTTATTTTAATGACTGAGGTGGCTTAAAGGCACCGGCTGCTTCTATTTTCGGCGGTCTGCCCTGACGCCATCTTTGCTAACCAGGTGAAGAAAGGACTAGTGCTTGTAATTCGCCAAACCGGCAGTTCTCAGAATTCAAAACCAAGCCGGCCTTTTCGATGCAGTCTAAAATGAGGTATAAACGGGAGTTGTGCTCTGAAAAAGTACGTCTGAAAATTACGACGTCACCTGATAGCACAAACATAGCTCCCATTTCAGACCACGAAGAATCCAGTCCACAAACTTTTCGAAAGTAGCGGGATCATTGCAAAGCCCAAACGGCGTAACATTAAATTGATGCAGTCCTTCGGGCATCATGAATGCTGCTTTCTTCTTGTCAGCAAGGTGCACAGGGACCTGCCAATACCTAGTGAATCTAGTCAAGAAAAGTAGGAAGCCAATGACATCATCTATCCGAGGCAGTGGATATACATATTTAATGTATATGGCGTATTATTGTCTATAATCAAAGCAAAACCTCAAAGAGCCGTCTTTCTTCTTAACCAAAATGACAGGTGCCGCCCAAGGGCTGCAAGACTCTTCAATAACGCCCTTCTGCAGCGCATCGTGAACTTGTTTGGCAATAACTTTCCGCTCCGATGACGATACTTGGTAAGGTTTTGGCCGGACCTAATGAGCAGAGCTTGCATCGATCCTGTGCTGAGCTCGGGAACAGTGTAAAGATAGTCGCTTGTCCTTCTCGCAGAATCCAAACACAGAAGCATGTCTTTCCAATAGCTCGACCAATCTTTGTCGCTCGTATGACCGTAGGTTCGCACTAACCAGACTCAAAATCTGCGACTCGTAGGAGCAACTGCATTCGCAAACGGCCAAGCGTTTTTGACCTTCGTCGTTAACGGCAGCGACATAATTTCCGATGGCATCATCAAAGACGGCGATCTTCATTCCTCGAGGAAGAATAACAGGCCCTGGCGAACAGTAAAGTGCCCACAAAAATGTGGCTCGGTTGCTAATCGAAACAATGCAGCGGGACACTAAGATGTCTTTCTTAGCACACTGACCGGTGAGAGGCTGAACGACGGCATCAATGGGAGATATGGCAGAGACGGACCTACACGGCAGCTGACCGCATGGACCATGGTGGCACTGTCAGTTCATCGGAAACAGCCAGTCTGTCTTCCGCGGGTGGCAGCTCGTCACCGAGGCAGGAAAAACTTCACTGCTGACTGAAAGTTCATCGGCCCCACAGTCGACGAAAGCACCACACTCTTGGAGAAAGTCCATACCGAGATTAACGTCGTGTGTGCGCCGCTGCAAAACCAGGAACTCAGGTTGGAACACATTTCCGACCAACAAGATCTTAACGCAAACTCCCATTGGAAGAAGTATTTCCCCGCCGAAACCACGAAATCTTGTCCATTCCTGCCAAGAAAACATAACTTTGCGGCCAATGCGATCTTTGAACGAACGATTCATAACAGAAATGGTTGCACCAGTGTCCACTAAAGCCGTTGCACGTACTCCATCTATTAAAACGTGTATTTTGTTTTTGAGCATCGTAACTGGTGGATGCATCTGAGGTAAATCATGACCTGCGACGTCACCTCCATTGGTCGCGCCGGCTGGTTTCCCGGCGGCGGCGGTGTTGAGAGCCGCCGTCGCAGTGAAGGCGAGCGGTGTATTCGGGTGGACTGAGGTGTCAAACTACGGTAAGTAGAGGGAGGACTATTGCGCCGATGTTGTTGTCGTGAGGTGCTCCTGGAATAGGCAGACCTGGGATCGTTGTTGTGACCATTGCCGGCGCGATGAAATGTTGATGGCGGCTCGTATCGTTATGTTTCCCTGCACCGACGACAGAACATAGCCATGTTTCCGGTAGCACCACAACAATGATACACTAGAGGTTGGCGATATGCGTTGTACTCCTGAAAAGCATTGTCGCAGCGCTGTGGGAAATGCATCTTCATCCGGCTCCTGGTGGGTAGCGGCCGGCTGAGGAGGATAGCTGAAGCCATCTTCGTACATCGACTCTGCGTAGTGATTGCGTTGTGGCCTCAGTGGCGAGCGAGAACTGTACTTGTAGTCCTCGACGCCAGTAGCAGCGATATAAACGTGATGAGAGCTGACCAGGATTGGTGCATCACAATAAGGGGTCAAGTGCGCGTGTCGGGTGAGCTCTTTTCATACTATCTTTTGTATTGTAGATGCGAGTTCAAATGACGTGTAGTGTAACACTTGAAACGGTAGCCCCATTCGGTAACCGACCGAATTTAGGTGTGATATGCCGCATCTTCAGGGTCTAGAATGTACCACAATGCCGTATGTCCTCAGCTACCGTACCAAGGGTCTCTTTCCCGATGAGGAAGTGATGTACATCCTCGGCAATTCTTTTTAAGAAGTGGCCGACGCTGTCCTCCTCTGACATGCGAGGGTTGATGGTCTTGCAGAGCTTCAATATAGCCTCAATATACGTCGTGCACGTCTCGCCTTGCACATGGACTCTTTGCAGCGGCGTTTGTTCAGCCTGCTTCCTCTTCGCGACTGAGTCCTAAAAACTCCATTATTTCATACACGAACCAATCCCAGGTCGTGAGGGCATCCTCATGGTTTTCAAACTACACAAGTGTCGTGTCCGTTAAGAAAAACCTGACGTTGGACAGCTGAGTTGCCGCATCTCAACGGTAATAGTTGCTCACCCATTCGTAGTGAGTGAGCCACTCATCCACGTGCGAGGTTCTATCAGGTGCTGACGCTGCCAGGGGCCAGCCGCGGCAGAAGCAGGTACCGAAGGGGCCGCTGTAACCAGGGCAGGGGCTACAGCTGCAGGAACTGGTACAGTCCGGGTTCCGTGTTAGCCGCGAGACAACTCGACCACCAGCGGCAACGGCGGCAGTCCAGCAAGGTGGTGGCTTCGGCGGAGATCAGGTGGTTGCAGAACCGTGTTGCGTGGTTGAGGACCCAGCCCCTTCCACCACAAAACTGTTACGTATCAGGCGTGTTTATATACAGGTGATGAATGAGAGTATAGGAAAACATCACCAGTTTTGTTGTGCGCACGGCACCGAAAGATCCGTCGTCCTCCTCTTCTTCATTTCGCCTTAAACCAAGGCGTTACAGTATCAAGTGGGCAAATGGCTCGGCAGAAAGAAATAAACCTACGTTTTGCGAGACGCAGCATGGATTTTCAAGGGAAATATTTAATTCACTAAGGTGCAGTGCGTAACACACTAAGATGTAGCTGCGAACAATGTTGGTTAAAACGGAACCACGCGGGACCTGCCCATGATAATGCATTAGGTTTTTATGTTGAAATGTATGCTGGTAAGCATCGTCGCTAGCAACGTTGGCTGTCTCTCACTGAGTGTTCGGAGAACAATAACATGTAAAAGGTCAAGCGTGGTAAATGCAATGATTTTCCTGTAGCATTGTTATGCTCTATAGGTATTGTAGGAAGCCATGACAATGACACAACATATGATAAAGACTTATGTTAAAGCAGGACTCATTCTGACTTTCCATAGTACTTGCGACAATACGATTTTACTTTTAGGGGCGAAGCTCCTTATAGCGGCACCCGTTCGTCCCCGTCGTCGTCGTCGTAGTAGTAGTGTGTAACCAGTCTGAGAAAAATGAGAAAAAAAATTCCGATGTTGTGTCCGTAGCGCGGAATCGAACCAGGGACCCCTCGCTTCCGAGCGCGCGGCGTTAGCCCACTACGCCACGAAGCGGACATGGACACACGCACCACGATGGCAATAAATGCCCAACATTAACGAAAGGCCGCGTTTCTAGCGCGTTTCTAACGCGTTTGTGCTAGCGCGTTACGGCCCGTGTAAGAAGCTGGTGTAAGACGCTGTGGCCTCTCCGCCTTACCTTCAACGCGTTTCGAACGCGCTGCCCAAAGCGGTGGCAAGTCAAGTTCAAGTCGAGGAGCGTTTATGAATACGGGGGGTATACTCTCTCGGCAGTCATGTGATGGCGTCGGCAAACGCGGTGCACGTTCCGGCATGTGTAAATGGCTGCGTAAGACGCTGTGGCCGCTCCCCCTTACTAGAGAGTACTGCACGTTTCTAACGCGTTTGTGCTATCGTCCCCTTAAGCGGGAGATCCGATGATTCCCTCCGGAGCTTCGCCCACTCATCATCATTAACCCCGTGGGTATGCTGTGAATTTTTTTCAAAGATGGTGCTTCATAGGAATTTCCTTTTTCGACATTATCTTTCGATGCTTCTTCAGGCGCTTGTATTTCAAAACAATTCAGAAACAGTGTATTCTTATACAGCTGCAGAAAAATCACAAAACTGAGAAAAGTCGCAAATTATTAGACAGCTATACAACGTAAGTATGGTAGGTTTATCGGCTGTATAAATACGTAAATATTGTAACGGTATTGCGAGGGGTAAAATGAAATAACCGGTTTATTAAGGGCGAACCTGAGCCCTGAAACTAGCTATGTACACGAAGAGTTTTAAAAGAACGTTCCACAAGAGCGTCTGTGTGCTGAACGTACTTCTCCGTCTTCTCCAATTGATGGCCCGCGCCATTGTCTCGTGCACGTGCACGAGTGGCACACGTTGGGCCACCCCACGAAACCAAGCAGGCGCGTGAGATGTAGCAGACGCTCTTCTGACAGAGTGGCTCGCTGGCTACCGTCGTAGAAGACATGCGTATAGTGCAGACTTGCGGCATTACTCGCTCTCCCAATAAGCATAGGCCTGATGCAGGAAGGAGGGGAGTTAAGTGTGTCTGTGGGGGGGGGGGGGGGGGGCTTTTCATTGTCGCTCGTAATAGGGCTTCATGCGGATGATGTGGACAATTTCAGCAATGTTGGGGCGTTTGGTGCACTGGACTCCACGAGGGATGACTTTGTAAGTCAGGTCGCTTAGTCGGCGGATAACCTCATACGGGCCACTGTACGGTCAAGGTAGCTTTTCTGAGAGTCCTCGACGTCGCACTGGTATCCATACCCATACCTTGTCACCCGGCTTTTACTGAACTATTCGGCGGTGCCTGTTGTAAGAACGTGTGTCCTTGCATTGTTGATGGCGTAATCGGCACCGTGCTAACTGGCGGGCTTCTTTGGCTCTTTGTAGGAACTCGTCAACGTCACACAGGTTGCCGTCGTCATTATCTGCTGGCAGCATGGCTTCCAGCGTTGTTGTGACGGTGCGTCCACAGACAAGTTCAAACGGAATAACACGAGTGGACTCATGTAGGGCCGTGATGTAAGCGAATGTAGCGTAAAGTAGGATCTCGTCCCAAGCCTTATGTTCCAGGTCAACATACATTGACAACATGTGACTAATGCGCGCTTCAGGCGCTCCGTCAACCCGTTTGTTAAGGGGTTGTATGCAGTGCCTTTTCTCTGACACGTGTAAGTCACCGCCATCAAGAACTGCATCAACTCAGCTGTAAATACTGCATCTCGATTTGTTATGAGAGCCATTGGGGCACCATGTCGAAGCACTGTGTTGTGAACAAAAAACTTGGCAACTTGGACCGCGGTTGCCCGCTCAAGGCAGCCAGTTTCAGTATATCGTGTCAAGTATTCTGTCGCGATAACGATCCACCTCTTCCCTGATGATGATGTGGAAAACGGTCGAAGAAGATCCATCCCAACTTGTTAAAATGGACTTATAGGTGGGTCTATGGGTTGGAAAAGGCCAGCTGGCTTTATTGGTGGTATTTTGCGCCTTTGACATTCGCGACATGTCTTCACGTTGTTGCTCCACTGACGCTAATAAATTGGGCCAATGATATTTTGCATGGATTCTGGCGAATGTTCGCTGCACACCCAAGTGGCCTGATGACGGGTCATCATGGGACGCTTCTAATATTTCAGCCACATGACTAACGGCATGACAAGTAAAAACGTTTCATTGTTGTTTTGAAAGTTTCTCTTGTAGAGTGCGTTATCAGGTTTCATGGCATCGCATTCGAAGCGAACATCGACGCGCGCAGTAGCAGAAAAGCACCCGAATTCATGCCTCCTAGCTTGTGACGGCAGGCGCCACTAAGGGTTACGACGTACCAAACAATCGCGAATTGTCCGGCAACCTTGTGGGCCTATTCCTACCCAAATGGCACCACGCACAAGGCCCTGGAGAGAGGGAGGATCGGCTTCAGAGGAGGCTGGCTGGCCGAGGCTAGCGGAATCACGTGACGCTCCCTCCTAGTATTTTCCTTCCTCCATGGGAAATCGGCAGTTGCCTTTTCCAAACCTCCTCTCTGATTTTCTTCTTTGTCTCCCGCTTTCCATCTCTCCTGTCGTCTACTCACTGCTGTAGCATGGAGTTGGGTTTTCGGTTTGGGTTCACGTTCAGTGCGAGAGCGCCTTCGTGCCTTTCTTATGCCATTGTCCTCAGGCCTCGTCCTCATACCGCCTTCGTCGTTCCAATGACATCATCCGGTTTCTTTTTGTAATTCCGTCGTCGTCACTGCTTCGCCGTGATAGAGTTATTTGCGTGCCTTCAACTTATGACAGGTGAGGGTCATCGTCAAATGGACTTATATTGAAGGCAGCGCATGTCGGGTACGCGAATTAAACATACCGCAGCCATGCTATAGCCAAAGCAACATGCCGACATGCTATAACAGAAGCAACAGAACTCCGAGAATGAACGGCATACCATTGACGTCGTTGTGTCGCCGCCATGCAGACGTCGGCATGCGTTTCTCGTAATACTGTCGTCGTGATGAGTCATGGTCGTGCCATCGTTGTCGTTATAACTTCCTAATGTGACTCTCGTCATGCCATCGTCGCCCCGAAGGCGTTGTCATGATATTGTCTTGTCGTCGTCGTACCGCTGTCGTTTTATCATCATCACTCCAGTAACGTCATCACATTGCATGCTCTCGTCGTTCTATAAACTTCAAACCTTCTTTGTCATTAAATCGTAATCTTGCTATCATCTTGTAGTCGTGTTTATATAGCCTTTGTTATGATATCCCCGTGATTGATATCCCCGTCTTTGGACAAGCAATATCATACATCCGTTGTAATACCGTCGTGGTTATGCCATCATCGTCACTTTAGCTTCGTCACGCGGTTGTCATCATAACGTCTTCGTCACGCCAACGCGGTTGCATATTCTCTGTCAACCGATTGCGCTCATTGTGTCGTCGTCATAACGCTGTGGCCATTATATCATCGCCCTCATTTTACAATTGTTATCTCATTGTCGTTGTGCCATTGATGTCCTACGGCCTTTGTCTTTCTACCAACCTCATTCTGTCCACGCCATTTCATCGTCGTTGCTGCGTCAGCGTCATACAATTGTCGCCCAATCGCCAAGCTAATGGGTAACCTTGGCAAGCCAGTGCCGTAGTAAAGTTGGACGATAAAGGAGTTGTCACTAGTTGAAACAATGAAGTCTTACATTAATAACTACATATTTTAAATAAACGGGACTTCATAAATACGGCGTGGCGCTGCATTGCTCGAAGGCTAATTGGTTTACTGTCATAGAGTCCCCATGATATGTGTTCTGACGCAATTTTTTGTACTGAAATGTAAGAGTAAGAAAATAAAGAAAACTGGCGAGACTAAAAAAACAAGAAGAAAAAAGAAAACTCTTGTCTCGGTTGGTGGCCAAACCCGCATCATAATATTTACGCAACTGATGCTGTACGAGTACAAGTTAAAGAAAAAAGCGTAAACAACTACAATTGCTTCTATAAATACTAAATTGCAGTGACTATTTAGTGTCTCACACAAGTAATTCAGCAAGTATTCAATTGTAATATGATTGCACACGCCTGAACGCGCGCATCTGTTGTATTTATGATACTTTGATAGCCTTGATTTTTTATTTGGTAATGCCGCAAAGAAGAGCCTTTAACTAGCAAATATGCAGCCGCATATGGGTGGAACTCACTTGCGTCTCAGACAGCTATAATAATTCGCATTCGGCGACGAACGTGCCCAGCACAATATTACCCGACAGCCCGCGCTTTTTGCATCGGGCCCTTTGTATCTCCAGGGAAATGCATCCTCGAAGCAACCAACGACTATGACAACGAGCGACACAGCCAGAGAAAGCAATTTGTGGTGGAAAAGCTGCTCCAGATTTGAACCGAACGCGTGTCTTTCGCAATACGTATGCGATGCTTTTCCAACTAAGCTACCCTGGCGCCGTTGCATGGGTATTAGTGTACGTGTACTACATCTATCGGTGAGAGTGTCAGCCTGCGCCACCACGCCAAACAAAGCTGCGGATACAGAACATGTTTTCAGCCGCAGGCATGACACTGTACGGGGGCACAGGAGACGGCAGCAGGCCAACATGCCTCGTATGCTGCTTCATGGCAATTGGGCTTCTCGCTCATTGCATCGGGAGGGTCTCGACTTTGGCAGCCTTTTTGTTTTGAAGTGGGATAAGACTGTTCCGAGCGCCTAATGTGTTCGGGGGGGGGGGGGTAACACAGTGCAAAGGAATACCGCTGTTAGTCGTTTCTGCTTTTTGTCAGCTGAGAGCGACAGCGCAACTATGAACACTTTCGTTTGTGTGGCCAAGCAGTCAGTGAGAACATGAATATAGGAAATGGTGTTGAAGAATGTATTGCTCACTGCCCAGTTGAGGAAGTCAAAAATAGCTGCGCATACAGTTTCAGGAGCCCTTCAGCTTTCATATTGGCAGCGACAGCCAACTAATTGCACTCAATGAAGAAAGGTAATTATTACAAGAAGAATGCCACCGATGCATTAGCCAAGATTGCTTTTCATAAAACAGCCAATATATTTGTACATCTACAAGCAACTCTTGTTCTTGTTAACATCGATTATGTTGTAGTGATGTCTTGTAACTATTCCTCACTGCCAAAAGCATAGATAATGTACTTCGTACACAATTCTGGCTATGTTATGCGCCGACGTTCTAGTCACGGGTACTCAAAATTGTATGCCAAAGCGAAGGGACCGTGATTTATTTACACACGTGTGCGTCACTCAAGAGCATTCATTAAGCTACACCTAAAAGCAATATCACGTCTTCCACTTCGTCTTCTTATTTTGAGGCCGAGGTGCGACAAATACTTTGAGGTGGTCCTCCAGAGGCTTAGAATAAAAGATAAAGTAAACATAAATTGCAGAGAAGAAACTAATGCATAAACTATTAAATAATATAAAAATTATCAGCAAATGGAAAAATGAAAAACAAAAAGATATATTTATTGCACACTCCTGCCACTCCCACTATCGCACACTCCTTTCCTATAGTGCCCCAGTGTGTAGAAATGAAAAAGATAACTATATAAATAGAAATAGACATGACACACTTAAAAAATCAGACACACACGGTAAACTTTCTCAAAAACGTACACTATTTATGTCCAGCCGTGAACGTTCCGTACAAGCCTGACATTTCTACGTACGTTATAACTAGTACTGGGGTTTATAATATTACAAAATGCCGTTATTCCCAGGCATATAAACAATACTATCACAATGTAGGAGTAAAGCCGAAATGACACCTTGCCGGTGCGCTCGGGCTACAATAAACCTGCAGTTTTTTTTTAACACTGCTACAGTTAGTCTGGAAGCATCTCACCACGACGCCACGTGATACTCAGCAAGAAGTAAGCAACATCAATATTCCAATGGCCGTGGACGTCATAGTACAGGTGTTCCATTCTTTTGTTTCGTTTTGCGTTTTTAGAACGCATGCAGTTTGATATAAGCGTCTGCATCCGAAGTCATTGTGCTGCTGTCGCCTCCAGTGAGCGTGTGGGTTCGCGTGAGTATTTTTCTTGAAGCTGCTGCTCTTCTCTGTTGATGTGCGACGTTCCTTGAACGTGATCTTTGTTGCGTTGCTTAAAGCTGTTCAAACCTTACACTAAGTCATATTTTTGACTAAGAATTGCCGTATTTAATGCCGGGTGGTCAGACGTTTTAGCGACGGGCGTTAGCACAACCTATATGACCATCTATGGATGGCAGCGCAGCTTGACAGAATAATTGTAGAAGGTGTAGGATTCCTGCAGATTAGAATGCTTCCTCCGGGACGCCCGGTAACTCACTCTACAAAATTCGTGTCCGGAAACCGCCAACGCTTGCTGACCATAGATGTTTAGTGCCGTAGGGATGCTGATGCTCCTGAAAGGAAGATTAAGTTAGGTTTATTTTACATGTTTAACTTCATTAGGCCAGGAATAGGAAAAGGATGGTAATCATTATGAATTGCTGTCGAGGTCACTACGACAGGAAAAAGAGAACCAAGCACCGTGAAAGTATAAGAATCTCCGCCCACACACGCGGGCAGCTGCTATTAACCACTTTTCGCCATCGAAAGAAGAGGGGCATTTTTTCGCCCTCTAACAAAAAATAAACATTATTGCTCGGCGCAGGACGCGCCTGCATGAATCGGAAGTTTCTTGAACATTATCGATGGTTCTGTCCGCTGTCCCCGAATCTTGTAGAATAAGATTGCATGAGCGACGCGAAGTTTTAAGTACTCTCTGGAAGACACGCGGGCACCAGCGAAAACGGTGCTACTTGAAACACGTACAAAAGCCGACGTGCTTGACCCTCTGATCTGATTTCGACGATCACATACTGTACTCGCCGCTGTCGTTGCGCTTCGAATGTCACTTGCTTTTGTGCGCACAAGTTCGCCCATTAAAAAGCTAGTTTTTACAGCGAAGCTGCTAAGGGCTCACTCTTCGATGGTCGCGTCCGGCAAAAAAATGTGAAAGACACTTTGTAAATTCCAAAGTGTGTTCGGCGAAAGCCTGTGGCCATTCTGCTGACTATTCCATGTCTTTTTGAGATTGCTGAGAGAGTGTAAGGGGGAGAAGCCACAGCTGGCACCGTTACAGGGCAGGGACGGACGGACGGTTGGACGCCGCGAGTATGAGCCATTAAAGGCTTTCGCCCTAACAGAAAAAAAACTCTCATTGGCCGTATGCTGTGTGAAAAAGTGCGAGTGAAAGTGTCAAAAACCGCGGTTAGCCGTTCCATTAAGCCACCGTTTTGACAATGGTTGTGTGCGGTCACACAAACAACGCTCGCATGGTTGTCGACGGCAGCGGCGTTTTGCCCGCGTTCGCACAGAACGCGCGCGGCGTTGGTGACGTGTTTATGAAGAACATGCCAACCTTTGCCGTACACCCTATGGCGGTGTACCATAGCGACCATAAGGCTATGATCCCTCTGGTCACTAAATAAATGAAAACAACCGGATCATATATATTTCTCATTCTTTATTAGCTCAAATAACGAATTATAACATCATATCTTAATAGTCATATTTGGAAATACATAATTCCCACCATAGTACAGCTTCGCTGGTCTTCCATCTCCACCCCAGTGGAAGGGCTGACAGTTTTTTGATTAAAGAATCGCTACCGCGTTCTTCAACGTCACTACAACGTGACAATATCCTCGTCTTTGACATCGACCACGGCTGAGCAGGCTTCTCCCTGGCATCGACACCGAAATATATGTTACTTTACGGGACATAGGATTATAAAATAAACTGTTCCGGCTTACGGCGCATCGTTACTAGTATGTGACCATATATACGTGAGGATTAGGCGCTCTAGTTCAAATGCATGATAAGTTGTGTTTCTGACATAGCTAAGCTATTTTGCATTCCTAGTACTCATGCGCTTCGACAGGCATTGTTTAAAGTATATAGTGTAGCTGGATATTATAGCTGAGCTCTTTTTGCGTTTAAAAGCACTCAAAGATTGTCCGCGCATCATTTCAAGGTATCCTGCGTGGCTGAGTTTCAGGGTATCCTGAATGATTGGCGAAACTTTCTATTTCGTGTTACTTTTTTGGCGTTCTACTAGGATACCATGAACACTTGTAACGCTTTTATAACGCTTTCAAATGGTGCAATGGGAAATGTACAACCAATGCTCAAATAAACACCGTTCTTTAAATTCGGCCCCTCCACCTGGTAAAATGCTACAGACGAACTCGTACCCCAATCCTTGGCGTCTGAGCCGAATCGCACCCAGACTACGACGGAACTTTCAATTGTGCACAGTGTGGTGGACATGTGAACTTGGGACACATGTTGTGGGGATGCGCGACGCAGGCCTCCTATCTGGAGGACAAGAACAAGTGTGACGGCGCTCTTAGTAGCAGCGAGCTCCAAAACCAACTCTGGGCTGTGCAGAAGGCCCGCGAAGAGGCGGAGAGCCTAGGGCCTCCTATCTGACTGAAGGACACCCGACTGTTCGTCAAGGTGCAGAGAGCACCTCCCACGTCGGGACGGGGGACCCTTTTCGGAAATAAAGTTTCGCCAATCGCCTCCACCACCACCACCTGGTAAAACGCGATAGTTATTTTCACGAAACACCAACTTGGTGCTCCCGCAAATCCAGTGATGGTAGCGGGCAAAAGTTTTAAACGGGGACATTACTTACAACACTTTGGAGCACTTACAAAAACACCACCCCTGCACCCTGTACAGATGGTAAACCAGCGAAGTTGAAACGTGTGGCTCCGGTGTTTATCATTGGGTTAATTACGACGGTTCATTAAACTCTTTCTGAAAGGTTGGTTACGTCGAACCACAACCAGTCACACACGCGGCAGCTGGACCCAAAGTTGCATTCCAGGAACTCGCGTCGAAAGCGGGTGTTGGCCTCGGCAAAGTCGCCCCCGACGCTGCGACGTTGACGTCGACGTTGTCGCTGCTCTGCCTCGCGGGCCCGAGCCGCCGGATCCTCGGTCCGACGTCGCAAGCCGCGCATTGCCCCTTGCGCTCCATATCGCGGGCCCGATCTTCTGCCGAGGCGCTGGCGAGGCGCCGACGAGATCTCTCCCGCTCCTGCTCTCGACGCTGTTGCTCCTGTTGCTCGTAGGCCAGATTCTCTCCGGGAGAAGGAACGATGTGTGGCCGTGCCATTGCGAAGTCGGAGATAGACTGTTGCGTGCACTCTCGCCTGCGAGACAGAAACGGTGTAACTATCCGCGTTGCCAATCGTGCGCCATACCTTTGCTGAGAGAGAGAAACGACGTCACTATCAACGTAGCCTATGGCGGGCCGCACCTTCCGTTGGAGGGTTTCTGCGGACGGACCGCGAGCGTTTCGCGTAGGCATATACAGCTTCGCCATAAAAGGTGACTTGATCGTTGTCCACAACGCATCCACAAACATTTAATTTTGTGCACACATAACGCATGAATTGTCCAATGGTGTGGAACAGCACATCGCATATCTACCAAGGGCCCATGTTCAATGAATATTGTCACGAAGATAATTCATACGAACATGCCGAAAGAGAACAGCCTTCTTTAATGATGGCCGACACTCAAGAGAACGCGCGCACATCTGCGCCCTTCGTCGTCTCCTCTCTGCCGATCTTGTGCCTGTAGTGGGCAGCTGACTTATGACGATCGGAGCCTGTAGTGGGCAGCTTACTTCGCGTCATTACTCCCCACGTGAAAAGCCACCGTCTCGGTCGCCGGTTGGAGAGGGTAAAGGGCGACAGAGGGCGTGGGAGAGAGTTGATCAGAGGGGCACTTCTTCGCGGGCGTAGTACGGCTTCATACGTACTACGTGCACAATCTCGGCTCGTGCTCGCCGTCGGCTCGAGCTCATAGTAGTACTCTGAGGGACGATCTCGTAGTTCACGTCGCTGAGTCGCCTGACGATCTTGTACGGGCCAAAGTATCGGCACAGTAATTTTTCTGACAGCCCCTGATGACGGACGGGTGTCCACACCCAAACATAGTCGCCGGGTTCGTACTGGATGTGCCTTCGGCCACTGTTGTAATGGCGGGCGTCGGTACTCTGCTGGTTGCGGATGCGGTTGCGAGCAAGCTGTCGAGCTTCTTCGGCTTTCTGGATGATGTCGTCGGCGTTGTCACTTCTTGTTGTTCCGTTGTCTACCGGCAGCATGGCGTCTAAAGGCGTTGTTACGCAGCGCCCATAAACCAGTTCAAATGGTGTGAATCGGGTGGTTTCCTGCACAGCCGTATTGTATGCGAATGTCACGTATGGTAAAATTTGGTCCCATGACTTGTGCTCTACGTCAACGTACATGGAGATCATATCGGCCATAGTTCTGTTGAGGCGCTTGGTTAGTCCATTAGTTTGTCGGTGATAGGCCGTGGTTTTCCGATGATTGGTGTGGGTCAGCGTGACGATCTCTTGCATTAAGTCAGCAGTAAATGCAGTTCCTCGATCGGTTATTAAGATGGAAGGGGCTCCATGACGTAGTACGATTTCATGGACAATAAACATCGCGACTTCTGTAGCGGTTCCGCGGGGCACAGCTTTGGTTTCTGCGTACCTCGTTAGGTAGTCCGTTGCGACGACTATCCATTTGTTTCCTGTGGACGACGTAGGGAACGGACCGAGGAGGTCCATTCCCACCTGTTGAAACGGTGCTGGAGGAGGGTCCAGGGGTTGCAGCAGACCAGCAGGTTTCAAAGGTGGAACCTTGCGCCGTTGACAATCACGGCAGCTTCTCACGTAGCGCTGAACGAACGAGAATAGTTGTGGCCAGTAATACTTCTGGTGTATGCGCGCTAACGTCCTGGCGAAGCCTAAGTGTCCGGCACATGGGTCGTCATGACACGCCTGCAGTACTTCTTCGCGCAGCGAAACCGGGACGACAAGAAGGAACGTTTCTTGGCTGTTTTCGGAATTATTTTTGTAGAGCACGTCGTTCCGGAGGCAGTAAGAAGTCAGACCTCGTGACATCGGTCGTGGGACAACGTCGGCTCCCTGATTGTATCTAATGAGGGGAAGCAATGTACTGTCTGCACGTTGGAGTTCAGCCATCTCGATAGTGTCCACTACACCAAGAAACGGGAAATCTTGCTCTACGTCACAGGGCTTCCAAGGTATAGGTGCACGTGAGAGGCAGTCAGCGTCGCCGTGCTTCTGTCCGGATCGATATACCACTGTGACGTCGTACTCCTGAAGGCGGAGGCTCCAACGAGCGAGGCGGCCTGAAGGGTCCCTAAGACTCGCAAGCCAACACAGTGAGTGGTGGTCACTTACTACGCGAAAAGGGCGGTCGTAAAGGTAGGGTCGGAACTTGCCGATGGCCCAAACGACAGCTAGACACTCCTTTTCAATCGTGGAATAGTTGACCTCCGCCTTTGTGAGACTGCGGCTCACGTAGGCTAGTACTCGTTCGGCGCCGTCTTGCCACTGAACGAGTATAGCACCGAGCACCACGTTGCTGGCGTCTGTGTGGATTTCTGTGTCAGCCTTGTCGTCGAAATGCGCGAGTACGGGGGCTGCTTGCAGTCGCTTCCGCAATTCTGTAAAGGCTTCCTGTTGTTTTTCCGCCCACTCGAAGGGTGCATCTTGGCGTGTGAGTCTCGTTAATGGTTCGGCGATCCTTGAAAACCCCTCGACAAAACGACGGTAGTAGGCGCAGAGACCTAAGAATCGCTGAAGTGCCTTCTTGTCTGTTGGACGCGGGAACTCAGCGACGGCAGCTAGCTTCTCGGGGTCTGGCCTAACACCGCGGGGGCTGACTACGTGTCCGAGAAACTTTAGCTCCTGAAAGCCAAAATGACATTTCTCGGGCTTGATAGTCAGATTTGCTGTGCTGATTGCGAGAAGTACATTCTTGAGTCGTCCGAGATGTTCATCAAACGTTCTGGAAAACACCACAACGTCGTTTAAGTAGTCTAAGCACGTCTGCCATTTCAGTCCAGAGAGAACAGTGTCCATCATCCGCTGAAATGTGGCAGGTGCGGAACACAGGCCGAACGGGAGGACTTTAATCCATCAGGAGTCACAAATGCCGTTTTTTCGCGGTCACGCTCATCTACTTCGGTCTGCCAGTACCCAGACTTAAGATCCAACGAGGTGAAAAATTGGGCGTGGCGTAGACGGTCCAGAGCGTCATCGATCCGTGGCAGAGGATAAACGCGTTTGGTGACACTATTAAGCCGTCTGTAGTCTACGAAGAAGCGTAGTGTGTTGTCCTTCTTTTTAACTAAAACGAAGGGTGACACGCCCATGGACTTATAGACGGCTGAATCACGTCATCATCTAACATTTCTTGAACCTGGCGCTTTATCGCCTCCCTTTCCGTAGGCGCAACGCGGTAAGGATGCTGACGAACGGGGCGTGCTGAGTCGTCCGTAGGAATGCGATGCTTCGTAACGGAGGTGCGCCGTACTTTAGACTCGGTAGAGAAACAGCCAGAGAAGTCGTTGTTAAGGTCCAGTAGCTGCTGTTTCTGTCGTTCCGATAAGCCTGGGTTAATCTGAATGCGATCGCTCAGGTTGGCCTCTATCGATGAATTAGGTGAAGCAGTTTCTAGCGAGGCGACATCAGTGAAGGCAGCAATTTCATGGAGGAAGGCGACAGCTGTGCCTTGCGGTAAGTGCTGATATTCGTTCCTGAAGTTTGTCAGCAGGACTAATGAGGGTCTGTGCTGAAGCTGAACGAGGCCCCGTGCAATGCAGATGTTCCGCTCAAGCATTAACGAAATGTTTGCCTCGGCGATTCCCTCATAGCCGTCGAATGCGTCGCACGTTACCAGGGTCAGTAGGCTGCTTCTTGGCGGTACCGTTATGCTGTCTTCGACGATGCTCAAGGCGTTTTCGGTGGGATTCTCGTCGCCAGCGTTGCTTACTATGGCTTTTGCCGTAGAGAACGTCACGCTCGACTTTTTCCAGGTTAATTATGGCTCCATTCGCCTGTAGAAAGTCCATGCCGAGTATCAATTCCATCGAGCAGCTGGGCAGAATAATGAAGACCCCGACGTACGTAAATCCACGAATATTTACCCGAGCGGTGCATCTGCCCACGGGAATCAATACATGCCCTCCAGCAGTACGGACATGCGGCCCAGTTGACTGCGTAAAAACTTTCTTTAACTTTGACGCAAGCTCTCTGCTCATAATGGAGCTGTCCGCACCAGTGTCAATTAAAGCGGTAACTTCTTCGTCGTCTATGGTAACCAGTATGTCTGATGTTACCAATTGCCTTTGGGCACTGGAGTGTGACGGAACGTCGCTGGTTTGTCGTCGCTGTCGTCGTGATGGAGGATATTCGAAGAGCTCGGCGTCAGTGGCCTCACCTCCGGAGGTCGCTGGACTCAGTTTTCCAGGTTTGCAGGGCTGGGTGAACGACGCCTACGAGCGTCTCGATGAAATGAGGGACTTGGCGATCGGTATCGAGCAGGCGATGCAGAACGGGGCTCGTGCCTTCGCTGCTCGAATGAACTGTCGCGACTCGCGATGAAGTTCTCTATCTCCATCCGGCGCTGACCAGGTCGTGGGCGAGGTGCACCTGGAGGGAACCCGCGGAGGCCCACTCGTCGATAGGGGCACATCCTGTAGACTTGGCCAGCCTCTCCGCAATTTAAACATGGGAGCCTGAGGTCAGGGTCCCGCCAAACGTCGCTTTTTCTGGGCCTCGACTCCTCGATGGACGGTGAACTGCGACGCCTGAAGACTACTTCAGTCTGTTCAGAGGGGCGCATGACGTTTGAGGGGCCGTACAGCGACGGTCGTCGTACGGCGTCCGCATAAGTCATTCGGACTGGCTCCCGCTGTTGTGGTACCTCGTAGCGTTCAGGAGCTTCGACGGCTTGCCTAATCTCGTCGCGCACTATCTCCGCCACAGAAATTCGGGCTGTCGGCGCGTCGGTTACCTGCATTTTGTGGAGCTCTTCTCTTACCACAGCCCTGATCAATTCGCGTAAGTCCTCGAGGTGGTTTTCCGAGGTCATGCTAGAGGGGCTGTGTGAAAGTTCCACCACGTTGCGGTTGTATTGTCTGGCACGCTGTCGAAGGGCCCTTTCCATTGCTGTCGCTTCAGCAAGGAAGTCTGCAAGTGTTGTGGGCGGATTCCGATTAAGTCCAGCAAAGATCTCTTGCTTCACACCTCCCATCAAATGTCGCACCTTCTTGTCTTCGGCCATTGAGGCATCCGCACGCCTGAACAGCTGAGCCATGTCTTCAGTATACGTGGTGACGCTCTCGTTCGGGGCTTGGAATCTTGCCTGTAGTGCCACCTCCGCTCGCTCCTTCCTGTCCATGTTGGAGTATGTGGCGACCAGCTGCTGTCGAAATTCGTGCCACGAAGTCAATGTCGTTTCATGGTTATGGAACCACGTCCTCGCGGAGTCTTGGAGCGCGAAGTACACGTTGGGCAACTTGCGGTCTTCGTTCCATCCGCTGCATTCGGCGACCCGCTCGAAATGGTCTAGCCAATCTTCCACGTCTTCAGTAGCTTCTCCGTGGAAAGCAATCGGCGTCTGTGGCTGGTTGAAGATGATCTGCGCCGGCGAAACAGCCGCAGCAGCAGGAGGCTGTGGGCTCAGGTTCATCGTCCGGATACGATCGGGCAACAGACCGTGCTCAGGTTGGAGCCCTTGAAGACCGCGGCTCGTGCGTACGTGCACAGGAGTAATCTATCCCGGACTACTCACTGGGGATGAGTCAGGGGTACGCTGCGTCTCCGGCAATGGTATCATATACCCCGCACCTCCGCCAGTAAAATTTCACGAAGATAATTCATACGAATTTGCCGAAAGAGAACAGCCTTCTTTAATGATGGCCGACACTCAAGAAAACGCGCGCACATCTGCGCCCTTCGTCGTCTTCTCTCTGGCGATCTTGTGGCTGTAGTGGGCAGCTGACTTGTGACGATCGGTGCCTGTAGTGGGCAGTTTACTTCGCGTCAATATGTTAAGCACGATTATTGAAGTACTGTTATCGAAGCACTGTACCTGGCTCAAAATTTGAAAATTTCTTATTTTTCATAAAAGGAGATGAATATATGCTGAATCAGTAGCCTTATTTGCGCGTAGAAAAGGTGGAGATACTACCTCATTACGATAAAGTGCCATACACAATCGACAAAATTGTCTGAAAGCCACGTATTTTACGTCAACCAGATGAAAAGCCATATTTTTAGATGATATAACATTTTACGGTTGCTAAAGTTATGCATAGTCACCAGTAAACATTTCTATACTATCCGAATAGCGAGCGGCAATATCAAAATTGTCGTGTTTATTTCAACTATCGAATACGTTCTTCCGTAATGTAAAGAGAATAACAGTGGCGTTCTGTTTCTCCTAATAGAATATCTGGGTGAATAAACCCATTCCTAATTCCTTGCAACACAACTTATACGATAGTAAAGTTACGTGTGAGTTGTTTTACATATATGCTATCAATTGCATCAAATTAAGTCGTCACTGGAACCATACGACCTGAAGTATAGAATGCTGAAGGACATGGCTAAAAAAGTGTTGAGTCCTCTAGAGTAAGTACACTAGTTCAATTCATACACTACATTCACAGGACTCCCTTTAAACTGTCTATGCATACAGAAAAGCCCACACATTGTAATATAACCACTAATGCGCCGAAAAGCTGCGGTCTTTATTACACTTCCATTGACGTCCATATATTTTTTTTCATGGGCATATAGAAGATGGTCATAGTTAAGAAACAAATGGCTAAAATAAATAAATACATTGCTTTAATATATTTGAAACGACGGGAGCTGTTGTTCCGCGGGGAAAAACAGAAGGCACAAAACGCTTTGATGCCCTGATCATGAGAGAGTAAAAATGACTGCAGTCAACGTATCTTTTGTGCACCGTTTTAGTAACTAGGACAGTTGTATGTGCACTGGATGCCTTAAAGTTTTATCAAGGTTGATGCCTTCTTATCAGAAACGTCATGGCGGCTTCCCCACGTGCACATACACCAGCCTGCGAATCTGTGTTTTAATAAAGTGCAATGGTTCGCCTATTTGAACGAGAATTAACCTACTGTACTTAAAAATACATTATCGTAGTTGCCAAATCACAAATTGGTGAGCTACAGCTATAAGGGTGACGCTAAAGTAGTGAGGATTTTCCCAGTACCGATTACTTCGCTAGACCAAGGTTCTGCTATAACAGTTTATACCTTCCCAGCACGGTGTCAACGTTACTTGAATCTAATAATAAAACAAGAACATTTTGCTGGGGGTATACTGTAACATTTAAGTATGGCATGGGCTTGGGATCGGTTAAACTACACACTTTTATTGCTACACATTTAACTGTCATGCTTATATCTTTTCTCAAGAAGACGTGCGAAGAACTAATTATGAAAAGACTCTATGTTTTCATTCTGGCGGTGTTTGTGTCACCAATGTTTTCCAACGGCCAAGGTGAGTGTTTTCCCTCTAAAAATCTGTACTCTACTGGTAATTAACGTAAAGAAAGCATGAGACCACCTACAATTCTTTTTGAAAGTGTCCACATTATTGAAACCGCACAAACTAGTGAGTAATAAATTATGGAGAACGGCACGTGTTTATTAAGCAAAAAATAAGACCTAGTTTAGTAATTATAACATTGGTAGTTGAAGGCTACTACTACCCGCCAACCTGCATGTGTTGCTCTAAGATTATCAAAGAAACATGTGTGAGCTCTGACGTCAGTCACTTTACACAGGAAAGCAAGGATGTACATCAGTAATCAGCTCACGCGTGAATCCCCTTGGCAGCACCACATCTAACTTAAAAATTTCTTTATATTTCCAGAAGGTTATCTCTCTTTCGTGATTGATCATCAATATACATCAATAACAATTGCGAGGAGGCGATTAAAATATGGAGATATTTGTCAACAAGGACAGTGAGCTGCAGCTCAGCTGCATCTGTTGTTATTCCATAAAAAAGAACCTCATGAAAATTCTAGGACTCAAACATTGCCACATGAACGGTGGCACAACATGCAGCCCTCCATGACACAGTGTACTATTTCACTAACCAACCAGCAGAGAAATATGTATTATATTGTGTTAAGAAAGCTTGCGTTCAGAGCATCAAACTAATCTATGTCACATCACATGTAAGTAATATCTGACATTACTAATAAACTGTCATGACAAGAAGCACCAATTATACATAGAGTAGCAAGCATCGACACAATGTAAAAGTAGCTATGGCGTTGCGCTGCTCGGCTAAAGGTAGCGAGTTCAATGGTGGCCGCGATGGTAGCATTTCTATTCGGGCGAAACGCGAGTACGCTCGTCTACTCAGATATAGACGCAAACAAAAGAACCCCAGGTGGTCAAAATACTCTGGAGTCCTCCACCACAATCAGTCTTTTTATCGCGTAAAACCTCGAAAACTATATTTATATGCATATATTTGAGGCGCGTAATGGCTCCGTATAGTGTTCTTTAAGATACCCCTGTGCATCGTGCTGTTTACTTTAGAAGTCGACGAATCCTGGAAACTATATTTAACTGATATGATACAAAAATAGAAGTTATCTCGGCATGGAATTTGAACATTAATTTAATGTATAAAAACGCAAGATAGTCAAATCTATACGTTTTTTACCTTAAGAGTTAGTACAGTGGAAGATCACGCAAAAGGCTAAGCTGTTGCAACTGCTTCTGGAAGCTAGGGCCGTTCTCGCTAAAAATTATTTGGTATGTAATGAAGAGGAATGAAGAGGGTGGTGGCGTGGAGCAGAGGTAGAATACCGTGCCTCAAATCTGAAGGTCGTAAGTTCGAATCCTACTCCACTTCACTACATTTAGGCATGGAGTGGTGCCTGACACCGGCAAGAAAAAAATATATTGCTGAGAGCTAGTGGGGCTATACTAGTTCAGGTGCAACCAAACTAGGAAGGCTCACTAAGCTTCATCAAAGTCACTCCCTCACCAGAACAGGAATTGGCCTCCCTGGTGCAGTATTCGGCCACTACCTCCCTTATGACTCCGACAATTAGCCCATGGCCCTCAGTCCCCAGTGGCTGCGGAGCACCTGACCACGGCAGCGGTCAGACCTGCTACGCGGCAGAGGGTGCTAAGAATCTGTGGGTCCAGACAGGCCGCCAATGGAAACGGAACCTGGTAACGTTCAACACGCGCACCCTCTCGAGTGAGGCTAGCTTAGCAGAACCATTTGAAGAATTATCAGAAGAATTATCCGAGATATTATTGGCCTTAGTGAGGTTAGAAGAACTGGTGAGGCTTACACAGTGCTGACTAACGGCCACGTCCTGTGCTACAGAGGTCTTCCAGATAAGCGAGAATCCGGGGTATGATTTCTAGTCCATAACAACATAGCGAGCAACATTGATGAATTCTACAGCATTAATGAGAGGGTAGCAGTCGTCGTAATAAAGCTGAATAGGAGGTACAAAATGAAGGTAGTACAAGCCTACGCCCTCACCTCTCTTGTCATGATGATGAAGAAATAGAACAGTTTTATGAAGATGTTGAATTAGCGATGAGAAAGGTGAAAACTCAGTATACTGTAGTCATGGGCGACGTCAATGCAAAAGTGGGGGGAAAGCAGGTTCGTGAGCAAGCAATTGGCAACTACGGCATCGATTCAAGGAATGCAAGAGGGGAGATGTCAGTAGAATTCGCGGAAAGGAATAGGCTCCGAATAATGAATACCTTCTTCAGGAAGCGCAGCAACAGGAAGTGGACCTGGAAAAGCCATAATGGAGAAACAAGGAATGAAATAGATTTCCTACTCTCTGCCGATCCAAGCATAGTGCAGGATGTAGAAGTGTTACGTAAGGTAAAGTGCAGTGACCATAGGTTAGTGAGGTCCAGGATTTCTCTCAATTTGAAGAGAGAAAGAGTGAAATTAGTCAAGAGGAAACAGGCCAACCTAGAGCAGACCAATTCAGGCTGGTGCTCGCAAACAAATATGCAGCTTTAGAAAAGGAAGATAAAGACAAAATAGAGGTAATGAATGAAGCCGTAACGAGGTTGGTCTCAGAAGCAGCAATTGAAGTTGGAGGTGAGGCACCAAGGCAAACAGTAGGTAAGTTCTCCCAAGAAACAAAGGACCTAATAAAGAAACGACAAAACATGAAAATGTCCAACTCAAGAGATCAGATAGAATTCGCTGAACTGTCAAAACTGATCAACAAGATGAAAGTAAGGGATATTCGAAATTATAACGTGGGAAATATTGAGGAAGCCGTAAAATATGGACGCAGCATTAAATCAGTAAACAGAAAGCTTGGCATAGGCCAAGGCAAGATGTATGCACTGAAAGATAAACATGGTAATATCAATAGCAATTTGGATGACATAGTAAAAGCAGCGGATGAATTCTATACTGAGCTGTACAGTGCCCAAAACAGCCAAGCTACTTTCATTCGAAATAGTGATGAACCGGATGCAGAGGCTAATTCTATAACTAGCGATGAAGTTAGAAAGGCATTGAAAGACATGACCAGGGAGAAAGCTGCTGGAGAAGATGGAATAACAGACTTAATCAAAGATGGAGGAAATATCACGGTTGAAAAGCTTGCGGCCCTTCATACGCAATGCCTCACAACTTCAAGTGTACCAGAGAGCTGGAAGAACGCCAACATTATACTAATCCATAAGAAGGGAGACGTTAAAGAATTGAAGAATTATAGACCCATTAGCTTGCTTTCAGTATTGTATAAATATTCACCAAGATAATTCCCAATAAAATCAGGGAAACACTTGACTTCAGCCAACCAAGAAAACATGTTGGCTTCAGGACGGGATATTCTACGATGGATCATATCCATGTCATCAATCAGGTAATCGAGAAAACTGCGGAGTACAATCGACCTGTCTATATGGCTTTCATAGATTATGAAAAGGCATTTGATTCAGTAGAAATACCAGCAGTCATAGAGGCATTGCATAATCAAGGAGTACAGGAGGCATACGTGAATATCTAGGCAAACATCTACAAGAATACACAGCTACCTTGGTTCTCCACAGGAAAAGTAGAAAGTTACCTATCAAGAAAGGGGTTAGGCAAGGAGACACAATTTCTCCCATGCTATTCACTGCATGCTTAGAAGAAGTATTGAAATTCTTAGACTGGGAAGGCTTAGGAGTGAGGATCAACGGCGAATATCTCAGCAACCTTCGGTTTGCAGATGACATTGTCATATTAAGCAAGAATGGAGACAAATTACAGCAAATTATTCAGGACCTTAATCGAGAAAGTGTAAGAATTGGGTTGAAGATGAATATGCAGAAGACAAAGATAATGTTCAATAGGTTCAATAGCCTGGCAAGGGAACAAAAATTCAGCATCGCCAGTAAGCCTCTAGAGTCTGTAAAGGAGTACGTTTATGTAAGTTAATTACTCACAGGGGACCCTGATCACGATAAAGAAATTTACAGAAGAATAAAATTGGGTTGGTATGCATACGGCCGGCATTGCCCAATCCTGATTGAGAGCTTATGACTGTCGTTGAAAAGAAAAGTGTGCAATCATTGCATTCTACCGGTGCTAATATATGGGGCAGAAACTTGGAGGTTAACAGAGAAGCTCGAGAACAAGTTAAAGACCGCACAAAGAGCGATGGAACGAAAAATCTTAGGACTAACGTTAAGAGAAAGGAAGGGAGTGGTGTGGATCAGAGAACAAACGGGGATAGCCGATATTCTAGTTGACATTAGGCGGAAGAAATGGAGCTGGGCAGGCCATGTAATGCGTAGGATGGATAACCGGTGGACCATTAGGGTTACAGAATGGATACCAAGAGAAGGGAAGCGCAGTCGAAGTCGGCAGAAAACCAGATGGGGTGATGAAGTCAGGAAATTTGCAGGCGCAAGTTGGAATACGCTAGCGCAAGACAGGGGTAATTGGCGATCGCAGGGAGAGGCCTTCATCCTGCAGTGGACATAAAATATAGGCTGATGATGATGATGATAATGAAGAGGAATGCCCGGCGCTGCAGCCACATGGGCCAGTTGTCCGGGAGGCGCGAATTTGAGATTGCCTGAGTTGCTGTGGCTGAGACAGGCTGCCAACACTGCCTGCTGCACTCTCGTCCTCTGTTCACATTAGATTCTGGTGGAGGTGTTGCGGTTTTCCCCCAACCTGGAATTACGCACCCGAACTGTACCGTCTGTCATGCCTGACGACCGCAGCCCGACATCCCCACCAGTTACATCAGCCATCGTATGTGCTGGTGCCCATCGTCAGCGGTATCCTGGTATATTCCGCCGCAGCGATGAGAAAAACGTTGAAGATTGCCTGGAGTCGTATGAACGAGCCAATAACACCAACAAATGGGACAATCCGCTCAAGCTCAACAACGCAATCTCCTATTTATCGGCCATCGCCAAGCTGTGATTTAAAAACCACGAAGCCGATCTCCGCACGGGGGCTAGTTTCAAAACCGGCATCGCAGAAGCTTTCGGCCGCCCTGGCGTGCGCAAACTTCGCGCTGAACGACGCCTAGTGAATTCCAGCAAGCTGGTGAAACGTTCACCAGATACATAGAGGACATCGTCGACCTCTGCCGGCGTGTCAACCCGACGATGGCGGGGGCGGACAAGGTACGCCACATCATGAGGGGCATTTCCCACGATGCCTTTCATATTCTGCTGTCGAAAAACCCTGGCCCTGTGTCTCAGGTCATTGGGCTTTGTCAAAGTTTCGACGAGCTCTGCAGGCAGCGTCTTCTCTCGCGGTGCCCACCTGTGACCGACGGAACCCTCGCGAGCCTGGCCACCGCTCCTGACATGGACTCCCTGCTTTGCCAGATAAAAGAGTTTGTCCGTGCTAAGGTCGCTCGTCAGCTTTCGCTACTGCCCTCAGCACGCCACCACACTGGCCTTTGCCTGCCAACCTTCGCCAAGTCATACAAGAGCAAGTTTGCGCATCTCTACCTTCTGCCCTCGAAACTCCGGTGGTGCCGACTCCCGTTGCTTTTGCCGAGGTGACTGCACCTGCCTCTCCGCTATGCCGTTGCTCTCACACGGCCACCACCTCAGACCTTTTCACCATTCCCGTCAGCCGTGCCACTGCGTCCATCTCCTTACTTCGTTCAGCAGCGGTACCCACGCAGCAGTGGACAATGGCGTATGCCCAACACTGGGCCAATATGTTTTGCGTGTGGTCTACCTGGCCACGTTACACGATTTTGCCGTCGCCGCGAAACATCCTACCGCCGTAACTTCGACACCGCGCCATATGTTTCACCATACCCGTGGTCCTCCGCATCTCGGAACCCTGGCCAGATGTGTTCAAACTCGGAGCACCGCCCTATTGTTGACCGCCGTTCACCATCGCCTCGACGCCGCTCGCTTTCACCGATGCGTCGTCGTCCTTCTACACCGGAACGGGAAAACTAATCGCCGCAGTTCCAGAGGCAAGAACTTAGTCACCCACGAACATACCAAGGCCTCTCTGCCTTGTCGGACTAATGTCATTGATGATTGTGGACGGCATCACTGCACTCGCCCTCATTGACACTGGTGCCGCAGTTTCAGTTATTAGTGCCACAATTTGCCGTTTGCTCGGAAACGTTACGACGCCACTGTCAAACGTATCATTTCGTACTGTCAGCGCAGACCGCATTACGCCTGCAGCTGCTTGTACTGCTCGCATTGTGACCAATGGCCTCCTCGACATCGTCGAATTTTTGATGCTGTGTTCTTGTTCCCACGATATTATTTTGGACAGGGACTTCCTTTCCGCTAATAAGGCCGTCATCGACTGTTCTTGTGCTGCAGTGGAATTTCAAACGCTGTGCGACGCCCCGCTCCTTGACGCTCGTAAACCTGAAAATAAAGTATTTATTGCTGAAGAGATTACAATTCCATTGAATTACGTAGCGGCTATTGGCAAGTCCCCATCACACCCGAAGACCAACCTAATACGGCTTTGTAACACCAGATGGCCTATGTGAATTTCGTGTCATACCTTGCGGGCTTTGCAACGGCCCCGCAACATTTAAGCTTGTGATGACAACCTTTTGCGTTGTCTCAAGTAGTAAACGTGCCTGGTGCTTAAAACGTGCTTGAATGATGTAGTTATTTTTTGCCCAATTTTCCCACCCATCTCTGTTGGCTGGAGGAAGTGTTATAGTGCCTATCTGCCGTCGGCCTTCAGCTCAACCTGAAGAAATGCCACTTTGGCGCAAGTCAGCTCACCATCCTTGGCCATGTGGTATCTAAACACTGTAATCTTCCTGACGCCGCCAAGTTCCATGCAGTCGCTGATTTTCCCAAACCTTCCTCCGTAAGGGTTCGCAGCTTCGTTGGACTCTGTTCTTTCTTTCTCTGCTTCATTCTGAATATTGCGTTCATCCCCGCTCCGTTGAATCAGCTTCTACGGAGCGACTTGAATAATTAGGCCTGGTCGTCCGCTTGTGACGATGCCTTCCAAGAGTTGTGTCGTTTACTAACATCGCCACCTATAATACGTCACTTCGACCCGACAGCTCCGACCGAAGTACACACCAACGCCAGCGGTGTTAGACTCGGCGCTGTGCTCGCACAGCACAAATCTCGATTTGATGAGTACGTCGTTGCGCACTCAAGCCGCAGCCTCACCAAAGCAGAGACAAATTATTCCGTTACGGAGAAGGAACGTTTGGCATACGTACAAAGGTACGTACAAAACTTGGTGGCAAAGGCACGCCACAGGGCGCTGTCATTTCCCCTTCTTTGTTCAACATAGCCATGCTAGGACTTCGCAGACGGCTTCTGGAAATTGATGGAATTAAGCATACCATGTATGCTGATGACGTCACCATTTGGCGCACGAGATGTAGTGACGGATATGTGGAGGGAGCCCTTCTGGAGGCCATAGATACCATAGAGGCTTATTTGGAACCTACTGGTCTGAGGCGTTCCCCATCTAAGTCGGCGCTCCTCTTATATAGTCCTAAAAAGCGAGGCCCGAAACTCAACGACTTGGTACCATTAGAGACTAGGGATATCACCTTATGTAAACTAATTGCTATGACGGATAATGTCTTTCGGTTGGTTCGGAGAGTGTCGAATCTGGCCCATGGACTAGGGACCCTACACCACCTAACTCTTGGAGCTCTTGGAAGGAATCGTCACAAGCGGACGACCTGGCGTCATTGTTCAAGTCGCTCCGTAGAAGGCAATTCAAGGGAGCGGTTGATGCACGCTGTCGTCTTGTGCCATTTCACGTATGTGGCGGCTATGCACCAGTGAGAAAGGGCGGAAAGGGACAAATTGAACACACAACTCGGGAATATTGCCAAGCGAGCTCTGGGTATAGCGGTGTATGCGTGCACGGATCGCTTATTGCAACTTGGACTATATAATAGCCTAGAGGAGATTGCGGAGGCTCAGGAACGCGCGCAATTGGCTCGTCTCTCCGCGTCCAAGGCGGGCAGGTGTATCATTCAGGAAGTCGGTTACCAGCGCGACGTGCTTACGCAGCTATACTCAAATCTTCCCCACTCTATACGGGAGAACATTACTGTTGCACCTATTCCTAGGAATATGCACCCCGAGCATAATCGGAGTCGGCGTAGGGCGAGAGGAGCCAACCTGCTCAAGCAGATGCATCGTGAGCAACGACAGGTCAGCTTTGTGGATGCCGCTGCCTACAGCTTTGTGGATGCCTACACAGCTTTGTGGATGCCGCTGCCTACAAACAAAAGGGTTGTAATGCTGCCTCGGTTCGGGCGGAAAATTCTGAGCTGGCTGAGCAAATGGCAATTGCCTTAGCTTTATTAAATGACTCGAGAGACGCTATTTATAGCGCCTCCTGTTCTGCGGTCAGGACACTTGAAAAGGGCACCATCTCGAAGCAGGTCCTCAAAGTACTTGAGGGCAAAACGATTACGCATCACTTTATCTACCGGTTTCCTGCACATTTGGGTCAGATTGAGGCTCCTCCCCCCAATCTCACCGAGTTGGCTCACGGGGCTGCGCGAGAACTTGCCTACCGCGCCCCTTCGACACACTCTATAGACGACTCCGTTGAGTATGGGGACACCCCCTCCACTTACAACGAGCTTACGAAGCACTTTTATCTTGGACGTAGGACTTATGCCACCCAACACCCGAAACTTAACAAGGCACAAGCTTTAACACTACGCCTCGTGCAGACGTGCACTTATTCTAATTCCGTCCTTTTACATAAGATCTACACCAATATTTATACTGATGCTTTTATGCGGCGAGTGTGGCGTGATAGCCACGTTAGAACGGATGCTCTGGCAGTGTGCCCGATCACGCCTTATCAACAGGAACGACGAAGCCAGGCGGGATGTGCCCTCCGCAGTCCGCTTCTAGCTGACCAACTCAGGGCTGTCCAGGAGGCCCGCGATGCAGCCGAGAGGCTTGGCCTGGCGATACCTACGTAGAAGCGGCCCGCTTCGTGATGAGTCACGATCTGGAGGACTAAATATAGTTTATTCCATCCATCCATTCATCTGGGCACTTGGTAAATTTAGATCCTAGCTCTATGGCCGCCCCTTCAATGTATTTACAGATCATGCACTTTGTTGGCTGTCCACCTTGAAGGACCTCTTAGGTCGACTAGCTCGCTGGGCTTTGCAATTGCAAGATTTCTACGTGCGTGGTGTCTACCGGTCTGGCCGCCGCCACACCGACGCCCTTTCCCGTTCGCCCGTGTCAACAGAAAGCGATGCCTGCCTCTCCGCCGTTGACCAAGTTCTTTCGTTCCCAGCAAGCTGCGACATGGCCTCCGAGCCATGTCGGAACCAGCAATGCAAGGATGCCAGGATTAGGGCTTGTAAATGTGGAATGGACTTCTCTGTCTCCGGAATTACGTCTTGGACGTCCGCAGGTGGTTGCTGGTTATACCTCAACACCTTCGTTGTGAAATATGTTCTGCCTTACACACTAACCCGAAGTGTGCACATGCGGGTGTCTTCAAGACGTACACCCGGCTTCACTCCAGGTTTTATTGGCGTGGCATGTACACCTTTGTGTGCAAGTACATTAGGTCGTGACCTCAGTGCCAAGACCGCAAGGTTCCTGCACAACATGTCTAGTCTACTACAGCCAATCCCGTGTCCTGCCCGGCCCTTCCATCGCATTGGCATTGCCCTGTATTGACCTTCCGAGCACGGATTCCTGAAACCGCTGGATAGTCGTCACCATCGGCCATTTGACGCGATACGCAGAAACAGCCGCTCTGCCTGCTGCCACCACTCGTGATATAGCATCCTTCCTCCTGAAAAACTTTATTCTCCATCAGGGTGCACCTCGCGAACTTTTGAGTGATAGAGGACGTGTGTTCTCCTCGCCGAAGTTGTAAACGTGCTCCTTCCTGAATGTCGCATCGTTCATCACACCACCACCGCCTACCATCCTCAAACTAGTGGTCTGATGGAAATATTTAACCGCACCCTTGGCGACACGCTCTCCAATTACATCGCCTTTGATCACACTGATTGGGACCTTATTTCGCCATTCATCACGTTCGCCCACAACACTGCACCACAGGCGACCACGAACTTCTCCCCATTCTTCCTCTTGTATTTCCGTGAACCTTTGACTCCCTTCGACACCACTCTTCCGTACAGACCCAACTCATCCGAATGTACGCCTCTCTCTGAAGCTGCCCGCCGCGCCGAGGAATGCCGTCAGCTAGCCCGTTCCCTTACAGCCGTCGACCAATGGCAAAAAAATCTCGACATGATCACCCGCATTGTCACTTTCTTCCGGACGTGCTTGTGTGGCTTTGGGTTTCTGCCATTCCTGCTGGCCTCTCATACAAGCTTGTCTCCAAATATCAAGGACCCTACCGTGTTGTAGCGCAGACATCGCCTGTGAACTATATTGTCGAGCCTGTCACGCCACCTACAGACCAACGCTGTCGTGGTCATGAAACCATCCACGTACAACGCCTGAAGCCGTATTACGACCCAATGATTTTATGTTCACCATGAGCCGCCAGGATGGCTCCTTTTATGATGGGGGGCGATTGTAGTGAAGAGGAATGCCCGGCGTTGCAGCCCCATCGCCAGTCGTCCGGGAGACGCGATCTCGAGATTGGCTGAGCTGCTCTGGTTGAGACACGTTGCGAACGCTGCCTGCTTCTCTCTTGTCCTGTGTTCACATTAGAGGTATTTAAATACTTAATGCGACAGTCCTAATTAAAAAATAGAGCAATAAAGTGGCTAACCAATACAGAACTACACACAAAACCGAGGCCAGCAGCAACACATCCAATATGTTACATCATTCGAAATACAAAGGCGAAATGGCGGCAAAGGATTCACAGGGCAGTGGTGACTTAAAGTAATCAACGACCAAACAAGGGATGCATTGGCCAGGAACCAATGTTCAGACAATGGGAATTCGCTAACTCTGTTGAAAGAGGCTTCTCTTGTTTGACCTTTCTTCGTCAGAAACAGGAAACATCTTCGACGCTGAATTCTATATCCCGAAGCCTTCTTACAATGCAGCACAGCTAAAAACAAAATAGCAAGCATAAACACAGAGCGATTGCCAACACTAATCTCATATTGTGAACATTGGCACGTAAATTTATTTCATGTTTTGATCGCGCGCTATGGCAATACCACTTTGTTATCGCTTTTCATTTTTCATGCAACGGCGTGCTGGGGGGTAATTCTTCTATTCAAACGTTCTCGCTCTTTCTGGAAAAGCTGGAGCCATCGTATCAGTTTGCATGCGTCCTCAGGTACGAATATAGCAATTTTTAGAAAGCACTTGGCCGCCAGCGCGGCGTCGAGAAAGGTCGCCGATGGCCGTGTGTAAGATTTACGAACCAGCAAGTACGGTTTCAATAGCTCGATGGAGGCCGACTGTGTTTGCTCTTGTCAGTACAGCCTAGTTATTACAGAGCTTGAGCATGTCCGGTATTCCCGTAAACGCAAGTAGACTGGGTGTTTTACCTGAAGAGCGGAGGCGCAACTGGGATAGGCCTGCATGGTGCAGCCACCTGGTGGCGCAGAGCTCAACTAGACAAACGAAGAGCTAAAATTGGAGTAACCAAGCGTATTTTCTTTCGCTGCGGCTATAAATTTTCGACCGCAACACGATTAAGCCATCTCCGAAAGGCCCAGCGTGCAATACAAGGTGGAGCAAAATTACGTCCAGGTCAGCCATGAATGCGCTTGAATATGACAGCGGTGAGAAAATTTGAAAAGTCAGGGAAGAGCGAGACGTTTATAATGTCACCATTTTGAAACGAGGTGGCTGGCGGTTTACATTGGTGAGTGTATGGATTTAGCCGATGCCTAGAGAGCCACACTTGTAGCTCACGAAAGTATAATGCGCAATGGGTGTGTCTTATGTATCGGACATCAATGAGGGTGCTTGCTTTTTTTTTTTTTTTTTTGGGGGGGGGGGGGTTACTCGAGCGCTCCTATGTGCCCGCACTCTTGTCGCAGGTTCAGATATCTGTGTTTTATATACTGCAGGCACTGAAGCATTTCGCGATGTTCAAAGAATTGCTTTCATTCTCATAAAGAGAAAGCAAATTCTTGTTTAAATAAATTGGCGCCATTGTTTGACTGTGAAATCTGTTATTGTATATAGTTGAGGGGATGCTGCATTTATTCTTGCAAAAACATTTTTTGTTGAATTCGTGGCTATGCAGCATCGTTTCGTAGTACTTTTTCTCCGCGTTTCCTTTCTGTGTTTCCAATTATACTTTTCCTGAATGGTTTTCCAGCACCTAACTATAAACCCAACAATAAGTATGAAGACCTAGTGAAGATGGTAAGAAAGGTAAGCTTCTGCGATTGCAATCCTACATTTTGGATCAAGTCTCAAATGAGCTTTTTAAGCTGAAGACATCAAAGTTTACGAAGAAGGCTCTACATTTATGTTTAAAGATTCGTGTAAGCTGTAGGGTAGCAACATGTGGAATTTGGAAGACTCGATAGCTGATCAACGTTATTCCTAAATTTCAGCCCAGCACGCGAACGGTTATTGCCGAATCTCTAGCCGGGTATGTCGACGTTACACAAACAGGAGGTCATGAGTGAAGTGCCAAAATGTGTTAGCCAATGGTTCGCGAACGTGTTGAAAATATGTCTGCAAAAATGTCTATGGCATTATGGAACTTCCAGCATCACGTGTTTAGTGATATCGTTGACTATGCTCGCGAATTGGTGGCTCGTTGTCAATAGGCCATGACTGCGAAATCAATTGCATCGTAGCCTTTAGGCTCTCCATCAAAAGCGGAAGCTGCACATTTTACGTGTTGCTAAAGCATAACACCTAAATAAGCAAAAAAAAACGTTGTTATGCCTCATCATTTATTCACAGTATACAATTCCCTGAATTATCACTACTAGTAGGTACGTGTAATTCATAACTGTAAATAATGTTCGAGAGTTTCGGCTCCTTCGACTTTCACGATTTGGCATTATTATGTCTTGAAAAACAATTTTTACTGTTAAATCAGAAGCAGAATTTATTAATAAAGGTTGGGACATATTACAAGTATTTAGTATACAGAAGGAGGTCCCATAGTCAAAGACTGTATCGGGACCTCCTTATCGGAATGAGAGTGATACCGTTCTATAACTGGTAGTTTGGTAAATATACGCGCTTGATTATAAAAACAAAAACAAAAAAGAACAACGTAACAGATTTGTACGCAGTGTCAGTGTCACAAAGCTTATAAAAAACTTTGGAGGACGCTTAAGCTTCGCCTTTAAGAGTGGAACGCGATAGCATTCAAAGATCCTTGGCTCCTTATCAGGCTTTTTTCTCGTATATGCAAATTAAGATCCGACGCTATGATGCTTGTAGATTGTGTTTAAACGCCTTGCGCCATGCGAAGGGCCTGTCCGGTCGGGGTGATTCGGGATGACTATTTCCGCTTCTAAGCGAGGTACCAGGCTCTCCGCCACGGCCGGGATTTGATCCGCCGACCTCGTGCTCAGCAGCGCAACGTCTTGGCTGACTGAGTCACCGCGGCAGTTAATACCGCGCAGCGCGTTGTTGTGAAGGCAACACCGCGCAGTTCGTTCACAGCAACGTGCAGTGCGTTCGCGATAACGCGCCGTGCATTCATAACACCGCCAACGACGCAGGCGAGCCCACGCCGACACTGACGCCAGATTTTCTGCGACACGGGGCTCTTAACGGTGTCGCGGTAATATGGTGATCCCTGTAGTTGATATCATTTTCCAACAATAGGGTCCACACTCACATGCCTTAAAACAATTTACTATACATTTTTTCGTGCTTAGCAAAAGATGCCCTACGCATCGATGCCCTATCGCATCGAGCACAATATGTAGAGTTGAAAGGGAAAAGTCCAGTCGTCAGGCTGTAAAAGTTTGAGTGCCGCAGGGAAGCATCCTTGGACCATTCCTGTTCATAATCTTTGTAAACGATATGCCAGCAAGTTCCGAACGGGCAAAATTTATTTCTTATGCTGATGATACAGCAATGTTTGTTACTGCTACCTCAGAAACTGAACTACAGTTTCAGGGGAACAGAGCGTTAAGCGAATTTAAAGATTGGGCTTATGCAAGCTGTCTGCGAATAAATGCCAGCAAGAGAAAAGTTGTTGTCTATATGCAAAGAGGCAAAAAATTAGGAAGTTCAATAAACATAAAAATAGATACGGATCAATTAGAAATTGTTAACACGGTCTCTGTCTTAGGCGTAACATTCGCTAAAAACTTAAGTTGGAATGATCACGTGGAACATGTAAGTAAAAAGCTATAATCTGCTGTAGGGACAAAGGACGATTGAAATCCTTTCTTCCTGTTAAAATTAAAATTTTACTTTATAATACTTTAGTATTGTCAGTTCTGCAATACTGTAACCTCGTTTGGGGCACTACTAGCGAGGTAAACCTTATGAAATTGTATTTGCTCCAGAAAAGAGCAGTGCGATACATCGCCAAAGTCCCTCGTTTATTTTCTACAACAAAAATTTTCTATAAGTTTGAAATCTTGCCTGTATTCTCTTTATACAACTATAGTTTAATTTTGAGGTACAGGTCATATTTGAAGTATAATAAATCTATTGTGTATTCTCTGACGGATTCAAAAGCAAACCGTAGCATCCGTGATACTAGGCATAAAGAGGAATGGCTCGTCAGCACACCTCGGACCAATCACGATAAACAATCATTAACACATACAGTACCCATTCTACTTGATCAACTCGCACAGGAAGACTTTGGTCCTTTATGCAACTCCAATAATGAAATAAGACTATTCTGTCAGTTATGCCAAATAGACTAGTGTCTCATTAAAGTTTTCTTCGTAGATTACGCTCATGAGTGCGCGTTAGCACACCTGTACATACGTGTATATAGATCTGTGTGCATTGCTTGTGCATAAAGTAAGTATCTTCATGTGTTTATATGTATAAATGCGAAATTGTATTTGTCTATACGTATGTATGTATTTCTGTAATATTTATACTAGATTTTTATTTTTGTTGAAAGTGCATTTTGTTTGGAATATTACTTTGTTGCAAGTGTTGCATTTCTCGTAATGTTTCTGCAGTGCTCCACTGTCAAACGTATAAGGGGGCGGGACCCTCGTCAAGCTCTTAGTCCTGTCTCCTCTTTTTCAATGTGAAAAGAAATAAAAACCATTTATTCATTCATTCAATAACATATTTATATTGTTAATGAGCAGACCGTGAGCAATAATTTTAGACGCTGTCGATTCTTTCCGTACGTCCTTAAAGCACCAGTTGAAGATATCGCAGCTGTATTTTTATTGTGGCACTAGTTTTCACATGTTGTATTTCAACCAAAAGAGGACACTCACATAATTTTATGATAGCTCTTGCAACCTACCTTTGAATACTTTGGATGAGAAGGATGCCCTAACGGGTATTCATAGCGTTACCGTAAATGGTACTCCACATGTGGGAGCATTATGGCAAGTGATGGCAATGCGATCACAAAAAGAGATTTGCACATCAATGGTTGCCCAGAGAAATGGTATCGAGACGGGGCCATCAAGTACTCTGACGTAATGCTTTGTCGCTGCTTCATTTGAAACATTTTATTGCGACAACAGCTTTTAATACGATAGCTATTATGCGTATGTTCGAAGCACAATAACGCCGTCAGTGCCGCCGCTGTTGTGCTGTCTCGCCGACGGCGTATGCATAGCTCGCGCATCGTATACGTTAGAGGGTCTTCAAAAACGCGAAGCGCATTTGACAGCAAGAACGACGAAGCAAACTGCACACATCAGAAATGCTACGGTGCATCTACTTGCTGGGGCAGCTAAAGCAGCGCTCTGTTTTTCGCTGCTGGTATGAACGTTAAAGCATGCTGCTGTGCCTCTGCATCGGTGTGCATACGAAATACTAAGCTAACGAAACCTAATATCTCACTGGGCACTGACTACCACTAATGGTTTCCCGTTTGCATCATCTTCTGAGCCATCGTGCGTGACGCCTTCAACGGCACTGGCAACGTGGAGACGCGTGGTAGCTGTCTGGGCACTGTTCCTCCTGCCCAACACTAGTAGCCTTGAGCGGTGTGCCGCGTCAACATTCCTACTCACCCTGCACAGCCGTTTGTGACAGTGCCACTAAACCTATCTACAAAGAACATTTTCTGCGGCTTCGCATCGGTTACAGAGGGGCCCGCATCGATGCACTGCAGAGGAGTGGAGCTCTGCTCTTCGGAGTTCCGACCACTCACGCCAATTTTGGGATGTCCAGAGAGCCCACGATGCGGCGCTGGAGCTTGGTCTCCCCGTCACGACGTGGGTGCGGCCCGCGGCTTCGTCGCCTCCCTGAGAGGGAGCAACAGAGCTTCTCAGGACCTTCATTAAAGTTCTTTATCTGTCTGTCTCTCTGCGGCTTCGCTCAGGTAACCCTTGATGTGCAAAGCGAAAGCTTGTTTTTTTTTCGTCCAAAGCCTGCCTTTGTCTATGGTTGTGGTCCCGCTTCCGGCGTTTCGCGCGGCCAACGGCTTACTCTTCTTCAGTTTCCGACGCTAGCTTCGCGTGCTTGGTTGGCATTCCGGACCCTCTCCAGTTAAGCTGCTCGCCGGGCGATATCCGCGGGGTGGTCAGACGCCGCTTGCCGACGATGGCTCAACGCCTTCCGCTCCCGCGCAACCCTCAGAGAACGCCTCGCTCTCATCCATGGCCACGCTCGCGCTGACAATTTTTTAAACAGTGAAGTTGTTTAGGCCAGCCGTAATTTTTGGTTCGCATCAAGAAAAAACTTTCTTGCTGAGGCGGGATTCGAGCCCGCGCACCCACGTTCCCAAGGGGAGCGTCGTAACCACTAGGCTATACAGCCACGCTTGCATAACATGCATTTATGCGAGTCATCTGATTGCGTTCGAGCGTCGCCGTTTTCGTCCACAGCTGGCGCGTTCGCACGCAATACAGTACATGACGTACTTGGAGTACTAAAATAATTAACCAGCTGGGATATAAAAAATTCAGAGTCCTTTTCTTGTGGAGGAAATGAGGGTAAGCGAAGCTTCTGGCAAGACTATGCTGTCGCAGGCGTTCCGCTTCATTTGGCCTAAACTCAGGGTAGGTGGCTCTTCGCTGACGTTTGGCCTCAACATCGCGCTACCGCAACTTGGGGTCTGCATCTCAGGGTTTCTCCTGGGCTTCGGAAGCCCTCACGCTAAAATCTGCACGTCGACGACGAGCCTTTTTCGAAGCGAGTTCAAGGCGCCGTTGCTCAAACGTAGCCTGCTCCTCGGCGGAACACACCACAAGGCGCCTTCACAAGCGGACGCCGAAACTTATCTGAGACGAGGGAAGCCCGGCGGACAATGCGTCAACACCTTTTTCTTACCTTACCCTCCCCACGACACACCAAACGACCCTGATTGGTCGCGCGCGTCGCGTCATCCGGTGCCGGCGAAAGTTTTCCCGCACCTGCTCCTTATTTCTGTCCTTCCTTCCTTCTTTCTGTCTTTCCTTCTGCGTTCCTTCCTTGCTTAGCTTTGACCCTGCTTTGCTTAAACCACGCTCTTCTTCGCCTAGCTTTGCACAACTTTGCAGAGGCTTCCCCTCAGCTACGCAGGTCATTGGTCCTTGAAATAGCAAAGCCAAGCCTAATTTCTTTTATATCGAGCTCCATGTGAACAACTGTAGTACTATTTTTCTTCTCTGGCCGCAGTTACTGCAACAAAAGGGTTACCTCGCAATAAGCCGTGGAAGGTACTCACAATTAGATTACCCCATATGCGTGCGATCACGTTTCGAAGATCGCGCATTGTCTGGATATTTTCACAAGCTAACTTACTACGAACAGAAGGAAAAGGTAAGCAATATTCTAAATATCATAAGGCTTGTCTAGCATTTGGTGAATAGCCAGTATGTCTCTTACTGGCACAGCCCCATTTTTCCTCTCAGGTTTATTATTTTTGTTACACACGTTTGAAGTTATTCGAAAGGAAAACAGAACGTTCCAGACTATGTGCTGAGGAATTACAAACTGGAATAGTTCCTGAATTTAAACAGGCTGCCACACGCGTGCAGGATAAATTAAGTTCATGAGACCAATATATTGATATTCCCCATGTGCAATGACTTTTCAAGCATGCAACCACCGTGCCTCATTTTGAGCGTACGTTCAAAAATTTGGACTAATTTGCACAAGCGCAACTGTAGCTTCGGCACCTCGCTGGAGTCCTGCAAATCGACGCCATAGCTTGCCGCTGCCTGGCCATACGTTGCCATCGCCTTCTCAGCACGCCTTCACAGTTGCCACACCATACATGTCATTTATGCCTATGGGGTGGTAAGGGGTCAACCGCAATGGTTCTTGGCGCACAAACCTATATTAGCATTGACATGATGTACATGTTCAAACTTGAAAAAAATACCTTCTACATGCGATGACAGCGCCATTGAGCTGGGGACTGGCCCTGGCTGTACTGCTCTCAAGATCGTTGAGTAGCTGCGTCTACTGCGGAAGAAAAGTTTGCTATGTCAGAAATGTGCCCAAGAACACCACGTCGGTCTGCTACAGTTGTCCAACATGTAAGACAGCTGTTAGCCTAATGCGTCGAAAGGTCGGTTTCACGTAGACGCGAAATTGACGGTAGAACTTCGAGATTACCTATCTCAAAGGGAATTCCCATTACTGGAGTTATAGACACTTGACTGACACAAATGTCTCTTTTCCTGTTAATTTGAAATGCTTCAACAGCGTCATTGTGGAGCTTCTAACCATGACGAGGTAAAATGGTAATGTAAAATAAATTAGGTCAACCCCGACATCCCGCAATGCCTAGTGACATGGGATGGGCTCGAGGCAAAGTGAGCACGCCTGTGCACTATCAATCTGATGTTGGTTTGATCTGATCAAGTTCAAAGCAGATCAGTAGAAAGCCATCCTTGCCATTTCCTTTCTTCTTTGTGCTTCCGCTCTACTACTCTGTCAGCGAGTAGTAGCCGTTTTCAGCATATTTCAGCATGCCATTTTCAGCATATTCTAAAAGTTGGTGTGTCGCCTTGTCGAACAGTGCCAAAAAAGGGTTCGTTTCAGGGGAGAAATTGCTACCCGCCATAATGTAGCAGGAAGCTCCAAAATAATCACATAATGGAGGCGCCCTCGTGCTGCCACATGCTAGCCTCATGATTAGCTTACATGGTGGAGCTACCACCGCTGAAAGGTGTTCGTTCCCTTTCAAATGTTGGGCCAGGACGAATTTTTTCTCAACGGCGGAGCTTTCTTTTTAAGAAGGCCATATGAGATTTGTAGTTGCGCACCACAGTGAGGCGGATGAAAAGTCAATTTCACGACATTACCGCACATTGCGTTATGCTGAGGACTAATTTTCCATATTTTTGGGGTTGTTTATTCCATCAATAAGTCTATATTGGAACCGCCTGCCTTGATTTTATCCCTATCATTCCGAACAGTGCAGAACATATTGCAAAGCAGCCGTGCGGAACACATTTTGTTAAAGATTATTGCTGCACATATCGGTTATTACGACCCACACCTTTTTTTAGTGCCTTGGACCTCGGAAGTATTTGAATGAATAAAACAAACATGAGCGGATAATTACGTACCATCCCCACGTTCCATTAAAACTATAACAACTTAGTCTGCATAGCAAGATTTTTCAAAACTGAACTTTTTTCTACACTAAAAGGACGGTTGTTGGGACCGCTCTCCATTGGTGCGAAAGCAGTACTTTGAAACTCATACTTGGAGTAATGCATAAAAACCTACTCAACGTACTCCATGATGTATCTAATAGCGGAAGCTGATTGTTCATGCAATATCCAGTCAGAATCATTGAATTAGTATAGCCACACCCTGCGAGCGCCGGTATGCACTAGGGTATAATATATTTGGGCCATAACGGCACGGAAGCCTAACCCTAGAATGTTTTATCAAACGCTTTTGTGTGAATCATTTGCTTAGCAGTAATAGACTCAAATTTGCATCTACCATGAGTGTCGGATTCAACGCACCCGCAGCAAGCTTATCTGCTTTGACATTCCCACTTGTACCGCATTACGATTTAGCTTCTGAAGTTTGTCATACATACTTTTGTACCTTGTGCAATAAAAATCATGTGCATTGGTTTGACATGCGAAAAACTAGATCTGAATATGAGGCACGCCGTAATGGAGGCACTAGGCAGTAATGTTGACTACATGGTGTTGTAACCGAGTGCACGGTACACAACGCGCTTTTGAATTCCGTCTCGGAATGCGGAGGATGTGCTCCAGATCAAACAGGCGACATGCAGCTAAGTACTCTAAGGCTGTAATTGGTGAGCATCTGTCCACGATTTAAGCGTATTGCGAAAACATTTCACTAGAAATTTTACTTTGTTTCCTTTATGTTTTGATAATTTCTTCATTTGTATATGCGAAATCGCGAGACAAATATTTCGCAGCTCTAATTTGTATTGCAGTACAAGGAAGGAAGGAAGGAAAAAGTTGAGAAGGAAAGGCAGGGAGGTTAACCAGTTCAGCACAACCAGTTTGCTACCCTACACATGGTAGCGGGATGAGGGGGAATGAAAGATGGGGAGGAGAGAGATAGAGCACACAGCACAGCACACACATCGTCAGTCACAGTCCGGCACTCTTGCGTGGTACCTGACATCGCAGCTGAAGGCGACGAAGGGACTACTTCGGTTTTTAAAAGCAACGGGCTTGGACAAGCGGCTGTGACAGTGATGTCAGGTACCACGCTATTCCAGTACAACGATTATAAGGAAGCCATAAGGTGAGGGGTCGGCTATGAGCTTCTACCAGGAGGAACTATACTATCGAAATTACAGTACACAAAGGGCTGAAGCTATTATGGGAAAAATTAATAACAAGGTGCAACGACAAAGCTCGAAAGTTCAACAAATGAGGTTATGAATTATGGCTCACAATAACGTCATTCTTATCGGACAGAATGACACAAGCCCGCTCTTACCTTTAAGTAAACTGAATTTAGCTGTTAATTTTGGCGGCACGGGGTCGCACATAAGGAAGTTATTTACACGGTTTAGCGTGAAAGCTTGGGCTTCCGTTGATGATTCAACGGAAGAAACACAGTGCAAAAAAAAAAAAAAAACAGGGACACGTGGCGTGTCACTCTCTCGTGTCCCTGTCTTTTCTGGGCTGTGTTTTTTCCACTATTTACACGGGTTTCTTTACGTGCGTGACCAAATAAAACTAGCTAGGTGAGCTCAAACAGCACAAATATCTGAATTTTATTCCTCAACTTGATTATTATTATCGCTAGAGCTACAATCGCCAGGCCAATTGAACTAGTATGAATATTTACGTCATTTGTGACAGCCTTGTGTTTTATGGCTCTTCAGAATTATATGAATTTTATTCTGCCTTATTTGCAGCGTTCCGGTGTACTAGGAAAGCGCCATACATTGTGAGTGACGCAGAGTTTTAAGAAAACTCAATTACACTTCCTTTTTTCTACACAAAGTTGTACAGCTGCTAAGGACGTGATAAATAAAATGTGCTCAGTTCGATCTTCTCTGTGATACAATATTACCATCAATAAGGGTTACCTTCAATGTAATCTATTATTCCGAATTTTTATCGAGCTTTATCAACCGCACAACGGACTAATTTACACTAGTGATAATTTTTGAGGTAAATAAACTTGGTGAGAATGGAGTGAATTTAGAAATTGAACACCTTAGCATATCGATCAGTTTGTGAGCCTGTCACCATATCTCCTGTGCTGAGGTTCTATAACACATCGTCAACTTAAATTAAAAGCTTGATGCGACATTGTTTATGCATACAAACCTAAAGTATTATTGCGATTATCATTCTTAGGGCACTTCGTGCAATTTTCGGGTGCTGACTGCACCTCTATTTATGTCTCTAACCGTTTTCCCGCCAACTTGGTCACGTGTATATTTCCCGCGAACCTGGGTCACGTGTATACGCATGGTTAAAAGGGTGACGCTTTTGGTTGCTGTGCTGAAGAAAAAGGGTTCCACCAACTGTCGGACCAATTTGGGTCATTGGGTATGTTGCACTGTGTACCTATATATGTGCCGTTCCTCAACGAACCTATTTATTTAATAATTGATTACAATACTTACAGCACCTTGCGACATTACAGCAGGGGCGGGGGGCAAGACAACGCTAACACAATTGATAAAAGAAGGTATAACAAAAAAGCAAGGCAGCAAACAACCGAATAACAAGGACATAGCCAAAAAGGAAGCAACACCTCTTACAACCGTTGAAGAAAGAAGGGCTTAATTAAAGTACGCATCTCGTAAATAGGAAGAAAATAATATATCCGGGGAGGTAGTGGGTGGCAACACCATGTGACAGTTTGTTTTAATCGTGAATTCTTTGGGGTAAAAAAATGCCATCTTGAAGAAGTTCGTTTCGCATCTTCTCAATTTTAGGGCGTGATCAAGACACAGTGATATGTAGTCAGGATTGCACGGAGAATGCCCCCGATTGACACCCGGCTTATTATAAAATATACTGCCCTATATCTGTAAATATCTGTAACTGCCTATGGTGTCACTGTGAAGACGGTTTACGGTTTAAGTAAAGTGGTGAATACGCCGCATTTCCACTGTTACACGGCCACAGCATTATCATGTACTCCTTTTGCGCAGTCTCAATTGCATCACTCAGCTCATGCACTACGTGGTGGGTGGTAAAACGAACACACACACACACACACACACACACACACACACACACACACACACACACAGTTTTGCCTTTTTCAAGCCTAATGGCCTTTTTCAAGCCTAATTTTTCAAGCCTCGCTGTAGCCAACGTCTATTTCAAGTAGCCTTTGCTTAATCTCCTCGTCGATTAGTATAAAGACGCCCCGTAATCTGCTATGTTTTCCAGCTGTAATAAAAGCAGTGCTGCCACTGAAGAACTGAGATTTGGAGCAATTTTTGGAGCAGCAAATCTTAATTTTGGAGCAGTTTGGAGCATCCAGATACAGATTTCGGAGAACTTTGGAGCTAATAAATGCCAGATGCTGGCCCCCTCCACGACATATTCGGTACTTCCGGTAACAAATTTAATTTCCGGGGGAAGTTGCGGATACCTGACTTTGACGCCAACATTAGTCACTTGGGATACGGTACTGGTTATTTGGTACTCGGTATGTTCCGCTCTTCAACAATCCTATATGACGCCGACTTGGGTCACTGGTATGTGTCATTCGGTCGGTACTGATCTTCAATGATACTGTGATACTAACTTGGGTCACTATGCATCTGCAGCCTGGTCTCTGCTGCTGTACGATGACAATATAAAGCTCGTTATTTATCCGATGCACAACGGAAATACACCCGCACCAATACGCGGTCCAAACGGTGGCGCCGCTCTCTGGCGAAGAGTGTAGAGTGGGACGCGCGAGAGATAAGATTGGGTGCACAAACGTTTCGGCTCTGGCAATATGGCATGTCACTACTTTTTTTCACGTTTGTGCTAATTGCACATAAGTCAATAACCATCGTGATATAGGCTCCACATTAGTATTTAGGTGGAGAAATTTATGCGTCCAACCGAACAAAGAAGGGGTGTACAAAGCTTGTGACAGAAAATTAATACAGTTCGTAATCGGCGAAATAGAACGACTGATATGCCACACGCCTCTGTAGTAGTGCTTCCTACAACAACTACACAAGTTCAGGGGTTGCACTTTGATAATACATTTGTAGTAGTTGCAGTCATACGTCCGCCTAAGTAAGCAGTGTTCACCGAGGCCCAATCACAAAATGGGTATTTTACTTACGGCTCACTTCTCCTCACACTCAAAGAAATTAGGCACAATCGGGCACCGCTAGTCCTACTCACACTCACCAGAGCACAGTTTCATCATGACTAACTCGGAATCAAGACTAGCTAAGACCAAACTCGGCAGGGTTTACATGGGCTAAGACTCACCAAGAAATGGACCTAGCCAGACTCACTCGGACTTATGCTCAACAACAGCAGGCCCAACCGGACTCATAGAGGTTGAGGCTTACTAGACTGAGGCTCATGCAGGCTCATTAGCTCTCACAAACTCGTAGTATTGAACTCACTGAGGCGTACTCAGACTCATGAATTCATCCAGACTCGCGTATTCGGAAGCGTACAATCAATTTTTTAGGACTCAATGAGACTCAGACTACTTTTATCCCTGATATGTTATTCAGAGTCAGGCGAAAGTGTAGCGGTTGGTGTGTTGAGCACGTATTAGTGTCAGATTTGGAAGTGTTATAACAGCACTCCCTGACCCAAACTATGAAAAAGAAAGAATATACCTGCATCTAACTTTATTTTGATCTCAACAAATTTATGCACATAAGTGCAATTTAACTGATGCGTCGTTCATCTAAATGACTGATTTTAGGCCCAATTTCCACACATACAGTGCTTATTACCTGAATAATGTGAGAAACCTTCCTGAATTCATTTTATCCAAATTGCGACATAGGCACCACAAAACCGAATTTCTAAAGAAGTTTGTAAGTTTGTTGGCGTTTTGAACTCTTACTTGGGGTGTTCGAACATCAAAGTTTCCAAGTCGAATACTAATGTTTGAGGAATATTAAAATCGAATATGGAAACTGATATTGACATTTCTAGCTTCTGAACAAGCCTCAATGTAATGCTTGAGCAAGATGGCGGTGCGAAATAAGGGTTGTAGTTTTATCGTCCGTATAATTGCAGTACACATTTGTTGACTAAAAATAACGGCAGAACATATCTCACGATGACTGTTCAGGGTAACGTGATTAGTATTCAAGCGGTGTAGCAACTCTCATGCTGAAGTCACGATAATATAAAATCTGTAGTGATCTTCCTTGAACTTACATTGCTTCGGCCAGATACGACATACACTGTCTCAGTATCGGCCGAGTTTGCTTGGCACTCGCTTGCCAAGGTGACCTATAAGTATGACGCCATGACGACGACTGTGCGACAACGCAGTAACGACGATGGGATGAAGATGAAGAAGTGACGTCGTTGGAACGACAAAGTAGTTATGACGACGACAGCGTGACAAAAATGAAATGACAATTATGAAACAATGACGACGATATAACGAATATAGCCTGACAACAACGGCATGACGACTATGGGATGCGAATTTTGAAATTATGATGACGGAGATATAACGACAACAGCCTGAAGATGACGGGACTAGAACCATAGGATGACGAAAAGCCTGTGACAATGATGGCGTGATGAATATGGTATGACGAGAACCAAATGACGAAGGAGGGCTGCCGACCATGACACGACCACGATGACATGAAGACGATGGAATATGAACGGATGCATGAATAAGAACAGCTAGTGTTTCGCGATGACCAAACGACAGCGATCCCATGAAAACGGCGGCATTATCATTATTGAATGACAAAGTAGGAGTGACGTCGATGGAACTCCGAAGGCGGTTTGACGACGGCGTTATGGCGATAATAGGATGACATTTCTGAAGTTATGATGAAGGTAAAACTACAGCGTGACTACGATTGCATGGAGACAATGGTATGATGACGGCTGTGTGACAACGATGGTGTGAAGACGATGGGATGGACATAGTCGGATGACCAATACTGACGACGAGGCAATGACGGCATATAAAATGTCACGTCAGGCCCCATGTCAGGCCACATGGCCTTTAGCTCTTGTTCCTCTTTCTGTAACAAAGAAAGAAATAAACGTCAACTTCAACTTCAACCATGACGCTATCATGATGACGGTAAGAAACCGAATGCATGACGACGACCGTGTAACAACGATGACATGGCAAAGGTGTGAGTAAAGTATGATGACGACAAGCGTATTACGTCGATGAGGTAAGGACGACTGTACCACCAGGTTTGTATGACGACGATGGAGTGACGTTGATGGCATGGTAAAAGTAAAATGACGAAACTGGAATGACAACAGTGAAACGACCACGACGGCCTCGTGACGAAGGTATGAAAATGAATGCATGACGACTGTGTGACAATGCCGTGACAACGGCAGCATCACGAGAGTCGGAGGAAAAAGCCTGAATGACGACGATGCAATGACCGCGACCATATAATGTTCACGAGCACATACTTAGTGGGTCAAACTGCTGAACAATTTGGCTACTAACTCGGTGAACAAGGCCTGACGACGACATGATGAGGAGAGCCAGACGACGATGCTGTAATGAGGACGATAGATCGGCCACAGTGGCATCACAACCACGAGCACGTATCTATAGGGGTTCAAGCTGGCACACAACACGGGCCACTGGGTTGGAGCAAGCGGATGGAAAGATAGATGCATAGATATACAGATAGGTAGATAGTTTCAAACTGCCTGAAGTAGTCAAAGAATGCTAATCGAATTAAAAATAACAAGCACAGAATCACGCATGCACACGTAACGGAGTGTTATCCACCGCCGTTCATGGGCAAAGTTGCGGAGGTGGAACGCCCTTTGATCAGCAGATGTCACGTCGTGGGTGAGCATGGTAGGAGGCAGCTGGTCAAGCGCCATGTTGCCTATGGCCCAACGTTGCACTTGCCCGGTTAGCTTTTCACCGCGAATACTGTCGTCACGGCAGGTCCCGACAGCCATGACCAGTAGGTCATGATTTGACCTACTGACCATTGATTCATGTTAAACTAGTTTCATTCCAGTACTATCAGGCGTCATTTCCTACTAGTCTCCGTGTAAGTTTTCGTCAGCAAAGGCCTACAGATACGATTGGCCTTTAACACTCTTGTCCCCGGCGGCTCTTCTCGACAAAGAATGCTTCACCGGCAAACCTGTAGTCACGGAACGTTGTTGAACCTGCCGATCCTTCTGGGCGAAGTATGCATACCGGCAAGCGTGCAGCTAACAAAGGACATTCATGCAGCATCGCCTTTTCAACGCCAAAGAGCTGGCGAGTCAGCATACGTCACGTCACGATGATTTACAAAGGATTCTATGTCGCGTGTTCGTCTGAGTTGATGAACGAGTCATGTTCTGTGAAGGACCCCAAACTGAAGCGGTCTTTGGCATTGTATCACCGGCGAATTGCTCCAAAAATCCTACGCTGACGACTTCGACTTGGTGGGAACCCAAGCTTCCCGTGAAATGGCATTGCATAGAGGGTAGGTCGAAGCTTGGACACCAAAGGCGGAGACCGGCGGTGTGGTGCGTCACCAGGGGCGGGTTTTTGCAAGCGGTCTGACGATTATGATTGGACAAGAAGACGGACATAGAATTCCCCCGACGAGAGAATGGGGGAAAATGATGTGCGTTAAAACGAACCTTCAGTGCTGTAAAGGTATGCTCGTTCGTGCTCGCTTGTGTGGTCGTACATTGAAACTTTCGAAATGTAAATGTTGTAAATAAACCCTTTTTTGCGTCTCTTGAACGTCGCCCCGGTCCTCTTGATAGCCCAGCACCTGGCACATCACCAGCCACGTAAACTCGTAGTGACCGCTCGGACGCGAGTCGCAACCACAGGTGGTGTACACCGGTGGGATGGAACCTGCGGCAAACGCCAAACCCAACACTACGTAAAGCGAAGCACGTGTTCGTATGCCGTGAATGCATATCCCGCTGCCTTACGCCCCTGCATGATGACGCATTCAATGGCTTGGAACAGGACACAACTTTTTTACGGTTTCCGTCAACGGACGTGAACACGTCGGGGTGACCAACAGGACCAATCCCACCTACCCAACGATGTCACTACGGCAATCCACCATCGCTGACGGCCCTCTCACACCTGCCATGAAACTGCGCTTCTACCTGCCCGCTTGGAACCCTAGACATTATCTTGTTCCCCTGTGCAGAACAGCCATTCTGGCCAACAGGGGCGAAGGGGAGGGCGAGGGAGCTGCGCCCTAGCGGCGATTGCCGTCTTCGTCGACTGCATTTCAAATTGAACGCGCTACGCTATTTTGCCCTTGCTTTCAGCCGGGTCGCATCTATCTCGTTCCCTTGCCCGTACACACGTTGTTTTATGGGGACCTATCCTGGCTTCGTATAGCTCGCATTTTTCTCAGCAAAGCAGGATATAATTAAAGACGAATTTCCGCAGCTGCAGTAGTGGCACCAATGTTAGTGTTGACATTACAGTACATAGGATGTACATTCACTATTTCGACTTTTTGCATTGGAGTTCTTTCCAGGGCTTTGAATTCTACATGCTGTATGTGGTGACGTTCGTGCGCGTTTATGATGTGTTCTTTTGTCGCGCATATAAGAATTTAAATATATATTTAATTTTAAATATATTTAATATATATATATATATATATATATATATATATATATATATTTAAAGTGTGACCGCAAGCCAACAGTTCAGTGTGGTCTTTCTTTTCCTTTTACAGGGTGTTTCAGCTAACTAGAGCAGAGCTTTGAAACATCCATGTGTGTGTTACACGAATGTAACTAACTTAGTATTTTTCACTGTCTTCTTCAGCTACTCAAAATGTTTTTCTACTATAGGCTTAGGTAAATATTTAAAAATGTTTATATAACCAACTTCGAAAATACTTTTTCATGACAACACTGTCCATAAAGAAGGTGTAGAGCCTTTTGAGAAAAATCGACATCATTTCCTTGTGCAATAATTGCTGGTGTGGTTTTATTTTTCCTGACTGCAAGAAAGTCGTTTGAGATTTGAATCAGTACGCTATTATATATAGTACTAGGCGCTACAATAGGCTTTAACATTTCCGTGAAATATTTTGTACTTATAATACTTTAAATATATAATACTTTATAATACTTATAATACTTTAAAAGTTAAGGAAATATTTTGGTAACTAAAAGAATGGTCCTGGTTTATCAAGGGTATAGTGAGCAAAGTGGTAGCAGATAGTGCATAGTGGACAATGATTGCATTCTCGTATTGCACACATGCATTTTTTTAAGGTTTGGCCTGAGTTTGCTGAAACACCTTGTATGTATTATATGCTCGCGCTGTTGTTATAGATGCCCATGTATATAATAGCAAATATTATTATTGTGTGAGTGATGCTCATTTTTCTTGAATTTATTTGCAGAAGAGCCTTCTTTGAAGTCAGACCACAAGCCGCACAGGGCCTCCTCGTCACGGTTTATCTGAGTAAATAATGGCTCACGTCTTCGCACGTTGTAGTTTAAAGAAAATTGACATCGTGCATATAATTGTACTGTCATGATATTGGTTGTATGAGTATTTGGAGTAAACGTCATATAAAGATGTTTAGTTAGGCGGTAAATGGCAACTAAATTTCTGCAAAAGCACCAGTCCTTATTACAAGCGAAACATCCATAAGGGAGAAAAGAGGCATAAATTACCAATGCATCGCATCATAACATTGAGACAGTGCCTGCTCTGATATCAATTTATTTAAAATAATACTTGTAGTATGTTTTGGATAACTAAAAAATGCAACTTATTGGGTATCGAGAAATCTTTCTGCAATGAACGAACAAAAAATACACATGTAAAGAACAACTCTGACGTTATACTCATACACCAGTGGTGTAGCTAATGCTTATAATTTCAATTAACAACATTTGTCCTTTAATTTATCTGTCAACAATAAAATAACTCTGTCGCGAAAGGAGTGGCAACCAGATCTACACAGAATGCTTGACAACAAGTGTTGCTCTATAGCATCACTTCCCTAAAGCACCACGTACTTTAAATACTCTCAAAATGTCGATAAATGACTTGTTTTCAACTATTCATATGCATAAGTTTGTGATAAGCGTTAAAGCTAGTCACATGGCCAACCGAAATGCACGTTGGTTTGCCTTAATTGTATACAAGGATTTATAACACTCCCAGGTGGCGGTTACGTGGACCATAGAATATCTGGAAGCTATAATATCCTCTATGCTGACAATACTTGCTTTATTGTCGCTGCACAGCGAGAAGGTAAGTATAAAAATTGAAATAAATGGGACAATTATATCTCTCCAATAATAACCTAAACAATATATCTGTTCAATTAAACTCCAATATAATAAGCGAACAATTCTTAAAATTGCTCTCAAGAAAGGATCAGTGAGGGGACTGGGATTCGAATGCAAATATTCGCTACCTGTATTGCTATACAGCGTTCGTAACTCAGAAACAAACGTATCAGAGCCATATTGTGCTATGCAGATTGTGTTGCACTAGCTCTCATTCTCGATGTCTTTCCATCATACTGACACTGAGCATGAAATCTTTTTAGCTTGATTGGAAGTGACGTTATGAGGCGGTAATTAGACTTTAAGTTTCCGTTCTACATGTTTGCCCTTGTAAATTTCAAAGCGACGGAATGCCACGCGAAGAACAACGCCCAGTGCAGAGCTTGTGCTGTTGAGGATCGCGGTTTGATTAATATCAGTGCATAATGCTATTGCAAATAAGCAATGTGTGCATGCACAAAATGTTCTAGTCATGAAAATTCAGCTTCAACATCGGCACACGTTTACAAAGAAGTATAATGGTAGTGGTGCACCTCTGGGAGGTCTTCCTTTTTGCCCTAGGCCACGACAGATCCATACAAGCACTTCTGGTGGTGAAAAATATTTCACGGAACTCGAACGCTGCTCGCGTGCCATGCAGCGGCTCGTAAAATGGAGCGAAGGTTGTGATGATGGTCGATAGGTCGTCCGCAGAAGATAACGTTTCAGTATACTTGTTTTGTTTCATGAAAATTCTTGACTTATTTCAGTTTCTCTTTCTAGTTCTACCTGCCCCTCGGAATATATAAAATACTATCCGAACATTTTGTTTGTATCTGTCGTTCGTGTCAGTGCGCCAAACAACTTCCTGTTGGCATTACAGGAAACTTTCTTGTCGGCATTTCTCACTTCTCCTACAATGCATACGGCTTCGGCAGGTGGTTTATGGTGTATAATTTCCGCATCATTGCAGACGGCCACCGTAGCCTATTTCAAGTGGCAAGTCGCAGTTTCGGCTAGCCAGTGCAATACAATGCTATTCTCTTGAGTGCATAGATCATCATGTGCCCTGCCAATCACCGGCGTCATAAGCGGATGGCTGGAGCAGTCACTAGTTTATATAGTCCTGTATCGTGCTGAATCCTGCACGTTAAATATAGAAAGATAATACAGATAATGGATATTAAACGGATATTTTTGGTAACCTCATTGGTATTGGTGGTGAGAGGACATGAATTAATTAAGTCACCTATGGAAAACAACCGTGCCTGAGCAGAGATGTTGGTTACATTGCTTGCAAATATCTGCATGCCGGACTTATGAATTACAGTCTACTCCATCCATATTCTGCCTGAATAAGTTCATCTTCTACACAAGACTGCAGTGCGCAATCGGGTGCTAATATCCACACACACAGATATGTGTGTATGTGTGTGCTTCACGATTTCACAAAAATAATGTTTAGTTGGCCGTCAATGCTTGTCTCCATCGTGTGTGGCTGTCATTTGCCTGCTGCCGCACTGTGAACACAATGGCTTCTGCTGTCGAGCCGATTGAACATAGTTTAATGTTGACTTGGTTTCTTCGCTTTGGGTGCAAAATGCACGGCGCGGCGGTCACGTTTGATGAGGCCTTCGGACCCTACCCGTGCGAGCCACGAATCGGGCCTCTATGCACTGACATCAGGGCGGTGCTGGTGGCGACGCCAAAAACGGGTCTCGAGCATCCATATCATTGATATTCCAATAAAAAACAGTAGGAATGAAATGCATGATACACGCTTGTGCCTCAACATGTTCCCTGTCGCTGCCGCCTTGTTGCTGTATTCTGAAATGCAGCACATAAATATCCTAAACAAACCTTAAGAGTTATTGTTTTTTCTGCAGATAACACACTGGAATGGAGCAACAACACTGCTTTAATGCCAACAGGTGATATGTACAACCAGATATATTGACATTATGGCTAATATAAGATGAGTTCTGCTTGTGAACTTTAATAAAATAAATTATATTGTAGTGTTTTACATGATAAAATCATATAGTTTGTAGGTTTGAGGTAGTAAAAACACCGCTATAATTTTGACCATGTGTTTGTTAAGATGCACCTAAACCAAGGTGCATGAGCCTTCTTGGATGCCGTACCCAATTATATGAGGCCGCCGTGGCAAGGATCAAACCGGGGACCGAGAGCTCAGCAGTGCAATGCCATACCGTCTAAACTACCGCGGCAGGTTTTTTGTCATTTTAATACTACTTAGTCGTAGATAAATTTTAGCCCAGTGTCTTATCTCTGTAGTTTTAGATTCTGCAGATTTGCGCAGATATGCAGAACCGCCATTCACAAGAGTTTCTTCTTTCACATCGCTGATATGAGATCAACGTGTTGAGACTAGTTGTTGCTACATAGTAACGAATCGAGATATATAGATAGATAGATAGATAGATAGATAGATAGATAGATAGATAGATAGATACCAAGTTAGCGCCAGCGAATTACGGGAAGCATCGCCAAAATGATAATCGCATTTAAAGATCCATGAATTGAATTCTGGGGTTTTACGCGCCAAAAGCAGGATTTGATTATGGGGCGCGCCGTAGTGGTTATATCCGGAATACATTTGACCACCACAGGATCTTTAATGGAACCCCAATGCGTGGAACACGGGCGCTTTAGCATTTCTCTCCCATCGAAGTGCGGCTGCCGCGACCGGGCTTTGATCCCGGGCCTTGTTGCTTTGCAGAGCGACAGCATAGCCGCCAAGCCCCCGTCTGGTTTCAGACCCACGAAGAGGAACTTACCACCTGGGACATTTGTAAACAGAAGCTCACGGATTTGTTTGGCAAGCCTGTTGGACGTCAGCGCGCCGCTCAAAAAGACCTCGCTTCGCGTGTCCAGACGTGCACTGAGTCCTACCTCACATACATCCAGGACGTGCTCGCTCTGTGCCGCAAAGTGGATCCGAGAATGTCCGAAGCTGATAAGGTCGCACATGTCATTAAGGGCATAGCAGATGACGCCTTTCACCTCCTCGTCTTTAAGAATTCTTCGACTGTACAAGCCATCATTACCGAATGCAGGCGGTTTGAAGAAGCCAAGAGCCGCCGCATTGCCCACCCGTTTCCCCGCCTCCCCAACACGGCTGCTACGTCCACCTGCGAAGACCTCCGCAGTCTGCCCACGCCCAATCGCTCTGATGACATCGTCCACATCATCCGGCGTGAAATCGAGGCCGCATCTCCTATCCAAACGCCAAGCCTTGGCTCCGACAATTGCCAGTCCACCGTTTCCCTGATCCAGACCGTCGTACGCCAGGAATTGGCCAACGTTGGCTTGACCAATGTCTGCTCCGTTAATCAGCCTGACTACGCTTCGTCCACCTCTGCCATGCGCCCTCGCAACATGAATGCCCCTCCGCGGTATCGCAACCCGGCTGAATGGCGCACTCCCGACGACAGGCCAATATGATTCACTTGTGGCCGTATCGGTCCCATTTCACGTCACTGCCACTCTTCGTGGAATTCGACCCCTTGACCCTACCTGCCATCCGACCGCCCGCCTCATGCTGCTTCTCGCTTCCCACCGCGCATGCAACCAGTAACTCCTGGCGACACTTCTCGGCCCGCCCGCTCTAGCCGCTCTCCTTCGCCACATCGCCGCTCCTCCCGCTCGCCCCCATCGCGTCGGTCACCGTCGCCCAGCTCCTTCCGGCGCACGCTTTCGGAAAACTAACGGGTGCAGCACCTAGAGGTGATGCTGCTATACCGCCCCGACGCCAAAATCCTCTTCTGACCCTGCCCACACATCGGAACCTCATCAAAGTGAACGTGGATGGTGTACCTGTTACGGCTCTGATTGACACTGGCGCGCAAGTATCTGTCATGGGTGCTCAGCTTCGCCATCGTCTCAAGAAAGTCCTCACTCCTGCCCCGTCGCCTGTGCTCCGAGTCGCCGACGGGGGCACGCCGGCCGTTATTGGCATGTGTCCAGCTCGTGTGAGTGTCGCCGATCATCATACTTCTGTTTTATTCTATGTCCTAGAACACTGCCCTCTCGACCTAATCCTGGGACTTGACTTTGTCTCAGCCCAATCCGCCTTGATAGACTGTTCTGCTGGTGTTGTGCAACTCGCTCTAGCTGTTACTATTGATCCCCCCGATAGTGCTCCGATTCAGCTATGTTCCACAGAGCATATTCGCCTCCCTCACCTTGCTGTTACCTACATAGGTGTTTCACCCGTTCCGCCCATTCCAGACGGTGACTACATCGTATCTCCTAATCCGGATGTCCTGCTCTCGCATAACGTCGCATTTCCTCACACCGTCATTACCATTACGGACAACACGTCCTGTCTTCCGCTAGCGAACTTTGGACTTAGTGCACAAGTTCTCCCGCGCGGCATATCACTTGCGCAAATCACGCCGGCCGAAGACTACCAGATTTCGGTTTTAAATGCTGACGACTCCTCGTGTGCAACTCTTGCTGTGCCTCCTGCCCCTTCAGACTTGAATGCCCTAATAAAATGATCGCGCCCGACCTTCCGCCCCAGTGTGCCAATGAACTACGTTGCCTCCTTGCCTCGTATACTGGGACTTATTCGACCTTGGAGACCGTCCTCTCGGACAAACATCTGTTGTCAAACATCGCATTAACACCGGGGATGCGAGCCCAATCCATCGGCGACCCTACCGCGTCTCTCCTACCGAGCGAGAAATCATCCAACACGAAGTTGATAAGATGCTTTCTCGTAACATCATTGAACCTTCTTGTAGCCCATGGGCATCCCCTGTTGTCCTAGTTAAGAAAAAGGACAACAGTTGGTGATATTGCGTAGATTATCGGCACCTAAACAAGGTAACCAAGAAGGACGTCTATCCGCTACCACGCATTGACGATGCCCTTGATTGCCTCCATGGAGCACAATATTTTTCGTCCATAGACCTTCGCTCCGGGTACTGGCAAATTGCCGTCGATGACATGGACCGTGAGAAAACGGCTTTCATTACTCCCGACGGCCTCTATCAGTTCAAAGTGATGCCTTTCGGGTTATGTAATGCCCCAGCCACATTTGAACGAATGATGGACGCCCTCCTACATGGTTTCAAGTGGTCCATCTGCCTCTGTTACTTGGACGATGTGATAGTTTTTTCTCCGACTTTTGCGACGCACCTCGAACGCCTATCGACGGTCCTATCTGTTTTTCGTCGGGCGGGGCTACAACTCAATTCGTCCAAATGCCACTTCGGTCGTCGTGAAATTTCTGTGCTCGGACATCTCGTCGATTCTTCTGGTGTCCGTCCTGATCAAGATAAAATCCGGGCAGTGAAAGACTTTCCCGTGCCAACGTGCGCCAAGGACGTTCGCAGCTCTGCTCCTACTTTCGTCGGTTTGTCCGCAATTTTGCGGACGTTGCACGCCCTCTTACTCAGCTCCTCAAGAAAGACGCTGCCTTAATTTGGGGCCGTGAGCCAGCTCGTGCTTTCACTGAGCTGATCCGGCTGCTTACTTCCCCTCCCATTCTCGCTCACTTTGACGGGTCAGCTCCAACAGAAGTCCGTACCGATGCCAGCGGCCATGGTATTGGAGCTATCCTGGTCCAGAAACAACAAGGACAAGACCGTGTTATTGCTTACGCCCACGGTGGAAGAATATTTAGGTGTTGACACCGCGCGCGAGCGAGCGTCCAGATTATGTTCGGCCGCGCGCGAGCGCACCGAGTAGCTCTGCTGCGAGCATATAGAGGGCGCCGCGGCCAGCGGTCCCAGCTTAGCGGCGCCGGTGGCTTGGCATTCCCCTGCCTCCGCTAAATTTTCGTTCGTAATGGAGCGAGTAAATCTCAAAGCGCGAAAAAAAATCGTTATTTCTCATTAAAGTGATAAGTGTACCAGGCTTCGCTAACATGAAGGTTCCTTGTGCAGGGCGTGGATGACGTAAACACGGATCAATCGGGCAGCACTCACAGCCCACTGAAGTTACCCTCGCTCGCGCAATTTGTTTCGTCCGGTCTAGGCGTTCATCCAAGCACAAAAAAAATGAAAATGTTAGCCCACGTGCTACCCCTCGATCAGAATAAAATAGTGAGTGGACCAGAAAATGTATTTCATGCTTATCGCTGCTTCCATTCACACTCAGAAAACCGTTCAATCATGGTTGCGCGAATTCAATGTGGCCGCGATATAAATTAAGAAATGAAACGGCGCAAGCTTCCGATATGCAGCGCACTAGAGCAAAGTGGCTGTTCATAGCTAGAACTTAAGATGAGAATGCACATCAGCTATGTAAAAACTCTTTCAAATGGGAATTTATTAGGCGGGACGAAGGCAGGTGTCTATCTTGAATTAGAGCATCACTACCACAGTTTACTGATGAAAACCTGAGCAAATGCCTTTTTTATTCCAATTCCACTTAACATAGACCATGTATATTATTCATTGGGCTTTCGTCCATTGAGGACTGAGTGGCTCTTGCATGATCTAAAAAAAAAAGAGGTGACTTTCTTTTTTAATAAATTGCACATGAGAATGTGCCAATGTAAGCGTGTTTGACAATGCATGCTACAGCCTGTCCACAAATACACTTACACCCACCACACAATAATCCCATAGACCGTTTTTTTTTGCATAGACACAATACGAAAAAACTTGTGCATGAAGCAGCTCGATAATTTTAATAGGTGATAACCATCCCAGAAGCTTGCGGTCTCATACACTCCCACAATGGAAAAATGTATAAAAACATGCAAGCGTGTAATATACACCGCACGCGCATTGAAAAAAAATTCAGTAGCCAGGATGGAACAAATGTGAAAATCAGGCACACATCTGCACAGAAAACAGTAGTATTTTACAGGGTGCACAAATATTTCAAAATATGCAAATGTCACGTAGCTGGACAGAACCATAGCAATGTTGTTGCCGTCCCTTGGAGATACTCGGCTATTTTTTACATTTCGCCTAATTAGATAATTAGTCGTATTTATTCATCAACTTCTCAATTATTATAATTAGAGTAAAAGTGTCAATGAGAAAATTGTAGAGCAACATCAAAGACTCCCGATACAGCTTTGTATTGCTCAATACGCGCTACGTAGAAGTGTTTTTCCGAGCATGAAAGAAGCTCACGAATGCACGCAAAGTGCCTCGAGCGGCCAGTCGCGCGGCAATATTGCTGTATTCGCGGGTTTCGTTCACTCTCGGAAAACACTTTTATGTATCACGTATTGAGCAACAGAAAGTTATACTGGGAGTTTTCCATGCTGCTGTACAATTCTCTTGTTCATACTTTTTATCCAATTATAGCATGAAAAGAGTTGATTAATCAATTATGAAAATAATTATGTAATTAAACGGAATATAAAAATAATCTGAGTATCTCCAAGCGACGGCAGACAACATTATCTTGGTTCTGTCCTGCTACGTGACATTTTAATATTTCTAAATCTTGGTGCATGGTAGTTAGGACACCCAGTATATGTCTTTTACATGCAGCAAAATTTGCACAAACTACTCCGGCACACAGGAGGTTCTCTCTTCCGCAGCGGCTTTCGAGGTTTATTTGACCGTGTGAGGTTCTTTGGACAGTTTGGCAATAAGGTGGGAATCCTTCTATCGAGCGCTCCGCGTAATATTGCCTCGTGTCTAGCGCGGCGATGACGACGGCATAAGACACATCGGCACTTATGAAAAACATAGCAAGAAGAAGAAGAAGCAGTGACTAGCGCGCACTATTTTAAAACCGTCCGTTCTTGCTACTGCCTCTGCCGACAAATGCGTTTCGTTTGCCCCTCGAGCTTTCGATGTCGTGACATTATGCCATCGATATCGTATCCTCTGAAAAATGGCTGTGCACACATGGTCGGTAGGCGTTAGAGTTCGGTCTGCCCTCAGATTTGCACGGCGCCACTGCTCTAGACCGCTGTCGGACGGCGCTTTGAATAAAGGCACACGCTCCGCACAAGTCAGGTATCCAGAATTGCAGTTCGGAACGAAGCACTTTCTAGCCATTTCAAACGCCCCTCAGAAGGCCGCTGCCACCTTCGTCGAGGGCCCGTGGCGACAATACCCAAGCACAAGCTCATGAAACGAACGCGAACAAAAATCGTGCCTTCGCAAACAGCGCAACCGCACATGCAAGCAGGAAGACGAAGCAGCGGCAGCACGCGCCTTGCCGCCGAGGCTGGGACCGCATACCGCAGCGCCCTCTACGACGGCGCCGAACCAGCTGCAACCAAGCCGAACATAATCTGGACGCGAGCCAGCGGCGCTTTCGCGCGCGTTGGGGGGAGAGTGTCAGCACCTCTCCTTACTCTTACACCGTGCTTACGCCAGCCGCCTTCTTTCCCCTGCTGAGCGCAAATATTCCATCACTGAGCGCGAGTGTCTGGCTCTCGTTTGGGCAGTGGGAAAATTCCGCCCCTATTTGTACGGCTGGCAATTCACAGTCATCACTGACCACCATGCTCTGTGTAAGCTTTCATCTCTGAAAGATCCTTCTGGGCGCTTTGGCCGATGGGCTCTGCGCCTTCAAGAATACAACTACTCAGTTGTATACAAGACAGGCTGGTTACACCAAGCTGCGGACTGCTTGTCGCGCCATCCTGTCGACCCACCTGACGTTTGTATGGCCGGCATTCCTGTCACCGTTCTCTCTTTGAGTGCTTTTGAAGATATCGGAGCGGAACAACGCCGGGACGACTTCTTAAAAGACCTTATTCAACGGCTGACTTCAACGACGCCCGACCCTTCCCTTCGAATGTTTGAACTCCACGATGGCATCTTGTACCGCTGTAACATGCGCCCTGACGGCCCTGACCGACTCTTAGTTGTCCCTTCGCATCTGCGCCGGACTGTTCTCGCCCAGCTTCATGATGTGCCGACTGCCGGTCACCTTGGCGTGTCACGGACTTACGACCGCATTCGTCGGCGCTTTTTTTGGCCTGGTCTTTACCGTGTCGTCTGCCGTTATGTCGCTGCGTGTGACCTTTGTCAACGACGAAAAAAGCCGACCACACTCCCTGCTGGCCGCCTTCAACCACTTGACGTGCCATCAGAACCATTCTTTCGTGTAGGCGTTGATCTTTTAGGCCCTTTTCCTACGTCTGTTTCGGGAAATAAGTGGATTGCTGTAGCAACAGATTACGCCACCCGATACGCAATCACACGGGCTCTTCCGACAAGCTGTGCAACCGATGTCGCCGATTTCCTACTAGAAAACGTCATCCTTCACCACGGTGCCCCTCGACAGCTCCTTACCGACCGAGGCCGCTACTTTCTTTCTAAAGTTGTTAATGACATTCTACACTCGCGCGCGACTAAACACAAACTTGCTACTGCTTACCATCCACAAACGAATGGTCTAACCGAGCGTCTCAACCGGACCCTCACTGAGATGCTATCCATGTATGTCTCCGCTGACCATCGCGACTGGGACGTTGCATTACCATTCGTTACCTTTGCCTACAATTCTTCTCGCCACGATACCGCAGGCTTCTCTCCATTCTTCCTCTTATTTGGCCGCGACCCTACACTACCTTTCGACACCCTCCTGCCTGATAGCCTGCATTTCACATCAGAGTACGCCCGGGACGCCACAATCGAGGCACAAGAGGCACGCCATATTGCCCGACGTCGACTTGTGGACTCGCAGGAAAATCAGCGGCGCTTATATGACACTCGCCATCGTGACGCCCACTACACACCGGGCGCCCTGGTTCTCCTTTGGTCTCCGTCGCGACGCGTTGGCCTCTCGGAGAAGTTGCTTTCACGCTACTCTGGTCCTTACCGCGTCTTGCGTCAAGTAACCGACGTCACCTACGAAGTCGCCCCTCTTGACCCCACCGTGGCTCAGCCTTGTTCCGACGTAGTCCACGTCGCGCGTCTTAAGCCGTATCACTCGACCGCCTCCTAACCAGCACCGGGTCGGTGCTTCAGCCGCCGGGGGTCATGTGACAGAGCGATGAAGAAGACGTTTTGCGAGCACTTGAAGAAGACGAAGCTCGGGACTTCGCCTGCTTACTATGATCTTGCCAGCCACTGCCAGTCATGTAAATACGCTGTAAATACATTTCTTATTTCTTTTCCCCGTAACATTTTTAACAGGTGCTGACATACCTCGGGCAATTAATATCTGGAGGACCGACTACTTAAACCTACATTTTTGTATCCACAGGAAACAAAGACGTGCACCAGACATGCTAACGCATAGGAAGCCGTATTTTCTGATAAAAACGCGACTAAATGTTCCAAGCTTGATTGGATGACTCGCGAGGATAGGGCGTATGAGCAGAATTTAAATTTTGAGATGAGTGAAATCTGGGGCACATATTTACTTGATGGTGCCGCATGAGCTGCAGCGTTTTTAGAAAAGGCTCATACTTCCGACACTTGAGGCACATCTCGTACATACAGCATGGACGCCGACCAGTAATTGCTTCTTGAGAGCCAGTACTCTCCCATGACAATAGCAGTGGATTTCACCGAAGTGTTGCCGATGTATATTAGGTTGTGCAAATGTGCGCCGGTTGAACTAGCTTGATACGCTCTAAATGGTTAGACGGGGTTTTTTTTCGTACGAAGAAGGCGGGAACAATGTTTGAAGAGGTGACTGCGGCCGCACCCGGCGAATTTGGGGTACTCTCATTGTGACAGTTTTCATGTGGCATTCATATGCACCTCTTCGGCACGGATGCCTTCGATTTGGGTACATATTCCCATTTCCTATCATAGAGGTCCCGTATAGGATGCCACGAGCCTTGCGCACGCTTGTACATATTCTGCCGTACCTGGCGATAGCCTACCACAGCCGCAGATGATGTACAATTACACTGCCAGTGGTTGGACATCGGGAGGACCGAGACCATTCCGGGAAATCTCTATAACACTACCTTTGGAGATGATAACACCCATTAGTTACCAATACCCAAGCGAGGGGACGTTGCTCTCCAAGCCTTTAGTTTCTGGTTGAAGCATGATTTGTTACCACTAGTTCCCGCATACGCGGCGGATTTTCAACGACTAAGCCACCGCTGCGGCCAAAAGGGTGACTCCCGGTCTCATGCCGGCAATTGGCCTTCAGGTGGGTGCCCCTCCCAAACGTTAAAGGCCCCATGAAGTGGCCGAACACCAGACTGGGGCGCGCGCTTGCACTATCTACTTGCGGGTAAGTGCCGCACGCTGTCTCCGTTTCAGAGCACCTTCCACAGGCGCAGCGGGGGCTCCAAGAAACGCTGCATGTGCAAATTGCCGACATAGGACTCGCAGCAATTCTTGTGAGTTCACGTTACGTGTGGGAGTATCGTGTTCCTGTAATACGAGTGGAGCCCGGGTGGTTGAGGCCGACACAGGTGGATTTCCGCCCCCTAGGGCTCGTTCCCTGATGGGCCACGTGGTGTGTGGCATGAGCCGTGTGCAGATGCTGAAATGTGTTGCGGCCCTATATAATGCAGCCAATAGGATGCCGTGAAAATTGGCCAACTGTTGATGTAGCAGAATAGGTGGGCTAAGGCTGCGGAATGTTGCGTTCCCGTATATTCTTGGCAGTTGAGGCTGCGCAAACACACACAAAAAAAAACAGAAAGAAAAACATATTTGGAGGTTCTTGGCGAGGGCCGTGAGGAGGCCAATGTCAGCCTGCTATAACAAAGAATAACCAATCTCTAAGATGCCACAGCACCCAGTGGAGGTTTCGTTCACGCAGTGCAATAAATTGAGAGAATCCGCCTTTTGCATTGGGCTGTGGCGCCACCTTAGCGGGCTCCGCGAGAAACAATATGTACGGCGTCGGGGCCCCGCAGGACGCAGAGGCAGGCTGCAAGAAGCCAGCTGAAATGAGTTTGTGCATTTGTCAGTCGTTGTAATTTTCGTTTTGTGTGAGTGGCCGCTTGTTGGACAGGATGCCTAGGCCGGCAACGACTCTGGTGCGACTTACAACCGCAAGTCGTCGAAATACGATCATGGGATTTCGTGCAGCTACGCCGACAAAACAAGTCACCCTGCAATATGCCTCTGAACGAATACATCGCACCGTAACGCGATTGACACAGTGCCTACGCTTCTATTCCTGTTATTCTTATTTATTCGATCGTACCGAATATGAGTCCAAACATGCTTCAGAATTTGAAATGCACAAACGTGAGCACTCGCCAGCCGCCCACATCAAGTATAAGCTGGGGTCGATTCCGCTCAGCGGAGGTTAGCCGTATCATATATATATATATATATATATATATATATATATATATATATATATATATATATATATATAACAGCCGAGTTCATGAATTTGCCACTGTTAGACCTGCACTGAACGTACGCTAATAGGATGTTAAAAACTGCTTTTATAGCTGAGTCTTGACCACAGTGGCCATAGCCCTTTGAAGGGGCGACACTGCGCCCAGAGTATTTATGCAACGCGAGAACGGCGCATTTGTTTACAACGGCACGCGTACGGCCACCGCTCACTGTTAGCTTCAAGTACAGCAGAAACCGTGCACCGCTTACACGAAAAAATAGAGATGTTCAAAATATATATGAACACTTATCATGCACTTATCACAAGCGATCGCACGGAGACGAGAAGGCATGAACGTCCCAGGCACATCGTAAGCGGCGACAACGACCACCTAGCCACACTGGCACGCGAAAATACCGCTGCCTGCTGTAGTCGCGTGGCAACGAGCGGTGTGGTTGCTTACGATGCAGTATCGAAAGGGCCATCACTTGTTGCCTGTTTAGCATAAAAGACAAACTGGGTTTTCGGTAGCTACTAAATCTGGCAGCATAAAAGTACACTCTCCGTAATTGCACTTCGTTCACGGAAGCGCCGGCGACTGCGACTGACAGCCTTCGTTCAAGAACGGTGCTTGTACCGCGGTATTAGCACTGCGCCGTGTCGCCGCTTCCCACTCTCTGTGGGTGCATCGTACTATGCTAAGATTGGTTCACTTCAAGTCGGTAAGGTCAGGACCGAACTATATAAGCAGTTTCCGTCGTCGTACTTGCTTATCCTATATTTCAGGTCCGCCGGTAGCGGACGAACTCGTAGGCTGTGTTAGGCCTAATGAAGCTGCCTAAACGAGATTGACAACGCCTCAAACTTAATGTGCAGGGCTGTAAAGGGCTTGAAATCGTGCATATCAGCGTCGGAAGCACGTTTCGACTCAATGTGAGCGTCAATAAATACATACACGAGCGCATTTACTGCGATATTCACGTTGTCGGTGCGATGTTCTCACTCGGCGGCCGCTCGCACGGCGTTGATCACACTGGTTTTGTCTACGTCGTCGGCAAGAATGCTTATCACAGTACGATCACTCGCTGTCGTCGGTCGTGTCGTCGGTCGCTTCTTCGTCATACTTGTACGAAAATATAGGTACCCCACTGGCACAATATGACAACTACAGCCGGCCGAGCGTTGGCGCCGGCGTCAGGTCTACTTCTGACCGACATCGGTGTCGTGTCGGCATAAATTGTGATGTACCGGACGTTAACCGAATATCACTGCGAACAGCTGAAGTTTCTACCGAAACACAGCGCAAATACCGCGTCGTCGACCGGCACAGCGCCGACAATAAAAGAGTTCGCGTCCTCGACGACTATGCTGCATACGCGCGCGCCGTCAGTTGCACGAACCACCGACGCCGTACAAAACGTTTTCGGCGCTCGCCGCTAGGGTGTAGCGCATGCGCACTCCGGACATGCAAAAAGTGGATTATGTCCCCATGTACTCGGCATGCGTGGATTCGAGCCAGAACAAGACGAAGAAGGTGACAGTCATAAGTTGGGTCGTTACAGTGCCGCGAGAGCTTCTGTCTGACGATGGCCCAACGTAAATGGGTACATGAATCGTTTGCAGCTCCGGCTAGTGGCCCGCCCAGGTAGGGGTTCTGGGAAAGGTAATCAGCGTCGTATAGCCGTGTAAATCTCGGATAAAGCGTTTCAAAACATTATACGTCTTAACCACAACAACGGCCTAGTGGTTGCGCATCCACCTGGTTTCCTGGAGACATGGGGTTCGACTTCCTGGCGGCCGGAAACCCACCAGGTTTTTGGTGTGACTTGTCACCACTTGCCACCGCTTGTCAAAACACAAAGAGCGTTGCACCGCTTCGTGCGCACCTGTGGGAGGCAAGCTAGAGCCGCTGCCGAGTACTTACCAGCAAAACAAGTGCAAGCGCGCTCGGGGCCACATTCCTGGCCATTATCGGAGTTGGACTTTTGTACCAAATGTGTACTTGCCAAAGCCGACTACACCCCACCTTTTAGGTGTTTTGAGACGCCACATTGGTAATGGCCGCAATGGGAGTTGCCCAGACGCATGCTGCATGGTTTTGTCGTGCCAAATAGTGCTCCATACGAGATTGACATGGTAAGTTCGCTTTCCCCAGGCCAGCTTGCCTTTAAAGACAGCAGAGTGTCGGACCGGGCGATGCCTGTGGCCGTTTGGGTAATCATCCGGTAACTGTCGGCGGAATGGTTTTTAAAAATCACGTCCTTCCGTAACAAATGCGAACACAGAACCACGAGGCCACGGCGTTGATGGAATTCTTGCTTTCAAATTTCCCCTTTTCGTGAGTCAGTGCGAGGAATTCCAAGCAAACCTTTCCGTCATTCGGACGATTCTTAAAACGAGTACCATGTGATCCTTGCCACCAGCTTGTCCAATCACAGGCGATTTGTTCATTCCAGGACTGTACGCGCACGCGTAGAACTTTTTATACAGATGGCAGTTAGGTGACGACTTCTTAGCAGCACTTTTTTTCATCCACTGCAGAGGCTTATTGACTGTGGCATTCTGCTACTGTATTGGAAGTCGACGATTCGATTCTCGGACACGGTGGCCTTAGTTTGATAAGGGCTAAATGCAAAAAGGATCATCTACTTAGATTTGGGCGTGCATGAAAGAATTCAAGGTGGTGAAAATTATCAGGGACAGTCTACTGCGGTGCCTGTCAACAAACACTAGTTTTGATTTGGGAGATTAGGTTCCTTGAGTGAAATATTTTTAGCTTTTTTCCACATTATAATTTCTTGCTTTATAAAAAGTACGATATAGTGAAACTGGCGAAGTTGCACATGCTTTCTTACTTTCAAACATATTACCAGAACGATCTCTTTCATCTAATAAGCGGTGTGGAGGTTTGGCTTAAATTCCTAATGCTGACAAAACATAAACTTATATGTAGGCGTGGCAGATTCGCTTCAAATAAATACAGCTGGGTGAAGGATTTCAATACTAACTATTTAGTCTAAACAACAATGAAATCAAAAAGTGCACGAATTATTGCATCGACGTTAAATTGTATTGCGGTACAAGTGTATTTTTTTCTATTTCTTTCAGCATTTTCGCAATGCTTACTCTGGAGGCGAGCAGCCGCTATAGAACCACAGCGTACTCCATGCAGGAACGCATTCAGAAAGCTGTGCACCCAATATAAGGGACATAAATTTGTTTACACAAAGGAAAGATGCACCCCGAACAACGACATATAAAGGCCGTTCCTCCATACGTATTTACTATTGCAGGATGTTGTTCGTTTACGTTACTTGAAGCAAATGTAAGATATGAATGTGTAGGATAGACTAAATAAAATTTCAGTGGTCCCGGAACGTTCTTGAGTGGTAGTCTTATTTTTGCTTAAAAAATTAAACAAATTTAGTAAGTAAATAATTTGCTACCGGTGCAGCACTTAAGTATAACCATTCTCTATTAGAGAACAAAAGAACTAAGTATATTTGCTCGTATCGATTTTCAGAAAAGCCTATCTTTATCTTCCATTGGATCGAAATCTCGCTCAATGCACATACTAAATGCTAGTAAAATGTTTGTCTATTAACTGCTAAGCCGCGATCGAATATAGACCACAGAAAGAGCAGGCCAATGCGAGACAAATCACAGAGCATAGCACAGACTAGTCTTCCTCTAAATTTGGATAGACTTCGATGTTTTAGTGAACATGTGCCGGCGCACCGAGGATAACAAATCACATGAAATTTTGGTAACCACTCTGTCCCTCGAGCCCCTGTAGCGGACACTTCCCTATGTAAGCGCAGCAAGCAATTTGTATCAGTGCATTTATGCCCGTCGCTGAGACTTTGGCATTTGCAGAGATGTATGGATGGATGTAAACAACTTTATTAAAATCCAGCGAAGTTTAACGACCCGGGCTCAGGTCTCCCATGACGGACTTCGAGGCCTTACCTCGTCGCCGCCTCCCGGGCCCCTGGATTTGTGTATTGAGGTTGGAGGTGCGCAGAGCGGCGGCCCACTTCGACGCAAGAGCCTCCAGAGCTACTGCCATTTTCGCTGCTATAACAGGACACCCCCGCAACATCTGTGAGAGTGTCGCTCTAGTTGCCTGGCATAACTTGCAAAGAGCACTCGGGTATTGCACGGGGAAAATGTGCCGCAATCGCACCGGACTGGGGAAGATGTGTGTCTGCAGTTGGCGCCAGACGACTGCCTGGCGACGTTTCAGTTTGGGATGAGGTAGGGCCAGTATCCTCCTTCTTAACTGGTAGTGCTTGGTGATATCGTTATATTTGACTAAGCGTTCTTGCGTGTTTCGCACCAGGAGGTCCGAACTCGAAGTGGGTGTCTCTGACTCGGTGCGGCGGATCATTTCTTGCGCAAAGCGGTGTGCCATCTCATTCAAGTTAGGGGGGCCCTCGTCGGTGGGGATAGCGACGTGCGCTGGGAACCATATGATCGCGGTGCTATCGAAGTGCTGTCGACCAGCCTTCCTTAGGATCTGAAGAGCTTCGGAGGAAATACGCCCCCGCGTGTAGTTACGAACTGTGTATTGTGAGTCGCTAAGAACTACCTCGCAGAGGGGGTCGGTAAGCGCAAGCGCAATCACAACCTCTTCCGCTGCTTCTGGTTATTCCGTGTTGACACTACAAGCGTGCGTAAGCCGAGAGTTAACGTCTACGACCACCGCCGTGAAATGGTGTTCTTGTGTGTACTCTGCCGCGTCCACGAAGCGCGTAGTCATCTTCCCACCAAAGGAGTGCACCAGTGCCTCGGCACTGGCCTGGCGACGGCCCCCATTATGTTCGGGGTGCATGTTTCGAGGGCTAGGGGCGACAATCAGCGTGTCGCTGATGTCGGGTGGAATGACCTGTTTCTGACTGTGTTGGACATGGTAACTGAAGCCGAGTTTCTGCAGGATGTTCCAACCCGTGGCTGTCAGGGACATGCGTTCGAGTTGCGAGGCTCTTTGCGCATCCACGATTTTCTCAAGCGTGTATACCCTTAGCTGTAGCAGACGAGAAGTGCTCGTGGACTCCGGTAGGCCATGGGTGATCTTGTAAGTTTTGCGTATAAGGGTGTTGAGTTTCTCCCTTTCGGCGACATTCCAGTTGTGGAAGGCAGCCACATAAGTTATGTGACTGATTGCAAAGGAGTGTATGAGGTGCATGACGCTGTCCTCCTTCACGCCCTTGCGCTTGTTGTAATGCGTTCGATCATGCGGGTAGCCGCTGTAACCTTGCCTTTGATCTTGCGGATGGCTTCTGCGTTTGACCCGTTGGCTGCTATATGCATGCCGAGGATGCGCATCTTCGGGACTCGGGAAATACAGGAGCCGTCTCGCGTATACAGGAGTATTTTCTAACATTGACGCGATTCGCCGGTAGGCTTGGGCCGACGGCGCGGGCGGTGCAGGACCAGCTCCGATTTGAGTGGAGATAGTCGGAGACCCGTGACATGGAGGTAGGTTTCTACTGCAGAGACCGCTGCCTGTAAGGTGCCTTCTATCTGACAGTCACTGCCCTTGTCGACCCACAGGGTGTCTGCATACATGGTGTGATGGAGGCCGTCAATCTCGTCGAGGTAGGCCGAGATACCCAGCATCACGATATTAAAAAGAGCGGGGATATGACCGACCCTTGAGGAGTGCCAGCGCTTCCTAGTGCATGTCCATCGGATGTCATGCTGTCGACCTCGAGGGTCTGTGCGGCGCGACAGGAAGTCTCTGATGTAGTTGTAGCTTCGCTCGCCCATGTTGAGCTTGTTAATTCGGCTCAGGATTGCTGCATGTGCTACATTGTCGAATGCCTTTTCCAGATCCAGGCCAAGGATGGCCCGGGTGCCGCTAGTTGGGTCGTTCATGATCTGGTGGTAGAGCTGGAGCATAACGTCTTGAGTGGAGAGGTGTTACCGGAAGCCCATCATAGTGGGTGGGTAGGCTCCAGTGTCATCGATGTGGCGGTTGATACGGGTGAGGAACGCATGCTCTATAACCTTCCCAACGCAGGATGTGAGGGAAATGGGCCGCAAGTGATCCGGGCTGGACGGCTTGCCTGGCTTCGGTATCAGGACTGCCTTAGAGCATTTCCAAGCCTCTGGGATGCGACCCGCTCGCCAGCATTTGTTGACGTATGCCGTAAGAGCGGTGATCGAGACATCATCGAGGTTTCGTAGAGTCTTGTTCGTAACATTCTCGTGACCAGGTGCTGATTTGCCATTGGAGAGCTCCTCAGATCTCTGACTCGTGAAATTCTTCATCGAGCGTCGCGTTTCGATCGCCGGTGTAATCTCCGTGTTGGACATCGGGTCGTTGAGGGAAGTAGTTGTCTAGCAGGCGTGTCACCATCTGTTGATCAGTCTTGGTAGCCCGTTCATTGTGCAAAAGGCGCTGCAGGTTGGCACGTTGAGCAGACTTGCCCTGCGTTTCCCCCAACAGGTGACGGAGGAGACGCCACCTGCTGTCATTGCGCAGCTGATCGTCGACTGCATTGCAGATGTCGTATCACTGCTGGCGGCTTAAGGTCCGGCGATGTTCTTCTAGCTGGCGATTGATCTGTGCGATCTTCTTACGAAGCTTTCGGTTGCACCGTTGCTTCTTCCATCTTGCGTATAGTGATGTTTTGGCTTCCGAGATGTGGGCTAGTCGGCTTTCGATCTTATCAACCTGGACTTCGGGTGCCACCGGCTGTGTCACCCTGTACATGTCGCCATTGAGTGTCTCCATCCATGCCTCGATGGCATCGATGGTCCTCTCACTTCTCTGTTCGACTCGCTGCTTTCGGAACGTGTCTCAGTCCGTCCATTTGAATAGCTTAGGGGGAGGAAGTGTACCCGCCTGAGGAATTCGTGTTTCTATGATCATGTGGTCACCACCGCGACCTTCAAAGGTATTGCATCACGTTGCTTGAAGCCTGTTTCGCACCGCCGTCAGGTCCGGCGTCGTGTCCCGTGCCGTTGACATGCCCGTGCGAGTTGGCGCCGTGGAATCAATCGGTAATGAGAGTTCTGCATCATGCAGGTCCTGCCACAGGCGTCAGCATTTGGCTTTAGTGTAGCCATATCCCCAGGCCTCATTCGGGGCGTTAAAGTCACCCCCCACGAGAAACGGGTGAGCGCCCGCTAAGGCAAGCGTCCCCCGAAACAGAGAGAGGAAACAACGCTGCTAGTGAGCTGGATTACTACATACGTTGATGAGAAATGCACTGTTTACGTGTTCTATTAGGAAGGAGATCTACGAGTATGTGTTCTGCATGTGTGCCGCGTATGGTGTTCATGTATTACGATCCCTTTCCGTATTAAAATTGCGAGTCCTTGATGAACGGGAATTGGTGAGGCATGTACATTGTAACCTGGAAGCTTTGGTGTGGTGCCTACTGTTTCCTGTATCATTATGACGTCGGGCTTGGATTGCGCGTGTCGAACGTATTGTTGCAGCAGTGGTTGCTCTTTGGTGAAACCCCGATACTTCTACTGACACATCAAGAGCTCGTTAGTTGGGCTGGCCATCGTGGTGCTGTACGTGTGCATTACCTGAGATAGGGATAGTGTGAATGACTGTAGGTCCCATGGTGGGCATCACTGGCCTGCCTTGGCGAAGGCCTATGTGAGTCTCGATTCTGTCTATATGGGTTTTAACCCTGTCTGTGCGAGAAGTGAGGTTAGTGACCGCAACGCGATGTTGCGGATCGCGGTTTTAACTTCAGCGAGCAGCTTCCTCATTTATTCTTGTTCTTTGCGTCAATCACTTACTGTGGATTCGAGCTTGTCGAGCTGTTGAGACTCGGAGCTGGCCGCAGCGCGTTTCCTTGCGGGCGGCGCCACACTGTCGTTACAGTTCGTGACGGCAGTGGGGACTGAAGTTGGTTTAGGTATAGATGGCTGCGCCATCGACTGTTTAATCTCACGGATTTCTTGGGTTAACTGTTGCATGTTTGTGCATAACTGGGCATTTTCGCGCTGTACTGCTTCTAATGCCACATCTCTAGGGTCCCTCTTATTGCTAGGCTCTAAGGCAGTAGCTCCCTGAGCCCCACGTCTCAGCGAGCCCTCAACCGCATCTGCCCAGATCATCTTGTCAGGTAGGCATAGGCGTATCTACCGGGGGGGGGGGGGGGCAGGGGAGCACTTGCCCCTTCACTGTCAAACGTGGGGGGGCAAAGCTTGCCATCTGCCCCCCCCCCCCCACACTTTTGAAAGCGGGAGCGGGCACTTTCGGCTACACACTGGAAAGTCCAACAAAACTACAGCTGAAGCTAAATTTTATTTCTGAAAACAGTCACCACGTTAATACTGCTTTTTTTACTACGTATCCCCGGTTTCGGCAGCGAGTATTGTGCCTCCTCGTGATGCGCTGTAGCGGGCGACGCGCGAGATTCGCCATACACGCTTGCAGAAGTCCTGGCACTGGACAGTTACTGCAGTTACACATTACCGCCTAAGCATACTTGAAAAAACAAAACAATCGGCTCAATATATTTAACCTTCGTGCGAGGGGAGAGGTCCGGATAAAGTATTTTATTCAGCCGCGCCCAACGATGGATGTGCCTTACTGCATGAAATAGTTGGATTATCAAATGCTGGAACCATTGAATCTCCGTCCAGAAATAGTCTACGTGGCGTTGCAGTATAAACATACATCTTATCACCATCAAAAATCTAATCAAACCACTTACAGGTGTAACTGCCGAATTTCTTTGTGTAATCACGACTTACCGTATACTTATTTATTTATTTATTCATTAATTTATTCATGATACCTCAAAGGTCCCAGAACGGGACATTACATGCGGGGTGGGCGCGTAGAAAAATGACGGGACAGGTTAGGTGGCGTGACTTGAAAGATGGCCTTCAATATCAGTTTTTAAACGGGAAATGTCGGTGATGAGGGCGATGCCAGAAGGAAGGGTATTCCATTCTCGGGCTGTGTGCAAAAAGAAAGAACGCTGATAGGTGGTGGATTGGGCGCGTGGTAGATACACAGCATTGAGGTGCGTATGGCGGGCGAAACGTTACGCTGGAATGATGATTTGGTTTCCCGTGGGCAGCGAATAAGAGAACCTAAAAATTAAAAGAAAAGACGAGCGCTTTTGCGGCGGGAGGTGAGCGAGGGAAGTCACAACCGGGATTTTAAGCCTGAGACACTTGTATTATAGGAGTAGTCAGAAAGAATGAACCTGGCAGCACGGTTCTGAACCTATTCACGGGAATTAATCATATTAACCTGGTGGTTCTAGTTTAGGAGGGATTAGGGTTTTATATGCAAGTTCATTTATTCATGATACCTCAAAGGTCCAAGAACTGGACATTACATGAGGGTCTGCGAGGTGATATGTTCGTGAAAGTGACCTCGGTCGAACGTGCAGAGCCATTTCAGTGGCAATAGATTAACTAATTTTTTTCTAAAGGCCTGTATCGCTTCTGCTTTTATCGATTTCATTTTCAGGCGGTTTCTGAATAAGGGCTACCCTACTGCTTGTTTCCCGGCAGGAGCAAGAACAGCAGATATTTTATATTTTGAAGAAATGATGACCACCTTATTGTGACGTGTTCCGAAAATTTGAACGGCGGTGGTTGCTTACGTACTCGAAAAACCGCTACTCAATACTCGCTTTCCCCCAGTAGTAGTAGTAGTAAACACTTTATTTAGGTCCTGAGAAGCTAGGCAGGGCGGCCTGCTAGCCGTTGGCTAGTCCCATGTCGGATCAGAGAGGCCGTGCCTCTTCGCTCTTTTTTTATGCTTTATACATGGCATTTAGTTGTGATCCCGGTATCCCCAGTAAACTATGCGGGACACGGTGCTAATATTTATTCGAAGTACGAAACAATATCCCGAGTGACGAGCGATAAATGTTTTTTCTGTTCATTGGTTTATTGCAAGCCTTTGTAGAAAGTTACATATTGAAGTGTTCCAGGGTGCCATACCGCCGCTTTCCCCGACTATTAAAACAATTGCATGAGATATGGACTTGAATTTCCATGAAAATAGGGAGAATTTTAAGCGCAATGCGTTGCGAAAATGCCACTTTTCTGGTTTAAATGCAAGTGTTGCAGATAATTACTAAACCCTTGTTTTTCCATTTGTTCCCGTGCACCATACGTGATGCGCATAGATTGTTTCTCCGGTGTCCTCGGTGAGCTAAACAAGGCATCTTGTTTATATCTGGGGATAATGAAATTTTCTGACCAAGTAAGATGTGTATTGATGAATTACAGTTTTTTAAAGTTTTCAGCAAGAAGTGCTTCAAAGCATTACACGAGGATAAGGTTTAAAAGGGAACACTAATATACGGGTAACTTTTCAATGTATGCGATGTAATTACAGGAAACTGAAACATGTAGTGCAACTGTTCGAAAAAAAAAACAGCTTCACTAAAAATCGGGTTGTAATTCACCAAGTTCGCACACCTGTGCCGTCTTTTTCTTTTTAGTATTGAGAGTAATTTATGTTGATTGTACTTCGTTCTGTATAACTTCGACAGTACTATTACCCTAACTAGCGATACATTTATGCTGTAGACACCAAGTAAAATTTTTAATTAGTAAAATTGATGCAACAAATGCTCATTTTTTTGTGAGCTGCACTGCTGCTACTGGGTTGGATCAGGGACCTCTGGGCACTCAATGCCATTTGTCCCTGCATCACATATAGATTTTATAGCGACCAGAAATAAATGGAAATTCAAATAATTTTTCGGGCCTCGATGGTTCACCATGTGTTATTGAGAAATAGGTCTATTGTTACAAATAAAAATACCTGACAGGTGCATTTCCAGGCTTTTTCACTTATTATACTAGTAAATCAATATATATATGGAGAGAGAGAGAGAGAGTCGGATCTGCGGTTTGCCCCTCCCCCCCCCCCCCCTCCCACTCGAGAATAGTTGGTACGCCTCTGCAGGTAGGTCCAGGTCCAGGCGGCCGGCTTGCTCTGGACGCCGCGAGATCGAACGACCACCGCTCAGTCCGGGAGTTTTCCTGCGCTCCCGGCTCCGGGATCGGTTCTGCGGGCGGGATCCAGTCCCCTCTGCCGAGCGAGAACGCGTCCGTCCTCGAGAACGGGAGCGGCAAGCAGGTGGGAACTGTTCGTCGTAGTTCTGCTGCTGTAGCTCGAGGGCGGCCTCCGCTGCTGCCCTCTGTCGGCGATGAGTAGTGTGAAGCTGCAAAGGAAGCGGGGGTGGAAGGCGACTGGACGTGGAGAAAAGAATCGCGCGCCGGGGAAAGGACGAAGGAGCGCGCTCAGCGCGCGGCAAAGCACCGCAACCTAGAGGAAATCTAGGTGGCGTTGAGTGAAGCGGGGAAGGAGAAAAGAGGCCAAGCTTCGTCGAGAAGGAGGACAGCCGGAGGCACGCTGGGTTGACCTCCTCTGACAGGTGCTACGGGTGCAGTGCGCGGAATGGACGTACCGGTTGCGTCTCGCGATCGCGCGGTATGCTGTATTTGCGAGTGAAAGCGTGCGACGGTGGGGAGCCAACGATGACGGCTCAATTTCGAGCGCCAAAGGGAGGAAAGCTGGCAGAAACCGTGCCGTTTTCCCACCATTTGGGGGGGGGGGGAGGCGTAGCTCCAGCGGCTGCTGCTTATGGCGCGGCTGCGCGAGCCCTATTTTGAAAGCGATCTGCGATGCGGACACTCTAGGCGTAGATGCGCACCGCGGGCCGATAGCTTCTTGTGTGCTAAACACCCATACGCTTGCGCGCTACCTGCGTTCACGAAGTGAAATGTCATTGTAACTTATTATATGTAACATTTAGCGTAAAGGAAACTGGCGCACGCGCTTATGCTGTCGCGCGCCCGTGCTACACAATATGACACACGAGGCGAACATCTGAGAGAGCTAGTTGGCGTTGGCACTACAGAAGTATTCTTGTGGCTGTGGCTTAATGACAATATAGAAAACAATGCTACGGCACAATAGTTAAATAATCGGGCCTTGTGCTGTGGGACCAATGTTGGATTCAACCATCGTCCATGTAATAAAATTTTATTTAAACGTGGTCTTCCGCGAAATGGCGAATCGATTTTTTAAGGGGGTGCAATTTGAGAAAGCAAATATGTCTCTCATAAGCACTTCCCGAGGGACCATATTGTTACGTAAAACGGCCCAAGGCGGGACTATTTACACTGTATTTACAGTATAAGAGAGACACAGTAGCCAAGATGGTGGACAGCCACCAGCACCAGAGAGAACCGTCTTCTTCGTCGTCTGCCCCAGGATGAATGTCTCTCGCGTAGCATTACCCCCGGCGGTGCAAGCGCCGTCTCGGCGCACTTCACACATTGTCGTTAGGAGGAAGGCGGTAGGCTTTCAGTCTGCTAACGTGAACTATGTCACTGGGAGCGATCGCCGGCGGTAAAGTCGGAGAGACGGGAACAATCTCGTAGGTGACGTCCGTGACCTGGCGGACGATTCGGTAAGGACCCGTGTATCGAGATAGCAACTTTTCGGATAAGCCAACACGGCGGAATGGACACCACAGGAGAACTAAGGCACCGGGTGAGAAGCGAACGCCGCGATGCCGGCTGTCATAGAGGCGCTTCTGGGTCGCTTGCGAGGCCAACAGCCTAGAGCGGGCGATCTGACGAGCGTGATCGGCACGAGCGATGGCATCACGTGCATATTCGCTAGGCGGCGCGGCAGCAACCGGTAGTATGGTGTCCATCGGTAACGTTGGTTCACGGCCAAAGAGCATATAAAAGGGTGAATAACCGGCGGTATCGTGACGCGAGGAATTGTACGCGAAAGTCACGTAAGGTAACGCCAGGTCCCAGTCACGGTGGTCAGATGAAACATACATTGAGAGCATGTCCGTGAGGGTGCGATTTAGTCTCTCGGTAAGGCCATTTGTTTGGGGATGGTAGGCAGTGGTCAACTTGTGCTGCGTTGAGGAGGAGCGCAAGAGATCGTCGATTACTCGTGATAAGAATGCGCGGCCTCGATCTGTGAGCAATTGGCTAGGGGCGCCATGGTGCAGAATAACATCGTGGAGCAAGAAATCGGCAACGTCAGTAGCAGTGCTGGTGGGGAGCGCTCGAGTGATTGCATACCTGGTCGCATAATCGATAGCAACGGCGACCCACTTGTTGCCGGATCGTGACTCAGGAAAAGGACCGAGAAGGTCCAAACCAACCCGGAAGAATGGTTCGGTCGGGATGGAGAGCGGCTGAAGCAGTCCAGCCGAGGGTGCGGCAGGACGTTTCCGACGTTGGCATTTGTCGCAGGAGGTCACGTAACGTCGAACAGACCGGGCGAGACCGCTCCAAAAGAAGCGGCGCCGGACACGATCGTACGTGCAGGACACACCAAGGTGACCAGCAGTTGGTTCGTCGTGAAGCTCACGCAGTACCGTTGAACGCAGCTGTTTAGGCACAACGAGAAGCAGCTCAGGGCCATCTGATTGGAAGTTACGACGGTAAAGTGTGCCATTCACGAGGGCGAACATGCGCAGTGAGGCGTCGTTAGGTGCGGATTCCAGCCGATCAATGAGCGATCGCAAAGCATCATCACGGCGTTGTTCTTCACCAATCTGGAGAAACTGAGACATAGACATAACGCAGGGGTTAGGTTCGATGTCCGGTCCCTCTGGTTGGTCAACAGGGTAGCGGGACAAGCAGTCCGCGTCCAAATGGAGGCGGCCAGACTTGTAGGTAACTGAGTAAGAGTACTCCTGAAGGCGCAGCGCCCAACGACCAAGTCGTCCAGTAGGGTCCTTCAGTGAAGAAAGCCAACAGAGAGCGTGATGATCGGTGACAACACGGAAAGGGTGGCCATACAAGTAAGGACGGAATTTCGAAACCGCCCAGACAAGGGCAAGACATTCCCGTTCCGTAATAGAGTAATTGCGTTCAGATTTCGTTAGGAGACGACTTGCGTACGCAATAACACGGTCAACGCCTTGTTGGTTTTGGGCTAAAACTGCACCGATGCCGTGACCACTAGCATCTGTGCGCACTTCCGTGGGAGCAGCTGGGTCAAAATAGGCAAGAATAGGTGGAGTCGTCAGGGCGGCGATGAGCTCAGAGAAGGCGTCAGCTTGTAGAGGACCCCAACAAAACGGGACGTCTTGTTTGAGTAGGTCAGTGAGTGGACGTGCGAGCGCCGCAAAGTTTTTCACAAAACGGCGAAAGTAGGAACAAAGCCCCACGAAGCTACGAACGTCATGGACAGACCGTGGAACGGGGAAGTTCGTGACAGCGCGTATCTTTGCTGGGTCCGGTCGGACACCGGAAGCGTCAACGAGGTGGCCCAGGACAGTAATTTGACGAAGGGCGAAGTGGCACTTCGAGGAATTTAGCTGGAGGCCAGCTCGTCGGAAGATTGCTAGAATGGTCGAAAGCCGCTCAAGGTGTGTTGCGAAAGTGGGGGAGAAAATTATCACGTCGTCCAGGTAACATAAACAGGTCGACCATTTAAATCCTTGAAGCAGTGTGCCCATCATTCTCTCAAACGTGGCTGGTGCGTTGCAGAGACCGAAAGGCATGACCTTGAATTGGTAAAGGCCGTCAGGGGTCACGAAGGCGGTCTTCTCGCGATCCAGGTCGTCTACAGCAATTTGCCAGTAGCCAGATCGAAGGTCCAGGGATGAAAAGAAGGTGGCACCATGGAGACAGTCGAGGGCGTCGTCAATACGTGGAAGAGGGTACACGTCCTTCTTGGTGATTTTGTTGAGGTGCCGATAATCAATGCAGAAACGCCAGGAACCGTCTTTCTTCTTTACTAATACGACGGGAGAGGCCCAAGGACTAGAAGATGGTTCGATGATGTCCTTCGCAAGCATTTCAGCCACTTCTTTTTGAATCACTTCGCGCTCTGATGCGGACACACGGTAAGGTCGACGGCGAATGGGCAAAGAGTCGCCAGTGTTGATACGGTGGGCGACAATCTTAGTCTGGCTCAGGGGTCGATCACGAATGTCGAAAATGTCGTATGAGGCCAAAACCCGGCAAAGAGCGGCGGCTTGGTCAGGCGAAAGGTCTGATCCAATCATGTTGCGAAAAATGCTGTCGTCGGAACTTGGTGACGGGGAAACTGCAGCTTCCGCAGGTGCAGTTATGGCGACAACCTCGACGTCATAGTCTGTTACCGCGGTGAGGTGGGCAAGCGACATCTTCTGGGGCAACACTTGGGGGGTCAGACCAAAGTTTAGTAGCGGGAGGAACACACAGTTATCAACTAATGTGGCGATGGTATGTGGCACAGTAATATTGCGCGCCAGGCGGACGTCTGTAATCGGAGAGACGATATAGTCGCCGTCAGGAACGGGAGGGGTCGATGACAAACACACGTACGTGACGGCTCGCGGTGGTAGGCGAACAAAATCGGTGGGGCTTAAGCGGCTGACGGGCGTATCGCAGGCATCTGATACAAGAGGAAGATCGAGGCAGAGCGTTTCAGAAGAACAATCAATTAAGGCCGAGTGTGCCGAAAGGAAGTCAAGGCCAAGGATAAGGGCATGGGGGCAGTGAGCAAGGACGGCAAAAAGGACAACAGTGTGACGACCGGCAATGCTGACACGGGCGGTGCACATTCCGATCACTTGAACAGCACCACCATCGGCAACACGTATTGTCTGTGTCGTAGACGGCGTCATAATCTTCTGCAGGCGGCGGCGTAAAGGGGCGCTCATAATAGACAAGTGTGCGCCAGTGTCGATGAGGGCGGTCACAGGAACATTGTCGACTTTGACTTCAAGAAGGCTATGGTGAGTGGGGAGCGTCAGTAGAGCATTTGCAGTGGACGATGGCATTGCAGCTTCACCTCCATAAGCTGCACTATCTAGTTTTCCTGCGGCGATCGTCCAGTGAAGGACGGCGAGGAAAAGCGGCGAGGCTGCGGAGAGCGGGATTGGCGGCGTTGCGGCGACGGGGAGCGGGAGAAGCGGCGAACAGGAGCGGTGGCGTCAGATGGAAGAGGCTCGTGGGAGAACTACGAGTAGTAAGTAGGGGAACCAGCGGCTGGACGTCTGAAAGGAGTAGGGTACATGGAGGTCTGGCGAGATACGTAGGTCCAACGGCGACGGCAATAACGAGCAATGTGCCCGGCCTGATGGCAGGAGAAGCAGATGGGCTGATCGTCGGGCGTTCTCCATTCCGCAGGATTGCAGAAGGAGCCGGGAGACGTGTAGGAGCGTCGAGTGGGTCCAGAGGAATAAGGCCGAGCGTCAGGACGAGTCAGTGGGCACGCTGATGGAAGGCCAAGATTAGCAAACTCCTGCCTGACGACAGCTTGGATGAGGGACACCGATGGCTGCGATGGGTCACTGGCGTGGGTTGTAAACACAGGGGGTTGAATAGGTGCAGGACAGGCGGCTTCAATCTCGCAACGAACAATGCGAGTAACGTGGTCACAGGTGGGCGGCAGGCGAACGGCATCACACGATGAAGTTGCAGCCGTATTGGGCAGCCGGGTGAATTTCTGGGTAATACGGCGGCTCTTCGCGTGTTCAAACCGCCGGCACTATTTGATGATTGTGTCGACGGTATCAACGTTGGTATAGACGAGCAGGTTAAAAGCATCGTCGGCGATACCTTTGAGCACATGAGAAACCCTCTCGGACTCAGACATGTGCTCGTAAACCTGGCGGCAAAGAGCAATAACGTCCTGAATGTACGAGACGTATGACTCGGAGGATGTTTGTGCACGAGTTGCAAGTTCATTCCGCGCAGCAAGCTGCCGACCAGTGCTGTCACCGAAAAGGTCACGGATCTTCTCTTTGAAAGAGTCCCAGCTGGTAATTTCCGCCTCGTGCGTCTCGAACCACACCCGCGGTGGGCCATCGAGGTAAAAAAGCACGTTGGCGAGCATAAGGGTCGGGTCCCACCTGTAGCCGGCGCTGATCCGTTCGTAAAGGTTGAGCCATTTGTCGACGTCAACCCCATCCTGGCCGGAAAATACGCCAGGATCACGAGCAGGAGGCAGAACGATGTAGGTCGGAGCGACGGGAGGGGCAGGGGGTGAAGACGATGTGCCCGCACCGACTGACATGGTCGCAAGCGTGATGAGGCGGCCGTTGCGGAGCTCCGTGATCGAAACAGGGAACTACCCAGCACTTCCACCAAAAAGATGTTACGTAAAACGGCACAAGGCGGGACTATTTACACTGTATTTACAGTATAAGAGAGACACAGTAGCCAAGATAGTGGACAGCCACCAGCACCAGAGAGAACCGTCTTCTTCGTCGTCTGCCCTAGGATGAATGTCTCTCGCGTAGCAATATTATATAAGAACATAAGAATCTTTCAGTAATTTACTTCTGCTACCGATGTTCACGGTGTTGATCAAGGCTTGGACTAATAGTGACGTTGTCGAAGCAATACCGTCGAATGGAAAGCCTTTCTACGAATCACCTGAGTGGATAAGTGTACGACAAACCTGCTGTCATTGGGCTTTTGTGCGGTGAGATGTAGCGGAGGGTGGAAATCGATCTGTTGTTAGTGTGTTAATGGCAAGTGAGTTTTTTCTCTGAATTGTTCCTACACGGCTTTCTAATACACATTGAGAGCAGTACGTCTCTCGTCGCATCTAGCACAAATATGAGGCTCACTACCAGTCAACAGGTAAGATTTAGTACCGTTTGCAGGTCTTATCCTCAGGTGAGAAAGGACGACATCACTTGATTAGGTGATTGCTGCGGTGCGATTATTTTTAAATAGGTATAAACACTGTGTCTCAGCATTTAGCCTCGCTTCTGTTATAAATTTTACCAGAGGTTACAATATTACTCAACTACGCTAATTATCGAGCAGAAAAACATTGCAATCAATAGGTAGAATTATATGCTAAATTACACCTTTTAAATAGACAGACGGTAAAATAAAAGTGCAAACAACTATTCTTTTTAAACCACTGCTGTTCTAGTCTAAAAGCATCTCACCATAAAGCAGCGTGCTATTCTGCAACAATCGTGTCCATGTATCCTCGGAGGTCATCATGCACCTGTTCTTTCCTGTTCTTTCGCTTTGTGTTTTCACAGTAGAATAGGCGCTGTACGAGTGTCTGCCTCATAATGCATTGTGATACTGGAACCTCCAGCGCGCCTGTGTATACTCCTTGAAGTAGGTATTGTTCAAGCTGCGGCTTCTCTCTTTTTGTGTTCTGTGTTCTTGCAACTTGAACGGAGCTCTGTTCTGTGGAGTAATTCTGGTGCTTTGCGTTAGGAAATCACGATCTGATTATGCATGAGTCCCTCCGAAGAGGAGAGCACTACGATAAAGCTCGCTTGGAATCTGGAGTTCTGTAACCTGCATCTAATGAACGGTACACTAACGTATTTGCATGCCGCCCGCATTGGAATGCGGCCACCGAAGCTGGCATTCATTGCGCGACCGCGAGCCCAGCAGCGCAAGGTCATAGAGACTGGGCAATCCCAGTGGGTGTCACAAAAACTTACACTAACTCAACTTTTTCAATGTTGAACTGCAGTAACTGAAATGTGGTGGTCTGAGATCTCAGCGGCGGGCGATGGCACAATATTAAGGCCATGCGAAGGTTAAAGTGCAGCTGGAAGGAATAATTTTCGTCATAGTCGTTAGAATATCGCGTACAACCTTTTGCTCTCTGATCCAGGCCACTGTGTTCCTGTTTCTTACAGTTACGCATAACGATTTTTCGTTCAGTCGCCCGTAATATTAGGGTGTTCGTGCGGTTCAAGTGCTTTAAGTCTCGATCACAGAAATGCTTGGTTTCTTTTTTTAAAGATATAAAATACTCGAAACGCACGAACGCCCCGATGTTGCAAGTTTTGCGCACACGTGCAAATTGTACGGCGACGGCTTTATTGCCTCTACCGCCTAGAGAGAGCAAAATTGCCCCATCATCGAATTCGACGACGGCTGACCGGGCTTATTGGTATCACCGGTGCCGAAATATTAACGCGACAGCGTTAAGGGCCCCATGTCACACCCAATCCGGCGTCGGCGTCGGTGTCGGCGTAGATTTCCACGTCCATGGCGGAGAAAATAATCCCCAACCACCCCGACGACGCTGGCACTCCGCGTGGCGCAAGGTGTTAGGGAACAAAAATGAAATTACTCACAGTGAAATGTCATCAAAAAGTTGTCCAGTTTCACCTGAAAGGCGAAGCATAAATTTCGATACCAAATTTGCAGAGAGCTATACGGAGTAATGATAGTAGCTTTATCAGCTGTATCAACTTGGACATGCAGCAGCACCGGCCACACGCAGAACTTGTCGACGCCGTCAGCGTTTTGCCCGCGTTCGCACAAAATGCGTGCGGCGTTGGTGACTGTTGCCGGAGCCTCTGATCTAAATAGGCACTTGGTGCCGCAGCTAAACGTCGCCTCCCTTCCCTCCCCCTCGCCCCAACCCCACGGCCTTTCGCCCGTCGGAAGAAGGCGCGTTTGCTCTACATATATGGTGATTGCAATGGAGGAAAGAGACGCCTACTTCTGCAGCCCTTAAGGGAGCGCGGCGCAGAACGCGCGTTTGTTCTCCGCCGTGGGTTCACTCCCCGTGAAAGCGCGCCTCCCTCGCGCCCTTTCACTCGCACATACAGCGTTCGGCGGCGCGCGGCGACGATTTCATCTCCATTGACGTCATACGGAACCTCACGGCGACGGCGACGCCGACGGCAGAAATCTGCGTTGGAGTGTCCATATAATTGCTATCGCAATAAAATGGTAAAGTGCGACTTAACCACAACCTACAGACATGGTGGCGTCGGAATGCAATTTGAATCTACGAGGAAACAATTCTGTTACGAGGAAACTCAACACAAACCCCCATTTCAGCATTTCCACCATACCAACATGGGCGCGCTCGGGTAGGGTACTTGCGAAAATCACATACAGATGGCGTTCGCATCCGGAGCAGGTTAAAGTCCCTTGATGTAGGAAAGTACCGCCACTCTTTGTACTTTGCCGCTGGCGCGCGACCTCCTCGCCTCCTCCGCGCCCTTCGCGAGTCCACTCCGCGACAGACGGCCTTGGGCGCGTTTTCCTGCACGATGATTGGTCTCCCTGCCGTTGCGCTTGGAAACGAGCGGAGCTTGCGTTTTGCTTGTGTTTTGCTTTTTCGTTCGCGCCATTTTGCGCCTCAGGTCGGCTGGCTCGGCGTATAGAGAACGTCGTGCGCTAACATTGCACTCTGTTTCGAGCACTGCCTGCTGGCGCTATGCCGTGCTGCTGCGCATATAACTGCAGCAAGAAGCGTGATGATGGCTATGCAGTTTTTACGATACCGCAAGGAAAGCGTGATGGCTTGCGCAAGAAGCAGTGGCTGCACAACATTGGCCGGAAGAACTTTGTCCCGACAAGGAACAGTGTTGTTTGCGAGGTAAGGCGCCTTTCTTATTGCTCGTATCAAAGCATCCCCTAATGCTGCATTCTTTCAATTCTTCCGGCCTGCTCATTCGCGTTTTTGCTGCGGCAATTTGTACGTTGCATAAAAATGGGGTTCTCCTCAGAGTGCTGAATATTTTGCTGGGACTCCATCACCTCGCACGTCGTCAACTCTTATTCAATCGGAAATGCAGCACTATAGATTCCGCTTTCCATTGAACAGATATACCCGAAGATACAGCCTCTCGATCGCACTTTTCGTGATTGTTAGGATCCGTTGCCTGTTTTACTGAAAATCGAAATAGCAGCTTGTAGAGGAGCTATTTACAGCTTACTTCGATGTGTGTACCCTGCAATGAATGCAGGGCCCCAAAAAAATAGTGGCAAGTATACCCGTGGTATTGCAGGTGATGAGCGCCAGCTAGTCCACATTTTAAGACGAGACCCTTAGTTGGACATGTTTCAAGGTGAGCGTTTGAGGTACAGAAAGTAACGTGACCTAAGAAGGCCAGAAGCGAGTCAACTCATGTCCAGCCGTGTATAATAAATTATTAATGATTAGCAAAGTAAATTCATGACTGATTAACGATTGTATTAAGGTGTTTAAAGTTGATTAAGGGGGATTAAGCTTAAATAAGGAGGGCTAGGGTCGATTAAGGAGGATTAAGCTGGATTAGGGTGGTTTAGGGTGGATCAAGATATAATAAGGAGGATTAGGGTGAATTAACGCCGATTAACGTGCATGAAAGAAGATTAAGATGGATTAAGGTCAATTAAAGTGTATTAAGGAGGATTAGGGTGGTTTAAGGTTGAATAATGTGGATTAAGGATGATTAGGGTGCATTGAGGTGGATTAAGTTCTATCCAGGTGTATTAAGGAGGGTTAGAGTGGGTTAAGGTCGAATGAGGTGCGTGAAGGTGGATTAGTGTGGATTGAGGTGAATTACAGTAGATTTTACAAGACTCGCATTCGAGTCTCTTAGGCGATAGCTAAGGACACCTGGTGATCTTTTTCAGTTCTTGAATTTGCTTTGAACTGGGCTGCCATGCATGCGTCAGTGGGTGAAGATTATTATCTGGTTGTCTCACGGATACAGGCAATGTGCAGGAGGTGTTCACATGATCGCGCACCCTTGCTGTTGATATCGACTTCTAGGCGGAGGCCGGGAATCTTTGCTTTAATAGCGAATGCGTTAAATCACCTTTCTTCGGTTTTGTTCTGTGGGTAAACCTTTTCCATCCATGTAACTCGAGCCGATGTCATTGTATCAATGCGCTTTGATTACGAAGTTGAGCAATAACTAATGATTATGGTTATGATGTAGCAATGCAGGAAATATGTAGGCAATAATGGTTACCACTGCAGTGTATTAGGCACTTGTACTTGTATAAAGGGCGTTTTATTCATCCTGCCTGAGTGATTAACTCTTCGATAAATGTTCTAGCTACATTTCACTGAAGACCAATTTGAGCCACGCATACTACAAGAACTTGGAAAAAAAAAGCTGAAGCCCAACGCAGTTCCAACAATTTTTTCCCACCGACCTGTTGCGAAGCACAGAAAGCCCCCTCGACAGCGGCATGAACCTCGAACTGACAGTAGTAAGTGATTGCTGCTGCTTGCTCCTTGTCCCACCTCTAATAACTTCAGCAATATTGATCTCGGTCGCTTAACGACGCAGCCAACGAAACTATGATCCTTTATGCAGAGCCTGTCGCCACCGCATGCTTGCCCGCAATCTACAATACGTCGGCAATAGGGCCCCCCGCTAACCAAAATCACAATTTTAACTATCCTATATACATAATTTAACGTTATGTTGGTGTGAACTATCAAAATACCTTTTCCAGAGGCGTTTCTTTGGCCTAGAAATATAGAGTGCCTTCTCCCATAGGTATACCGAGTATTTTTTTAAGCTTCATTGACACCGACGCCTAAAGAATAATCTGTAAATACCTTTCCTCAGATTCTGTTATTGTGGGTGATGAGTGGCTGCCGGCACCGCTTCATCGCACTGAAATTGTGCAACGGTCCTAATTAATGCAGACCACAGCGCAAAAGCTACTTTGACATTGAGACAAACACATGGACGGACGATGCTCTCGCCAGTAATTCATTATAAGAAGGCACACTGAATATAATACCTGCGGTGCACATGCGTGCACATACAAGAAAAAACTGCCAAACAAAGAGCGATCTGCCACAAGCAATACTAGATCAGATGCAAAAAGTAAAGCAGCGTATCATGTGGCAGAAAAAATAACTGGAGTATAGAACTCGCCTCAAAGCTCCTTTTACATCAGTGTGTGTCATTCATACGGCTTTAAGATGAAACCAACCTCATCATAAACGTTGCCTTCAGCATTCTCCATGCTGTTATCACCATTTTTCAAAATATTCTACGCCAATGGGGCGCGCAACTGGCCCAAAATAATGCGCCTCCATCGAATTCTTCGGCCCGTCCGCGGGAGCCCAGGCGCAATAGCGTGCCGTGCGCAGCGCGCGCAGCCGGCGGGCGAGGAGAATCGAGGAGGAAAGCGCGCGCGCGGAGGAGAGTGTCGCTACTTTCAAGATCAAGGGGCTTTAGGTCAAATTGGGACCTGCCTAATGCGTTTTGAACACGCGCGCGCGTCGGGACAATAGCAAACAATTAATAAAATAAGAAAAGGTGCTAAGGCCTTTACAGTTTAATATAAGACGACTTATATTGCCCTGGAAAAACGTCGTCCCAGCAATGCATTTCTGTTTAAAAGTGAAGCCGACATTAAGGGGACCGCTGTAAGCGTGGTCTTTGTAAGTTGGCTTCCTCACGTTCTGTGTTGCAGTGAAGCCTACTCATAAAAGAAAATGCGATTCGAACGGGGCTCGATAACGCTATCGCGTTCCACTCTTAAAGGCGAAGCTTAAGCGTCCTCCAATTTTATTGCGCTTATGAGGCACTAGCTGACAAAGTAATATGTTCCAACGTCCCATGCAAGTGGCAATATCTACCTCAAGTTGAAGGGCGCTGGCTCCATGAATGGTTAGCCATGTTTGGATGTAGCTAGGCTATTTTAATTTATTGAACCAACGCACATTTAAAGGCGATCGTCAATGTATACTGCACTCAGTGGTCAACGGAGCTGGTGCAGCTGGATATTACAGTGAAGCTGTTCGTATCATTACAAGCACTCAAAGACGTTTTAGGCATCCGTTTAATGATTCCTGGGAAGTCTTTATACCGTACCGAGTGTAATTACTCGACCACTCAAATCACCAGCTTATGCCCCTTAATTTCCGTAATTAAGGAATTAAGGGGGGCAGCTGGTGATGATGCGTGGGCAGTGATGAAAATGTATGGCTTAGTTAAGCGCTAAATAAAAAATAAAAAAAACTATTTACAATCCAGACTTCCCTGTACAAATTCGCTATGATAAACATGCAGCGAGAACACCGTGTCCTGGGCGAACGAATTGAGGTACTAAATTAACGGAGGTAACGGTATGGATGACACACAGCGAAGGCTTGTTTCTATGGGTTACTTAGGCACGTTGATGGCACTTACGAAGTAATTCTTGTCCACTCATGCAGGTGCGTCAAACAAAGTGTTTCAACTTGATTGCCATCTTTACTTGAAAAATACATTATCCAAAAAGACAAAATTCTTAAATGCCATAAGCCATATGCCTAACTGTGAGCGAGAAACGATGCGGCAAAAAAAGCTAAAAAACTCCAAAGCTTCGGCATACCTGACTTCTCGAGAACCGTCGTTGTTAATTCCAATAGCATTCTAGCAATCTAGCGTGGTAGCTCAGGACACTTTTTAGGGGCGAAGCTCCTTATAGCGGCACCCGTTCGTCCCCGTCGTCGTCGTCGTAGTAGTAGTGTGTAACCAGTCTGAGAAAAATGAGAAAAAAAATTCCGAAGTTCTGTCCGTAGCGCGGAATCGAACCAGGGACCCCTCGCTTCCGAGCGCGCGGCGTTAGCCCACTACGCCACGAAGCGGACATGGACACACGCACCACGATGGCAATAAATACCCAACATTAACGAAAGGCCGCGTTTCTAGCGCGTTTCTAACGCGTTTGTGCTAGCGCGTTACGGCCCGTGTAAGAAGCTGGTGTAAGACGCTGTGGCCTCTCCGCCTTACCTTCAACGCGTTTCGAACGCGCTGCCCAAAGCGGTGGCAAGTCAAGTTCAAGTCCAGGAGCGTTTATGAATACGGGGGGTATACTCTCTCGGCAGTCATGTGATGGCGTCGGCAAACGCGGTGCACGTTCCGGCATGTGTAAATGGCTGCGTAAGACGCTGTGGCCGTTCCCCCTTACTAGAGAGTACTGCACGTTTCTAACGCGTTTGTGCTAGCGTCCCCTTAAGCGGGAGATCCGATGATTCCCTCCGGAGCTTCGCCCACTCATCATCATTCACCCCGTGGATATGCTGTGATTTTTTATGATTGGTAGTGGCCAAGCTAAGATTCACTGAGATCACTGAGACTCACTCAGACTAACACTGACCCGTCTGATTCGGAGGGAGTGCGGCTAAATTAATGAGCAAACAGCGCTTGATTTTCGCTCTGCTTGCCCACTATATGCTCGATTTTATTGCGATATCAATTATATGGCCACTCCACGCGCACTTCTGCCATCGGCGTCGCAGTCGCCGTGATGTTCCGTATAAAGTCCAAGGGCGACAACATTGCCGCCGCGCGCTGTATGCTGTATGACCTAGCGCTCGAAAACTACTGTCCCATTTCAATACTCTTGACCGTTAACAGTGTTCGAGAAGCTTATAATCAAGTGAATGAGCTTTTGTTAAAATACATATAATAACACCGCATTTACCACGGATTTTGCCCAAACAAGTCAACCAGCACCAGTTACTTATGTACCAAGCTATATAAACACCTGTCTGAATAAGAACGAAATAGTAATTGGCATATTCCTGGACATCAGACGTTGAACACCGTCGACCATCACATTCTCGTAAAAAGTTGCAATCTCATGGATTTCGAGGCGAGCGTTTATATTACTTTAGAATTACCTAGACGAAAGATACCAGTTGGAGGTGTCTGTGAGGGTCCACCTAGTGGACATGTCCATTTCGTCTGCTGTTGAAGTTCTAGTTGGCTGGGCTGGGTGGGCGGCCGCCAGTGCCAGGCGCCACAGCCAATCAGCACTTCAGCAGCAGACGAAATGGACATTTACACTAGGTGGACAGTTAGAATACCTCCCCAGAGCGTACACGTAGTGTCCCATCTGACTTTCTACCTATTACACACGTGCGTATCGCAGGGGTCAGTTTTGGCTCCGATACTATTTTCAATATACATGAACGATCTGCCCAAAAGGCTTGATAACGGTGATGCAATAATGCATGCTGATGATACCATAATGATACCTATAATTCATCTCAGGAAAATAAATCTGTCACTTTAAAAATACTGATAATAGCGAACTAGAAAAAATAAGAAACTGCTTTATGGACAACAAATTAACAGTAAGTACATCTAAAACAAAGTACATTACATTTTCATCCAATAGAGTTGAAATACCACCAATAACTTTGAAGATGCCGCCGACAACAATTACAGAAGCTCAAGAATATCAATATTTTGGTACAATCTAGATCAAACTTTTATTACAGGGCTCAAATATCAAATGTTTGCAGCCGGCTCAGTGATGCATGTGTTACTTGATATCAGGCGCGTCAGCATTTCCCCGCATGTAAACTACCAATGATTTACTTTAGTATTTTTATAGTCATTTGCCTATCGGTATTGAGACATGGGGGCATGCGTATTCGTTTTAGCTAGATCCGGTGATCCAGCTGCAGAAAAGAGCGCTCCAAATTATTTCCTTATCTGGATTTGCCGAACACACAGAACTTGTATTAAAAAATTAAATTATGCCATTCCTTGTTGTTAGGGAGACTGAGTTGTTAGGGAGACTCTGAGTAGAAGTTGTCAACGCAGAGAGAGGGCGCGCGCCGAAACACCCTCTCAGACCCCGACACACGGCCAGCAGAGAGAGAGAGGAAGAGGGCGAAACCCCGAGCGTGCGCGAACGGAGTAGTTGCCATCCTCCTCGAAGACTTCGGCGGCCGCGGCCGAAAACGCCAGAAATGTCTAGAAGATTCCCAGGCGTTGTTCATTTTATGGGAGCACGACTCCGTCAGAAGGTTCGCGAAACACCGACGAAGGCAATGAAGCGCCGTGCGGGGACCAGTAAAGGGGGGGGGGGGGGGGGGGTCAGACCGTGCCGGTGGAGAGATGTGATGTGAAGACCGAGCGTCTGCGGAAGACGGGGATTCCCCGGCAAGCTAGTCGACGAGTTCGTGGAGCATCTGTGTATTTCCGGAAGAAGTTCCTTCTTCGAGCTTTGCCTCGAGCTACGCCATGATCGTCCGGCTCAAGACCAACATGGGTGAATACGAGTGGACACTTTGTGTTCCTATTCGTTCTGTACTGTACGTGTTGAATTCTTAGTGCGTGTCGTTAATTATTTGCCCGCGTTTCGTTAACATTCATCTGAACTGTATTGTGATGTGCCTAACCGAAGTGTACATGTGTGTATGTAACTGCTTTATTTGCATAATATATTTTTCTCGTGTTTTAACAACTCTGGGCTGTGACTCGGTCTTTGGACCACAACCGGCGTTCGCTGGCGCCCCAGAGGGCACCTTATTAATTGGCCTTGCTTTCGTGGGGTTATTTTCGGAAGCTGATAAGCCGGCTTTGGAATTTGCACCGGCGTTGGCGCCTTGTTCACGAGGTGTGTGACATGGAGTTTTCCTGTACGATGAACAAACAACATACTAAAATCGAAACTAGTCCGCATAAAATTGTGATTTATCCTCTGCTAAAAGTTTAGGTTTTTTCTTTGATTGCCAAAGGGCCATGTATAAAAGAAAATAGCAGTGGCTTAGCTCGGCTATGCCAGGATACACGTAGCGTGAGCTAAGTCGGCCACATCTTTCAGAACCGGTAGACCTGGTGGCATGGGCGGTAACGATACCCATTGGTAACGCTAAAGAGTGAAATCTTGTGCTCAACGAGAAAGTTCTTGCACGTTTTACAAACCAGCGCCACGGTTTCACCCCATTCAGGCGGCGCCGCTAAACTCAACGTTTCAAGCATGGCAATACTTACCGACGTCAAGCCTTTCATGTGCCACAGTCTTTCACACACGTCGCACACATATTCAAACGAATTGTTTACGAAGTCCGCCTCGAAGGTCCGAGTCACACTGGCGCTTTCGCTAAGTTTCACCGTATAGTCAGTCAATCGGCGAGCCTTGACGTCATCGACGGCGTCTTGTAGTTGCTGCTGCTGAGATGGCCGGGCACGTTGCTCAGCCTCTCGGCGACGCCGCTTTGCTCCGGTGTCTCCGCAGCACGTTTAGCCTTCTTCTGTTCGTTGCTCCTACGTTCAACCGCTAATTGCCAGGTAACTGCTTCGGGATCCGATGAGTTAAGCTCCGCCCTTCTGCGCCGCTGAGCAGCAATTTCGCTCTCCTTCTCCATGGCTATACCACACTGGCAAACGCCCAGCGCAAACGATCAAACGCCCAGCGCAAACGCCGGGCAAAAGCCCGGAGCGCCAGCTGTGCGCCAAGTGACGTCACTGCTCCTCGCACATGTCAAGCACGGCTCTCCAGGAGCCACGCGAAACTGCTCAACCTCGGCCAGTGTAGCTCACGCTACAAAATAGGTTTGTCGCTCGCTTTTTTCGTGCGCGACACAGAGCATCCCATTTTTCCCCTGATGGCCGCTTTAAAAGTCCGACCCAATTGCTACCCCCCAAATTTGAAAAAAATTTCAAACCGAGAAAGAAAAGAACCCAAATGTAATGCTTTAAAAAAAGACGTTCCACGGTAAAAACATTTCCATCGTCGTCGTGTGCTCAACTTGAAAATTGTATTTCTATTTGTTGTATATTTTTTCGAGGTTTCTAAACTCTCCGAGACTGTCTGTTTCAGAAGTCTTTGTAACGAAGGTTTCTTCTTGAATTGAAGCAAATGGCACCAAATGTGTTGCGGCCATTTAAAGAGCGCGAATTTGTTATTTGTAAACAGTGCGCTTTTTTTTTTTAAATAAAGATCTTGAAGCACGGTGCGGGCAACAAAAATTGCTTTAAAGACGGCTATGCTGTGCGTTTCAAGTATCGGCCATCGTTTTTTTCAAATGCTACTTTGACATCATTGTTTAAAAACTTACAGCCATGAGATGATAACTACAGCCATGAGATACAGATAACTGTTAATCTCTAATGTGCTTGTCGCTTGGAAGGTTCTAGCTGAATTTTATTATAACAGCAATTAGATGGAGACACAAAGCGCATTTCTGCTGTCGTCGTGGCCGTGGGCGTCGCTATGGGGTTCGTATGAATTCCAAGCACGGTAACATCGTCGCCGCGCACCGTACGATGCATGCGCGAGTGAAAGGTTGCGAGCGTCAACCGGCGGTTGCGGCTCCATGGCGCGCACACAGGAGAAAGGCGGGGCGGAAGCGCGCTTCTGTCGCGCTCGATGCACGGGGGAGAGAAAGGGGAGGGGAAGAGGGTTACTCCGGCTGCAGCCGCGCGGGCGGGATATCTTCAAAGCCATTTGCGACGTCGAAAAAGTTCAACTAGTGCCGGTAGCTTCGTATGCGCTGTGCCTTCGAAGCTCGCGTTGAAGCGAGAGGCGGCACGAAGGTCGATTCGCTCGCTGTTGCTGCTGCGGCTCCTCAATCCAGCGTTTTGAGTGCAAGTTTCCGCACTTATCGAGCGAGCTGTGTTCATGTTTACCTGCGCACGCGTGATATCGTGCTTGGTAATTTAGTTAGTAGGCAGATGTTTACAAGCTTTTACGGTCGATAAGACTACTATGCTTAGTTCGTATAGTTGTCAACTAATTTTCTATCGTAATTGATGCTGCACCTTTCGGGCGAAACTACCACACTCTTTAATGTGATTGGCATTCTTCGGAAATTCCACGCACGTTAAGAGGACCGTCCGACTCTCTAGCTTAGGCTCTAACCTTTTTGCCGCCAATATCAGTCGTTTACAGCCTAAAGGTTACAGCACCGGTGCTGCTGCTGAAAGAACAGCATTAGAAACCAGCCTTCGGACTAACTTGGCTCAATGGATGTGTGCCTGTCTCCAATGAACCTCTTTCCTGACAATCTGGGTCTTTAGGTATGCGCAATTGTGTATGGCCTAATAATAAGTTCATCTGAAGAGCGTTCATTGTAAAAGGAGAGGTTGGGGAAGACGGTGGGTGGGGCCCTTAGTCCAAGGTTCCATTAACCTCAGCAGTCCACTGTCCTTGTTCGAGGAGCGCCACTTGGGCCTAGTTCTCCACGCAGGCGGGCCGGTTCCCCCAATGCTCCGTTGTGAATGTTTGCCGATATTCTAATATTCTATTAGGTTCTGCTAGCACATAGTAGGGGATAGCCGATATTCTTGTTGACATTAAGAGGAAAAAATGAAGCTGGGCAGGCCATTTAATGCGTAGGTTGGATAACCGGTGGACCATTAGAGTTACAGAATGGATACCAAGAGAACGGAAGCGCAGTCGACGACGGCATAAAACTAGGCGGGGTGATGAAGTTAGGAATTTTTTCAGGCGCAAATTGGAATCAGCTAGCGCAAAACAGGGGTAATTGCAGATCGCAGGGAGAGGCCTTCGGCCTGCAGTGGGCATAAATACAGACTCACCATGAGGATGATGATGATGATGATGAGTACATCACGTTGGACTTATTAGTTTGCGAGGAACCGATAACAGCGCTATGGGATATGGAAACGAGACGACAGCGACACAAAAGGATGCGAAATTGAAAAGGAATGGTAAGAGAAGCTTCTCTAATACTTTGAGAACTCCATGCATTGCACACATATAAATCTCCACGTGCTAAATTGTAGTGCCATGTAATATTTTCTCAAACTTGTTTTTTACATTAGAGCGATTGCTCTACTACTCCAGCTACAAAGCCAGAGATCGCCTAGTTCCGTAAATGTGACCTTCAATTTCAGCCAAGGTCAAATTGCGAATTAGCCTGCCCCCACCAGTGGCTTTTGCGTACGCCGCGTGGGCGCCCATATTTTGAAAGCAATCTGCGATGTGTACAAAGTGCGCCGAGTGCTGGTAGCTTCGTATCCACTGTGCTTTCGACGATTAGTTCGCGTTGAAGCGAGACGCAGCATGAGGGTCAATTCGCTCGCTGCTGCTGCCAAGCCGAGCAGCGTCTGTGTGTTGTCTTGTTGTGCAATTGTAGATGCAGTAGTTGCTGATGGCGCCGAGCAGTGTCTGTGTCCTTTGCCAAAGCAAGAAAAACCGTGCGATCGCTCGACAAACTTGGTTTAACCGCGTTCAACCGCGGCAATATTTTTATTTGGGTAGCGTTGTCAAGAAATTGGCTGTGGTTTTGCTCTGGTTAAACCTAGTCGAGTAACGATAGCTACAGACCCCCGGGTGCGCTTAGGCTTCGCTTGTAGTGAAGACATGGCTAAGCGAGCCGGGCTAGCGGCATTGCTTTCACGGCGTTTGGCCAACCGTTCCGCACGCTCCTCTTGAATCTCTTCAGCACGCTGTCTCCTCTTCACTTAATTTCTACGGCGATCCCTGGCCTCCTTCAGGCTGACCAACTTCCGGCCATCCATACTGCGGCCTCAACTATGGCTGCAGCGACGCGAGCTCTCCCCTTCTATGTTCCCGATTATCACAGCTGCGCAGCGTGGGGTGTGACGTCATAGAGAGGGCGCAGCGAGTTCCCAACGGCTAACCAACGGCAGTAACGGTGGCCGCGCGGCGACCGCGACGAGGCGAGTTGCCGGAGAATCAAGGCCCGTGGTATGACGTCACACAGAGGGCGCGGCGAGCGCGCCAGCTGTGGCGGTTGCCAGGCAACGGCGGCCGCGCGCCTGTAGGAGCAGTAGCCGCATGGCGACCGCGACGAGCCGAGTCGCCGGAGAATCGAGGCCCCTGGTGTGACGTCACACAGAGGGCGCGGCTAGCGCCCAACGGTTCGCGCGCGCCACCTAAAAAATCCCTGTAGCAGACGACGCCCAGGTTAAAGCGCGGCATTCAGCAGGTGGAAAAATATCTGCACATGCTAGGAAATAAAAGCTACTGATGCCTGACTGTAAAGAAGACCGAAAGAAGGGCGCAAAATGCTAAAACTGTGCCTTTAATTTCAAATGAGCAAGGAACGAAAAGCGCACAAGAGAGCTGAAAGAATGTTTGATCGTCTCGTTTCGGCATGTTTACATCTCGTTCGTTCGCGCTCGGATTACATTGCATTTTGAAACCTAAATTAGCTGCATATAATTAATAAAAAGGGAGGCGTGTTGATTCGCTTTCATTTCACAAGATACTGAAAGCCCTTGAAGGTAAACAAGCCGGAACCGAAGGCAACGCGAGGCGAGTTTATTCGAGCTAGACTTGGTCGCTGTACTGGCCGTACCTTGGGACTGCGTGCGCCTAAGCCGTTTGCTATGTGGCTTTCTTGCTCGTAAGTGTACTGCGTGCATATAACAGTTACTTCGGTCGAAGAATGCATAAAAAAAGAAAGCTGACAACCATCCGGACCGAAAAACAACCATCCGGACCGACTGAAAGTAAACATCCCCTCTGAAAGTAAACATCCTGCGCACGTGTGTGGAAATTAAATTTAGTGAAAACGAGTGCACCAATAGTCTTCTTGTCACTGCGTGCGGCGATTTCCCGACCACTTGCGTGTGTTTTGCTATTCTGTGCTACGAGGCAGCGCCACTGTCGTGACATTCCAAAGCGGCGTTATTGATCGTGTCATCGCCGATTCTCGAATTTGTTCGTGTTGCAAACGCAACCGGTCAGCAGCCGAGCACCGTAACCACAGTAACTACCATAACACGGCGGCGGACACACGCATGCAACACAATGCGGATATTTGTCAGCGAGTTAATGCGCTTCCGTCGCTCTGTTTACTTGCATGCTAGGCTCGTACTGCATGACCTACGTCAGCGGGTTCATAACGGACTAAATGAATAAATCTTTACAAATGTGGGCTATCAAAACCAGCGCGCACGAACGAAATACTATCGCAGCTCGGCACCTGCACGCGGATGCTTTTTCTTGCGCCTTTGTGTCGCGTTACTTACCTCGCATAGTCGTGCAGTCGCAGACGGTTCAAAGTCTTTCCGTCCAATTCTGTGCAACCGCACTTTTCTTCTGGTTAGGTTTTGTTTGCCCCGGGGGATGCAAAATAACTTCATGCCGTCCTCCGTCCGGTTTCGGCACCCAACCGCACAGCAACAAGGCATATCGGACCTTCCGGAACGAAATCACCGTAGTAGGGTGCATAGCGGAACAGGCGAAGCGAGCGCTCTCCTCCCGGGCCACGGGAACTTTCACGGCGGAAAGGGGGCGGGGCTAGGTCACATGTCACATGTCACAGATCAGTCTGTCGCCGGCACAATCGGCTTCATGAAAGCCTGCCGATACTTTGGAATTTATTAAGGGACTCGTCGCGGTCATCCCGCGGCCACCGCTCCTACCAATGGTAGGAGCGGTGGTCGCGCGATGACCGTGACGAGCCGAAGGTGCTGGAGAATCGAGGGCCGTGGTGTGACGTCACAGTGCGGCCACGGATCAAAGTGCGGCGACGGCGAAGAGGTGAAAAACTGGCGTAATGTAGCTGCCGCTAGAAAATCCGAGGACACCTACGCACTTCTTATGGGTTCTGAATATGAAGTCATTAGTGTCCACTTGAATGACGCCGAGCGATCCTTCAAGTTATGAACTCCTCGCGGGCAAGCGAGCGCGTGGAGCGGCCTGGAACGTTTTGATTTGGCCTTACCGAGGTGCACTTAGAACGCAGGCGCGAGTTTGACTGGACAACGAAAGTGAGGATAAGACAGCCTTCCGCGAGCGAGGGTGAAGTGATGTCGCATCGATGCCGTCTCCGCTCACGCAACACATGCAGCGCTATCGCTGGAGCAGGTGTTCCCTTTCGCCCGCTCTATTCCGTCGAAGCGCGCTCGTGACGTGGCGTCGCAGCCAATGGTAATTGAGGTGCCATTTCCCTGCTCCAGACGACAGACGCCCGCGTTTTAGCGGAATGGGTCGTTCCACGCTTTCGCAATAATTTTTACTGAGACAGGTGTGTGAATAAAGGTTTACTTGCTAGTCCAGCATCCTGTAATGTCGCCTTCGGGTTGCATCCGTCTCCTAAAACCAACATCAGGCATCAGTAACGCCCTGAAGATGACTTAAGAGCGTTTCAAATGTTCTGAACATTGCCATTCGCTATTCCAAGTGAACGATAACTATGAGGACTATAAGGAAAAGGGTGTCAGAAGAGTCATGGCACTTGACAGGCTTCATGGCGCCAACACGTAAGATGCAGATCGCGGTTATAGAAGCAGAGCGCAAATCAACTCTTGGGATACAGTCATAGTTTCAGGCTCGGTATATTACTTAGCACAGAGCAGCACAAGTCATACTTTGCCGTTGTTACCAGGAAGAGGGTACAACGTTATCCTAGATAGGGCACTTCTCCAGCTGAAGCCGGGAATCTGCAGGTCATTCTCTGCACGCCTGCCCTTTCTTTTTCACCATCGTTCACCTTTACGCTGCGCAGCCGGAAAGAAGACTATTATGAAAGCTGACCTTATATCAATGCAAGCTGGAATGATTTTGTTCCAGCTTATATATCAAATATGAGCAGCTTAGCAATATTTATGTTTATCACTACCAAGCAATAATTGAAAATGTCCGGAAGCAAGCCATTCCAGGTGCCATATACATTGCTCCATAGGTCATCTTGGATCGTTGCGCTAGGAACGACGAAGAACTTATTTTCTTTAGGCATTCTCTGCACACTGCCTAAGTGACAGTCAGATCTCAATAACAAGTTGCATTTCTTCCCTAAATAAGCGAAATCATTCGGACAGCGAACTGGCTTCGAGATAATGTCACAGGGATCACTGCAAGAGTTTTATGTTAGCCAACTAAGTGACCTATCTATGCATCACCAATGGCACATTACAAAATGTTCTGACCTTGATTCAATGGTTGTTTAATAAGCTGCATTATGTTACGCCGGAGTTTGTAGGCTAGAAGTCATGTTACCAAGTTGTCTGAGCTTCATCCATAGGGTAAAGCGTATAAATGGATAATCGAAATGGTGTAACTTTTCCTAAACTTCATAGGCCAAACGTCGCCTAGAATAAAATGCGTTGAAATTACGGAGGTCTGGTCGCAAAAAGGTTACGGTGTCATGAAGCCGATCAAAGTGCAGTGGTAATAAAAACTTTTTTTTATGTTTGGACAATTTGACTATCCCAAGTATTAGACAGAACGAGAGTTGTGCGTTTCTGAGTATTGTGCAGTGCTTCGAAACGAATGTTCGCGTTCTCTTTAATGCCTCAAGTTTTTGCGGCCTGCTTACACGTGTCCTAGACATTGACCACATCTTTTTCAGAGGTGTTCTTTATGTCCTCTTCTTGTAATCTACCATTGTCACTTAGATAGTCTATATTTTCGTGCTAAGAGCTTGCAGTAATTTTCTGCAATAATACGGAGTTCAATATTGTGCACTGTTTGACTGCTGCAATCGATTATAAAAATAAAATACGCCACTGCTGAAATCGTTTTCTTTTCGCTTTCAGTTTAAAAATTAAGGCTATCGAGTTTCTATTAGATAAAAGATGCAATTAACATTATGAAATTATTAGTTGCTTTTGTCTGTCATTGTGTTATGCTAACAGTCATAACTGTCATTGTGTTATGCCTTTGTTATACCTTTGTTATGCTTTTGTCTTTGTTACATTGTGTTCCTCCGCAGGGGTACCTGATAAGTAGTTATACTAGTCACTGTTCGAAGAAAGTGTGCGTGTTGTTATGATCGGCAAGGAATTGGGCAGGTCAATGGGGGAAACCAGTACCGGGCACGTTCCCGTGTCGGGGCAATTATCTACATCCCCAAGAGGCGGTGGTGATCTTCCTGGAAACTACCTCTCAAATGTGGGAAACATGCCCGAGCGCCTTTCCCGTGACGAGATAATCCCCTTAATCCCCGAGAAAGCGTCACACCTCTACGACCTGAGCAGACGAAAAAGGCGAGCTACCAAGAAAGAGGACTCGAGGGAGAGGAGGTCGTCAACTTGACCACCCAACAGAGGACTGACACTTCCACAAGTTTCCCGAAGGAGACATCGGCTACCACAAGACCACGAGGGGTTATTTAAGGCCGTCCTGGCCCCCGTGTTAATCAGAACCGCTCAAGACTCGGATAGAGTCAAAACCATGTACCGATGAAGTGAATAGAATCTTTTCTATTTTTCATCATCACGATGGCCGCCTTCATCGTCGTCTCCTGATTCCTGCGGTGACGACCCACGTCACCCGGTCGCGATTATATCAGTGTGAAGTTGAGCTAAGTTTATTTAATCACTCTTGCGAGAAGGTATGTATGGCAGTGGGGATGGAATTTATGGTGGTAGTAAATATACGGTGCCTGGTTGAGTACACCGTGATAAATTTTGGAGAACAAGTATAGCCTAGTAAAGAGACGGTGACAGCGACGTAATACTGGAAAGCCTTTTTAAAAAGTTGCTAACGCCACAAAGATGTGCATCGAGTAAAGTGTATGGTACGATATTGTAAAGTCCTTAGAGGCATTTTTTAAACAGCGGAGATGTTCTTAGAGAGCCCTTCGCCAGCTGTTCGGCGTCACGCAGGTCACATGATCAGGAGAGGATCAGAGCCGCGCCGGGAGAGATCTGGTCACGTGACCATCAGGTCACGTGACCAGAGGAGGAGGAGAGGCGTGCTGAGGGAGGAGGCGACGAATGAGAGGGCGCAGAGTGGGCGGAGTAGGCGACCAATGAGAGGCCGTGCTGTGCGCGAGGAGTGCGCACGCCATGTCCGCCACCCTCGTGTATTCCACGACAGCGCATATAGCCTTTTGAAGAGTATCTTGCTTGTCCCCATAGGACCATCGGTGAGCTCAAAGCGTGATGTCATCGCATATATGACACAGCCGAGATTCGGGTGTTTATCTAGCTCTAGGGCTACTTTCTCATCCCCACATTAAATAGCAGTAAAGATAGTATAGCTTTCCGAGGGGCGCCTCTGTCGGGACAGCTGAATGTGTCGGAACTCGGAGAGCCTAGTACAATTGTAGCTGTGCAGTCGTTGAGGATCGAGCGGACGTAGTTATAAATTCGTGCTCCGTTGTTTACCGCTTCCAGTCCCTCCAAAATAGTGGGGTGGGAGACGGTCTCGAAGGCCTTTTTATATGCAGTGCCAATACAAATTTATCGTCCGACACTCTGTTGCGGTGCCGTACCTTGTACATTAGTACTAGAAAAACGTCCTGCGCCGGATCGTGGGGTGGGAAACCGAACATATTGGAGGGGAACATGTTCAATTCTTTGTGGTTCGAGAGCCGGATCTGCACAACCTTTTCAAATAGTTTTCCTGCGCATGACGTTAGGGATATGGGTCTAAGGTTGTTGATGTTACGGGGCTTACCCGGTTTCGGAATAAAGATAACTTTGGCTTCCTTCCATTTTTGGGAAGGATGCCCTCCTCTGTCCAGACCGTGTTGTTATAGAATTCGGTCAAGCTCCTTAGCGCGTTTTCACTTCGATTAAGAATCATTGCTTTCCCAACCTTATCTACCAATGGAGAGGTGTTTTCTGTAAAGGAATTAGCCGCTGTGTAAACCTCCTCAAAGGTTATGGGGGCGTCCAGTTCCGGTTCATCCTGACCTTCGTAAATGGTTTTAGTGGATTACACGGTCGGGGCCATTCGTACGTATATCTGTTTAATTGTTTCTATCATGTCGGCTTCCCCGCTTTAACAGCCGTTTTCCAGCAGCTTGGGTGTTCGGTTCGTGACTGTTCTTGTCCCTCCTGCGTTTTCGGACATCTAAGAATGTGCCATGTTTTATTTGTAATCAACGGGCCTCTAAGCGAGTTGCTAAACTGACGCCAAATTCTGTCACTTAACTTACGCTCGTATTCGTTAGTTCTTGTGTTAGCTGGCCTATGCGAATTTTATGTTTCTGATAAAGCTTCTGCCTTTTACAAGTTTTTGTGAGGCCTTACCGGGCGTCCTATAAATAAAAGAGGTGACCATCCACGGCTGGAGCCTCTGTTTTCGTTTCAATCGTTTTCATGACCCCAGCGTGGACAACTAGGATCCAATCAGCACACTCTATCATGTTTGTTATGTTTGTTATGTTTATGTTTTCAATCGTCTTTTGTTTTTCACGGAATTTGGTCCAGTCGGATATCCTTGACTTGCCAATAGCTCTTCGAATCCTGGCTGCATTAACTGATATGTTTAAAAAGAGTGATCGCTTTCTAGGTTCTCACCTAGGTTCATTCATCGCGTGTCACTTTTGTTGTTAGTGAACGTGAGGTTCGGGGAGGTGCCCTTGGACACGCTGTTCCCGATTCGCGTTGGGAGATCCGTAGCGCTCTACGACGTCCGCTAACAAGATGCCCTTGGGATTGTCGGTGCTGTAGCCCCAGTGTGAGTGTTGTGCGCTAAAGTCTCCTATCAATATTAATGTATCCCTACGATGAGCGAGACGTATGTCGTAGGCCCCTACGTTTTGAAATCCACCTGTTTCTCTCTGGGAGACTGCAAATATTGACAATATTTGTTTTTGGTTTGCCTCTTTTCTACGGCAAAACCGTTATTATCTGACGCTGAATAGCCCCCCCCACATATATATATATATATATATATATATATATATATATATAATGTAGGCTATTCGCGACATCCTCCTTTGCAAATGTGGCCACATGAGGGTAATCCCGGTGAGCATAACGCTCGTATCCTTTGAGATTCGACAGTTTTAGTTTAGCGTTACGCTCCGCTTAGCTTCTGAGCGGAGCGGAAGCACGAATGCGCATGAGCTCTCCGCTTAGCCGCAAGCGGGCTAGCGGAGCGAGAATCACGTTCCGCTTACAAGCTGCCTAAGCGGAGCGGGGAGCGTTGCTGCCGTATTTCGCTAGCGAGGGTGGGCGATGCACGCGCCCTCTCTCGCACGTGCAACGAAGCACCTTGCATCGATGCACCAGTCGTGCGAGTGCGAATAACTTGTGTAATACTCCTCCAACTTGTTTTTTAAGGAAATAAAGTAAAAGCACAGCTAACAAAAACGTCGCCTGCGCATTGGCGTCACAAAGGATTGGATTGGATTCGAAATGCAACCTCGCTGGCTATCACGTGGGGTTCACCAAGTCGAAGCTTCATTTTCCACTCGATAAAATGGACCGGTAACTCATTACAAGCACCCGTCTAGATACTTCATGAAGAAATAAGTTATATATTTGCGTTGTTCGTTGTAAAAGTGACAAAACGGTTTTTTATTTTGTTTCACTACGCTGAATTTGTCCAGAAGGCGCTGCAACTACGAAAGGTCCGCTCCGCTACGCTACACGCATAACTAAAACGTTAAAATCGCCCGCCGCTCCGCTGTGGCTTAGCGGGGCAACTTTGAGCGGAGCGGACCGTAAAGACGCTCAACTAAAACACTATATTTTGCTTGTGTTTCTCTATCTCCTGAATATAGATAACGTCGGGAGGAATTGGCGCTGATTCTACATAGTGCGGGAAATTAGACAATTTCTTGCTTGGCATGCCGCAATTTCACTGCCAGATTTCAATGTCTCTGGTCTTTGTATTGTTTGTAGTCCTATCCATGAATGGTACTGTCATTATCGGTATGATCTACGGCTTTCGGTGTCCGGGTAGGAGCTCCCCGGCTCGGGCTGACTCTTTTACGGGGGGCGGGTATTGATTTTATTTGTGCATCCTCTAACACTTGAGTTTGTGCACCTCTGCGAACATTATCTGCATGTTTTGTGTTAACTGTCGCTGCGTTACCGATTGAGCGCTGGAGGCGGTACTTTGTAGCAGTAGTGCCTGCGGTGCTTTGGAAGTGTGGTCCGCAATTTGTATGCGCTGCTGTGATTTCTCGTTATTTACTATGCGCTTAAAAGCTTCAAAGTCGGCTCGTAACTGGGATAAATTGTTACGATTGTAAAGCGTTTATTAGAGATTGGAGCAGCACAGCGTCGCCAGTCAAATGAGACACAGCTTTCAAACACGAGCGCCGTTGCGATCAAAAGCGCTGGACCCACTAGCGTCTGGCCAGACTAGAGCTGGACCCACTAGCGCCTCTCTTCGCTACAATTACCCCGGGAGTGATAAAGGAGCCGTCCGGCGACCTAACAGCTCGTCAGGATGACAGGATCGTAGTATGGCCTGATGCGGTCGACGTGGACAATGTCTCGTCCATGACGGCGCTGGTCCGGAGACGGTTGAACTGGTTCTATGACAAAATTCACGGGAGATGCGCGTTTAACGACGCTGTAAGGGCCTTCATAGTTCGAGAGTAGTTTCGATGAGAGGCCAGGGGCGGTGAACGGGACAGAGAGCCACACAAGCGCGCCAGGAAGCAAGGTGACCGCGGAAGTGGAGTCGCTGCGAGTGCTCTTCTGGCGCGCTTGGTCGTTTGAAGTAAAGGCACGTGCGAGGTCACGGCATTCTTCAGCATCCCGTGCTGTGGCAAAAATAGGTGAGCCCTTGGATGCATCCGGACGGTAAGGTAAAATTGTGTTGATGGTATGCGGCAGGTGGTGACCGTATACAGTAAGAAAAAGGGCGAAAAGCCAGTGGTGCTCTGAGTAGCGGTGTTGTACGTGTAGGTGACGGAGGGTAGAATGGCGTCCCAGTTCGTGTGGTCGGAGGCGACGTACATTGAAAGCATGTCGCCGAGCGTGTGGTTGAAGCGTTCTGAGAGGCCATAGGTTTGGGGGTGGTACGCCGTAGTTGTGCGATGAATAACGTGGCACTCTTTCGGAATGGCTTCAACCACTTCCAGCAGGAAGACACGTCCGCGATCACTAAACAATTCCTGGGGTGGGCCATGCCACAGGATGAATCGGCGAAGCAGGAATGAGGCAACATCGCGCGCTGTAGCTGCTGTGAGAGCAGCGCTTTCGGCGTATCGTGTGAGCTGATCTACTGCCACAATAGCCCAGTGGTTACCAGTCGACGTCAATGGAAGTGGCCCATACAAATCAATTCCAACGCGCCCGAACGGCCGGGTAGGGCAGGGTAGAGGCTGCAGACCAGCCGGCGAGAGCTGGGGTGAAGATTTCCGGCGCTGGCAGTAGCGGCAGGAGCGAACGAACTGTTGAACGCATTTGTACATTCCTCGCCAGTAGTAGCGCTGTCGAAGGCGCTGGTAGGTTTTGAAAACTCCTGAGTGTTCGCACTGTGGATCGGCGTGAAAGGATGCGCAGATTTCGAAGCGCAGACTGCGTGGAACTACTAACAACCACTGGCGGCCGTCTGCGGCATAACTGCGTCAGTGAAGCATGTTGTCGCGAACCGCGAAATGGCGAGCCTGACGACGCAACGTACGAATGGTTGACTGTGGTGATGGGTCAGCAAGCAAGTCTATAATCTACGGGTCCTTGCGCTGCCCGGAAGCGATAGTCTCAAGGTCAATTGTAGAAACAGCTAGCTGGGATAGTGAGCAGCAGCTTTTGTCGTCAGGCAAGGGAGAGCGTGATAGGGCGTCGGCGTCAGAATGTTGACGTCTGTTGCGGTAGAGCACGCGGATATCGTAGTCCTGCAGGCAAAGTGTCCAGCGGGCAAGATGACCTGAAGGATCCTACAACGATGACAGCCGACATAGAGCATGGTGTCGCCATAGTGCATTGCGCCCATTTGATGTCGGTGACGACATCAAATGGGCGGCCATACAAATAAGGACGGAACTTAGTAAGAGCCCAGATGATCGCCAGACATTCTTTTTCCGTGACAGTGTAATTGGTCTCGGCTTTCGTAAGGGTGCGACTGGTATAGGCGACGACTTATTCAGGAAAGCCAGGTTTGCGCTGCGTAAGGAGAGCGCCAAGGCCAGCACCGCTTTCTTCTGTGTGTACCTCTGTAGGCGCCATCCGGTCGTAGTGGCGCGAAATTGGGGGAGTCGTCAGCAAACGACGGAGATTTTCGAACGCTTCCTCGCACTGTGACGACCACGAATGAAGGGGTCCGTTGCATCCAAGGAGCTTCGTCAGAGGTAATATGATGGCGGCGAAATTTTGAATGAAGCGTCGGAAGTAGGAACACAAACCTACGAAACTTCGCAGTTCTTTGATGGACGTAGATTTAGGGAATTCGGCGACGACACGAAGCTTAGCTGGATCGGGGAGAATTTCATCCTTGGAAACGACGTAACGCAGTGTCGTCAGCTGCCGCGCTTCAAATCGGCACCTCTTTAAATTCAGTTGTAGGCCGGCGTTTCTCAAACACGCCAAAACCCGCCGGAGGCGTTGAAGGTGCGTAGAGAAGTCCGGAGCAAAAACAACAACGTCATCAAGGTAGCACAAACACGTGTGCCATTTTAAACCGCACAGAACGATATCAATCATGCGCTCAAAACTTGATGGTGCATTACAAAGTCCAAACGGCATGACGTTAAATTCGTATAAGCCCTCGGGCGTGACGAAGGCTGTCTTCGGTCGATCGTCATCTGCGATAGGTACTTGCCAATACCCTGAGCGCAGATCGAGACATGAGAAAAATTCTGCTCCTTGTAGGCTGTCAATAGCGTCGTCGATTCGTGGAAGCGGGTAAACGTCCTTAGGAGTGATCTTGTGGAGGCGCGATAGTCCACACAGAACCGTACAGAACCGTCTTTCTTCGTATCAAGGACGACGGGAGATGCCCATGGACTGTGGGAAGGTCGGACCACCTGGCGGCGGACCATTTCGGCCACTTGTTCATTAATCACGCGACGTTCTGTAGCCGATACACGATATGGGCGTTGCCGCAATAGCGATTGGGAGCCAGTATCGATGTGGTGCGTAAACGTTGACGTCTGGCCCAGGGAAGGTTGCCCGAAGTCGAAAGAAGCGCGACATTCTTGTAGGAGGCACAGAAGCTGTGATTGCTGGCCCGGTCTAAGGTCATCAGCAACAGAAGAATCGAACACATCTATAGGCAATGGGCGAGACGTAGAAATCGAGCCGAGCATACTGTAACGGGCACAGTAGGGGTCTTCGGGAACATCCATAATTTGTACGCCTGCGAAAGCTTCGGCACTGCCTAGACATTCTCCTTGCAGTAGCAACACAGGGTACGAGAACGGGTTACAAATAAATATAGCACTAGAGCCCTGTGTGATGTTCACCATCGCAAAAGGTAGCAGTATACCTTTTCGAGTGGAAAAGCGGCCAAACGGAAACATAATGCGACGGCGTCGGAGAGGCTGCTGCAGTACATATAGACAACCACTGACGATTTGGGAGGAACGGTGGTGTCGTGTCTGACGAGGAGTTTGTTCGGAAGAGAAGCATTGTCGGAGAGCGTCAAATCTGAGAGAGGCGACAGTTCTTGTTCGGCCCGTGCACAATGAATGACGGCTTTGTGGCGGGAGAGAAAATCCCAGCCGAGGATAACGTCATGGGAGCACGACGAAATTACAATAAATTCGATGGCGTATACAACGTCCTCAATGACAACACGAGCTGTGCATGCCGCTAACAGGTCAATACGCTGTGCGCCGGCTGTGCGGAGGGACAGTCCATTAAGGGGCATCGTGACTTTCCGAATCAAGCGACAAAGTTTTGCGTGCATAACTGATACGGCGGCTTCGGTGTCCACGAATTCAGATGTGTGAACACCATCAACAAACACGTCTATCACATTCGTCGGGCTACCCTGAGGACTTTCCCGTTTCGCCGGCGTCGCAGCCCTTGCCTCGTGGACTGCGACGATTAGTTTTCCTCTTCGCGGGCTGCGGGACTAGGCCGCATCGGTGATAGTGAGCGTCGGTGTGGAGAAGGTGAGTGGCGGGTATTGGGCGGAACGTAGGTGACGATGCCGAAGGGTCATCGTAATATGGGCGGGCAGAACCAACCACACGATTTGGCACGTATGTTGTAGCGCTAGGCGACTGCAAGCAATTACAGTAGCGTGCGACGTGACCTGCGTAGCCACACGCAAAACAGATAGGCCGGTTGTCAGATGTACGCCACCGATTCGCTGTGTTGGGCCCCGTCCATGTAGGAGGACGCGTTGTGCGGGTCGGCTGGTGATATGGTGGCATGGTGGGCTGTGGTCGGGGCACAGTGAAGGAGTCGGCGTAGGTGAGAGGCCCACCTTGAGGGAAGGGGTGGGGCCTGGGGACGACTTCCGCGAAGCTGAGGGGCGCAGCCGGAGGGATCTGTTGGGGCCTGGTGACGACTTCAGCGTAGCGGAGAAGTGCGGCCACAGGAACGTGTTGGTGCCGCTCAGGCAAAATCTCGTTGAGTTTCTGCGCAATGCCGCGGCGGAGCGGGGCCTCAAAACTTGACGTTGGCTCTTGTACGGGTGGCGGTTGTGCAAAGGACATTAAGGAGAACTGGCGTGCAATTTCCTCGCGTACGAACGCCTTCATTTCTGCCATCAACGCTGACTGCTTTAAATGTCCGTCAAGCAAGCGAGGTGTTCGTTGCGTGATGGAGGGCGACGAGTCAACGACCGCTGCCTGGGTAGCTCCTCGTAACTTTGTCCCAGTGTAATTATCTCTGCCACAGTTCGAGGATTTTTGGCAAGCAGGATGTTGAAGTCATCGTCTTCTATACCTTTCATAACATTCCTGATCTTATCAGACTCCGACATGGTCGCGTTGACTTCCTTGCATAAGCCCAGGATGTCTTCGATGTAACTTGTGAATGATTCACCGACTTGCTGAGCTCGTTTCCGAAGACGCTGATTTGGCGCGCAGCTTACGAACAGCAGGACCACCAAAAATATCCACAAAAGACGTCTTGAAGTCTGACCACGTCGGGAAATCGGTTTCATGGTTGTTGTACCATAAGCTGGCCACACCCGCGAGGTAGAAGAGCACGTCGCTGAGCTTAGCTGCTTCGTCCCATTTATTGTGGGCGCTTACCCGCTCGTAGGTCGTTAGCCAACCTCAACGTCGGTGTCATCTGCGCCTGTGAAGATAGCAGCGTCCCTGTGGCGATGCACACCAGAGCAAGGTGCCGGTGCAGGGGGAGGCACTTGTTGGGAGGCTTCTTCAGGCATGGTCGAAGGTACAGTGCGCAATCGAAGTACCAGGTTGCAGGTTTTGAGGGCGCAGCACCTCCACCAAGTGTAAAGCGTTTATTAGAGATCGCAGCAGCGCAGCGTCGACAGTCAAACTAGACACAGCTTTCAAGCAAAAGCACTGGACCCCCTAGCGTCTGGCCAGACTTGAGCTGGACCCACTAGCGTCTCTCTTCGCTACACGAAGTACTTTGTTTTCGCCGACTATTTTCTTGTGCTCATGGTTGAACTTAAAATAAAAATGGATGAACAAAACAACTTGCCGCGGGTGGGGAGCAATCCCACATCTTGGCATTACGCGTGCGATGCTTTTACCAATTGAGCTTCCGTGGCACCGTTTTCCTATCCGCTTTCTGGGGGTATTTACGTTTTACTGATAAAACTAGCCCTACGTGTGGTACTGGGTATTTGAGCACTGGATATATCACACTCGCTTTGTGGGGGTCGTCAATCTGTCAGTCAGTAAGCAAACTTTATTAAGGTCTTAAGGAACTACTAAGTCATAGTTGCGGGCCGCTCTCACGTTGGGGCGGAAGACAATGGTCCTCCGCCCGTTCGTGGGCGTCAATGAACCCCTTTTACACTTAAGTCACTGGGTATGTACCAGCAGGTGTGTACTGGTCTTAAGTGAATGTCTTTGACACCAACTTGGGTAGCTTGGTATGTGCCACTGATAATGTGCCGCTCTACACTGACGAAAAAGGCCGCAAAAGTTTATTCAATGCAGAGCATAATTGAACCCAGGTTGCATGGGTTCCTCATGGACACCAACCCTACGCATTAGCAGGCTGCGTCACAAATACTCTGGGTATGTACTGCATTTCAATGAACGCCTTTCACGCCATAGCTTTACCCAGCTGCGCCATGAATGCAGTGGGTATGTGCCGCTTTTGATTGAAAGTCTCGCGAACTTTGGTAACTGAGTATGTGCAGTTGAGTGTACGACAAGCCAGGGAACAATTCTGAGCATTCGCAGGCACCGCTGCACCACAATTCTCGCCTTGGAGGTCGCGCGCGCGCTTCTCGACAGTGCCACAAGATGGCGCAACGTGTCCAGACAGAAGCGCAAAAGAGGTGCCCGGTTTCTGCATGACGCCATGCGCAGGCGTCGAGGTGGCTGCGCAACATGGCGCCAAATTTTCTTAAGGAAGCGAGAAAGAGCAATCCTGCTACAGCGCACGCCGCATACTTTACACGTATCGACGGCGACAATACGTTTTGTTACTATGTCGAATCATTGCTAATCGCATTACCGTGGACAGTCCTCATGAGACAGAATCCGCCGACTTTTTTTATTGCGTTAGCATTCGCAGTGTATTTACGCGCTTTCTGGGGGCCAACTATTTACCTATGTTTGTATGCATGTTTGCAGGGTATACATACGTTCATGTCTGTGTCTAATCGTTTTCCCGCCTGCGTGGGACACTGGGTAGTCCGTGGCTAAATGAGAAGAAGATCTGGACGCTGTGCTGAGGGACCGGAGTTCGAAGCCAACCATCGGACCAACATGGGTCAATGAGTATGTTGCAATGTGTACATACATGCCGCTCTCCAACGACCCTGTTTCATGCCGACATGGGTCACTGCAATGCTGGACAGCGTAGATACCGCTGTTCGAGAAACATTGTGACGCCGACTTGGAACGCTTGTTATGTGCCGCTCTGTCAGTGCTGGTCTTCAATGAAACTCATTGATGTCCACTTGGTCACTGCCTATGTACCAGTAGGTCTTTGCAGCTCTTTAAGGTGAAGAATATACTTTAAGTTTCTCCTGTGCTGGGCGGAATCGAGCCCACGTCGCACGGGTTTCTAAAGAGCACCAATGCGACGCTTTTCCAGAGTGCGTCACAAGTGCACTTGGTGTAGGCCGCGCTTCAGTATACCACTCGACAACTTGGCTCAATGTGTCCGTGCGATAGGGTGTGCTGCAATCGTAGGGCAATTCTCGGTGTTCGCATGCACCGTGATGCCAGGCTTCTTGTCTCAGAATCCGCGCGCGGTCTTCCCTGCCGCGTCACTAGATGGCGGAGCAAGTTTTAGAAAGAAACGCGAGAGAAGAGCGTGGCTGCCTAACAGCACGTTTCTTATAGTTCGCACGCACCGGCACCCATGCATTTCGGTGCCATGCGCAGGCTTCTTGGTGGCCCCGCTTGATGGCGCCGATTGTTCATAAGGAAGCGACAAATAGCAGTCCCGTTGCTGTACATGGCTCATGGATAACTCATTTAGACGGCGGAAATACAGGTGACCCTATATTGACTCAATGCTAAACGCATTACCCTCGACAGTCATCTTGAGACGTGCTCTGCCGGATTGTATTTTTAGCACATGAACAGCTCTAACGCCCCCATTCGTGCGTTGAACGGCGTCGGCGTCGCCACAGCTCAAACCCATAACACACCCCACCACACGGCAATGGGAGGCAGCGCTGTCCAGCTTCGACTCGACGGACCAGCTCAACCTGGTCAACCGAGCGAGAAGGGCAGCTAAGGCCGCTGGACTCCTGGACTGAGGGGACCACACACTGCAGAGCGGAGGAGCTACCAACGCTCGCGTGCTCTTTCGATTAAAGTTTATTCTCTCTCTCTCTCTCGCCGTAACCGAGCAAACGATCAATTGGTACAGGGGAAGATGAAAGAGAGCGAACGATGAGCGCAGTGCAGAGTGAATGACAGTGATAGCGAAGACAGCGAGATAAAGAAAATTGAGGAAGGTACAGCGGAAGCATGTAAAGGAGAGCGCAGGAGGAGAGGAGCGATCGAGGGAACACAGTGCGGCATGAGTGGAGGTCTGTCTGTGGCGGCTAAGAGGCGGCGCCAGAGTAGCGCGCCGTCGTCCGTTCGCCGATGACTTCATCAGTGAGGTGTGCGGTGAGCACGTCCGCCTATACCCTAAGTAGAAACAAAGCGGTGCTCCAGCGGAGGTCTGTCTGTGACGACCGCTGTGAAACGCATCCATGGATCAATGTATTGTACCGCACAACATTTTGTCCACGCCAGCCACGCTACTCACAGGACCCAGCAGGTGGAATTGCGTCGTCTGCAGCTGCTGCTAAACTAGCTGTCCGAGCAGAGGTGCAGCGATGCGAACACCAGAATACAGAGGTTATCGCAAAGTCAAAACACCTAAAGACCTGCGCTCAAATTTTTCATTACGGATTATCGTAATCTTCGGTAAATTTCTCGTCCTAGTCTTAGCATTCCCCCTTTTCAGACTGTGCACACTTCTTTATCTATGCTAATGCGCTTAATAGAAGAAGAAAATGAAACGCTGTGATGTTCTTACTGCACACTGCGAGATGAAACGAAAACCGAGGGATATATCATAAACATGCTAACCCACGCGAATATATCACACCTTCGTCTCTGTCTCCTGCTACGAAAATATGTTTTTTTGCTGTAACAAATGCGACGAAACGGTTACGTAGTTCATGCATCTACACAAGCTGCTTTTGGCGTGTAACGCTGGTATTAAAAAAATTTAGTCTTGCATGCTCGTAAGAGAAAATGTTGGTCTTAATACCTATGACCTCTTTGAGCTGCCCGTAGATGTCGAAAAGTTATATATATATATATATATATATATATATATTGTTACGGTAGGCAAGCAGACAATGTAGACGACGGAGAGGAGGACGAAGTGCTGTTCGTGGAAACAGCCTCCCTGTATTCTCAGCTGCTGTTTATCTATCTCCTGTAAATACACCTTGTAAATAGTTTATACCCGTGACATTTTTGGTGGAGGTGCTAGGTACGCGTCTTCGCCACGGAGCTCCGCAGCTGACGTCTCGCCCAGCCTGGGAACATGCATCAAGCGGCAGGCACCGCGTCTGCAGCTGCATCGCCGACTACGCAGACCCAGTACGTTGTTCTACCTCAGCCGCAAGACCCCGGCAAGTTCAACGGCCTCAATGGTGTTGACGTAGAAGAATGGTTGAAGATGTATGAGCGCGTCAGCAAGGTGAGCAGGTGGGATCCGACCATAATGCTGGCCAATGTCGTGTTCTACCTCGACGGAACACCGCGAACGTGGTATTACACACACGAGGAAGAGCTCACCAGCTGGGAGTTGTCTAAAGAGAAGCTGTCCGACGTTTTTGGCAATCGAACCGGTCGACAGCTAGCCGCCAAGCAACAACTCGCCACGCGTGCCCAAACTGCCACCGAGTCGTATGTCTCCTACATTCAGGACGTCCTCGCCCTCTGTCATAAGATCGACATGTCAATGCCAGAGGCGGACAAGGTTGGGCACATTATCAAGGGCATCGCGGACGACACATTCAACCTTCTGGTCTTTAGAAACTTATCGACTGTCGACGCCATCGTGAAGGAATGCCGCCGTTTCGAGCAGGCGAAGAGCCGCCGTATACATAATCAGTTTACACGGCTTCCAAATACTGCAGCGACCTCTTCTTGCACCGACCCAACCGACCAATCTAGCTTGCCACCACCAAGTGAAAATGTGACCCGCATTGTGCGCCGTGAACTCGAAGCAGCGTTTCCTGTCTCGCCTCAACAGATGTCTTTGACCAATACTGCTGAGACAATTTCGCTGATCCAGTCCGTGGTTCACCAGGAGATCACTAATATGGGTCTCCCCAGCGCCTGCTCCTTGAGTCGTCCTGACACCGGCCCTGCTCCTATGCCTCGGTCCTATCACAGTCCACCCTACAGTGCCCGTTATCCCTACAGTGCGCGGAATCCATCGGACTGGCGTACACCTGATGACAGGCCGATCTGTTTCTGCTGTGGCCGAATCGGTCACGTTTCCCGTCACTGCCGTAGCCGTTGGCCGTCCCCGCCTCGAAACACATTCTGGAATCCAAGTTCGCCCCGCAGTTCTTCACCCCGTCGCTTCTACGACTCTTCCGACGCCGCTACCTCTCCTCGCCGCTATACTCGCTCGCCCTTGCCTCAACGTCGCCAGCCACGTGCGCCCCAGCTTCACCGCTCGCCCTCGCCGACCTACCCAGGACCACCCCAGCCGGAAAACTAGGCAATGCGGCACCTTGGGGTAGTGCTGCAATGTCGAATTCGCCGCAAAATCCTCCTTTGACGCTGTTTACGAGACATAACCTTCTTGACGTCCACGTTGATGGTACACCCGTCACAGCACTCATAGATACCGGAGCGCACATATCGATTATGACCAGCCGCCTTTGCCGCCATTTAAGGAAAGTTGTTACGCCTGCCGTTACTCGGGTCGTACGAATCGAGGACGGCAGCACGATAGCCGTGATCGGACTGTGTACTGCACGTGTGAGCGTTTCCGGCCTCCAAACTGTCGTCCTTTTCACTGTGCTTGACCAATGCCCCCATGACCTCATACTAGGCCTCGACTTCCTCTCTGCCCACTCAGCGCTCATCGATTGTTCCTCTAGTACTGTGCCTCTTGACCTGCCTCTGCTGGACGATCCTCCGACACCTCGAGAAATTAGCCTAAGACCGACTGATTTTGTTCCCGTTCCACCACAGGCCTTGACATACGTTGAAATGGCGCCATCTACGCCAGTTCCCGATGGTGATTACATCTCCGCTCCTATAACTACATCATTCTCAGCCACGACATTACTGTCCCGCACACAATACTGAGAGTCACAGACAATCGCACGTATCTCCCTGTGGTGAATTTCGGGATCACAATGCAAATTCTGCCTAAAGATATCACCCTGGCTACGAGGAGTTCACTGCGCTGAGACTTTTGCGGTCGACGCATCCTGTGAATCTTTCCGGTCTGCCACTTGTACTGACCACGAAATTAGGAAAATGATGGCCCCGAATCTCACACCTGTGGAGACTGACCAGCTCTGCAGTTTATTGGTTTCGTACAAGGACATATTCGACCTGAACAACGGTCCCTTAGGCCAGACGTCACTTGTAAAACATCGTATACATACAGGCGATAATAGAGCACTGCACGGGCAGTGCTCTATTATCATTGGGCGGCCCGCCCGAGCCCGATAAAAACTTTTATGGCGAGACCCGGGCCCGGCCCGGGCCCGGAAATAATCTACGTTACCCGCCCGGCCCGGCCCGCCACCCCATTACCTTAAGCCCGAGCCCGGCCGGATCCCGACTCGAAACCGGCCCGAATCCGGCCCGAGACCGAAAAATACATGTTTTTCAGAGTTGAGATGCCCGAGAATAACTCGCAGAAAGCCCGAGCCCGGCCCGGGCCCGGGTCAAAAAGCACACGCCGTGCCCGAGCCCGGCCCGAGCCCGTGAAAAAACTCCTCTACCCGGCCCGGCCCACAGGCCGAGCCGGGCTCGGGCTTTCGGGTAAGCCCGAGCCCATGCAGTGCTCTAGGCGATAATCCTCCTATCCATCGGCGCCCCTACCGAGCTTCAGCTACGGAGCGCCAAGTCATCAAAACGGAAGTAGACAAGATGCTCACGAAAGACATCATTGAGCCGTCGTCAAGTCCCTGGGCGTCACCTGTTGTGCTGGTCAAAAATAAGGACGGCACATGGCGATTCTGCGTCGACTACCGGCACCTCAACCGCATCACGAAGAAGGACGTCTACCCTCTACCTCGTATAGATGACGCCCATGATTGCCTATACGGGGCACAGTATTTTTCATCCATCGACCTACGGTCCGGATATTGGCAAATCGCTGTGGATGATCTCGATCGTGAAAAGACCGCCTTTATAACACCTGATGGTCTTTACCACTTCAAGGTTATGCCTTTTGGGCTATGCAACGCTCCGGCTACCTTTGAGCGCATGATGGACTCATTACTGCAAGGATTTAAGTGGTCGACTTGTCTCTGCTACCTAGATGATGTTATTGTGTTCTCGCCGACATTCAGCACACACCTTGAGCGCCTTTCAGCTGTACTTGCTGTTTCTCGCAAGGCCGGTTTACAGCTCAACTCGAAGAAATGTAACTTCGGCCACCGTGAAATTACAGTCCCTGGACATGTCGTCAATGCGTCTGGCATCCGACCGGACCCGGAGAAAATTCGCGCCGTGAAAGAGTTTCCTGTCCCGCAGTCCGCAAAAGATGTCCGAAGTTTCGTGGGCCTTTGCTCTTACTTCCGCCGCTTTGTTAAAGGTTTTGCCACCATAGCACGCCCTCTGACAGATCTTCTGAAGAAAAGTGTGCCGTTTTCATGGGGAGACTCTGAGGCCGCCCCCTTTTCACGCCTTACCACCATACTCACCACCCCGCCGATTCTAGGACACTTCGACACGTCAGCCCCTACAGAGGTGGGCACCGATGCCAGTGGCCACGGCATCGCTGCCGTCTTGGCACAAGTTCAGCACGGCCGTGAACCTTGTGTTTGGCACTTGTGTGGGCAGTAGTGAAATTCCGCCCCTATTTATACGGCAGGACCTTTTCTATTGTAACGGACCACCACGCCCTCCGTTGGCTTTCGTCCTTAAAAGATCCCACAAGGAGGCTCGGACGATGGGCTTTGCGGCTACAGGTGTATTCCTATTCTGTAGTGTATAGGTCTGGTCGCCTACACAATGACGCTGACTGCTTGTCCCGTTACCCTGTCCACACGCCCGCCAACGCCATCACGGATGCTTCCGCAAGTGTCCTTTCCATTTCCCAGCTTTTGGACATGGCCCACGAGCAACGCCTTGACGCTACCTTGAGGACCCTCATTGACCGAATGGAATCTGCTCCCACTGATCCATCGTTACGGTGGTTCGTCGTCAACGACGGGATATTGTACCGCCGCAATTTTCACCCTGACGGCCCTCCCCTTCTATTTGTCGTTCCCCAACACCTCCGCTTAACCGTGCTTCAGGAGCTTCATGATGCACCTACTGCCGGAAACCTAGGGGTTGCTCGCACTTACGACCGCGTGCGCCGTCGCTTCTATTGGCCCGGCCTCGCACGCTCCGTACGGCGATACGTAGCTGCTTGCAAGCCCTGCCAACATCGAAAAAAACCAGCAATGCCTCCTGCCGGGTACTTACAGCCGATCGCCATTCCAACTGAGCCATTCTTCCGCGTGGGTTTGAATCTCCTTGGCCCTTTCCCCGAGTCCAGCTATGGCAACAGGTGGATAGCTGTGGCTACTGATTACGCGACGCGCTACGCCATCACTCGGGCGCTTTTCACGAGCTGCGCGACTGACGTCGCCGATTTCCTACTCCGGGATATCATTTTAGTCCATGGGGCCCCGCGACAGCTCCTTACTGACCGTGGCCGCACTTTTCTCTCCCAAGTCATCGCCGATATCCTACACTCCTGTTCTACCAAGCACAAACTCACTACCTCCTATCATCCCCAGACCAACGGCCTTACTGAGCGGCTTAATCGGACCATCACTCACATGCTATCGAAATACGTTTCACCCAACCACAAGGACTGGGATATTGCGCTACCCTATGTCACGTTCGCCTATAATTCGTCACGCCACGATACTGCTGGGTATTCCCCCTTTTACTTGCTCTTCCGTCGTGACCCTGTATTACCACTGGACGCTTCGCTCCCCTTGGTACGGAATTCCCGGGCCGAGTATGCCCGCGACGCCATCGCCCACGCTGACCATGCGCGCCAGCTTGCCCGTACTCGTTTGTTGGCATCGCAGGAAACTCAAAAGCAGGCTTACAATTGCCGCCATCGTGAGACATACTTTTCACCAGGCTCTCTGGTACTACTTTGGTCCCCTTGCCGACGAGTGGGGCTCTCCGAGAAACTCCTTCCGTGCTACAAAGGTCCTTACCGCGTTCTACGTCGCGTGACTAATGTCACCTATGAGATCATTCCAGTGACATCCGTCGGGCCACCCGGTTCCACATCACCTGACGTCGTACACGTCTCTCGGCTTAAGCCCTATTATGCCCTTACCGACGGCCCCATCTGAAGCACCGGGACGGTGCTTTTTCCGCCGGGGGTTGTGTTACGGTAGGCAAGCAGACAATGTCGACGACGGAGAGGAGGACGAAGTGCGGTTCGTGGATACAGCCTCTCTGTATTCTCAGCTGCTGTTTATCTATCTCCTGTAAATACACCTTGTAAATTGTTTATACCGGTGAATATATATATATATATATATATATATTGTTATGGGAATAACGTTTATTTAGCTATTGGAACTATATACAAGCAGTGGCGACGGATGTAAGGCTGTCGCGCGCTTCTGAACACATCGTCGCCGTCGCCTTCGTCTGACCCAGAGTAGCAGCCCCTTCACTGTCTCGTGGCAATATATATACATATATATTTATATATATATATATATTAGAATACCTCAACTAAAGGAAACACATAGCGTAATACTGACGGATGGTTTCCGCCATTTTATTCTAACTCAAACTGCCCTCCTCGTCCTCCTCTTCCTTCGTCCCCTTTGTTCTTCCTCTTCTTTCGTGGCCTAAATGCGGCACGCTTCACCATCCCTGGCTCTCTGTTCACACCTCCTGGTGTGGTACTTGAAAACATTTCCGATGGAGGCACACTCTTCTTTACCAGAGGCTCCCAGATACCATATTGTCTTCAGGATGCCATGCTGTGACGCCGTCTTCATCACAGAAAAGGGTCCATGAAATTTCACATTTGAAGCCCCAACGCCTTTTCTTATTAGGACCTTGTCATCAACCTCTATGTGTGGCATTTCGTTGTTGCGTCTTCTGTCAAAGTTTCTCTTCATGCGTTGTTTGTAGATATCCTCCGTCTGCGCGCTTTTCTTTGTTTCGGTAAGTTGAAGCTTGCCAAGGATACCCAGTTCACGATCCGCAGGAAGTGTCGGCGGGACTCCTGAGGCGGCAAAAAGTGGGCTGCACCCCAAGCCACTGGTGTATGACGGGTATGGTGCCTCACAGCAGCCTCTAGGCAGCATTTCCACCCACCTGTAAATTTTGGGTACATCCTTATAAATTGCTTCACATCTCGGATGGCACGCTCTGCAAGACCGTTTGCGGCGGGGTGGTAGGGCGAGCAAAATTTGATAGTCATGCCATGATCTCGAGTCCACTTCGCTAGTTTAGCACTACGGAAGGCAGGCCCATTGTCACACACTATGGTCTTCGTGTGTCTAAAACATTCGGCTTGAAGAAGAGCAATGACGCTGTGGGCGTCTTCCTTTCCTGCCTTAGCCGTAATCATTATGGTGCATTCGTCTATGCAAAGTAGAAACGCCTGCGTTTTCCTGACACCTTCACCCGCTTTCTTTAGCTCTGCAAAATCCAAGTGAACTACTTCAAAGGGGACTCGCGAATGCTGCGGGATTATCATGACGTCTGTCGCCTGTCTGTACTTCACTTTGTTTACTTGACATGTGTGACATGTCCGTACATAGTTGCTGATCTCTTCTTTCATACTTGGCCATGTAAACCGCTTCAGTAGTTTGTTATATGTGCGCCAAAAGCCATCATGCCCACCTGACTCTGGAGTATCGTGGTAAAGGTGAAGGATCTTCGGAACCATTGTCGGTGGCACGTGGTACTTTCCATCGATCTGTTTCATTTCTTCTCTTCCTTCCCACAGCTTCACGTAATTTATCTGTTCTGACTGTTGGCTTGTTTCATAGACGAGCAATCTGGACAAGGCATCTGCATCGGTGAGCAGCGGACCAGGGCGGTGCGAAACGACGAAGTCAAATTGTTGCAGGTAGTTAACCCACCTTGCAATGCGTCCTCGTGGTTGTGCCATATCAAGAAGGTGTGTCAATGCCTGATGGTAAGTGAAAAGTGTGAATTTCGCTCCTTCTAGGTAAGTCCGGAAATACTGAACAGCTTTCAAGACGGCCAGTGCTTCCTCTTCGGTGGTGGTGTAGTTCACTTCTGCAGGCTTCAATGTATAGCTGTAGTATCCCACCACATGATGTCTTTGGTCAGGTTTGTTTGAAAGTTTTTGATAGAGAACTGCCCCAGTTGCATAATGCGATGCATCATTGTTCAACACAAACGGTAGCGAGAAGTCAGGAATGCGGAGAATAGGGTCGGATGATATAAGCCTTACTAGCTCACGGTAGGCACTTTCACACTCGTCATTCCATAGGAATGGTACGTCTTTTTGCATCAATCGTGTGAGGCATCGTGTCTTGACTGCATAGTCTCTTATAAAGGCCCTAAAGTGTCCAGAGAAGCCCAGGAAGACACGAAGGGAATGTACGTCGTAAGGATTCACCAAGTTAGAAATTATTTCAACGGATTCCTGCTTTGTGCTTTTGGTACAGCCGTCAAATGCCCTGCCTAGAAATACCACTTTTTCTTGGAAGAATGCACTTTTCTTAAAGTTTACTTTGAGATGTGCTAGGCTCAGCGCATGGAGAACTAGGGAAATGTGACTTTTGTGATCTTCTTTTGTCTTCGAGAAAACGATTATGTCGTCTATATAAACATTGCAAAAGGTGCCCAAGTATGGTTTCAGGATGTCATTCATGATCTTTTGAAACCACGCTGGGGAATTCTTCCATCCGAAAGGCAATCGGTTATATTCGAACAAATCGAATGGCGTAACAAATGCGGGGTACTTTTTGGTCTCCTCAGTCAAGGGAATCTGCCAAAAGCCTTTGCAGAGATCGATCCGGGAAAACCAGTGGCAACCACCAGTTTCATCAATAATAGCATCAATTTTTGGCATCGAGAAAGGTATTAATTCTGTTTGGCGATTTAGAATCCTATAATCTGTACAAAGACGAAAAGTGCCATCGTCTTTAGGAGCGATTGTTATAGGCGAAGCAAACGGTGAAATTGACGGTCGGATGATGTCGGCGTCTAACATTGCTTGCAACTCCTTTTTCAACCAAGCCTTTTTCTCTCTTGACATATTATATGGAGCTTTCCGAACCACTGTTTTGTCTGCAAGTTCAAAAGGAACTGCATGTGACTTCATCGGCGGAGGATAGTTTTCTATGCATACGAGCTCTGGATACATTGCTCTGATGTCTTCTTCACATTGAACTAACTTTAGAGGGCTGGCTGTCTCTCTGCTTTTCGTCAGTTTAGCATTTTCTTCAACCAATACCCTGTCATCCCAATAAAGGTTTATCTTGAGCTTTTTCATGTCAGAGCGAGATAAAAGGAAGTCATAGGTGACGTCAGGTATTGCCAGCACATCGCTCTTTACGCAATGTCCTTGAAATTCAATCACTACAGACGCCCACTCATTATGGGAGCTTACTGCCCCATCGTAACCCTGGACACGTAGGGTCCTCCCACTGTGGAGACGGCTGGTGTCTATTCTTTGCTGGTTGATGATGGACACAGACGGTCCACTGTCCACGAGTGCGTTCATCTCAACACCGTCAATCTTGACAGGGACATGAAGTAGGTTAGAAGACGCCAAGTACACAGTTTCGTGGCAGTCTTTCACGAGAGGCCGATCGTCTTTACCCAGTTCTGTGTGGGGTTCGCCGACAGTCAGAACGCATACAGTGCTACCAGGACTACTAGAGCAGCAATTCGAGGACTTCAAAACGTTGTTCTGAAGGCTTCCTGCGAGCTTGAGGGATCGTATATGCGACTGAGGTTCTACGAGCTCATTGCTGTCCAGGAGTAATTCTTCTCCGCAAGGACTTTCCTGTGCTGGCTCCACGGGCAAATTTTTCAGACACCGCATGAGGTCGTCTATTGTATCGGGGGCTTTCAGCTGGACCTGTTTTCGAATACTGAGGGAGAGTCCCAGCATTACCAAAGCTATAACTGCGAGTGTAGAGAGTTCAGGTTCTGCCATGCGCAACAGACGACGCTTCTCAAGGCAGTACTCTAGTAGGGAGCCACGCGTGTGTCTGAAGCGCAGCGCCAACTCCCATCTCTCCAATGGATTGCATTGGAACGCCACCAGGAAGCTGCGTTTCCACTTCTCCCAATACGCTGGCTTTTGATCCAGGATCTGCAGATCGTACCATTTTCTGGCAGTGGCACCAAGGTAACGTCGCATGTTCTGAACTTTCTCTTCGTCGGATAGCCACCCGTTATTCGCAGAAGCATACTCATAATACCATAACCAATATTGCGGGTCTTCGGAGCCACCTTCAAAAACATCAGGTTCAACCATATCCGGCGCTCGTTTTCCTTTCCTCAGAGACTCGGCCAGTGCTGCCATAAGCTGACTCTGTTGCATCATCTGTCGCTGTTGCACTTCAAAAACTTGCAAAACGTGGCTCACCTTCTCTGTTGACATATCCTCTGTCGGAGAACCACGGCGCATGGGTGCCAAGACAAGCTCTTCTATTGTCGCCAGCTGCAGGTTCACCTTGACTGATCCTGCCTGCAAAAGTTCCTCACGGCATGTGGACGCTTCTTTGAGCACTGCGTCGACGAGGCCAGGGGAGCTGACGTGGCGCGGAAGACTTGTTGACGGTTCATCTTGCACTTGGTAGCCAGTGAAGATAATGCGCTGCGACGAGGTCTGGTCAACGAAGAATGTAACCCACATCCTGTCGGGCTGCGCCAAACTATATAGCGTTCCTAGTAAACACAACTAAAGGAAACACATAGCGTAATACTGACGGATGGTTTCCGCCATTTTATTCTAACTGAAACTGCCCTCCTCGTCCTCCTCTTCCTTCGTCCCCTTTGTTCTTCCTCTTCTTTCGTGGCCTAAATGCGGCACGCTTCAATATTGTTATGGGAATAACGTTTATTTAGCTATTGGAACTATATACAAGCAGTGGCGACGGATGTAAGGCTGTCGCGCGCTTCTGAACACATCGTCGCCGTCACCTTCGTCTGACCGAGAGTAGCAGCCCCTTCACTGTCTCGTGGCAATATATATATATATATATATATATATATATATATATATATATATATAGAATACCTCAAGGACCCTGTACACAGGGTCCTTGAGGTGTGGGCGGAAAAGAGGTCGTTGATGTTTACAAAGAGAGACTCAGCGGCGGCTTTGAACTGCGCAGGGTTGACGTGAAGGACGATGTTTGAGGGAAGATCGTTCCAGTCGATGTCTGTCTTGACTAAGAACGACTGAAGGTGCGTGACGGTGCGCCCACGTAGGGGGTATACAGCTTTAACATGGCTGATGCGTTATGAGATGCGATGAGCTGGATTAATGGGAGAACAATGAGGCAAAACATGAAAAAACTTGTGATACAGTGAAATCCTTGCGATCTTGCGGCGAACTTGAAGACTAGGTAGACATAGTTGTTCTTTTAGGTTACTTACGCTGGTAGTGTAAGAGTATCAGCATATACATATCTAATGGCGCGGTTTTGTCTTGAATCAATGAGATCGGTTATAGCCCGTAGGGTGAAATACCAAACAGAACAAGCATATTCTAATTTAGGTCGGATTAGTGTTTTGTAAGCTAGTACTTTTAAAGAACGAGAGGCATGTGTTTAGATTTCGCTGGAGGTCCCCTAAGGTACGGTTAGCGTCGTTAGTAATCTTCGTTATATGCATTGTCCAAGTTAGGTTGCTGGAGAGAGTAATGCCTAGGTACTTCGCATAGGATTGTGAGGAGATGTTGTTGCCGTTAAGGAAGTATTTAAATACTAGCTACTCATGCCACATATGAGAGGAAACCAAATACGGGTTGTTAGTATTCACATGCACTAACCAGTCATTGCAACAGTTATCTAATCTTAGTAAGTCACTTTGGAGTGCACGGTGATCGGTTATGTCAAGGATGGGGCGATAGACGACGCAGTCATCTGCGAAGAGGCGTAGCGAAGAGATGTTACTGGGCAGGTCATTAATGTAAATAAGGAAAAGTAGTGGACCCAACACGGTGCCTTGTGGCACGCCAGATAAAACACGAGATCAATTTGATGAAGTAATATTTGCATGTACTAATTGTCGTCAGTAAGAAAATCTTTAATCCAGTCTAGGACAAGGGGATGTAGGTTAAGCCGTAATCGTTTTATTAGCAAACGCTTATGTCGGACTTCCTTAAATGCCTTTCGAAATCGATGAACAGGGCGTCAATGGGTATGTTTTGATCGATGTTAGTTTAATGTTGTGAAACAAAAGTGGCAATTTTGTTTTACAGGAGAAACAATTTTGAAGCACATGTTGACTTGAGTTGAAAAATTTAGGGGAATTTAGAAAGTTGATTGTATGGTTGTAAATGATATGTTCCACGATTTTCGAGCAGACACTAATTGGAATATTTGGGCGGTAGTTTGAGGGGCCTTTCTTAGGAACGGGAACAATCTTAACGAGCTTCTAATCCCGAGGCAGGGTGCTGCATGACAATGACTGTTGAAAAATGTGAGACAACATAACACTTGTTATGCGTGTAGCATTTTTCAACGCTTTCGAATTGATAGCGTCCGGACCTGCAGATGAAGTAAGCTTTAGTGAATGAATAATTTTGCCAATACCTTCGGTGGAAAATGTGGTGTCTGCCATAACTGGGTGATCAAAGAATGGGAAATGACGGAGGCCACTATCAGGTTTTTTGGTACAAACAGAACGTAGAATTTGGTGTTTCCGGTACGGCGATATCGGGAATTGCTTCACCAGTGTCGTCTTCGAGATACACAGACGTTTTACTTTGTTTAGGACTGATAATTTTTCAAAATTGTTTCGGATTAGTCAGCAATAATTTTGGTAATGTGAATTTAAAGAAAGAGCGTTTAGTCGGGGCTAAAGTAGCGTCATATGCTTTAGCAGTAATGCGATATTTTTGCCTCGCGCGCGAGTTACTGGAGAATTTCGCTTGCTTGAAATGCTTTTTTTATCCTTGAGACTCTTTAAATTCCGACGAAACCCGGGTGACGTTGCACGTTCCGTTATGGAAACCATAGGAATGTATTTTTTGATAAACCTATGCATCTACGATTTAAATAGTGCCCAATTTATTTCAACAGAGCGTGAGGAAAAATCAACTGATAAGAAATGCCAAACCTCAGCTCCCTGTTAATACCTTGGTAATTACCATTCTCGTAAATAGATAAAGCTTAACGGCTATGTTCCCCTCCAGAGGTGTTAAATAGAAACTGGTCAACCTTGCGGTCAGAACTTAAATACACGAGAAATTTTACCAGGTAATGAGATTTTTTATCGTTTCCAAATGAATTCTGCTGTGCTTATCACGCGAAGTTTGGCCAATGTTTTACTAATCTTGGGCCGGTATAACGTAAAACTTCTAATTTATTTTTACTATGAATCGGTCTTTAGTCCTCTGTGATAGGTGAAAATGGCTCCAGCTCTGCCTATATGGGCGGCCACACCGACTATGTGGGCAGAGCTGGAGCCGTTTTGACCTATCATGGAGGACTAATGTCCCATTTGGAATAAAAACAGATTGCAACAGTTTTACGTTATACCGACCTTGTTCAATTCTTCCATGCAATTTTTATGCTTGTGTTCATGCGTGTAAACCCCATCTTGGCGCTTGGCGCTTCGCCAGAATGCGTGAACTGGTTTTCTAAAAGGTAACGACATGATTTAATGTTTGTCTGAGTTTGTCAATGTGCGGTATTGAAATAACCAACCCCACTTTGCCCAACGGGTGGTTTTCTCTGTGCTATTACTATGTCGTTTTCTTGATACTAACGCACGCACAGTAGTTAGGAGAATGTATTTGACTTGCATTCCATGACTTGCATGAAATTATGGAATATACATTTCTATAAAGCTCGCCTAAATACAAAATCAGCTTTTATTCTATTATTTTGGCTGAGACCTGAGATTTTTGTAGGAATGCCTGAAGGTAGCGAAAAAAATATTGGAGGACGATTAAGCTTCGCCTAAGTAGAACGCGGCAAGGAGACACAATCTCTCCAATGCTATTCACTGCATGCTTAGAAGAAGTATTCAAGCTCTTAGAATGGCAAGGATTAGGAGTGAGGATCGATGGCGAATATCTCAGCAACCTTCGGTTTGCAGATGACATTGTCCTATTGAGCAACAATGGAGAGGAATTACAACAAATGATTGAGGACCTTCATCGAGAAAGTGCAAGAATTGGGTTGAAGATGAATATGCAGAAGACAAAGATAATGTTCAATGGCCTGGCAAGGGAACAAGAATTCAGGATCGCCAGTCAGCCTCTAGAATCTGTAAAGGAATATGTTTATCTAGGTCAATTACTCACAGGGGACCCTGATCATGAGAAAGAAATTTACAGAAGAATAAAATTAGGTTGGAGTGCATACGGCAGGCATTGCCAAATACTGACTGGGAGCTTACCACTGTCGTTGAAAAGAAAAGTGTACAATCATTGCATTCTACCGGTGCTAACATACGGGGCAGAAACTTGGAGGTTAACAAAGAAGCTCGAGAACAAGTTAAGGACCGCACAAAGAGCAATGGAACGAAAAATCTTAGGAGTAACGTTAAGAGACAGGAAGAGAGCGGTGTGGATCAGAGAACAAACGGGGGTAGACGATATTCTAGTTGACATTAAGCGGAAGAAATGGAGCTGGGCAGGCCATGTAATGCGTAGGATGGATAACCGGTGGACCATTAGGGTTACAGAATGGATACCAAGAGAAGGGAAGCGCAGTCGAGGACGGCAGAAAGTCAGGTGGGATGATGAGGTTAGGAAATTCGCAGGCGCAAGTTGGAATACGCTAGCGCAAGACAGGGGTAATTGGAGATCGCAGGGAGAGGCCTTCGTCCTGCAGTGGACATAAATATAGGCTGATGATGATGATGATGAAGTAGAACGCGATAGCATTCAAAGATCCTTGGCTGCTTATCAGGCTTCCCAGCAACTGCAGCTTTTTTGGGTAAAGCAGAGAGGGACAAAATTAAAATTATAATCAGTAAAGGAATCAAGACCGCGCGAGGTTTTCCCCCAAAAACCTTGACGGTAAAGCTTCTAAGTCTGGGAGTCTCCAACACTCTGGATGAACTAACTCATAGTACCCGCCACGTGTCGCAACATCAAAGGCTTTTGAAAAGCAAAACTGGAAGGGAAATCATGGAGCGCCTGCGGTTAGAATTCTCGGAGTGTTCCAAGCAGACAGGTAACGTACCCAGACCAACCAACTGGGACAATCCGGATAATCGACACAGACGACTGCAGAGATTGGACCCTACCATGAAATTTAGACTACCACCGAAAATTCAACGCAGCTGTGCCAGTCTTCTGCACAGACTAAGGCTGGGGGTAGCGTTTACGCGCGGATACGTTCACCTCAAGCGACGCACCGAGTCTCCACACTGTGAATTGTGCAACGTCATTGAGACTATATATAGGTCATGTGCTTTGTGACTGCCCTAGGTACGTGCAAGAACGTCAAAGGTTGAATAATTACCTTACGCGTTTTGACAGCCCACCGTTGTCGGAGGACGTTATTTTAGGCCCTTGGCCAGACGCTCAACCAAGTTTCAAGGCCATCCAGGCGCTACTGAACTTTTTAAAAAGTACGGGCCTGGACTTTGACTTTGGGCATGCCAAAGTACTTGCCATATGTTTTACATCCTCCTTCTCTCATCATCGTCACCCATCATGCGCCTCTTTCTTCCCTCTTTCTTTTCCTCTTCCCCTTCCCCTGGCTAGAGGAATTTACCTCAGGCCGACCTCTCTGCATTTCGCATCATTAAACTTCTCTCTCTCTCTTTCTCTCAGACCAACTAGGAATGGGCTCCAAATTCCACCGCTGCCCAAGGACATGCATCCGGTATTTCACGTAGGCAGACACTAAGATAGAGCTCCAGCACTGCAGGTCTGATTTGAAGGTAGGTTCGATGTGCTTTACAGGAACGCTGCCGCATACGATAGGCAGGGCATCACACGCTGCGGTAGTAATTCGCGAGAGTGGAGACCCGGTCACGTGCTGCACCGTTAAAAGCACAAGTGTAACTGAGGTAGAAGAAGTTGCCACTGCTCTGGCAATAACACAAAACAGTACAGGGCGCTTGTTAGCGAATCCAAGGCTGTCATTATGAATTATGATATAGGAAGGATATCTGCTGCAGCTGCCAGAATTCTCGGAGAAGGACAAGTACCCGCACAGAAAATCTCACTGATATGGCCCCCGCCCCGCTGGGGCATCTACGTAAGCAGGCGTTTGGTGAGTTGCGCCACCAGGTACCCGAGCACACGAGGGTTGGACCCTCTCGCGTCTTGCCGTGCGCGGCTTAGCCGTGTCCGGGGAAAAGGGGATCCTGGGGGTTGAGCTGATGCCGAGTGTTTGGACCTTTAAGGCCCCTCGGCGGAGGCAACACACCCCTTTGGCCTGGGCTTCACGTAGACGGCACCCCCGGACTGACCCACCCGGGGGAAATCGGTAGTTGCCTTTTCCTGTCTCTCTCTCCAATCTTCGTTTTTCTCTCTCGCCTCTTCACCTCTCCTGTCTTCTACTCTCTTCCATATTACTTCCGATCTTCTTGGCAGCGAGGGCAGCGAGGCAAAATGCACAAAGGCAGGTACAGTTCAATTTTAGAGAGCAGTTACATATCATAGGTTGGGGACGGCAGGGCCTGGAACACCTAACTACGCTGTCTATCATAGCAGAAGTGGCGCCTTATCGTCATGTGCGGCTCCGAGGATTCGCACCAAATGCACTTCGTCCACGACCTGGTGAGCGGCCGCCGGAAATAAAGAGTTTCGTCGCGAATCGTCGCAATGGTGATCAACGGTGGCACGAGCCCCGTTCGTCGTCTCCTGCTCGTTACAGGTCACCATCACCAGGCCAAGCCTTCTCTCGTGGCGCTCTCAGACGCCGCTCGCCAAGCCCGGCGGCTCGGGAAAACTGAGTTCAGCGACCTCCGGAGGTGAGGCCGCTGACGTCGACTGTGCGCAAGATCCTCCACTACGACGACAACGACGAAAATAGAACGACGCAGACGTACAGACGCAGTCAAACACCGTACGAGAGGTAATAACGTCGAACATTCCCGTCACCGTAGACGACGAAGACATAACAGCATTAATCGACACTGGAGCGGACACCTCAGTTATGAGCATGAACCTTGCCTGCAAGCTGAAGAAAGTTTCTACCGAGTGGACTGGGTCGCAGATTCGCACTGCAGGAGGCCATCTGCTAACCCCGGTAGGAAGATGCACAGCGCGAGTGAGCATTCGTGGGTTTATGTACCTCGGAGATTTCGTTATCCTCCCAAGCTGTTGGAGGGACCTAATTCTAGGAATGGACTTTCTGCAGGCTAACGGAGCCGTGATAAACCTACAAAAGTCGCTGGTAACGTTTTCAATGGCGCAGGCCTTAGCAGGGAGCAGCACTGTCGACACGTATGTCAACGCCTTGAGGATTGTCGACGAGAACATCACGGTGCCGCCAAGGAGCAGCGTATTGACCCTCGTAACCTGCGACGCATTCGACGACTATGAGGGTATTGCCGAGGCAAATATCCCGCTGTTGCTCGACAGACACATCTGCATCGCCCGGGGCCTTGTTCGAATACAGAATAAGTGCTCGCAAGTTTTGCTGAAAAACTTCAGCCATGAGTATCAGCACGTCCCTCAAGGTACAGCTGTGGCCTTTCTGAACGGCATTGCTGACTTCTCCGACGTCGGCACGTTACAAGTGACTTCACCGGATGCAACAACTCACGCCAGCCTGAGTACCCCCGTCCACATTAATGCTGACTTAGCAGATGTACAGAAGGATCAGCTACTGGGCCTAGTGACAGAATTCTCTGGCTGTTCTTCCACAGAATCTAAAGTCCAGCGCGCCTCCATTACGCAACACCGGATAGTTACAGAGGAGTCGGCGCGGCCTGTTCGTCAGCACCCGTACCGCATGTCACCTATGGAGCGGGAGGCGATTAAGCGTCCAGTTGAAGAAATGCTCAATGATGACATCATCCAGCCGTCGACAAGTCCGTGGGCGTCGCCTGTCGTACTAGTAAAAAAGAAAGACAACACGCTCCGCTTCTGCGTTGACTACAGATGGCTTAACCGAGTCACCAAACGCGACGTTTACCCCCTGCCACGGATCGATGACGCTTTGGACCGTCTGCGTCATGCGGAGTTCTTTACTTCGTTAGACCCAAAGTCAGGGTACTGGCAAATCGAGGTGGACGAGTGTGACCGTGAAAAAACCGCCTTCATGACTCCCGATGGGCTATACGAATTTAAAGTCCTGCCTTTCGGTCTCTGTTCCGCTCCTGATACGTTTCAACGAATGATGGACACTGTACTCGTCGGACTAAAGTGGCAGACGTGTCTAGTGTACCTTGACGACGTTGTTGTGTTTTCCAGCACGTTCGATGAACATCTCACCCGACTACGAAGTGTCCTTACCGCAATACGCAAGGCAAACCTCACCATCAAGCCTGAAAAATGTTACTTTGGCTTCCGGGAACTCAAGTTTTTAGGCCACGTGGTTAGCTCCCAAGGAGTACGACCAGACCCAGAAAAGCTCGCTGCCGTTGCCGAGTTTCCTCACCCTAAAGACAAGAAGGCTGTTCAGCGGTTCCTAGGCCTCTGCGCTTACTACCGCCGTTTCGTTGAAGGCTTCTCGAGGATTGCTGAACCTCTCACGAGACTGACGCGACAAGATGTGCCCTTTGCGTGGACGGAAGACCAAGAGCAGGCCTTCACCGAATTGCGCAAATGCCTTCCATCCGCTCCAGTGCTGGCGCATTTTGATGACACCGCACCAACTGAAATTCACACAGACGCAAGCAACGTAGTACTCGGAGGTATTCCGGTTCAATGGCAAGACGGCGCAGAACGTGTAATTGCGTACGCGAGCCGTAGTCTCACAAAAGCAGAAGCTAATTATTCAACCACCGAAAAAGAATGTTTAGCAGTCGTGTGGGCCATCAGCAAGTTCCGACCTTACTTATACGGCCGGCCATTTCGAGCGATCAGTACCACCATTCGCTCTGCTGGCTTGCCAATCTACGAGACCCGTCAGGTCGCCTCGCTCGTTGGAGCCTCCGCCTCCAGGAATACGACATGACTGTTGTCTACAGATGGGGCCGTAAGCATAGGGACGCTGACTGCTTGTTACGTTCTCCTATTCCCTTGACATCCTCCGACTTGGAGCTAGATTTGCCGTTTCTTGGTGTCGTCGACGTGGTGCGCATGGCTGACTACCAACGTGCAGACTCTGAACTGCTTCCAGTCATCCGATATCTCGAGGGAGCTGACGTTGTTGTCCCACGCCCACTTTCACGAGGATTGACATCGTACTGCCTGCGGAACGATGTCCTGTACAAGAAAAATTTCGAGAACAGCCAAGAAACGTTCCTTCTCGTCGTTGCGACGTCGCTGCGCGAGGAAGTTTTACAGGCGTGTCACGACGAACCCTGCGCCGGCCACTTAGGCTTCGCGAGGACATTAGCGCGCATACGGCGGACATACTATTGACCACACCTATTTTCGTCGGTTCAGCGCTATGTGAGAACGTGCCGTGACTGTCAGAGGCGTAAAGTCCCACCCGTCAAACCTGCCGGCCTCCTTCAGCCTTTGGATCCGCCTCCGGCGCCGTTCCAGCAAGTGCGAATGGACCTTCTTGGTCCGTTCCCCACGTCTTCCTTGCAAAACAAGTGGATAATCGTGGCAACCGATCATTTAACTCGCTATGCGGAGACAAAAGCAGTGCCGCGGGGAACTGCTGATGAAGTCGCCAGCTTCTTCGTCCACAACATCGTGCTTCGTCACGGTGCACCCGCTGTGCTGATTACTGATCGCGGTGCAGCGTTTACAGCGGAGTTGTTGCAACAAGTCGTCACGCTGACGCATACTGACCACCGAAGGACCACAGCCTATCATCCCCAGACTAACGGCTTAACAGAGCGCCTGAACAGAACATTGGCCGACATGCTATCCATGTACATTTATGTGGAACACAAGACATGGGATGAAATTTTGCCATACGTGACGTTTGCTTACAATACCGCTGTGCAGGAGACCACCGAGTTTACACCATTCGAGCTCGTTTACGGACGTCGCGTGGCAACCCCCTTATACGCCATGCTCCCGGTAGACCACGGAACCACAAGTAATGACACCACTGAAGAGTTCGTCGAGAAAGCGGAGGAAGCTCGCCAGCTTGCTCGTAATCGTATCCGCACCCAGCAGAATACCGACGCCTGCCGTTACAACCGGACCCGACGGAACGTCCAGTACTCACCAGGCGACCGCGTGTGGGTGTGGACACCTATCCGACACCGTGGGCTCTCGGAGAAATTGTTGCGCCGCTATTTCGGCCCCTACGAAGTTGTACGCCGCCTCAGTGATGTGAACTATGAGGTGGTGCCTCAAAGCTCTGATCCTAGTTCGAACCGACGCCGTCCCCGTGCTGAAGTCGTCCACGTAGTACGGATGAAGCCGTACTACGCAGGCGAGGGATAAGCAACCCTCACAAACCGCTTCAGCACTGTGTACATTCCTGTATGTTTTTTTTTTCTTTCCATGTTGGCACTCTTGCCCATATTGCTCGCCCCATCCCCTTGAAGCGACCGGGTCGGTCGCTTTTGAGAGTGGAGCAATGACGCGAAATAAGTTGGCACGTGGTGACACTGGCCCCTTGAGGCGAGAACGACGAAGTTCGTGGTTGCGCGCGCGCTCTCCGAGGTCCAGCCATTAGCTGGATGACAATATGCGAGAAAGCGGATAAGGAGCGCGAGAAGCGATTGGCGGAACGAGCAGTTGAAAAAGCCTGTCTAGAACAACAACTTCGCAAGGTATGCCTTCGCATCAAATGCATAGATCAGGCCCTTGCTGATACTTGCTCGGAAGGTTCGGGCTTAATTTGTGAGCATGCAGTACCAGAGTACGATGACGTCCAGAAAGTTTTACCTAACACAGCGCCAAACCTTTGCAACCGGAAGGTGTCTCATGTAAAGACAACTTGTAATGATGACAACGTAGACAGAGAGTCTACTTTTTACAAAGAAGACGTTTGCTCACGCAGCAATGAGTATATTGCATCCGCATGTCCACCAGTGTTGCACGAGCCCAGCGTAGACGATGACCGGCTCGTACATGTGTCCGAGCTGCCGTGCATAAGCCTCGTTGAGGAAACTAAAAATAAGACTGAGAACTGATTATCTCCTCGCAGTTAAACATAGTACGTTTGAGTATTTGTCCCCTTGTGAAACTAGACATGATGATTTCAAGGCTTCTGGGGAACCGCGTTGGGTTTCCATAATAAGTACTGGTGTATCTTTATTGCATTCCTCCAATCCGACCAAAGCAACTGCTCGTAACACTATACACACTTGGGAGGACTTATGCCTGTCTACCAAATCAAATGATGGCTTTAAGGACGCAAAAGTTCCCTTGTGTTCTCGTGTGCTCGTGTGTGGTTCGACCATTGACAAGCGCGACCCTTCAACCACAAAGGACAAAGTTCGGAATTCTAGTACGCCGACAATGACTTGTTCGATGCCATGCAGGGTCACGAGTCTAGCTTTACGTAAAGCCATTTGGGTAAAGCTTACAACAGACAACGCTAGATGCATAATTTTATGCAGATATAGAAACATGACTTCCTGCAGCGATATGATCGCTGATTGGCCAGTGCACTCCAACAAAGAATATAGACCTCTAGTTCGGTTGATGTGGGAAAGAGTCACTTAGAGGAGCTAATGATTGACTTGTAGCCTTTGTGGGACTTTTGACTTCGGACATGGTGACTTATAGACTTGGATATGTTTATTCGAATGATGTGTGTGGTGATAGACTATCGCGCACTTAGCGGCAGTTTTTGTTTAAAAACTTCTTAAAAGGGGGCTTATGTGATATGTGAAGTGCGCGAGTGCCGTGATCGTAGTGGGCAAGTGCCAGAAGTGAGCTGCAAGCAAGCAAGCGACAGCCATGATGGGGACTTGGAAGCAGAGGGAGAGGAAGATGACCAGGTTGCGGGAGTAGCGGCCAGTCAAGTTCCTGGCGCAAGGCCGCTCCAGGCTCTCACCTGGCATCGACACGACAACCAATTTCTTCCTGCAGCCTGCGGTTGGTGAACGTCGGAAGGGCGTCCGACGCAGGCAGCCCAGCGTCTCCAGTGCCGTGCCGGAGCTTCGGCTGGCGAACGCCGCAAGGGCGTCTAGCCGTTACCCGTCTCCACCATGCCTGTCTTCACAGCAGTGTCGATCATGGCTGCCTGATGATAAGGTGCCGACCGACGTGGGAGAAATGAAGCCCTTGTACCGGTCGCAGAGGTGAAGCCCTTGGACTTGGTGTCCGGTGACAAGACCTCTACCGTACCAAGGCTATCTATCCAAGTTCCCAACGTCACAGTGGAACTGGCGGAACTTCCTCCTGCATTATTGGATCCCTGGTGTTCGCCTGGGGGCGACCAGGATTTTCATTGACGGCGTCTAGCTTCGCCACCGCTACTCCATTTCGTGCTCCACCTCTGTCGCCGCTTCTAGGCCAACCCACAGCTGCAGTGCTAACCATGAAACTGTAGGCCCCTTCTGGCTTTTTATGCTTTCTTTCTACACTTAATCCTCGTTTGTTTTTGTGATTAGTTTGCTTAGTTTCGTTTTCTCTTCGGCTGTATTTTCTTTAATGAATGGCTTGTTGTGGTAACGAACGACTTCGTGATTTCATGCGCTGAGGCTGTGCCTCAGCAGCGAGTAATTTATTGAAAGAACCTCATCACAATTCATTTGTGATGATTAGGTTCTTTATAGTGTGATAGGAAACGCATCCAAAGTGTTGCGCCTTGTTGCTTCCAATGAAAGACAAGACTGACTGTAAACCACACGCAAGGGAAACATTTATCAATAGAAAATAACACTCTTATATACACGGACTAGGAATAATGAAGCGAAAAGATTGCAACGACAGTTATATCACGCGATACACGGATAAATTCACGAACAAAACTAGAGTTCACTAAGATAAGTAGGAGTAACAAAACAAGCGGAGGTTACGTGAAAGTAAAGTGTTCACCAGTTATAAGCGGGGATGGTGGTCCAGAAGTCTATGTGGAGGTGGCACCAGCAAAATGAAGCCTGGGGTCGCAGTAAGTCTCGAACGGCCGACGTGACGCTGGCTCAAGCGAGGTCTTGCCGTTGAGAAGAAGTCACATATGTTCGTCTCGAGCGTCTCCAGCAGGTCCGCTGTGATCAAGTGGAAGGCCTAGGCATCCAGGCCCAGCCACATGGCAGCCCACTCTTCCGCACCTCGTCGTCCAGCTTCCGGAGAGCGCTCACCGTCGAGCAAACCGTAGCTTGCTGTGGGTAGATGCCAGGTCGTCGGCAAGTGCAGAGCCGGCCAGGTAAGGCCTCGTAAGCCCGGGTCCAAGCGCCCGTCAAGCTCACACCTCTGCACCCTAGCCGCCTGCCCTTGTACCAACTGCCGAGGTGTCTCCTCCCTCTTTCATGATCATGATGATGATCTTCAACCATGGCACGTACCCGCTCTTCCGTTCTTCTCTTCCTCTTCTTTTCTCATAGTCTCTCGTGGACTTTTCTTTAGGTGTTGCTTTTTTTTCTTGCATCGCCTCGCGCACTTCACATATCACAACGGGTACCGGTGGCCTTGCCTTGAGGGCATGTTATTATTTATTATGAAGCTTTGTGTTTCCTCTCCGTAAGTTATCTTGAAATAAAGAAATATAGCCACTCGGTAATATGGTGGTCGTTGTGATGGTGGAGATGTTGCTACGGGCGGGGTTAGTATAGACTTGTCAAGCAGGTGTTGCGCTGAGCGTCTTTCTCTGCGCAAAATATGTCACCCTGTGTCCATGAGTCCTGTGTCTCGCAGAAATGTCAGAAGGATGCGCGAAACTTCCACTGCCATTCCTTTCATGGCGGTGCGGTGAACGGGCGAGAGTGGTTGCGCTTGTCGGTGCTGTAGCAGGCGCTCGGAAAAAGAAACTGCAGAATAGGGGTGTGTAGTGATGTGCCATAAAAATATAGCCTTAACCACAGATGCATGATGCGCGATCATGCTGTTAGTTGACAGCACTTGCTTCATTCCTAGTTAGTTTGTTCCGAGCTTTGCTTCCTCTTCGCTCTCGTGCGACACCGTAAGTTAAATACGCTGCCACTACGGTTGCACCGCTATGTTAGATTAAAAATATTTACGCTAAAAAATTGTGCATGAACGCAATTTCTGAGTGAATTCCGCCACATATTCTGATTTTTTAGGCCATTACCGTTTAAATTATACACGTGAACAGGTAATAACCAATTAGAGATATCCCAGAGATCTCCAAATGCCCGTGTCTTGCGCTAGCTGACTCAAACCTGCGCCTGCAAATTTCCTATTTTCATCACCCCAACTAATTTTCTGCCGTCCTCGATTGCGCTTCCCTTCCCTTGGCACCCATTCTGTAACTCTTATAGTCGAACGGTTGTCTACCCTACAGATTTCACGGCCTGCCCATGCTCCATTTTTTCCCTTAATGTCTGCTAGAATATTGTTAAGGCTGCCTCCTTGCATTAAGGAAGAAGACAACGATCGCCGGGAAACGCTTAGGGAGCCTACATGCTAGCGCTGTTTTCATGTAGGCTCCCTAGAAACGCTGCGCGTGTTCAGCCATCTTGGCCATCTCTGCCAACAATCCCTGTACATAAATCTTGTCCCGCTTCTACCTGTTTGACACCCCGTCAGACATTGGTGGGAGGTGCTGGGTATTCTCGCCAGACGACGGAGCTACGAAGGGGTCGGCGCTGAGGTGCGACCACCATGGCACACCAACCGGAATCTGCTTCAGCGCCGCGGACACCGATAGTAGAAGTCCAACCCCGAGACCCTGGAACGTTCAATGGCACCGATGGCATCGACGATGCGAAATGGCTCACGCTATACGAACGGGAGAGCAACTCCAACCACTGGGACCTGACAGTCATGCTGGCCAATGTGGTGTTTTATCTCAATGGAACGGCGAATTTATTGCATGACAATCATGAGGCCGACTTTAGGAGCTGGGATACATTCAAACAAAAGCTCCTTGACCTGTTCGATAAGGCCTCCAGTCGCAAAATTGCTGCGAAGCAACAGCTGTCAACGCGCGCCCAGACGTCCACGGAATCATATTTGTCTTACATACAGGATGTGCTGGCGCTGTGCCGTAAGGCTGACAGTAACATGCCAGAGTCTGACAATGTTGGCCACGTCCTAAAAGGGATAGCGGACGACGCATTCAATCTGCTCATGTGCAGAAATTGTGCTACCGTCGATGCCATGATCGAGGAGTGTCAGCGCTTCGAGCAGGCTAAGAGCCGCCGTATTGAACGACCATTCGCCCGGCTTCCCAACACCGCTGCAACGTCTTTATGTGAAGAGCGGCCGCAATCTAACCTTTCGCCGCCGTCGGCCCAATTGACGAGGATTGTCCGCCATGAAATCGAGGAAATTGCTCCAGCTAGCCTCTTTACCACCTCTAACGCCGGCAACTCGAGCGCCCCAGCGGTTTCACTCGTCCAAGCCATCATGCGAAACGAACTCGCGAATCTCGGGGTTCACGCTGCTTGCGCCGTTGTCAGCCCTACATCCGCTTCGCCCCGACATCGTTCGCTCGGTATCCACGGTTCGCTCCACGATCACGAAACACTGCTGATTGATGAACTGAAGACGATCGGCCTATCTGCTTTCACTGCCGCCGTGTCGGGCACGTTGCTCGCTGGTCGTTCCCTACACAACCGCTGGTCGTTCCCTACAGGTACTCCATCGTTTGGCCATGCTCGGCGCCTTGATCGCAGCCCTTTTGAGCCACTATATGCGGCGCACCCCTACAATCGTGACGCTGCCACGACATGATCCAGCCGCTCGCCTTCACCTAGAGGTCTCCAGTCGTGTTCGCAACCGTACCGCCGTCCGCCCTCTCGCTCCCCGCCACCTCGCCGCGCCCCGTCGCTGAGCAACCGTGGCTCCTTCACTCCGGAAAACTAAACGATGCAGCGCCCGGAGGTAACGCTGCATCTAAGGCTCTGCCCCAAAACCCTCTAGTTACTCTGCCGACTCGACGCTGTGTGTTGGACGTTCACGTTGATGGCGTGACGATTTCTGCACTCGTCGACACCGGGGCTTATATTTCTGTCATGAGCTCTGGTCTTCGCCGTCGCCTAAAGAAAGTGGTCACACCTGCTGTTTCCCGCGTTGTAAGAGTGCCGATAGAGGAACCCCCACCATTCTTGGCATGTGCACCGCCCGCGTCACACTCGCCAGCCTACCAACTACTGTTTTATTTGCCGTTCTTGAACAATGTCCGTACGACGTTAATATACAGTTTTAGTTTAGCGTGCGCTAGACAGTACGTACGCCACGTGCGGCGCGCTACGTACGTTACGGTTGAGGTTGTCCCCCACAGCATTAGTTTAACGCGCGCAACATCTGAAACGTGGAGTGCGCCTAAGCGTCAACACCCTTGCCTCGGAGTGTTACTTGGCGCCATCTAGTGCCTAAGCAATAAACTCGTATAGCCAACATTGGTTGTCACAAGTCAAGGCACGAGACAAGCCAAGCTTCCGATTTTGTGTTCAGGCGAGCAGCAGAAAGGGAAGAGAATGCCGTCAAGCATCCTGTGGAATCGCCGCCTTTTGGGTACTCATTCATGGCAAGAAATAGATGATCTGATGCTCACAACCGGCGAGTGGTTGCTTTTGAAAGGTGACTGCAGCCTTGACGACATAGAATACCGCATAAGGCGCGATCGTGAAAGCGAGCTGCTGCGATACCGCTCGCGTAACGGACTCCTCGATGTGGACCAAGTGGAGTCGACGTTGTTTCGACAACAATTCCGCTTCGAGAAACGGGATCTGAGTGAAGTTGTTCATCTGCTGCTGATCCTCGACAAAATATGTCTTGATACACTGATCCCGTGATGCACTGTGCCTTTTGCTCCGGCGGCTCGTCTATCCAAACAAATGGTGTGACCTGCAAGAAATCTTTGGGTTGCACACATCAGTTATGTCAAGCGCGAGCTCGCAAGTGGTAAAGCACATAACGGCAACGTTCGGACACTTGTTGGAGGACATGAACAACCACTCCTGGCTGTTTCAGAATGCCGGAGGGATTTCGCAGACGTAAGTCGACTGCGTATCTCACTAGCATAGGTTGCTTTTTTATATTTAAAGCATTTCTCGGTATCGATTAACAAGGAAAAATGTGTGTGTGCGTGTGTGTGTGTGTGTGTGTGTGTGTGTGTGTGTGTGTGTGTGCGTGCGTGCGTGCGTGCGTGCGCGCGTGTGTGTGTGGAATGTTATGTAGTGGTCAGTAGATATAATTTAAATGTTGATCCGTTGCTGTTTGTTCCAGGCTGTGAGAAGAAAAGGTGCAACACTGGACAACTGCTGGGCGTTCATTGATGGCACTGTCCGCGCAATATGCCGCCCGAAACGGAACCAACAGGCCTACTTTTCGGGCCACAAAATGGTACACTGTGTGAAATATCAGTCCCTAATGTTCCCAAATGGCATTGTATGCCAATTAGATGGCCAATACCCGAGACGGCGGCATGATGCAGGTTGGTCACGTGCTTACTTAAATGCCACTCTAAATGAGGCAACAGCTATTAATGCAGTGCTGCTTACTTGTTACTGGCACACATTTGCAAACGTTGTACTGAATAATGATCACAGACATTTCGTCCAGCTTGCACTTTCACTTATTGCTATATTCAGCCGTTCGTCAACTTATCGGTTCCTCTTCTATGCAGGAATCCTTCGAGACAGTGGCCTATATGCAAAGTTGGAGTGCCTGGTCAACGGGCGAGACTTTGTAATATATGGCGACCCAGCCTATCCGCTGCTGCCCTTGATCATGAAGCCCTATAGTGGGTTTTCGATTACACCTGCGCAGCAACATTTTAATCACGCGATGAGTAGTGTGCGGCAAGCCGTGGAGTGGGGCTTTGGAAAAGTCGTAAGAGAAATCGGTTTTCTGGATTTTAAGAAAAACCGGAAACTTCTCCGACAACAAGTGGCTGAGATGTTTAAGGCGGCTACCATTCTGACAAACTGCCACACGTGTGTGTACGGTGGCCAAGTTTGCCGGTATTTCTCAGTAAGCCCGCCAAGCCTGCAAGACTACTTGAAGCCACGTCAGTACTTACCGAGTTAATCTTATGTTAGTACTTGTGTCAAAAACTTGTCAAGACGAAATGACAATGAGCGTTTAGCTTTTCACTTATCTGATCTCTTGGGGCTATTTAATTTAAGACTTATGTAGTCCAGGTTCTACAACAACATTTACCCAAGGACCTGAACTGTATTCTCAATGTGATTGTAATGTTATTGTAATTAGAAAATGTCGTGCTTATTTTTTCTATACATTGTAAATATTTAATTGTGCCTTTTTCTTCTTGTTTGTTGCATAGCAGTTGTGATACTGCTCCTGTATCCCGCTCATTGCAGTGAAAATATATGTTCTTTGATTAAGTGTTTGTGAGAATAATTTTTCTTTCCTGTAAGAATCAGTAACGAGTACTGCACATGCATTACTTGTTTATTTTTTCTAAAACTCTTTCCAGAATACTCAGCAGGCATTGTTGCTGAGCGAGAACCTTGTTGTGCTCCTCTGCCCTCTCCTTCTGCTCCTGCGCTCTTTGCTCAGCGAGCACTCTCTTTTCTGTTCGTTCTTGCGCCTTCATTTCCATCTATTTTTCCTTCAGCTGCAGCTCAGCCCGAGTCCGTTCCTCTTCCCACGCCAGCCTCCTCTTCTCAAGAGCCAAACGCCTGGCCTCCATGGCGCACTCTTTTTGTTTCATGAGCAGGTCATGATGGATACGCTTTTCTCAAAATTCAAAACCTGCGGCCTGCTCCTGCCCTTTCTTTCCTACAGGAAAAAATGTCACAGTTTCGCCCTAAGGGCGAAGCAATGAATGCGATAGCAACACAGCAATGTCATACGAAGTAAGGTGAGCGGCTTTGGTAGCAATATGAATTGTAGTAAACATGAGCTGATTAAGTAAGCAGGTGTGCTGCGGCGTAAGTAGACCGACATGAAGAGAGACTCGATGACCACGAGAAGGCGCCTGTGAAACCGTGATGTTGATGAGAAGCGCTTCCCGTGGGCAGCGCGTGCGAAGGGACACACCTGTAGTGCTGCACTGCCGATCCGGGCAGCATTGCATGTGTAGCGTGCGTTGGAAAATGTGGCCCGACTATTACTAACTGAATGAACAAGCGTGGTGTGAGCGCGCACAAACAAACAGGAATAGATCACACTGAACGACTGCAGACAACGACTGTCAAAACGCTGGCAGCGAGCGTATATACGCCGCAGCGGGCGAAAGTACGTGCGGTCTATCGCTTCAACGGAAACTGAGGGGCGAATACACGGCGCATGACGGCGCCGTGTGGAGATAAGAGACGGTGCGGACGAGCGACGAGCGCGGTTGTTGGCAGCGTAGAAGTGCGCCCCCCCCCCCCCCCCCCACCCCCCTTGCGCTCCCTCCGGCGCTGGCTTCCCGCTTCCTTGCTTGCGCGTGGGTGATTGAGTGCGTTCGCTCTCCGTGAAGCGCGCGTCCCGCATGCTTCCGCTCGGGCATACGGCGCGCGGCGAAGATTTTATCTATAGGGAACCTCACGGCCACGGCGACGGCGACGACGACGGCAGAAATCCGGTAGAAGTGTCCATATAATTGCTATCGCAATAAAAAGAAAAAAATTCATGAGCAATGAATTGCAAGTTAGTTCATTTCCGGGCTCGTTAGGAAGTAACAGCGCAAGGACATAGGAATGCGTTTCAAGCGCATTCTCTCTTCTCTCGTCCCGACAAGCACACTGGAAGCTGCAGATGAAAGGATGACACAGGGGAAAGAAGTTGTGGCAGTGCGCATCACGACCCTTACTTCCGAACAAGGTTGTAAAGGTCACTTTTATAAGCCGAGCGGTTCTCGAATAGCTATAACAAATGGTCTAGAGGTAGCAGCTAAGGTACTGGACACCTACCTCGCACTGGCTCAGTCCGCACAGCCCCTTGTGAAATTGACACGTGCGAGCTGTCCACCTGAGAGGCTGCTTTAGTTGCAGACAGCAGTGTCTGGCTATCGGATGGAGATGGCGTCGCCTGGCTTCTTGACTCCATGGAGCTGCCACTACCGTCGCCATGCTGCGAGTCTACTTCCTCAAGCTGGGAGTCCAATTCTGCCCCTACCTCGTTGTATTCCTCATTCTGAAGCATCTTATTAAAGAGTTCAGCGGCCGTCTCTCCGTCTTTGCCACCTGCAAACGATTGAAATGATTCGGGTTGTAGAAGCGACTCGATATCACATGGGATGCCAACAGGGAAATTTTCGGACACAAAGTGTCGTGATGTGAACGAGCTGTCGTACGCTATTAGCTAAAAAAAATGCCAGCGTCTCACGATAACTTTCAACCGTGAAATAAAGTCCAAGAAGAGCGCACAAAAACGTCTTATATGCAGCTTATGTGCTGAACGCCATTTCAACCAACATTATTATTGTTAATATGCTTACAGCATATCGTTATTTATAAATAACGATTTGCTGTGAAATGATAACGTTAAAATTTGCTATATCCGCGAAGTCAGCGATTGTGAACGCGTAAAACATGCATATCTTAATTGTTCGCTCATAATTACCGACACGAAATTTCATAAATGCTCTGGACCCACTACGGACACACGGTGCGGTGCAACTCACCCAAACTCGATCTCGACTATTGAACCCTACAGCACCGATGTCCGTCGATCGCAATCGTGTGCTGTATAAATGCATGCGGTTGCATCTACTCACAGTCTATGTATGAGCTGCTGCTTGGCTGCGTTGCCAGGTTCCTCGCGGCAGCCGCATCCCTTTTTGCTGCTGCCGACTTCCGTGCCGCCTCTGGGGCCAAGGTGCATCGGTCTCGCGGCACCGGTGCAGCATTCCCGATACGGCGACGCCAAATTTGAACACCGTGCTCGCGAGACAAGTCGAGCAGCTCCTGCAGCAGAGCTTCCCGTGTGCTGTACTGTTCCTCTGATCCTGACCTGAAACAATCGTGTGGTGCACAAATTTGCAAGCAATTGCCGAACGAAAATTCACGCAGTCAGACTCGGAACTTACTTTCTCAGGTTGACTATGTCTTTTGCAGCGTAATAGGATAGCAGGAGCTCCGTTCGACTGCGGACATTCCGGGCAATAAACGCCATCCCAGCGATATCCTGCTTCTTTGCAGCGATCACGGGCCACTGCACAGGGTCCGCGAATGGATTTAAGTTCCTCACATAGGCAAGGAGATCCAAATCGAGGGCGATACCGAAATGCACGCGGGATTTCCTCGCTGCCACGACCACTGACCCGCTTGTTTAGCTGTCGGTCGCCGCCATGTTATTAAGCTCTCGGCAGCGCGAGATCTCGCGAGAGGGCCGCCGGTAGGGTACGCAACGACTGTAGCGAGCGCAACGCAAGCCCGGAGAAATAGCGCGCGTATCGCATACGCGCGCAAACGCATGCATCTCTCATAGGTTCAGCGCATGCGCAGTCGTGCCCCCACTGGCGCGTTGCGTGCGCAAGGCCGTTGCGCGCGCTAAACTAAAAATGTCTATTCTTGTTCTGGACTTTCTCGCAACTCATTCTGCCCTAATTGACTGTGCAACTGGCCTCCTGCAGCTCGAACCACCTCACCTAGCCGATGCCCCAACGAGGCCTTCTGCCCGTCTCTGCTCTCTCGACTATGTGCGCATGCCCCCGCAAGCCGCCATGTATATCGCCATGGTCTCGAGCCCTCCTGTCGCTGATGGCAATGACGTGCTATCCCCGGTAACGGACGTTATGCTCGCCAAGAACGTCGCCGTGCCTAACACCCTCGTGACTGTCACCGGCAACCGCATCGCCATTCCTACTTTAAACTTCAGCTCCTCTCCTTAACTGATTCCGGCAGGCATGTCACTCGCCGCCATCACTGCTGCCGAAGACTGCGAGATTTGTGCGTTGGATCCCACCAGTTCCTCCAGTTCGTCCTTCCTTTGTGCCACAAGCAGTTCGCCACGCGATGTCTTTGTCGGAATGATCCGTGATGACCTTCCTTCTGATCAAGCTACTGACCTTCGCCGCCTCCGGGAGTTTTGGCACGACATTTTCGACTTCGACGATCGTTCTCTGAGCCAAACGTCTGTTGTCCAGCATCGCATCGACACGGGAAGTGCGAGCCCTATCCGTCGCCGTCCCTATCGTGTCTCCCTCGCCGAACGTCGTGTGATCCAAGGCGAAGTTGACAAAATGCTCACAAAAGGCGTTATCGAACCTTCTTCCAGTCCGTGGGCGACCCCTGTGGTGCTAGTAAAAAAGAAAGACGGCAGCTGGCGCTTTTGTGTTGACTACCGACACTTGTAGAACATCGCACTCAAGGACGTCTACCCCCTGCCACGAATCTATGACACCTTGGACTGCCTCCACGGCGCCACGTACTTTTCCTCCATCGACCTACGCTCCGGATACTGGAAGATTACCCTTGATGCCATGGACCGTGAATAGACTGCGTTTGTCACACCAGGTGTACTTTACCAATTCAACGTTTTGCCTTTTGGATTGTGTAATGCCCCCGCGACCTTCGAGCGAATGATGGATTCTCTCCTTCGGGGCTATGAATGGTCTACGTGTTTATGTTATCTAGATGACGTGATTGTCTTTTCGCCTACTTTTGAGGACCACCTAGCCCACCTGTCAGCCATTCTTGATGTGTTTCGCCGCGCTGGCTTACAACTCAACTCCTCCAAGTGTCGTTTCGCTCGGCGTCACATCACCGTTCTCGGTCACCTTGTTAGTGCTAGCGGTGTCCAACCTGACCCCGACAAGGTGCGTGCCGTCCGAGACTTTCCTGTTCCTCGCTCAGTTAGCGATGTACGGAGCTTTGTAGGCTTGTGTTCCTACTTCCGCCGCTTTGTCAGGAATTTTGCCGACATTGCCCGGCCGCTTACTGACCTACTCTCAAGAAGGACATCTCTTTTTCCTGGGGTCGTGAACAAGCTGCCGCATTCACCACCCTTGTCAGTTTACTGACTTCACCGCCCATTTTGGCGCACTATGACCCGTCGGCCCCTACAGAAGTTCGCACCGACGCTAGTGACCACGGCATCGGTGCAGTACTCGCCCAACACCAGAACGACCAGGACCGTGTCATTGCCTACGCCAGCCGCCTTTCTCGTCGTCGTAGCGGAATTATTCGATAACTGAACGCGAATGCCTGGCTTCGGTCTGGGCTGTGGCGAAATTCCCCCCGTATTTGTACGGCAGAACGTTTTCCGTTGTCATGGACCACCATGCCCTTTGCTGGCTCTCGTCGCTGAAGGATCCTACAGGAAGGCTTGGCCGCTGGGCGTTACGACTACAGGAGTACACCTTTGACGTGCTCTACAAATCTGGCCGGATGCACCAAGATGCTGACTGTTTATCCCGCTACCCTGTCGACCCTCCCGGCACGCCGAACGTGATACCGGTGACTTCGTCATGGCTATTGCAGATCTGGCCAACATACTGCTGAACAGCAAAGTGACGACACGTTACGATCTATAATTGACCACCTGAATTCTCGTCAGCCCGACCCATCGCTTCGTCTGTTTGAGCTTCACGACAATATTCTTTACCGTCGTAGTACCACTCCCGACGGCCCAGAGCGTGCGTTCTCCGCAAGCATCTTCGTGCTACTGTTCTCCAAGAACTACACGATGCTCCGACCGCTGGCCATCTTGGCGTATCCCGCACATACGATCGCGTGCGGCACCGATTTTTCTTGCCTGGTCTGCACCGATCTGTTCGACGCTACGTTGCTGCGTGTGACATTTGTCAGCAACGTAAACGGCCCTCAGGGTTGCCTGCAGGCCTTCTGCATCCTATTGACATACCCCAGGAGCCATTCTACCGCGTCGATCTCGACCTCCTCGGTCCATTTCCTTCGTATGCTTCAGGGAACCAGTGTATCGCAGTTGCGACCGACTACGCTACCCGTTTTGCCATCACGCGAGCTTTGCAGACTAGTTGCGTCACTTACGTCGCCGAATTCCTCCTTCATGACGTCATCCTTCGTCATGGTGCTCCTCGGCAACTGCTCGCAGACCGAGGCCGCTACTTCTTGTCGAACGTTGTCGATGACCTCCTTCGTTCCTGTTCTGTGGAGCACAAGCTCACTACTGCGTACCACCCGCAGACCAACGGGCTCACCGAAAGGCTGAACCGCACTTTAACTAATATGCTGTCGATGTACGTGCCTGACAATCATCGGGACTGGGACAGCGCTTTGCCATACGTCACGTTCGCGTACAACTCCTCCCGTTACGACACCGCCGGTTTTTCGCCGTTTTACTTCCTTTATGGCCACCACCCTGCATTGCCTTTTGACACGCTCCTACCTGCTGTTCTACAACATACCACGGAGTATGCCCGCGATGCTGCCGCGCGAGCCCATCTGGCACATCAGATAGCTCATTAGCGACTATCTGACTCACAATTATGCCAAAAGGACCGTTACGACTGCAGCCACCAGCACCTCTGCTTTTCTCCGGGATCTCTTGCGCTTCTCTGTACTCCTTCTCGTCGCGTCGGTCTCTCCGAAAAGCTTTTATCGCGTTACACCGGCCCTTACAAGTTTTTACGGCAACTTAGTGACGTGAACTATGAAATCCCCCCCTGAAGAGTTCTTCACCATCTACCCTGCCATCTCGTGACGTCGTGCACGTATCCTGACTGAAGCCGTACTTTTCCGTCGCCTCCTCGTGTAATCAGTCTGCGCCGAGACGGCGCTCAGCCCGCTGGGGCGGTTACATGTTACGGGCCGCCTCCTTGCATTAAGGAAGAAGACGACGATCGCCGGGAAACGCTGCGCGTGTTCAGCCATCTTGGCCATCTCTGCCAACAATCCCTGTACATAAATACTGTTCATTTTTTATCCATTTGACGCCCCGTCACAATATTGCCTATCACAGTTTGCCCTTTGATCCACACCACTCTATTCCTGTTTTGTAACCTTACGCCTAACATAATTCATTCCATCGCGCTTTGCGCGGTCCTTAAATTGTTGTCGAGCTTCTTTGCTAACCTTCAGGTTTAGGCTTCATATGTTAGTACCGATAGAATGCAATTATTGCACACAATGTGTGTGCGTTCCTATCACATCGATGACCGATCAAGATCGTGAATAAGTTTCATCCTTTGTTAAAATCCTTTGTTTCATCCTTTGATCGAAGAAAGGCTCCAGCGGGCAGCCGACATCATAGACTTCCATGCCAAAAGTAAAGGACTGAGCTGCTCCCCGACGAAGTCAGAACTACTACTAATCAGGTCCAGGACGACGACAGACAACCCATCTCCTCCCAGAATCTCGATAGACTTAGACGGGAAAGAAATTCCGCAAGTAGATGAGATCCGAATTCTGGGCATGCTCATAAGCAAAACAGGAAACAACCACACGACTATAGCTAAACTAGACGTGCACGCAAACCAAGTGGTAAGCATCGTTAGAAGAATCTCGGCCAGAGGCAGAGGGCTAAAGGAGAAGAACAAGTTAAGGCTGGTCCAGGCCTTAATCTTGAGTCGGATCTGCTACTCAACCCCATTTCTTAACATCAAAAAAGCAGAAAGAAAGAACTTAGACGTAATAATAAGGAAATGCACGAAACGTGCACTGGGACTACCAATCTCGACCTCAACTGAGGCACTAGAGGGAATGGGGGTGCATAACACATGGCAGGAGTTAGCGGAAGCGACGAGAACGGCACAACTCGAACGCCTGAGTCTAAGCGACACAGGACAGCAGATACTAAACTGGGTAGGACTACAAGCGAACAGAGGAACTAAATATCAGACGTTCCACATTGAGTCCAAAATCAGGAAAGCTCCCACGATCGCACCGATACCTAAGAACATGCACCCACAACACGATCAGGAAAGGCGCCTGCACAGAGCCAAACACTTGACAACAAAGCTAAGCAGAATGCCACCTGAGATGGTTGCCTTCACAGACGCCGCCCTTGGCGGAGACGGAAGCTCCGTCTCAGTGGTAGTCGACGGGTCCGGAGTAGAACAGGGCGCGATATATACAAGCGGAGTAGACGCCACGGCAGCGGAGGAAGCAGCGATCGCTCTGGCGAGCGTTAGCACGGACGCGAGGGTGATCGTTAGCGACAGTAAATCGGCAGTAAGAAATTTCTGCAGAGGCAAAATGTCAGACTACGCGCACAGCATAATATCGAAAGGTTGCATAGAGAGAGGGATCACCATAACCTGGGCCCCCGCTCACTGCAACATAACAGGAAACGAAGCCGCCAACGTCCTCGCCCGAGCGCTCATTATCCGGGGGGACGGCGGCCTCAACCTAACTTGAAGGTCGAGATGCTCGTGACCTACCATGAGATCACAGAGCACTACAGATTAGGACGCCGGAAATATCCACTCCCGGATAGGTCCCTCACGTCTGCAGAGGCGGTCACCTGGCGCCGCCTACAAGCCAAGAACCAGATGTCTCACAGATGGAGATACCTCACGCAAACGGGAAATCCGGAGGACCAATTCTGTAGATTCTGCGATAAGATAGGAACTTTAAGGCATATCCTATGGGAGTGTAGCTACTCCCCGGGATATAATTTATTCACCGATGAACAAGCATGGGAGACCGCGCTTCATAGCGAAGACCCGGCGGCACAGGCCAACATTGTCCGTCTGGCAGCTGAAGCAGCAAGCCGCTTCGTCTACTAACCCCTGCCCCTTGGGGTGATATCGGGCTCCCTGGACGCCTACGAGTGGTACCGGAGCTCCGGTGTCACCCCTTACGAACAATAAAAGTTTACTCACTCACTCACTTTGATCCACACCACTCTATTCCTGTTTTGTAACCTTACGCCTAACATAATTCATTCCATCGCGCTTTGCGCGGTCCTTAACTTGTTGTCGAGCTTCTTTGCTAAGCTTCAGGTTTAGGCTTCATATGTTAGTACCGATAGAATGCAATGATTGAACACAATGTGTGTGCGTACCTATCACATCGATGACCACCGAACAAGACCGTGAATAAGTTTCATCCTTTGTTAAAAATTCTGTGTAATCTCTGTGTCATCTCTGTGTGTCATCTCTTGTCATCCGCCAGCACATGCGGAGTGGAATGGCGCAAGAGTTTTTCAGATTCACTGCAATCAATGACCGTGCCAAGGCGGTATAACAGAAGCTAGGTGCGATAACGGGAAGTTTGTATGAATCCGATACCTAATTCTAAAGTAACACTGTTCGTCTATAGTGCTATTTTTTTCTATGTCAACTACAGTCATTAGTTTGGGGGGAGTACTACACCATCAAACTTTTCACAGCTTTTTTTAAATGCAAAAAAGAATTTCGAAGAAATTGCAAATTGCCAATTCTGCGCCCTATTGCCCAGCTCTTTAAAAAAACGTTGATGGAACAAAGCACCCTACAAATTGTTAGGTGAATATTGCGTGAAAGCGACCATCATAATTCTCTGCTGATGGCGTTAGAAAATATACGTCGGAAAGAAGTGCCGTATAGCATAAGAAGAAGACAAATATCTAATGATCCGCACTGTCGCACTAATTATGACCAGCAAATGCTTCGCCACTTCGAATTTTACAAAATGACTATATTAAAAATGAAATCTACATTCGCGACGTAAAATTATCGGAATTGTACACGCTCTTTCTAATCTAATATTGACATTTGGAGTGGTATTTGATTAGCATTTACTTTCATTCTCAAATGTACGTTGTAAAGAGCAGTTGTGCTAATGTATGCTGCTGATGTGAAGTGATAATTGCTGATACTTGATGCTCTTTGTAGACCAGTAACTAATGATATCTTCAGTTTGATGGATTCGTTAAAGTGTATGACAATGTTGTGCTTAATTGCATATCTTTGTCAAAGTGTATGAAAATGTAAATAATATGCTTGCGTCTCTGCTGCTGTCTTTGCCTGTATGGGCTGACGGACTTCATGAAGTCATCCTTGAATGTCTGCTCCCTTCGCTTCCAATCGCATCTATTCTGTTAAACCAATAATGAATCAATCAAACGAAGACGGTGGTAAAGCGACAGCGTGACGATGAAGGCAAGAGGTGAGTCGGATGACGTATTTAGAATGACGACATTAGAACGACTTCTTCTGCAGGGAAGAAGTTTGGGCGTGTTGGTAGGTCATTGTAATTTTAACTGGGATTCATAGCGCTAAAACGACACAAGGACGACGAAGAACACGGGACGAGCGCTAACTTTCAACAATTGCTTTATTGCAGTTGGTTAGCATATATATACTCACTGGGAAAGGCACTCCAAAAGGCGCACTGAAGGAAAGAAGAAAAGCAAAAAAACAGTCATGTAGCTACTATGCCAAAAGTGCAAGCTCTTTCTTGGATAAAAGAATAGACGGCGTGCTAACACAATCATCACATCCTCTAACTATCTCTGCTGCTTCGACAATTTCCCTCGTTATCTTATTCTTCTGGCGATACACAACAGCAGTTTGTTTAAAGAGAGGGTAGCATGGTTCCTTCGCGTCACATTTTCTACAGTGGTCAGCCATGTGCCCATCTATCGCGGTGCTCTCTACTTTATTATTATGCTCCGCCAGCCGCACGTTTAAACATCTGCCCGTCTGGCCCACGTAGTACTTCCCACACGAAAGTGGAATCTTATACACTACGTTCCGAGTGCATGTGACAAAAGGTTCCTTGTGTGTAGTAGCGCAAACTGGCTTCCGCTTCCTCGTAGGACAGCTCAGCCCACTCAAACTCAAAAGTTTGTTAGGTGCTGTAAAGACAACCTTTACACCCGACCGTTGCCCTACTTTTCTTTAGGTTGCGGAAAACCCCATGAAAATAGGGAATTACAGCCACCTTTTGTTTGTCCCTTAGTTCTTTCTTCCTTCTTTCGTCATCGGCTCTCTGCTCTTCACACAGGCGTGAAGTTGCCTTCCTTCGACGATGCAGGCTTTCAGCAACCGAGATAATGATGTGTCTCGGATAGTTCGCTGCTTCCAAACGAGCCACCTGCTTACTAAGTCCTTCATCCAACATGTGGGTACAAGACTTAGAAAGAGCGCATGACAAGGAAAGAACGTACAATACTTCTTTTTATGAGCATTGAGTGAGCAGAACCGTACCTTAAGGGCGGCTTGTTTGCTCTGGGCTCATACACCCAACACACGTGTGCAGCTTTAAAATGCAAACGCAAATCTAAAAACCTGATATTGCCCTGCGCAGGAAATTCAGAGTTGAACGTGAGTGGCCTAAAATACTCATTGAACGCGGCAAGAATGATATCAACAGCAGGGTTTGAACAATCTAAACAGCAGTCTACAAGAGAGCTGGCCGCCGGATCAACACGTGATCTATCTACAAAAACCAAAAAAAATCATCCACATATCTAAAAACCTTAACAACGCCCAAGTTCCCCAGCTGCGCAGAAATGGCTTTGTCACAACGAGCTAAAAACAAATCACTTAAAACAGGGGCTATGCATGAGCCTAGGCAAACACCCTGCTTTTGCAGGTAAATGTTATTGTCAAATTCAACGAACGTGGACCTCAAATAAAATGATAAAAGCTCTAAAAACCTTGCCCCACTAACACCACGAGTGTTAGAAAAAGGGACAGCGCCGTGCTCGTCTATTGCCGCCTCTATGCTAGAGAGCAAACCGCGCTCGTCCCGTGTCCTTTCTCGTCCTTGTGTCGTTTTAGCGCTATGAATCCCAGTTAAAATTACAACGATTTCTTCTTTCTGGGGTTTTACGTGCCAAAACCAGTTCTGATTATGAGGTACGCCGTAGTGGAGGGCTCCGGATTAATTTTGACCACCTGGCGTTCTTTAACGTGCACTACAACGCAAGCACACGGGCGTTCTTGCACTTCGGCCATTAGAACGACGGCCACTGCACCAGGACAACGGTATGGCAAATAATTCATGACAGTGACTGTGTGACGAGGTGACAAGGACGACGATGACACGAGAACGGTATGAGGTCGGTGGGACGACGACGAGTGTATGATGACAATGACGTGCCGACGACGGCTGCGTCACGCAATGTGTATGACGGCGATGCCGTGACAATGACGTCATGACGATAGTTGGATGACGGCGTTGGAGTGACGATGATGGAAAAACTATGACGACATCGTGACGGTGGCGTCACAACGAATGCGTTACTAATGTACGACTACGATCGCACGACGGCGACGGTAGGAAGAATCGGATGGCAAAGCCAACCTGTATGGTGACGATTCAACTGCCACGATGACATCAAGATCACGAAAACATTTTTAGAGGCCCATATGAGAAAACTGGGACAAATGGGTGGGCGTAGAAGGCAGACGGCAAGGGCTTGACGCGAGTCTTCCCGAAGCTGGAATTACGACAATGGGAAAACCTCTACAGTATCGAGTTCACGAGCATATACCTAGTGACCCAAGGTGGTTTACAACTTGGGACCCTGCATTGGCGTAACAGGCTATATAGAAAGATTGAATAATAGATATATAGGCTGAAAATGGCTGAAGTAGGCAAAAAATGTTGATGGCATTAAACGGACGTATGTTTGTGGGCGTTACTAGGCTACTCCTACCACTTGTGGTAGGAGTAGCAGCTAAGTAGACTGCTGCAGTATTATGACTAGTACATTTACACCGGGTGCCTGATTCCGAGATTCTAACCACTGCTCGTATCGACCCAATCTCCACCTCCGACTCACAATTCGAATTACCGCACTACTACGCATCTACAACTATTGCAAGTAGAGAAATGCTTACTTTAGCGCGAATTGCTCCTGAATTTCCTGTTTTATGTGTATTAGCACTCGAGCTAAGACACATTAAATAGGAAATTCAGGGGCGATTCGTGCTAAAGTAAGCATTTCTGTACTTGCAATAGCTGGAGATGCGTAATCAACCGAGCAGGGCAAAGCCAATCGTCTCATCAATCCCCACCCTTTACATTCGTGCCCCTGCCATCAAATTACTGCGACCGACTCGATATTCAGCGACTAAACCGCAGAATTTATCCTCCCCCTCACAAAAAGCTCCTCACTGAAGAGGCAATAGCCCTCAGACTTATCCAAACAAACACATTCCCAAACCTACACAGATACAGCAAAATATACCCACAAACATATCGCGGCCTCTGCCCCTGGTGCGGCACCACACGCCCTACAATCTTTCACATCTCGTGGGGGTGCGGTGGCAAACCTCAACATTTAAAGACGCCTAACACTTCATTTGAGCGGTGGGAGGTACAGCTGACCGGCGATACCCTGGCGGGACAAGAAGCTCTCGTCCAGCAAGTACGTAGAGCAGCCATGGCCAGTGGAGTCCTGGAATGAGGACACCACCCACTCGTCCTCAAGATCAACGACCTCGATTTTCTAAATAAATAATTTTTTTCTTTGTCTCTCTGTTTAATGTGTCACTGTACTGATGACGTCCATGCTATATTTAAAAGCTAGAAGTTTTTCATGCGACCTTCAGAATAAGTTTATGGATTTTCTACGGCCCACCGTAGAAATAGGAAGTTCAGCAACGTCTTGTATGATCTAATTTTTTACAACTGCTGCCCACCTAGCACTTTATCTGATAGATCTATGCCTATGTCCATAAAAAAAGACAATATCATCACATTTAGAGCAATATCGGTTACCAGTAACGAATACCACCCGGGGAAATAAAAAATACCACATATAAATGCGCAAACGTATTTTTCAAACGTCGTTTAATTGAAAATATACCAGTGAACGAAGTTCTTTTAAATTTCTAAAGACGCATCTGAGTGAAACGACTTCATTGGCTAGGGAGGTAACAATATTGTAGACATGGTTGCCTCATAATATTATAGCATATTTTATACTAGGAACTCCGGCTTTGTTATTGCAATAGCTGGAGTTGCAATAGCTCTCCGTTTTTTGGAAGATGAGTGAAAGAAAACTATCTGACATGCTAGGACGAAATAACATACGTCCTTCTGCAAGTCCCTGGTCTTCCCTAGTCGTTCTTGAGCAGTAAAATGACGCTTAAGTGCGCTTTTGCGTCGACTAACGTGCGCTAAACAAAATCACGCGCATATACATTTACCCTCTGCCACGAATCAAAGACGCACTGTATTATTTACATGGCGCCTACTATTTATCCAGTCTTGATCTTCAATTTGATTATTGGCAGTTACCGATGTTGGAATCAGACGAGGAGAAAACCACTTTTGCCACGCAGGTAGGCTTTACGAATTCAATGTAATGCATTTCGGGCTCTGCAATGCGGCGGCCACATTCAAACGCATGCTTGTGTGGTCGGAAATGCAAAAACTGGCCTACGCCATGTGGACAGTATCGTATTATTTTCTTGCACTTTCTCACAATATCTTGAGCACCTTGATGGAGTGCCCGCCTGTTTTGCGTAGGCTAGAGTAAAGTGCGATACAAATTATTGCAGCTTGGCAAGCGAAACCATCGCGTTTGTGGGCCAATTGCTCATCATAGCAGGAATTCGATCGAAACTTGCGGTCATCCTGAACGTTCCCAGTCCGCTGCCTCAACTCCTACTTTCGGTGCTTCATACGCAAGTTCGCAGAGCTTGCTTCCGCACATCATCAACGACTCGCAAGTGATGTTCTCTTCGTTTGGTCAGAAGACTGTGAAAGCGCTTTCAGGCTTTGAAAGATGCCCTTGCGTCCATCACTGTGCCATTCCAAGTGACCATTTCCACCATTATTCACACTGACGCTAGCGGTCATGGTCTCGCTTAGAGCACTGCACGGGCTCGGGCTTACCCGAAAGCCCGAGCCCGGCCCGGCCCGTGGGCCGGGCCGGGCCGGGTAGAGGAGTTTTTTCACGGGCTGGGGCCGGGCTCGGGCACGGCGTGTGCCTTTTGACCCGGGCCCGGGCCGGGCTAGGGTTTTTGGACGCGGGTCCGGGCCGGGCTCGGGCTTTCTGCGAGTTATTCTCGGGCTTCTCAACTCTGAAGAACATGTATTTTTCGGTCTCGGGCCGGGTTCGGGCCGGTTTCGAGTCGGGCTCGGGCCGGGCTCGGGCTTAAGGTAAAGGGGTGGCGGGCCGGGCCGGGCGGGTAACGTAGATTATTTTCGGGCCCGGGCCGGGCCCGGGTCTCGCAAAAATATTTGTACGGGCTCGGGCGGGCCACCCAATGTAAAAACGGGCCCGGGCCGGGCCCGGGCCGCAAAAATCGGCCCGTGCAGTGCTCTAGTCTCGCTGCCGTTCTATTGGAACGTGACCATACCTTCTTTGAAGTCACTGCTAACCATAGTCGTTCTCTAACTCCTGCAGACAATAATTATGCGATCACAGAGCACGAGTTGGCTTGTGGATAATTGGATCGTGAAAAATTCCGGCCTTATCTCACAGTCATTGTCAACCATCCTGCGAATACATTGTGCTGGCTGTCATTGCTGAAGAACTTATCGCGATGCCTTAGACACCGCGTGCTTTGCTTAGGTGAGTGCAGCTTTGATATTACCTACAGCTCTGAAAAGAAGCATCAGTGCACCGATGCTCTGTCTTGCTGCCCTCTTCCGATAACTGTTCGGTCACCATCACCTTCCCGCACAAGGCTACGGGCCCTTTTGTCTTCACACTCTTTAGTTGTCACAACGCTAGACCGGCAAAGCTCGGTAATCCTTCTGTTCTGGTTTCCCGCCAACATCCCGACCCAGACTGGGAATGACCGCAAGGTTCATCTTCACCCTCGAAGGCCCGACTGCGTCGACAACCTAAACGATTCAACGTTCATGGTGGCGTTTTATACGGTTACATTTAACACCAAGATGACAACAAATGGATCGCCGTAATGCCGCGTTTCCTCCAATGTTAGGTTCTAGAATCCCTTCACGACTACCCGACGGCTGGTAATCTCGGCTCTCACAAGACGTGTGATAAAATCCAAAGTCGCTGTTGCTGGTCTGGCCTCGCTTCAGCCGTTGCCAAGTACGTCGCCTCTTGCGTGCCTTGCCAACGCCGCACACGACCCACGTCTGCCCCACTGGCCCCCACGTCTGCCCCCATTAGTTATTCATCTCAGCTCCCATAACCTTCGCTGCTCCCATTTTCCCGCAGTTTGTTTCTAGCCTGACCCACTGCCATCATCTCACCAATATTGAGGCTTCATTCACACAGCCGCCAAACGCTCCGTCACGTCACCGTCACGGCATCCGTTTTCGTCAGGGGAGAGGGTTTCCGAGTCGTTTTCCCCTCAAAAACGGCTCGCCGGCGACGCAGAGCGGTGCTCTACGTTTCCGTCGCCAGCACGGTGACGGATCCCCGCCCCTCAAATATCGACTAATCAGAAATTAAGAAGCCGACGCTAAATACAGCCATATTACAAAGCTGAAGCTGGCAACAGCAGCGGCGGCTGGTTTGTTTACATGCGTTCCAGCATTGGTTCCACGTGCGGCACGTCGAAAACTCAGCTGTGCGTTTCGGTGGTGCTCAGATGTGAGACATGGACCACGCCGATGGCCGAACTTGCGATTCCTGCACATTTTTCGCCCCCACGTACTTGTTCGTCGCCGAGCTTTGCGCCCTTGTTGCGGTCTCCGCTTGCAAATCAAGAACAGCAGCAGAAAACCGCTCGGCATTGCGAAAGTCGCCTATTCGTACACTGCTCCGTCGCGCCTGCTGTGCGTTTTTTTGACGTGACGGTGACGTGACGGAGCGTTTGACGGCTGTGTGAATGAGGCCTAACACTTGCATCTGTCAGGAAGCCCGCAAGTGCCATTATGACTCGACTCGCCACGCTGTGACTTTCTCCTCTGAAGGCGAGGTTCTCCTCTGGACAGCTGTACGCGCTCCTGGCTTATGATACAAATTTCTGAGTCGTTTTATTGGACCTTACGAAGTAATTAAGCAGACACAGCTGTTAATAATCGCATCTCGCTTGTTCGTGCTCCTTCCCACCGTCATTGCCGCGGGACAAAGATAGGCCATGTCTCTCGTGCAAAACCATTTATTCAGCTCATTTCACAATATTCCATGCAGCCATGAGGCGATTTCCAATGTGAGGGTGAAATAGTGTGGGTGGAATATATGAGTGACTTTCATCTTCCTCACCGGTACGTATCAGTGTCACACGTTAATATTTATCATTCGTTTCGCTGGCCAAATCTTTAGCTGGCTTGAGTCAGCACCGACTTTCTCTACGCCAGCGCCTTAGGACAGGAGCAACCAAACAAATGACTCTGCTGTCAGCACTAACTTTGTGAGCATGAGCTTAACCTGGACCGTTTCGCAAGCTTGCTCCACCATAACGCGCTCCAAAGAAAAAAAAAAAAGAAAGAAAAAAATGGTGCTTGCGTGAGCTAGCAAAAGATTTGGCAGGCTGTACACACCTTAATCCGCGCGCTTCGAGTCTTCTTCGTCATCATAACGCTGCGAGACTAAAGCGGTTCCTCGTAATATATATATTGTAGTGACAAATACGGGCGCCAGCAGAAGACGAAGAAGAAGACGCTTCTTGTTCTTGGGGCTCGCACTCGCTCCGCTTGGCCATTGCCTGTTTCTGGCACCCATAAAAACGCAAAGTCCATCTAACCTTTAACGCGCCCTATCAATTGGTGGAGCGTGCTGGTTCCGTTTCCATCCTGGAACTCCGTACCCGGACTATACCCCCAGCCTCGGCAATGCCTGACGACGCGCCACAGCAAGGTGCTCCCGCACCACCCGTGGTCGCCTGCTCCGGCATACCACGACAGCGAGACCCTGTCATTTTCAACGGCACTGACGAGCACGACGTCGAGGACTGGCTCACTTCGTATGAGCGGGTAAGCAACCACAATAAGTGGGATGACGGTGACAAGCTCAGCAAAGTCAACTTCTAGCTGGCGGGCGTAGCACAGCTGTGGTTCCGCAACCGTGAAGCTGATGTTGCCGACTGGTCCTCCTTTAAAACGAGCTTCGCGGAAGTCTTCGGCCTACCCGTTGTTCGCAAGCTCCGTGCACAACAGCGTTTACGCGGTCACGCCCAGCAATCCGGCGAGAACTTACGTTCTACATCGAGGATATTGTGGACCTCTGCCGTCGCATCAACCCTGCTGTGTCCGAAGCCGATAAAATCAGACACATCATAAAGGGGATCGAAGACGACTACTTCCACATGCTCATTGCTAAAAATACCCAAACTGTCACAGCCGCGGTCCAATACTGTCAAATCTACGACGAGTTGCGGAAACAGGCCTCCCGAGCTCTGACAGCCAACATGCCAGCGTTAACTGTAGGCGTCGTTTCTACTGACACCACCATGCTCATGTGGCAGATACAGCAGTTTGTCTGAGAAGTGGCGCGACAATTGTCCCTTGTTTCCTGCGTCCCGGACTCCGCGCAGGCGCTTGCTCCGAAGTTACGACAGGCCATAGAGGAGCAAACTTCCGAGGCTCTACCAACTACCTTCCCAGCACCTCCGCTAATTGATAGGATGAATTGCGTATGCGGCATGCTGTTAGTATTTCTTTGCGAAGTGATGCCGGTACGACAAGCAGGTACGTGTTGCCGCTGGCAGAAAAGTTCTTATAGAGAACATCATTCCGCAGACAAAACGACGACAGTCCCCTGGCAAAGAGTCGCGGGGCGTCTTTACTTCGGCCTTCCAAGAAATTAATGAGTGGGAGTAGCTCTGGGTCGTGGCGCTGCTCCTGTGAAACGCTGACGGCGTCGACGAGTCCCAAAAATGCAGCGTTCACGTCCACGTCATCGATACCTGCGGGCTCGACGGGTGACCGCGAAAGGCAGTCGGCGTCGGTGTGCCTTTTCCCAGATTTGTAAATTATGGTCAGGTCGAACTCCTGAAGCCTGAGACTCCAGCGCGCCAGACGGCCAGATGGATCTTTCAAGTTAGTCAGCCAGCAAAGAGAACGATGATCCCTGACAACCTTACATAAACGGCCGTACAAGTACGCGCGAAATTTGGTAACCACCCACATCACGGCGAGGCATTCCTTCTCGGTAGTCGAGTAGTTTTCCTCCGTACGAGAGAGAGTTCGGCTGGCGTAAGCGATTACTCTTTCGAAGCCGTCTTGCCACTGCACCAGTACGGCCCCCAGACCAACATTGCTCGCATCGGTGTGAAGTTCTGTAGGGGCTTCCAGGTCAAAGTGTGCAAGAACTGGAGGCGTTTGCAGGCGCTGGCGTAGTTCGTCAAATGCTACTTGCTCATTTTCACCCCACAGAAAGGGGACATCTTCGCGTGTAAGGCGTGTTAACGGGGCAGCAATACGTGAGAAGTTCGCAATGAACCGCCGGTAATAGGCGCACAGCCCCAAGAAGCGCCTCACTGCCTTCTTGTCGGGCGGTGTGGGGAACTTTGCCACGGCGTCTATTTTATCTCGGTCAGGTCGTACACCCTCGTAACTGACGACGTGGCCGAGGAAGCACAGTTCGCTGAAACCAAAATGACACTTCTCGGGCTTTAACGTCAGGCCAGCTGAGCGTAGTATGGCTTGAAGAACAGTAAGTAACCGGCTCAGGTGCTCCTCGAATGTAGCTGAGAACACTATGACGTCGTCTAAGTAGACCAAGCAAGTTTGCCACTTCAGGCCTGATAGTACGGTGTCCATTAAACGCTGAAAAGTGGCTGGCGCTGAGCACAGACCAAACGGAAGTATCTTAAATTCGTAAAGACCGTCGGGCGTCACGAAGGCCGTTTTCTCAGGATCTCTCTCAGCGACCTCTATCTGCCAATACCCGCTTCGCAGGTCCATTGATGAAAAATAACGTGCAGGCCGCAGCCTGTCCAGCGAATCGTCTATGCGTGGCAGCGGGTAGACGTCTTTCTCCTTGGTTTATCGGTAATCGATGCAGAAGCGCAAGCTGCCGTCTTTCTTTTTGACCAAGACCACGGGTGACGCCCAGGGGCTGTTCGAAGGCTGTATCACTTCATCCTCGAGCATCTTGGTCACTTGCTTTTCAATCTCTTCACGTTCTTTTGGAGCTACACGGTAGGGGTTTTGTCGAATCGGCCTCGTGGTATCATCCGTGATTATACGGTGCTTCGTCAGTGGTGTTTGTTTCACCTTTGACGTAGTCGAAAAGCAATCTTCGAACTGGTGTATCAGCTCCAAGAGGCGCTGTCTCTCAGAAGGCGACAGGATGGAGCTGACGTCGAAAGACAAATGTGTCGAGGCCGGAATGGTCGATTCTTGACGTTGTACAGCCAAACAGTCTTTTACATGGGTGACTTCATCGCAGTAGGCAATTGCGGTGCCCTTCTGGATGTGACGGCGTTCGTCACTGAAATTCGTGAGAAGTACTTCCGCATGCCCATAAGTCATGTCGAGTAGGCCTCTAGCAATCGAAACGCCTTGGGTTAGATATAGTGCAACGATTTGCTCCGCGATCACATCCACATGGTAGGGCTTCTGGCACAAGACAACTACAAGGCGGCAGGAACGCGGTTGGATGGTCACATCGTCGGCGATTCGCAGACGCTCATATTGCCCGTCATGAATGGTGTCGGCAGAGGGGCTTGCAGAGAACGTCACCATGCGGTCCGGAATCTTTATGACGGCGCCGTGATCTCGCAGAAAATCCATCCCTAAGATGAGGTCTCTGCAGCAGTCGGCGAGAATGACGAAAGTGGCAACGAAGCTGGAATCACCGATGTGGATTCGAGCGGTGCATGTTCCTGTTGGCGTCAGTAATTGTCCACCGGCACTTCTTATGTGTGGACCGGTCCACGACGTATTCACTTTCCGAATGCGGTCGGCTAGCTCCTGCCGCATGATTGAGAAGTATGCGCCAGTTTCAACAAGTGCTGCGACATGATGTCCATCTATCAGAATGCTAAGATCGGCACGGGCAACGTTGTCGGCGTTAGTATTCGTCGTCGTCGTCTCGTCTTCTTGGGTAGCGTGGGGGATATTTTTGGCGTCGCGGCACTGAGCAATCTTCCCCCCGGAGGTGGCTGCTGTTAATTTTTCCGGCGCGGACTAGGGGAACGACCACCCCTGACGACGTCAGCGAAACTCGGGCGGTTTGGGGAAGTGTAACGAACAGGTGACGAGGACTGCAAGCGACGACGTGGTGAAGCTGCTTGGCTGGTCGACAGGTGATCACGGTTTGGTGCACAACGGTCGTCAAAGTGCAGAGAAGCGGCGGGCGAAGAACTTGCTATTCCAGCATCTCGATGGGGACAGTAACGGGCAATGTGGCCAGGTTCCCCACAGTGGACACAGAGTGGTCGACGGTCGGCCATGCGCCACATGTCAGTACGGCGAACAGGAGGTCGTCTCACAGACTCCCGTTGCCACCACGGCAAGGGAACGGTCCGAGGCTGAAATGGCGGTACCTCCGGTGAAGGGGGAGGCTGTCGGACCACGTCGGCATAACTCAATGGACGTGCCTCATGGCATGGGGCGGGTGAGGAGAAGGCTTGCCGCAACTCTTGGCGCACGACTTCGGCAACCGAAATGACTGGAGACTCCGTAGGAGGAATGCCGAGGGCTCGCAGCTCTTCACGCAGAATGACTCTAATCATTTCCCGCAAAGAAGCCTGGTCAACACCCTGAGCTGCGGCGCTTACTGGTGTGTTGTTGGGTAGGCGGTCTAAGTGGCGGCAACGTTGCTGCAGTGGCCGCTCATTGATAGTCGCTTCTTTGATAAAGTCGTCGACCGTTGTAGGCGGGTTTCGTACAAGACCAGCAAACAGCGCTTCCTTAATTCCCCGCATAAGATGACGCACCTTCTTCGCCGAGCTGACCCCGATATGACCGAGGCGAAGAAGGTGCGTCATCGAAGAAGGTGCGTCAACAGACGGGCCATATCCTCCGCATACATGACGACGGATTCGTTCGGCTGCAGCACGCGAGCCTCAATAAGTTGTTGCACGTAATCGCGCCGGTCAGAGCTTGCGAATGTATCGAGGAGCTGACGCCGAAAATTTCCCCACGTGTGGAAGCTCGCTTCCCTGTTCTCGTACCACGTGCGAGCACTTTTTTCGAGCGCGAAATAAGCATGGGTGAGTTTCTGTCGCTCGGTCCAGTGATTGACATCAGCGACGCGCTCGTACTGATCGAGCCAGTCCTTGACATCTTCAAAAGCATCACCGTGGAAGGTTGCCGGAACGTGAGGCTGTTAAGAGTCACCTGGGAAAGACTCGGCGCCGTCTGAGAAGAAGGAAGAGTGGCCGATGTTGTAGGAACCACGATGCTGGTGGGAGGCGCAACGGGAGGGAATTCCGGGCTCAGTCCGAGCAGGCGCCCACTGAATCGATGGACTGGAGTCGTGACGAGAGGTGGAGCTTCCGGACTGGGTGTACGGGGCCTGATAGGGGTTGAACGCATGAGGTTCAAGGCTCCAGCACCTCCACCAGTGTCGCAACGCCAAAAACAGAGGTCGCACAGCCCTGATCAAGAGGGATAGCAGCAGGTCGCCTTTTGAATACAGCGCGCTACTGAGACTTCTTCGCCGCGCCTTGAGAGAAACGCGCATGCCTGCTCGTATCGTCCTCCTCTTCATCGGAGTACAGGCGCGGCAATATATATATACATATATATATATAGTTCAAAAAACTGAAAAAATAGAAGCATGTAGGAGAAACATATCAGGACTTTACTGACGTTTCGGCCGGGGTCCGGCTTTCATCCAGAGTGACCAGACCCCGACCGAAACGTCAGTAAAGTACTGTTATGTTTGTCCGACATGCTTCTATTTCTGAAATTACTTTTGTGCCAGCTCCCGCGATTCTTTGCTTCACTGTGATATATATATATATATATATATATATATATATATATATATTGTAGTGACCACTACCGGTGTCAGCAGAAGACGAAGAAGAAGACGTTTCTTGTTGGTGCTCGCACTCGCCCCGCTTGGCCGTTGCCTGTTTCTGGCATTCATCACCCTATCCATATCTATATATATATATATATATATATATATATATATAGAGAGAGAGAGGTCGCGAGAGCGAATTCCGACCACGGCGGCCTCATTTCGATGGGGGCGAAATGCGAAAACACCCGTGTACTTAGGTTTAGGTGCACGTTAAAGAACCCCAGGTGGTACCAATTGCCGGAGTCCTGCACTACGGTGTGCCTCCGAATCAGGTCGTGGTTTTGGCACGTAAAACCCCATAATTATATATATATATATATATATATATATATATATATATATATATATATTGTAACGAGCATACAAGAGGCAGTTGAAAAGAAGAGGAGGACGAAGTGCTTCTAGGCCTGGTTGCGCGCTCACCATCATCCATCTCCTGTAAATAAAGTCATTTCTGCCCAACTCTCCGTAACAGTTGTGGTGGAAGGTGCTGGGTAATCGACACCCGAAGACGGAGGTTATACCGCAAGTTCTTCGTCGAAGCCGCCGCCTTGCTGGACTTCCACCGAACCCAGCGGAGTTGGAGATGTCCCGCGACGCGGAAGAGCAACGGCCTGTCCCAGCCTCTGCCAGTTCTGCCCAGCAACTACGAGATGCACGTACCTTCGCCGGAAAACCGGGCGAAGACGTCGATGAATGGCTCATCCATTACAAACGGGTGAGCGCCTACAACAAGTGGAATAGCACTTCCCAGCTTTCCAACGTTGTGTTCTTTCTTACGGATACCGCGTTGGTGTGGTTTGACAACAACGAGGAGACATTCACAACATGGGAAAGATTTGTTTCGCAAATCAAAGAGCGCTTCGGTGACTCCGTGACGAAAAAGAAAAGGGCAGAGCAGACGCTTTCACAACGCGCGCAAGTACCGGGCGAAACATGCATGACCTACATTGAGGAAGTGCTAAAACTCTGCAGGATGGTGGACTCTGGCATGTCCGAGGAAGACAAAGTCGGGCACATCCTAAAAGGAATCGCCGAGGACGTTTATAGCTTTCTGATTGCTAAAGACAACCTGGCCTCTGTCGCCGACGTCATCCGGCACTGCCGCACGTTCGAGCAGCTTAAGACAAGGCGTTACGCCGAAGTTTGGCAGATTAGCCAACGTTACGACCGTTGCAAGCATAGATAACGACCAGTCGCTCGATCTTGCTTCAACGATCCGTCAAATAGTTCGAGAAGAGCTCAGCCTACACTCACAAGTGACTCACCGCGATACTTATCACCCATGCTCGTCCCCAGCTGTTGAGACAACCGTTTCATCCTTCTCCGAGTATCCAGCGGAATATAGACTCCCGCCTCGACAGCCACCACTTGTTTACGAAAGCGGCGCTCCCTCTGACGCTCGATCACGATGGGCAGAGCCACGGTATTATTGCCAAGGCCCCGTGACTTATGATGCCGGGACGCGACCAGAGCAACGTCGACCCTACTACCAGGACCCCAATTACGACCGATACAACCGATCCCAGCGAACACCGGAGGCGAGTTACCCAAGAGAGAACGAACTCGCTTACCGCCCACAGAGAGCAAGCATTGGTTTTGAAGAGTATACAGTGAACCGTGACCCTCCCGTGGGCTACAGCTGCGGTTCCACGGGACACATAGCTCGTTACTGTCGCCAACACCGTCAGCCACGAAGGACACCGCCGATGTTTTCGCCACCTGGAACCCGTACTTCGCACGACCCATGGACCAGTTCACTTCCCACGGACCGTTTCTCGCGCGAGATCAGACGCAGCGATTCGCCAGCGTCTGACCGCAGCCTGACACCACCAATTAACCGTCCTCGTCGTTCTCCGTCCCCTCGGCGCCGTGCATCTTCGCCCCCGCCGGGAAACTAGCCTCCGCGGCCGATGGACGTGAGGTCGCCGGACGGTCTTTGGATGAAATACCTCTGCCTGCTGTGATGATCAAAAACAAAGTGAATGTGCTAGTTAACGGATTGCCGACCACTGCTTTAGTTGATACTAATGCGAATGTGTCTGTCATGAGCCTCGTTTTCAAGAACCGCCTAGGCCACAAAGTTATGTTTTCATGGGACGATGCCGTTACCTTTCGTGGAGTGGGCGGAGAGTGGCTCCACCCCCTCGGTGTTTGCGCTGTAAGTGTTACGTTGGCTGGGAAAGTGTTTGTATCGGAGTTTTTAGTCCTTTCCCGCTGTTCGCACGATGTGATTCTCGGCATAGATTTCCTTCAACACTGCGGCGCTTCTGTGGACTGTGGAAATGGTGAAATCCATGTGAACGAGGTGCTTTTACCCGCGCTTTCTGAACAAAGCTCGTGTGACGAAGAAAGGAATACACTCAGTGTGCTTGATGCAGTGCTTGCCCCCTCATGGTGCCTAACGCCCGTTCGTGTTTGTGCAACTACTGTTGACGCTCCTTGCGTTGACCTCGTGATTAGGCCCATCAGCATTAACTGTGCTAAAAAATGTATACTCGTGCCTTGCTCTGTCGTGTGCTTGACGAGAGGAGTCGCAACGTTGTGGGCGCTGAATTGTTCCGCCACGCCAGTAGTTCTGCCTCGAGGCATGAAAATTGCCCTTTTCGATGAAGCTTCATGCAGCTCAATAGCAGTACTCACAGCAGAGCCCGCTCCTGCTTACTCTCCATGCGATTATCGCCCTTCTGAAGAGCTGATTCTCGGTATGATCAGCAAGGCTCTCTGCACACCTGAGCGTCAAGCACTGGTACAAGTCCTATCTCGACATGTTGCTGCATTTGATTTTACCCACGGAGATAAGCCACTTGATTTACCATCATCACGAGCTCGCCACAGAATAGATACCGGCTCAGCACACCCCATTCGCCAGAAGCCCTACTGCGTGTCATCCTCAGAGCGCAAGGTTATCGCAGAACAAGTTAAGGAAATGATGAAAAAAGGTGTTGTTCAAGAGTCGTCCAGCCCATGGGCAGCTCCAGTAATCCTCGTCCGGAAGAAAGATGGTTCCTGGAGATTCTGCGTAGATTACAGACGTCTAAACGCTGTGACGAAGAAGGATGTCTACCCACTACCGCGAATCGACGACGTCATCGATTGCTTACACGCTGCTTCTTATTTTTCGACGCTTGATCTACGATCGGGGTATTGGCAAATACCTATGGAATCTAAAGACAAGGAAAAGACCGCATTCGTGACCCCAGATGGCTTATTCGAATTTAATGTTATGCCCTTTGGCCTCTGTAATGCTCCCGCCACCTTTGAAAGATTCATGGATACAATATTACGTGGCCTAAAGTGGGAGATATGCATGTGTTACTTGGATGATGTTGTAATCTTCGGCCGCACGTTGGAAGAACATAACGCCCGCCTGAGTCTCGTTCTGAGTTGCATCGAGAAAGCTGGACTAGTTTTAAACTCAAAAAAGTGTCGGTTTGGCGAGCGTCAAACATTGGTTCTGGGACATCTAGTCGACAAGGATGGCGTCAGACCCGATCCCCGTAAGATTGAAGCAGTCAGCTCTTTCAAACCACCACAGACAGCACGAGAACTTCGCTCCTTCATTGGTCTATGTTCCTATTTTCGTCGTTTTGTACCCCGATTTGCCGATATTGTTCACCCGTTGACATCTATTCTGCGACAGGATGTATCCTTCACATGGACACCGGAGTGTGACGCATCATTCTCGCAACTGAAATTTATACTAACGTCAGCACCCCTCTTGCGTCACTTCGACCCATCTTGCCCGACTGAAGTCCACACCGATGCTAGTGGAATCGGAATAGGAGCGGTACTTGTACAACGTCACAACAACGCCGAACATGTCGTTGCATATGCCAGCCGTTGTCTGAGCAAGTCCGAGCGCAATTATACGGTTACGGAGCAGGAATGCCTGGCAGCTGTTTTCGCCGTGCAGAAATTTCGATGTTATCTTTACGGAAGACCATTTAAGATAGTCACCGATCATCACTCTTTATGCTGGCTGGTTGGCTTGCGTGATCCATCAGGTCGACTCGCGCGCTGGGCGCTGCGCCTACAGGAATATGACTTCGTGGTGTCATACAAGAGCGGACGTCGTCATGCCGACGCAGACTGCATTTCTCGCATTCCTCTTGCGACTTCCGACTGCGAAGCTGAGAATTTTGATGACTATCTCGCTGCCATTACTCGTACGTTCCCCGACGCGGCAGACTTTCAGAGAGAGCAACGCAATGATCTCAACCTGGATCCGCTGTTTGCCGCCGCTCGTACTGCTCAAGGCAGCGGTCGCTTCACCATTCGTGATGAGTTGCTGTATAAGAACAATTACTCCGGGAATGGAGCACGTTTTCTTCTAGTTGTTCCCGAGAGTCTCCGCGCCGACGTCTTACGCGCCATGCATGACGATGCGATATCTGGTCATTTTGGTGTCGTGCGAACGCTACACCGCACGCAAGAGCGCTTTTATTGGCCCAACATGTACCAGACAACCAAACACTATGTCGCTAGTTGTGAAACGTGTCAACGTCACAAGCGACCAACCACCGCTGTACCAGGTCCCCTGCAGCCATTGACACCGCCCAGTACACCTTTCGAGCAAGTAGGCATTGACCTTATGGGTCCATTCCCGTTATCTAACAATAAGAACCGTTGGATAATCGTTTGCGTGGACCATCTCACACGGTACGCAGAAACTGCAGCCATACCCTCTTCCACCGCTGCATGTGTGGCGCTTTTCCTGCTGCGTTCCGTAGTTCTTCGTCATGGTCCGCCGCGTGTTATCATCAGTGACCATGGTCGCCAGTTCACTGCGGACGCCGTTGAGGAGCTACTTCGTCTGTGCACTTCTGAGTTCCGTCACTCCACACCGTATCATCCACAGACCAATGGCCTCGTTGAAAGGACGAACCGAACACTGACCAACATGCTTGCCATGTATGTTTCCTCCAACCATAAGAACTGGGACGACGTGCTGCCCTTCATAACCTACGCATACAACACGGCGAAACATGAAACCACGAACTACAGCCCATTTTATCTCCTCTATGCAAGGCTACCGCGCAGCCCTCTCGATACTTTCTGAAACTTTATTCTGCACGACGACGATTCTGTGTCAAAGACTGTGTGCCTCGCTGAAGAAGCCCGCCGAATAGCCCGCCTTCGTACTTTGGCCTCGCAACACCGTTCAAAGGACCGTTACGACGAGCGTCACGGGCCTGTTTCGTTCGCCAAAGGCGACTTGGTGCTTCTTTGGACACCACAACGCAAGCGGGCCTTGTGTCAAAAGTTCCTGTCCCACTATTCTGGCCCATACGTTGTCCTGGAACGTTTGAGTGAACTTTGTTATGTGGTAGCTCGCCTCCTGGACAATGGCCGGCGATCAAGTAGAACGCAAGTGACTCATGTTGCTCGCCTGAAACGTTTTTACCCTACTGATGCCTCCTAACTCGCCCTACGGGCTTCGTCTGCTTGTGGGGGAATGTAACGAGCATACAAGAGGCAGTTGAAAAGAAGAGGAGGACGAAGTGCTTCTAGGCCTGGTTGCGCGCTCACCATCATCCATCTCCTGTAAATAAAGTCATTTCTGCCCAACTCTCCGTAACAATATATATATATATATATATACGGTTTGCAGATGACAATGTCCTATTGAGCAACAATGGACAGGAATTACAACAAATGATTGAGGACCTTCATCGAGAAAGTGCAAGAATTGGGTTGAAGATGAATATGCAGAAGACAAAAATAATGTTCAATAGCCTGGCAAGGGAACAAGAATTCAGGATCGCCAGTCAGCCTCTAGAATCTGTAAAGGAATATGTTTATCTAGGTCAATTACTCACAGGGGACACTGATCATGAGAAAGAAATTTACAGAAGAATAAAATTAGGTTGGAGTGCATACGGCAGACATTGCCAAATCCTGACTGGGAGCTTACCAAAAGTGTACAATCATTGCATTCTACCGGTGCTAACATACGGGGCAGAAACTTGGAGGTTAACAAAGAAGCTCGAGAACAAGTTAAGGACCGCACAAAGAGCAATGGAACGAAAAATCTTAGGAGTAACGTTAAGAGACAGGAAGAGAGCGGTGTGGATCAGAGAACAAACGGGGGTAGACGATATTCTAGTTGACATTAAGCGGAAGAAATGGAGCTGGGCAGGCCATGTAATGCGTAGGATGGATAGCCGGTGGACCATTAGGGCTACAGAATGGATACCAAGAGAAGGGAAGCGCAGTCGAGGACGGCAGAAAGTCAGGTGGGATGATGAGGTTAGGAAATTCGCAGGCGCAAGTTGGAATACGCTAGCGCAAGACAGGGGTAATTGGAGATCGCAGGGAGAGGCCTTCGTCCTGCAGTGGACATAAATATAGGCTGATGATGATGATGATGATATATATACGAACGCCTCTCTGGTGGCTAAGCGAATGCCTTGAGCTTGGCAGTGTTAGTACCATCATGTAGCTTAGGTTCGTTTAATGGCGAGTGGCGGGTTCCTACTAGAGCAGTGCACGGGCTCGGGCTTACACGAAAGCCCGGGCCCGGCCCGGCCCGGCCCACGGGCCGGGCTGGGCCGGGTAGAGCAGTTTTTTCACGGGTTCGGGCCGGGCTCGGGCTTTCTGCGAGTTATTGTCGGGCTTCTCAACTCTGAAAAACATGTATTTTTCGGTCTCGGGCCGGGTTCGGGTCGGTTTCGAGCCGGGCTCGGGCCGCGCTCGGGCTTAAGGTAAAGGGGTGGCGGGCCGGGCCAGGCGAGTAACGTAGATTATTTGCGGGCCCGGGCCGGGCTCGGGTCTCGCCATAAAAGTTTTGATCGGGCTCGGGTGGGCCACCCAATGTAAAAACGGGGCCTGGCCAGGCCCGGGCCGCAAAAATCGGCCCGTGCAGTGCTCTAGTTCCTACTACTATGCTCTATGTGACGCCATGGTTCACGCATGTCATCCACTGCATAGGTACTGAGTGGCGCTAAGTAATCCCGCGGCTAATCTTAGGTAATATCGTGTGCATACACAGATGGCGAAGAAAGACGGAGATAGGATAATCACCACGATAGATAATTTTGTGAAGCCCGCAAACGTGCAACAGTTTGACGCGCTGCCTGGGAACTGCTGCACCTTGGCTGACAGGTGCGAAAAAAGCCCAGACAAAGAACTGATGATCATAGCTGAGAATATTTTGTTTTGTGATTGTTGCTACAGTAAAGGCATTGCAGATAGCTCCATACGCACACACACGAACTTCTTCCTAGATTTGCAGGACCAAAAAGCACTAGCATATTGTTGCGTGCCAGGTGCGTGCATCGAGACGGCCGATTCTTCAAACTGTGGGACAATAGTGTGCATGGACAATGTAATGTATTGCGGCACGTCATGTCTACTTGGAATTTTTTTCCTAAGGTACCATTTAGAAAGATCATGCAACACTTGGAAGTCAGTAAAAAGAACAAAAATAAATTAGAGTGCTGAAATACTGACACAATATCTCTTAGCATGCTCATCCGAAATTTCTAAACTGTTCAGTCTAATTAGAAAACTGTCGGTACTTGATATCTAACAAACGGCGTGATATCATCTGAGAAATGAATTCCATTTTCTTTAAAAATGCATGCAGCTGCCTGTTTCCTTCTTTACGTCTCTCAATGTGTTCTAGTGCCGTTGTATGAAGCGGCGAAATGCAGAAGCACGGGTATATTTCAATAGCGCATTATCATGCGATGGCAGCTGTATATGCGGCGAGCAATGTAGGTCATCCACTCGAGGTATAGATTTAAGCGTTTCCTTTTTCATATATTGCCAGTAGTAGGTACTAGTAGCAAAGCCTCACAGCTACACTTCGTTTCAGTATACCCTAACTACATTTTCGGGAGCGTTCAGGTGGGTAATAACTCTTTCCTTGTGCTTGTTAACCACAAACGTGTTGCGCCACCTGCGAAACCTGCATTGTTGTGACGCTGAATATTGTCGCAAGATGCGAAGAACGGAACACAGAACGACGGTGGTGCGACAGCAAACACAGGCTCTATATTCAAGTCCCAACAATAATTGTCCGCGCCAACTTTAACTTCTTCGGAGAGAGAGATGCTTGCGCTCGTGTCCATCCCTTCATTGTCTTCTTCAGTCCTGACATTGCCTCCTTTCTAAGAAAGCATCGTCCCGATGCTTTATCGTGACGATGCCAGGATCTGTCCACGCGTACGCTGCAGTGATTTCATTCGGACAAATAAGGCTTCATCCGGACGACGTGCACAATCTCCGGTGTATGCCGTCGACGCCTTGAGGAATGTGGACTATCGTAAACGACTTCATAGTTGACATCAGAGAGACGTCGTATGACTTTATACGGACCGAAGTACCACCTCAGTAGTTTCTCTGAAAGGCCACGATGGCGAACAGGAGTCCAGACCCAAACTCTCTCTCCAGGCTCGTAGGAGACTCTTTTGTGGCGAAGGTTATAGCGCCCTGCATCGTACTCCTGCTGCCGACGAATACGTATGCGTTCAAACTGTCGGGCTTCTTCAGCACGCTGAGTGATGTAGTCAGCATCAATTTCGACGCCATCGCATCCATGTTCATGTGGCAACATTGCGTCGAGCATGGTTGTGACATCGCGACCGTGGAGAAGGCGGAACAATGTCATCCTCCTAGTCTCTTGCGGAGCCGTACTGTATGCAAAGGTGACATATGGCAATATCTCGTCCCAGTTTTTATGCTCCACATCAACATACATGCAAAGCATATCCGCAAGTGTCTTATTGAGGCGCTCCGTGAGTCCAGTCGTTTGCGGATGGTACGCCGTTGCCTGCCGATGAGATGTGCCACTAAGTTTTAAAACTGTGCCCAATAGCTCAGCTGTGAATGAAGTTCCTCTGTCAGTTATTAATACTGTGGGGGCGCCATGTCTCAGTACAACATTCTCTATAAAAAATCGAGCTGCTTGACTGGCCGTTCCCCGCGGCAGAGCTGTGGTTTCGGCGTAGCGCGTGAGATAGTCCGTGGCTACGATAATCCATCGGTGTCCCGTAGCAGAAGTTGGAAATGGGCCCAGCAGATCCATTCCGACTTGTGCGAATGGAGTTCTGGGTACTTCGATAGGATGGAGGAAGCCTGCTGGTTTGATGGCTGGCACTTTCCGCCGCTGGCAATCAAGGCATGTACGGACGTACTGTTGAACGGTCGCCGTCAATCTTGGCCAGTAATACTTTTGTCTCACTCTGTAAAGTGTTCGTGTGAAGCCCAAATGGCCGGATGTTGCTTCATCATGACATGCCTGCAATATTTCATTCCTGAGAGATGGTGCGAAGACAAGCAAGTAGGGGCTGCCGTTCGGAGAAAAGTTCACTATATAGAGGACGTCGTTGCGTAAGCAAAACGACAGAAGTCCTCTTCCAAAACGTTTTGCCAGAGTAGAAGTGCGACCCTCCAGGAAGCTAATAATGAGCTCCAGTTCTGGGTCTTCGCGTTGTTGCTGTGCAAGCGTAGTCGTGTTGACAACCGCAACAAACGCTGTAGCGTCGCCATCTTCTGTACTTGCAGGTTCGAATGGGGCACGAGAAAGGCAGTTGGCGTCCGTATGCCGCTTTCCCGACTTGTACACAATAGTCATGTCGAACTCTTGAAGTGTAAAGCTCCAGCGCGCCAATCGTCCTGATGGGTCTTTTAAGTTCGTCAGCCAGCAAAGTGAGTGGTGGTCCCTCACAAGAGCAAACGAGCGGCTGTACAAATATGGGCGAAACTTGATCACCGCCCAAACCACCGCAAGACACTCTTTTTCTGTGGTTGAATAATTTTCTTCTGTGCGGGAAAGGCTTATACTTGCATAAGCTATTACTTTTTCAGCGCCGTCTTGCCACTGCACAAGTACGAATCACCTGTGCAGCATTGCTGCACAGGCGATTCGAGGCTGCAGGCAACGATACTTGTACAGCAGCTAAGCACGCCCCTATGTTTTCTACAGATCTCTACCTGGCTCATGCGCATCTACGTGGTCATCGTGTTCGCGGAACGCATCCCGGTGCCACAGCAGCGACCTTCTGCGGCAGGCCTGCTGATATAAGTCGTCACATTAATCATCGAACTATCATTGCTGCACAGGCGATTCGAGGCTGCAGGCAACGATACTTGTACAGCAGTTAAGCACGCCCCCCTGTTTTCTACAGGTACTGTAAGACTGCCACCTTTTCTTTTTTTCCGTTGAAGGAAGCCCTCGACTCGTTTGTGCACGATGACTGTTGCATCACTTGCAAAAGAGTTTGAAGAATTCAAGCATGTGTTTGAAAAAAGAATGAAAGAGATGCTTCAAGCTATCAATGATTCAAAAATAGAGCTAGCTGAGCGATCGAAAGCCGAATTTGACGCACTAAAGGCAGAGATCGAAAGTTTCAGGTCAGGCATGTCGTTTATGAGTGAAACAGTTGAAGAACTAAAGTCTGCGCACGCTGACATGGCCTTCCAGTTTAAATCGCTTGCTGATAGCAACGAGAAGCTCGCTCGCCGTGTGGCTGAGTAAGAACAGTATTCCAGGCTTAGCAATCTTGAGATAAAAGGCCTCCCTTTTACAAAAGGTGAGGACTGTACCCAGATAATACTGAAGGTTGGCGAGAAGATCAGCTGTACTGTGGCGCCTGAGGATTTTGAGGTTGTGCATAGGGTTCCTACGCGCTCTAATAACAAGAATCTGATTGCACGATTTCGTTCCCGGAAAAAGCGCAACGAGTTCTTGGCAAGGGCGCGTAAAGTGCGCCTGTCTACGAAAAGTCTTGGCTGCTTTGGGCAGTCTGAAAAACCAGTGTTCGTAAATGAACACCTTTCACCTGCTAACAAAAGGCTGTTTGGAGAGGCGCAGAAACTAAAGAAAGCAAAACAATGGATTTTCCTTTAGACGAGCAATTGTGTCATCAAAGCGCGCCAATCAACAGACAGTACTGTGTTCAGAATAACATGTGACAAAGATTTACAGGCTTTTGCCTAAACTTCAGATACAGCAACCGCCGATTGAATGGATTACTTTTCGGCTTCGGATCTAGCAGATCAGCTGGGTAAACGTAATCTTTCTTCTGCTGTGCATTTCAATGTTCGAAGCCTGAGGAAACATTTCGACGATGTCTCTGCATTCCTACAGTTAACAAACCAACACTTTTCACTCATTTGTTTCTCAGAAACTTGGCTTTACCCAGAAGATGAGAAACTGTTCTTTTTGCACAATTACCAAGCTGAATTTGTTCATCGTAGTAATTGTCCTCATGGGGGCGTTGCCATGTTCATTTTATCTTCCCTTTCATACAACAGGCGTGAGGATTTAAGTATTAACGTGTGCAAATGTTAGTCACTATGGCTAGAAATTGAAAATTTCTTGCCTCAGTACAATAAAAAGAAAACAATAGTGGGCACTGTTTACCGATCCCCTTCGTGCTCAGTTGTTGACTTCTGCAACTCTTTCGCAGCAACACTCGAAAAAGTATCGGCTGAAAACAAAAACGCATTAATATTAGGCGACTTCAACACCAATTTACTTGATGAGTCATGTCCAGGCTATAAAGAGTTTACAAACGGATTTAATGGATTCGGTTTTGAATCTCTCGTAAACATACCGACTCGCTGCGTGTCACAGAATGCATATTCTTTGCTGGACACTATTCTGTCAAATGTTGAGCCGTAACCAAATGTTGGAGTTGCAGAGGTCAGCATCACTGACCACTATCCTGTCTTATTTTACTTTGACTTGTGTTATAACGACAACAAAACCAATTACATTACGACGAAACTTGATATGCAGGAATACAGTGATGAAATAACGCGAGCAGATTGTTCAACTGTTCTTGATAGTTCAGAGGCTGAAGTTGCGTTCGATGAATTCTCATACATTATAACAAGCGCAGTTACGTCCTGTACAAAACTCATAACGACCAAGAGGTAAGGCGCACCTCGCTGTCCCTGGGTCTCTCCAAGCCTACTAAAATCTCTCAGGAAAAAGACAACTTGTACAAAAAAGCTAAACAGAAACCATTTAATATGGGCCTTTTGCACCGCTACAAGCTTCCATCTGATCAACTAAACCAGGCTCTAAAATGCAAAAAAGGTGTTTTTCAAAGAAAACTTATGGAATGTAGTAATGATGCAAAAAGAAAATGGAAATTCTATAATCAATTTTTAAACGCGAAAACTAGTGCACAATCTATTACCACTATCATGAAGGATGACTCAGCTCTTCAAGATCCAGTAATGATATCGAATGCGTTTTGGGAATTTTTTTTCTCTCACTGAAACACTGGCGCACGTTGAAGCACCTGCATTAACCCGTGAGCCACAGTCTTTTTTTCCTGCGCGCATGCACGCCATATGAAGTCCAAGATGTAATAAGCAATCTAAAGACTACAGGACCTGGCTTAGACAATATACATTCGTCTCACATTAAAAGCGTGAAACACATTATTTCCGTTCCTCTTTGTCACATTATAAATCATATTTTTGAGACAGGAGTATTTCCCAGTCCATTAAAGCGGGCTAAGGTAGTTTCTATATTTAAGAAAGGCGATCGATCACAAATTCAGAATTACCGCCCCATATCTATACTGCCCTTCCTAAGCAAGGTTGTAGAAAAATTACTTGAAATGCAAATACACACTTATTATGCCAAGTTTAACATCCTGTCACCTTTACAATTTGGTTTTCGTCGTGGACAGTCTACGCAAAGTGCCCTCTTATATTTGTCTGACTGGATTCGAGCACAGCTTGATAGTGGTATGATAGCTGGAGCGGTCTTTGTGGACTACACCAAAGCCTTCGATAATATTAATCACTGTATTCTTTTTTCCAAACTCAAAAGCTATGGCATTACAGGTCCGGCATTAACCCTGATAAAAAGTTATTTATACAACAGGTACCAGTGTGTGTGTATTGAAGGTATATTGTCGTCTCATAAACTAATTAACAAAAGAGTGCCCCAAGGTTCAATTCTTGGACCACTGCTTTTTTTAACACATATTAATGACCTTCACTCTTATTTGAATACAGACCAATGTCTTTTGTACGCCGACGACACAACCATCATGGCTTCTGGTAACACATCTTCAGAACTAATTGCAAATCTTGACGCGTCGTTATGATCCTTAGAGGATTGGAGCCGCATTATTTCTATTAAAATTAATTTGTCCAAAACCAATTTCATGGTATTCCACGCCCCTCAAAAAAATTCTTTCGGACTTATCAATACATATCAATAATGCTGCCATACCACAAACACGTCGTGCTACATTTCTAGGTGTGATCGTTGACTCGAATTTTAGGTTTAATCATCATGTTACCTGTGTAGTAAACAAAATTGGTTTTGGAATAAGAGCACTTATCAGAACACGACCATTTTTCAATTTAGATACGTTACTCTCAATCTATTATGCTTTTATACACTCCCATATTAATTATTGTATCACGTCATGGGGTAATACGTACAGAACTCATCTTTCTAGGCTTATCTCTATGCAAAAGGAAGCACTAAGAATCACCACTTTTTCTTCATTTACCCAACCATCTGCGCCATTGTTCCAGTCAATGCATATCCTGCCCGTTGAGGGCCTACATAAGTTTCACATCCTGGTTTTACTTTTTAAAGCCAATAATAGATATGGATGTGTTAATTTCCTTCCTGAGGACATAATTACTAACAATAATATGACGCGTTTTGCTCTGTCAAACAATTTATTGTTACCAAATGCACGGACTAATTAGTAATTAAGGCAAGCAAACGACTACTTTCCTTGCCATATCAATTTGGAATAACCTATCTACTCCGCTTAAGTCACCGATGTCGTTGTATAAATTTAAAAAAAATGTTAAAGCAGCATGTGTTTGAATCCTTGAATCCTTAGCCATTCTGTATTGAACTTATCACTGTATATTTGTTTCTTATGTTGCTGTTTATTTTTTCATTTTTTATTATTTTCTTCTTTTTCTTTGTTTCCTTTTTTTCTACTTTTTTGTTTTCTTTTTCGCAATTCGGATTGTTGTGTATGCCCTTTTTAATATACTCTATTCATGTTGCTGTAGGAGGCCCTAATTGCAGTTTCGACTTTTGGGCCTCCTTCTGTATATACACTATGAAACATGTAATACAAATATGAAATGAACAACTTGATTGTTTGATTGATTGATTGACAGCTCCTAAGCCGATATTGCTGGCATCGGTGTGAACTGCTGTCGGGGCGTCTTCATCGAAGTGCCCCAGGACCAGTGGATTTTGAAGGCGTTGCCGTAGCTCGTCGAATGCTTTCTGCTGATCTTCCTCCCATACGAATGCTACGTCTTCTCTGGTGAGGCGTGTCAACGGCGACGCAATGCGTGAAAAGTTCTGAATAAAACGCCGGTAATATGCGCATAAGCCTAAAAATAGTCTGACTGCCTTTTTGTTGGATAGCACAGGAAAATGTTCAACGGCAGCTATCTTTTCCGGATCAGGCCGTACCCCCTCATTACAGACATGGCCTAGAAAAAGAAGCTCTTCGAAGCCAAAATGGCATTTTTCCGGCTTAAGCGTTAGACCAGTGTACCGTATGGCTTGAAAAACAGCACGTAGTCGCCTCAAGTGCTCGTCAAATGTCGCAGAGACTACAATCACATCGTATAGATATACTAAGCACGTTGGCCACTTGAGTCCTGATAAAACGGTGTCCATTAGCCGCTGAAATGTTGTCGGCGCGGAGCACAAGCCGAAGGGAAGTAGCCTAAATTCATTGAGGCCATCAGGTGTAACAAATGCTGTTTTCTCGCGGTCTCTTTCGTCTACTTCTATTTGCCAATAGTCGCTCCTTCGATCCATCGACGAGAAATAGCATGCATGCCGTAGTCTATCGAGAGAATCGTCAATGCGGGGTAGCGGGTAAACGTCCTTCTTAGTGACCTGGTTGAGTTTGCGGTAGTCGACGCAGAAGCGCAAGCTGCCACCCTTCTTTTTGACTAACACTACCGGCGATGCCCAAGGACTTTTCGACGGCTGAATAACGTCATCTTGAAGCATTTTCTGTACCTGGTTTTCTATCGCTTCGCGTTCTCGCGCTACCACACGGTTTGGGTTTTGCCCTATGGGTCTGGCCGTTTCGTCTGTAATAATTCTATGTTTGGTTAGTGGCGTTTGGCCAACTTTGTACGTCGAAGAGAAACAGTCCCGAATATCATCAATAAGCTCGAGGAGTCTTTCTTTCTGTTTAGGTAGCAAACCTGGGCCGACATCAATGGATAGAGGCACGTTCGGCAGACCGGGGGAATCATCTTGTTCAACAGTCATGCAGTCGATAACCTCATTCAGCTCTTCCACGTAAGCGACTGCCATACCTCTTGTAAGATGCCGGCGTTCAGGACTAAAGTTTGTTAGGACGTCCGTCCGTCCGCCAGTGATGTCAACCACACCTCTTGCAACTGATACGCCATGGCTAAACAGCAGACCAAGAATTTGTTCGGCGATCATGTTGGAGCACCTTGGCTAGTCGCATGTTACAGGCACAAGAGCGCTTGAGTGCGGAAGGATGGTCACATCGTCATCGAAGATACGTAAATGCTCACGTCGCTGATCGTCACAGGGTACGGCCAAATCTGCATTCATCCAAAACGTGACCGACCTGTCCGGAATGTTTATAATAGCGCCGTATTCGTGCAGGTAATCCATTCCTAGTATCACGTCTCTGCAGCACTCCAGCAATATAACGAAAGTTGCAACAAACGTCGAGTTACCAATATCAATTCTCGCTGTGCATTTGCCCGTAGGGGTCATCAATCGACGTCCCGCCGTTCTTTTGTGGGGACCAGTCCATGACGTCTTGACTTTATTCAGGCTATCGGAGAGTTTCTGGCTAATTATTGAGAAATCGGCCCCAGTATCTATTAACGCGGTTACTGGGTGTCCGTCTATGAAAACAGCGAGGTCGGCACTTACGACTTCTCTTGGGGTTGGCAGAGGCATATTGTCCGATTGCACAGATAGTGTTGAGGGTGTTGAAGCATTTCGACGGTCGGCAACCTCCCCCCCCCAAAGGTCGCTTCTGTTAGTTTCCCCGACGAGGGCTAGGGGACCTGCCGCCCCTGACTACATCGGCGTAACTGCGACCTTGCGGCGAAGAGCTCGGTGCAGGTGACGGAGAGCGGGTTCGACGAGTGACGAGCGGGTTCGACGACGATGTTGCTCCTTGCGGAGCAACATCGTCACTGTAGCGCCTGTTTTCGAAGCGAACTCGAGGAAAGGTGGGTGGAAAGCTCTGGTATCCGGGGTCACGATACGGACAAAAACGGTAAACGTGGCCGGCTTCTCCACAATGAAAGCACAAAGGACGGCGGTCGACGGTGCACCACATTTCCGTCCTGCGAACAAACGGTCGACTTGTGGGCGTCCTCTGCGGCCAAGCTGCAGTTGTCTGCGGAGGGAAATAGGCCGATGTTTCCACAGGTACACTAGGTTGCGTGGTAAGCGGCTGCGCGTTGTACGGCGGGGATGGCGGCTAGTTGAAAGGACGAGCCATTGGTTGTGAGTTGTAAGCTTCTGCAGGAGGAGGACAACGAACAGCCGATGCGTAGCTCAGAGACCGTTGGTCCGGTAGGAATTCGGGCAACGAGAATGCCTGCCTGATTTCTTGTCGCACAACCTCTGCTACAGAAGCCCCGACTGACTCCTGCGGGGTCACAAGGAGGTTGCGAAGCTCTTCACGAATAACCTCCCGTATGAGCTCACGAAGCTCATTGCCGGCAGCCAGAGCAGAAACGTTGCTCGAGGCGTTGCTTGGGTGATCGAAGGGTCGGCAACGTTGTTGCAGTGCTCGCTCGATGGACGTAGCTTCTGAGATGAATTCCGCAACGGCTATCGGCGGGTTGCGAAGAAAACCGGCGAAAAGTTGTTCCTTGACGCCTTGCATCAGATGGCGGATTTTCATTGCTTCCGGCATCTCTGGGTCAGGGCGGCGGAACAGGCGGGTCATGTCCTCCGCAAACAATGCGACGCTCTCATTCGGTTTCTGGATGCGCGATTCGGTTAGTTGGTGGGCCGAATCGCGACGATCGTTGTTTGCGAAGGTGGTGGAAAGCTGCTGTCGAAACTCATTCCAATCAAGTCAGTGTGGCTTCCCGGTTCTCGTACCACGTACGAGCGCTGTCCGCCAGGCCGAAGTAGACGCGTGAGAGTTTTTCATCTGCAGTCCACCGATTCGCCTTCGCGACTCGCTCGTATTGCACGAGCCAATATTGCGCGAGCCAACCCAACAGTGTCGCAAGATGTGAAGAACGACACACAGAACGACGGTGGTGCGACAGCAAACACAGGCTCTATATTCAAAGCCCAGCAATAATTGTCCGCGCCAACTTTAACTTCTTCGGATAGAGAGAGATGCTTGCGCTCGTGTCCATCCCTTCATTGTCTTCTTTAGTCCTGACAATATCAATGGTGCTGCTCAAAGTAAAACACTTCTGAAATGCGTCAGTGAAACGAACAGGGCAATTTATGCAATACCGTAAAACATAATGCTAGTAGCCTCGCAATTTTTACTGCAATACAAAGCGTTACACCACGGGTACTTTTGTACGCATCTTGCGCTTATTGTGTCACTGTGTATTAAAGCTTCCATCTTTCAGCACTGAATTCTTAAGATACGCACACAGTGTGACCATAAAGTGTCTAATATCAGAATCAAAGATTGTACAGGAAATCGGATGGAGGTAGGCAATGCCAAGTTTAGTTGCGTGAAGAATGTTGGTCGTCAACGCAAGCATGCTTAAAATACTCCGTCTAGTGCATTGATATGAAGAAATACCGTCAAAACCTTTCTGTTTGTGCACAGGTTACTCAAGCTCTTCATCGACAGGATCGCTCGAGCGCGCGCTCTTTTCGTCGGAGTCCGAATTCTCAAAGGAGTTTTCTGTTTACACCATTTGGTTCACTTTAACCTTGCTGGGAGTTTTTCTGTACATGCACGCTTACGGCAGCTTTTAAGGCCTTTACGCCAAAGCATCAACGCCTAATAGGAATTTTTAAAATTGACTTATAATGGCACGGAAAACGAAAGCAACAGAAGTGACCACAAAGGGCAGCAATACTGATTAGTTCACCAGTCCTCATAATTTGCCTACGCTGCCAAATGTTTTGCAACTTGGACAACGAAGGAAACCTAACGTTCCTTGCTTGACTGAAGTAGGGTGTTGTCTAAGTGGTAGTCATTGTTCTCGACCTAAGAATTTTAGGCCGTCAGTCGGCCATTTTTATACAGAAGCGACAATCAGCAACGTTTACATGAGAAAGGTTTCACAGCAATTTTTTTTACGATTTTCGGACAATGTGAAAATTGCCATGAATATTGGTGTAGGGCTGTTCACAGGTATTTCATTGCACCAACAACCATATTATAGGCTTGTATGAATAGCCTGATGCACTGTTACTAGCTGCATTCAAGTTCGCAACAAAGTACCGGCAAATGGCAATAAGAAGAACAGTCAATGAATTTGAATTTTGAATTTAAATTTGAAGTTAATAATCACAAAGAGATATTTACATTGGGTATAATATAAAGGTGGGGCCCTGTGACTCTCGTAGGAGTTGTGGAGGGGGCCCCTATGTTATATGCGTTTATATAAACACTAGAACGCGTGCGAAAAAAAAAGAATGTGTGAGACAGTACAAATATGGTGCATACTCAAGAAGCAAGGGATGCGAGCATAAAAGAGCAAAGATTAGTTTTGTAGCTGATAAATGGCTGTTGTGCTGCAAGATCTGTTGTTAATTTATTCCAGAGCTGCGATGCGGTATGCGAGTGATAATTCCATATGCTACAGGAGAAACGGTACACGAGCTGCGTTCAATATTCGTGGACAGAACGACTGCACAGGATTCTCGTGATCTCTGATATGATTTTGCTGTACGTGGCTGGAACTAACTTCAAGGCTGATAAGTGGTCCATGCGCAGAACAGTGGGCGAGGAAGAAGTGATTCTATTTTTTTCGTTTTATTTTTATTCTGAGCTGAAATTTGAATTAAAATATCATCCGTAAGATTACTATATAAATAAATAATCAAGCAGCTGTAATCAGTGCATTCAAGGTCAAGTTCAACAAAATTTCACTTTGACTGAATTAGTAAGAATTGAATGAATGCACTACTTAGGCAATCTTGCGAAAGCTGAAGTTTCAAATTATCGTCAGCCTATTTATTTCCAAAGCAGACCAAAGGCCTCTCCAAGCGATTTCTACTTACCCGTCTTGTGCTTGCTCGCGCCGCCCGATGCCTGAGAATTTCCTCATTTATTTACAGAATCTTGTTCTCCGGTATCCTAGACAACGATTCCATTCTTTTGAAATCTTTTCTGAAACTCTAATAGACCACCGGTTATAACCCTTTTGAATTATACGGAATGCCGAAATCCATTACTTTCTCCCTATATCTGTTAGAGTTCTGCACGTAATGTTGGACAGTCACTCCAATACGTTGTAGTGGTGGATGGTCTAGCCGAATTTCCGCATCCATCCCAACTGCCATACTCACTATTGTATGGTTTATTTTAAACTTCCTCAGATGTAAATTTAAAAACGCACCGTGCACACTTTAAGGACATCACTGCTTTATATATCGGGCCTAATACGCGTCTTAAAATGTGCCGGTGAATTTCATACTCTTTTCATGCGAGGCGCATGTCAATGCATTGAGAAAGAGGACTTACAATGATGGTAAAATAGGACGTCCGTCAAGGTAATGTTACGGTGAATGACGCAGAAGTACAGATACGCGATGAATCGTAGAAATTTAGTTAAGAGAGGAAGGTGTTGAATATAGATTAGCACAGTCCTTCGAGTGAATGACAAGGACGACTTTGAAAACAATATGCAGTAAGACCTTGCTTCAAATGACATTAATTTTGACTTCTGCCATTGCACGACAAAGTTCTATGAGCGCTCTTTACGTGAATACTCTTTGCAGTTATTTCGGCATTTTAATGAAGTTGCGAATCCTTTGAGAGGCGAGTTATTGTAATATAGGTTTGTAATACAGCCAAGGGTTGCACAACGAACGTACTCTCTTCGCAGGATCCAACCATGGTGAATATGACATTTTGGCCAGCTCTTGTGCTACTAATAATGACTTGGAATGGTGTTGAAGGCCAGAGTAAGTAAAATTATTCCTTAATTCATTTATATCCGAAAGGGCCGAAAGGTTTTACATAAAGGGGAACTTGGAGACATGTAAACTTACAATACCGAACACACCACAGGATAGAGATGTATGGTTAGTAGAGTACTAAAATTTCGAAGAAGAACGTAAACTTTATTATCAAATCAATCAGATTTGACTCCGGCGTATTTTTAGTGGGTCTGGGCACCCGCCGCGGACGCGGTTCCAAGATCTTGTCTCGAAGCGGCTTCCTCGGCTCGCTGGATGGCCCAGAGTTGTACTGTCAGGTTCCAGCTGAGCAGTGCGGTCTTCCAACGCGAGCGGAGGCTGGCGGTGGAAGAGACGGAGGTGTCGGCATTGCCCGAATTGTTTGTTATGTCCTGACATTCCCATAACATGTGAATAAGTATGGCAACCTCGCCACAGGATGTGCATCTGTTTGTAGTGTACCTGTCTGGATACATGGCGTGCATGAGTCTGGGGTTTATGTAAGAATCAGTTTGTAATTGCCTGTAGTGTACTGCTTGCGCCCTATCTAACCTAGCGTGAGGGATTGGGTATACGCGTCCCTGTAACTGGTAGTGTGTCGTGATGTCGTGTAACCTGGTCAAACGATCATCTCATGCCCAGACGTTTGCAGTACCCCGCAAAATTTGGAGAAATAACTATTTAGAACAAACTGAAGGTAAAATTGAAAAAAATATAAAAGGGTTAATGCAAACAATGGTGAAAGTCGGTAGCAAGAGGTACCCGTCATGTCACAAAAAAGTAGACAAATCAATAGAATACTCAGGAACAAAGTGCCTAAGTATGTCTCAAAATTTTACGTGATGCATCTGTTCAGAAGTAATGGGCGTATGAAGATATCCATACGCACGCACAATGCGCACATGCCGCTTTTTCTAACTGCTCTCACCACAGTACTGGCGCACGTTTCTTTGTCCAAAATGTTGTAATACTGCGCTACCATGTTACCGCACACACACCCTCTCCTCAGTGTTTCTAGTACCTTATCTGAGTGTTTTTACACTTCACTATGGGTTAATTTTATCTGGTATCCAAGACAGCACTATCAAAATTTGGGCCCTCTCGTGGTCTTACGTGACCATTCTCAAGCCAAGGCGTGTTTTGCACTTGGCCCCCAGGTTAGTTACCCATGCACAGGACGCTCTGCTACAAAAGGCCGTAAATTAATATGTTTAGTTCTGTTAGCTTACTGACGGTTGTAAATTATATAGTGTAATATGGACGGCTTCTAGGCCTCGTCCAAAGCTGGCTATTGGTGGCGTCTTGCATCATTCCTTGCGTTCTACTTCTCCGAAGCAACGTCCTGCATTCTTCAGCTTTAAATGTGGTCAGCGACCTGAAAAGAAGAATTTGAGCAAACTGATGACTGACAAACTAAGACGGCTGTATTATTGCACATGTCTTGCATCTCCCATGCTGGTTACTGTGGATTTTGAGCGCAGCTTGAAGCATTCTGCAAAGGGTCATTGCGGTCACGTTTCCTTATTGCAGTGGAAGATGTGTGCATTTAGTGTGCCTTGCACTTGAATGTTCCAAATTTCAGATGATTCTTCAACTCTACCAACTGAAAATCAAAACAAAGTGGAGGAAGTCAGGAAGGTATGTCAGCCATAAAGCACATTAACACCTCCAATAATTTCCACTGCTGCGTAATACTGTTTTTAATGCTCCATAACAAACACATTAAGAAAAAAAATTCTTCATGCGGTAGGTCTTCACCTAAATGCACGTATTTAACTTGAAGCGCAACAAGCACTTTGAGGCATTTATTGCGCTTTTTGGGCTGATTGGATAACTTCCGCCAGTGATCGGTTCACTTTCAATGCAACACAGGAGTAGTCATTTAGTCGAATAACAGAAAATAAATATTGAATGCTTCCTTATAAACAACGTAACAAAGAACCTAAATTCGGAATTTTGTGGGAAGTAATTATTGAGTATGATATATGCCTTGCTTCGGAAATGAGGTATGAGACATATTCAATGCTTTTGGCCGAGCCAAGCTATAGAGCGATTGTACCGAAGAAAATATCCGTCGGACTATGCTTCGTCGACATCTTTGTGGGCGATAGCTTGCGCATTACGACAACAGGCGCTGCAGATTTCAGTGACGAACGCATCCTTCAGTAGCCATGCTGGTCCTTTCAGATAAAGGTGGGCTTTTATTCAGCATTAGAACGTGTGAAATCGCAAGACACGACGTGCTTGACCTTATAAAAACGCACCACTGCGCCGCAGTACTATATGAGATGCGCAGCAAATTTCAGGAATGGGTGCATCCGGTAACTTCTTTCTTCGTCTTCAGCTAGAACATACGCGCGCTCACTTCATAATTGTTGCTATGCGACGCGCCTAACCAACGCCTGCTAAATAGCAGGCTTGTGCACTTTTCTTTATGACATCATGCTACTTGAATCCAAATTTCAAACTCCGGCATGATGAAATCGGCTACCTCGAAATCACCGTGACTTACTTGGGAGCGTCCCCATGAGAATCTAGGCAATCGGGCAAGGTAGCGTAAAGGCCGGAGTGCATGGAGCGAATAACCGACATCCGAGCGACGAACTTCGTCGGGCGGCGAACGTGCGACGGCGGGCGTCAAGAAATTTGCCGTCCGCAGCCGATCTGCCTGTCCAAACATTTTCGTCGGGCGAACGCCGCTGCCGGAAGCGTTTAGCGCGCAGCGGTGGACGACAGCCAATCAGGAGGCACTAGTTCCGATCGCAATGCATGCTGGTGTTTCGCGCGCGCGCGCCTTTTCGCGTCGTCTGCAATCGCGTTGGTGTAGCCATGTCTGCATGTCTCTGCACCGATTGAGTATTTCCCACTATGATCTCTCAAGAATCCCTTTGTATTTGTACATCCCATATCCGCTGATCTGCGAGGAAACAGACAAGCAGTGCAAGCTCTCTACAACAACCTTCAACAGAAATCTTCTGATCTCAAAGACGGCATGCTGTCGTCATACCTATCTCCCGACTTCCCCGATAGATGGCGCTGGCATCGGATATTTCTTTCGTTAGGCTTAGACGCGTTCGAAACGAGAAGCGATCTCGAAAACTACTCAAGGTTATTCATAATACTCTGTCGTCGAAGCGGCCTGAGACAAAGCGAAAGCCGTTTATGCAGTCATTTGCTACCAACGAAGTGAATTCTACAAGGACAACGCCACATTCAGTTCGAAGCGGGCGGCCGGGACCGCCGCCAACACGGCGGCCAACGCGCGGCGGCGTTCGCCGCATGTATCGCGACACAGCGAACATCCTGAGTCGTGTCGCCGCGTCGTTACTTGACGCGTGAAGTTCGTCGAGAAGGTTCGCTCCATGTATCCCGTGCTTAACGTCGCGGATGGTGGTGCGCCAGTCTTCTGCTATCTAGGAGGCGTTGTGCTAACGCGCCAAGCATCTCAAGCTAATGGCTTGCACGAGATTATTCCACCGTTTCAGGCATGCGTTCATGCTGTAATTATTAGAGCATCGGGATTCTGTGCCGGGAGATCTTGCTTGAAAAAAAAAAAACAATTCGAAACATTTATTTAGCGCTGTTTATTTCTAGTGGAGAATACTGACATATAGTGCCCCACGTTGGCCATAAGCAACCAGAAATAGACATACCGCAAACGGGAGAAGAAAGTACAAGCGAAACGTCCACTTAAAACCGCAAATATGTTGTGCTGCTTATTGGTCGACCCTAAATGTAGCACCTTTTGTTCGAGAGGGCACGTTGCCCAATGTGGCGATAAATTAAGAGAAATAATCCATCAGTGCTGGTTGCTTTTACATCTGTAGAAGTGAATACAACTAGGGGGATTGTGACCAATCACTTTATCAATAACAGCAACCGCTTTATATTCACACGCAGGAACGCTTGCCTGAATGCAAAGTTTATCTTTCGCATATATTCATTTTGTTTTCGCTTAGGTTGCCGCTCGGCATAACCTCTGTATGAAACTAAATGTGAGCATGCAGGCCTCTTTTGTAGAGATACTGGAATAGGGACTTATAAAATGTGTTCTACATAAATCATCGCTCATCTATAGCATTCAGCTTCATCACTGTTCACATTCACACCTATGCGTGCACTTTCGCGAATTGTCTTTGGCCCAGGACACGTCCAAAATGGATGGCAGACATCCGCTGCATACGCAGGACGGGAGTACTTCGGACACTGGGCGATGACTTCGTATGGTTTATCTGAAGCAAAAGTGATGGCTGGTGTAAGGGCCACTCAGGCCCGAAGTCTCAGATACTTCCTCCGCCGTAGAATAGTTGTGGGAAAGGGAGCAGACACGCGGGGGGATGAGGGCACGCGTGTCACGCCGGAGTATAGATTTTCGGAAAATGAAAATAGAGCAGGGGTCAGAGGCAAGGGAAAGAGGATGAGTTACAGGTGTCGAGAAAGAGTGAACAATGCGGTACACAAGGTCACTGATGTGCAGATGACCATGTGCCTGGAGCAAGTGGCGTGTAATGTTCGCAAACAAATTCACAGCCCTTCCACTATGTGAAGCAGGAAAACCAGCGAAGCAGTTGGTTTTGTTCAATTATATTTTATATTTTTTAACGTTGGGGTTATCTTAACGGGTTGAAAAGGCACAGCACATAACTTGGTTGCGACGCCGCGCGCCATGTGCTGCATGTGCGAGTAAAAGCGAGTTTACGCGACTGCATTCACCACACCTTGCACCATCGTCCACAGCACGCTGGGCCGTTGCACGTTCGGCTTCTCGTTGCTTTCCCATCCATTCGTGCTGTTGAGTGCGCCGGTGCTCCCTAAAGGTGCTTTCTTCCTGTTTGGAGTGAGCGACATGGGTGTTACCGATACCGTCTGCAAGGGGCAACTGGTGACGTCGCTAGGGGAATTGCTTAGTCAAGAGAGAATGAGACACAGCTGTTGGTTGGTGGAATATTACATTTTATCACGGAAGTTTCGGCACGCATCGTCATAGACCACCGTTTGGGCAACCGCATTCAACGCTCCGGCGCAATGTGATCCACGCCACTGTCTTCCTGTTTCTTAACGCTATGCCTAACATTTTTCGTTCCATAACTCTTTCCGGGGTCCTTAATTTGTTCTCGAGCTTCCTTGTTAACCTCCAAGTTTCTGCCCCAAATCTTAGTACAGGTAGAATACAATGATTGTACACTTTTTGTTCAATGAGAGTGTAAGCTCCCAGTTCGGATTTCGTAGTGCCTGCCGTGTGCACTCCAAGCCAATCTTATTCTTCTGTAATTTTCTTCTTATGATCAGAGTCCCCTGACAGTAATTGACCTAGATAAACGTACTCCTTTACAGACTCTAGAGGCTAACAGGCGATCCTGAATTCTTATTTCCATGCCAGGCTATTGAACAGTATCTTTGTCTTCTGCATATTGATCTTCAACCCCAATATTATACTTTCTCGGTTAATGTCTTCAATCATTTGGTGTAATTCGTCCCCATGGTTGCTGAATAGGACAATGTCATCTGCAAACCGAAGGTTGCTGAGATATTCGCTGTTGATCCTCACTCCGAAGCCTTCCCACCCATTCTAAGAGCTTGAATACGTCTTCTGAGCATGCAGTGAATAGCATTGGAGAGATTGTGTCACCTTGCCTGACACCTTTCTGGATAGGTAACATTCTACTTTTCGTCTGGAGAACCAAGGTAGTTATGGAATTCTTGTAGATATTTGCCAAGATATTCACGCATACCTCCTGTACTCGTTGATTGCGCAATGCCTCTATGACTGCTGGTATCTCTACTGAATCAAATGCATTTTGCATAATCTATGAAAGCCATATAGAGAGGTTGATTGTACTGCACAGATTTCTAGATGACCTGATTGATGACATAGATGTCATCCATCGTAGAATATCCCTGCCTGAAGCCAGCCCGTTCTCTTGGTAGACTGAAGTCAAGTGTTTCTCTGATTCTATTTGAAATTATCTTGGTGAATATCTTATACAACACTGAAAGCAAGCTAATGGGTCTATAATGTATCATGTATCTGTTGTCAATCCATCGTTGTCATGCCATCCCGTTTCTTCATCCGGTTTTCGTCACACCGTCATCATGGCGCCGTCGGCTTCATACGGTTGCCATCCCATTTTCCGCATGACATCGTCGTGACATTGTCGTCGTTATACCATCGTAATATTTTAAGAATCGGCATCTCCTTTTCGTCATGCCCTGGTTGTTATGCGGATTTGTCGTTCCATCGATACCATTCCTTGTTCGACATTTCATCGTGACTGCGTCAGCCTCGTACAGTCGTCGTCGTGCCTTCATGCTCTTGGTTGACTTAGGTAAGCAAGTGTCGTATCATAGTGCGACGATATCGGAGTATTTGGCATATAGCCGAAACAACAAAAGCGTCAGATTTGCTACTACACCAGTCTGTCGCAACATTGCTCGACTGCTATTCGCACTACCATCGATGGTCATCATATGATGAGACTGCCGTAATGTTTTTAGCTGAGCAATCCATATTAGCTAACAAGCGCAGAAAGTCGAATTTCAATGCGGACAAAATTGGTGCACCATTTCAACGTCATAGTGATTTTTTTTCTCGCGTGTATTTGAATTTTTTGCTCTGGTTAGCCCTCATGGATTGGAAATTACAAGAATCCCAGTTTAGAACTTTAGTAGAACAACTTTACCAACTGCACTTTCAAAATTTATCTGCATTTTCTTGAATGCCGGCCCATTGCATGTTTCTTGACAGTTTGCTTCATAGAAGAAAATTCAGTTTAAGAATATTGTCACGTTGAAGTGACGGTGAAGAAGAACACAGTGTCAAAACTGTGAGTTACTATTTTTACTCTGTATTGGACGATCTCTTGCCCACCAAAATAAGTAACACTCAAGCGCCGCAACACCACCGAACAAAGTTACGGTTTCTCGAAAATGTGATCAGCCGGTCAAGAGCACCGGCATTTGCACATGACTCGTCGAAGGTTTTAGCATATTCCCAGGTGCCAACGTGCCTTCCAGAAAGTACAGCACAATTCGCGCCCTGCACACATTCAGATTACAAAAGATTTGGTGACAACAGATAGCGGATTGAACAGTCGATAACATTCGAGGGACTTCCGATACATGCATCCGCGTCCTGCGCCGAGTGCTAACGTTTAACATTTGGTAGCCGGTGAAAAGCGCTCAACGAAGAAAGATTAGGTATACGTGTCAATATGCAGAAACAGCCATTAAATTTCGGAAGAGACAAGACGCTGCCAAGTTTCGCAGCCTACTCAATATAAATTCGCTTGTCTTTCGCACGCTAATGCAAAGTTGTAGCGAAGATAAATTGTTGAAAATAACGCGCCATTCCACTGTTGTGAAGGTCGATTACCAGTGAAGAAATTTTTCACTCGACATACAGGTGACATAAAATTGAGATCAAATGTATGAGCAAACTTTATTTCTCCTGAGCGGTGATGGCGGTCATCCCAAAAAAACACGCAAAAACACTTTTATTTTGATCGGCGGTCTGATCAGCGGCATACATTCGCTTGGAAGACTGCTGCCACCTCGGGGAGCCGGCGGAAACTAGACACGCGCGACGGGACCACCTCGGCGAGAGAGCGGAAGGAAACTAGGCTCGCATGCGCTTGGAACAACGACAAGCGATGCGATCGTACACATGGCCGACGCGGGTCGCACAACGGCAAATTTTTTAGAAACCCTTATTATCTATCTGAGAGTTTACTGATTTTGAAAATGGAGTCTATTGATAACTAATAACCTGAACATAAATGTCCAAGTGATGAGACATGTAAGCTTTTGCACAGAATGAAGCAATTTTGCATCTTATTCGGGAGCTGACGATTTGCACATGCAGATTTGTTGACGGACACGAAAAATCCACACAGCGCTAGCCAGAGACAGCTTAGCTGTAAAATACACCTCTGAAAATGCCGCAACAGTCTGTAATATATTTCAATAAATATCCCAGAAGCACAGAGAGGAACATAAGGTTATGCATACCTGCAGCAGGGCGATTATGGGCTGTTTTGTGAGGTCAGTTTTTCTGGCCATAAAGCAGTGGGGAAAATTATAGAGTGGGAGATGACGAGCAGCAGTGGCGGGTGGCAGGGGGAGTGAGCGTGCCGATGGACAATAAACACATATCGGACCACTAGTTCTCGCGATTACGACAGGAGGTGCAACTCGTTTGACAGGGTGCATTTTGTTGGACGATACGGCCTGAGCTCAAGCTTCTTTATCTTTTGTAAGGCCAGTTTCCTATTGTCCGGCGGCCTTTAGTAGCATTATTCGTTCGTCGAAGACACATCTAATAGGAATTGGGAGTGTTTCCCACCGGTTATTTAAGAGAATGACACAAATGCCTTTGTTAGTAGCCAGCTATGTCTCGATAGGATTAGGGAACGCTGCGCGAGGCGGCTCAGCGAGGTGGGTGACCGCGGGGTCAAAGCAATCATGCCTAGCTAGGACCATGTTCAGGCACTGCGGTTCCTAATAACTTGGTGCGTAGCGCATAATGGCGAGAAGCACTGAAAAGCCCGACGTAAATAGAAAATGGACTAGGCAGCGACGTCGATTGGTTGCATAAATAGGTAACTGTAGGACCGGTACGGAATCAGCAGAAGCTAAAGGATTAGTCATCCGCTGCTCACTATTTATTCATACTCTTGGTCCGAAAAAAGGTGTACGGGTGCTGACGGCGCAGGTCTGTTGAGGTTACTCTGGCATCTCTGCGGCAGGTCTGTTAGGTTTGTGCGGCAGGAGAATGGTTAACAAAGCTTACATAGGACACCGGGTCCATACTGACAAATTCCTGGTGAACAGCGACCTGGATCCGTCAAGCAATTGATGTCGAAGTGTGTGAGATCGGACGTCGGAAAAATTTCCAGATATGCTATCACGAGGTCTTGCCACACAATGCGCGTCTAGTTATCAGGTGTCGGGGCCTTAGAGGTCTCCTCGCTGGACAGATGACGCAAAAGGAATTGAGAAATGCGGCCGCCTTGCTGGCTCGATGCGGCTCGGCTTTATATTTTTGCGTCAACGGTGGTGCGTTCTTAAAGCTTAGCAAACTAATATCGTTGTTTCCTATTCTTTCAAGAAGGGAATTAAATTTGCGGCGTCGGACAACAACTTTGTTTCACAGTGCTATAACGTCCTGTCTCAAGAGAGTTAGAGCTCCGTTGATGTCAGGAAACATGCTCATTCTTCGCGACAAGCTCTAGGCCGAACAGGTTTCTGAAGAGGTCGTGCAGCTGCTGTTTCAGGGCGTCCCAGCTAGTGATCTCGGCCTTGTCAGTCGGAAATGAGGCGCGAGATCTTAGAAGGTGAGGTTTACCAGCTTGACGGTTGGATCCAGTGGCTATTATATTGTGATTCTTAAGTTCACGTACCTTTAAGTGACTGTCTGAAAGTCGGGATGGGCCTCAAACCAATTCCTGGCTAACTTGTGCCACTGGGTTAGTTAGATCCCATTGTCTAATGAATAGAGTGTCGGCCTGCTGTGCTGAGTGAATCCTATTGGAAACGAGCCGTCCCATGAACTTGGGTCACTCGGTTCGTGACGTAGGGTATGTGTGACTCTTCACTTCACCGCTTGGCCACTTCAGTGCCTGGGTATCTGCGACTAGGTACTCGTATGTGCCCGATTTCAATGAACCTCTTTCATACCAACTTAGTTAACTTGGTATATGCTGCTTTTCTATGAGTTTATTTGAATACAATTTGGACCAATGAGTGTGTGCCAGTGGGCATGTGCCGTTCTTATATGATGAAAAAATACCTTAAAATATATCCGTTCTTGGGCAGAAAATAATACACATCACAATAGAGGGTGTTTCACTTGGGCCAAACTTTACAAATACTCAAATGACTACGTACCAGGACAGAACCAAGTTAATTTTGTTTGCCATTGCTTGGTGATGCTAAGATTATTTGTTGCATACCGTCTAATTACATAATGAGGGATAATTCAACTTCTCAAATATTATATTGAGATTAAAAGTGTCGATGAGAAAATTGTAGATAAACATGAAAAACTCCCCATACAGCTTTCTGTTGCTCAATAGGGGCTAGAAAAAAAGTGTTTTTCCAGTGTGAAAGATGACCGTGGATACACGCAAACTGCCGCGACCGGCCAGTCACGCGGCTGTCTTGCGTGTATTCGCGGTCATCTTTCACACTCGGGAAAGCAGACTTCAACAGCATGATCCCGCAAAATGAACCCGGGGAGGCAAATCCTTTTACTACAATATGGCAAAATTATGCTAGCAAGCAATCTGAATGGTTTTTTTCACACGCTCTAAGCAGAAGTTAAAAGATTATAAAACAATTATATTATATGTGCGGTACATTAGTTTGCATTCCACTTGCATTTGTGAGAAGGGACTGCTTAAGTTTTGTTACGTATTTCCTTAACAAAGATGGTAAACGGAACTGAATCGTTGGTTATCTTACTTCGTACGAACTGGCCACCCAGAAGTAACAATACGAGATGCTGGATGTCAAAGAAAAATTATACTGGTCTTGCGATGCCTCAACACCATTTAAGGTATCAGCAGCAAGTCAAAGTGAGTACCTTAACTACTTTGCCATACACGCAACATTCGTTAACTGCCTTCTGAAACGAAAGACTTCTCACATTTAGATAAGCAGGATATGTAAATAGAATGGGCTTATAACGGCCAATGAAACTGAGAATAGACAGGCGCAGACGAAGTCATTGCCACACAAAAGCAAGTTCGTTATTGTGATAGTCGCCTGCCTCCCATACCTGCATGAAAAAAAGCAGAAGAAAAAACTTTTGTTGGCGTGCATTTGCTGTGTTTATTCAAGTACTTTTATTGTCACTTCACCAGATACGATGAACTTGTAGTTGGTTCACGTTTCAAAGTAATTCAATCCATAAAATATACCCTTTTTCTTTCGCGACATCTAAAAAACTATGTAAATCAACTTTTGTTTTTTTACCAAAGCTTTTCTTAGCCTTCCCACCATTCAAGGCTTGCTGAATGCTGGTTGTTGTATTGCCTAGTCGAAATTTGGAAGTCCTCTACCTATTGCAAAGTATGGCACTTCCAACTAGGCGGCATATTTAGTTACGTTTGTTTGTGAACAGTAAATGGAGAATGAGTGTTAGAAAAGAACCATTACTTAAGGTAGCCCTACCAAGGTCTAGCACCTATAAATGGTGTCACGGTGATGTTGCGAAATTCTGTACAAACAGAGATAAGACATCAGGACGTCGACAACAGAAGCCGCGAAGTGTGCGGGTCAATTGCACCACGCTTCCCTGAAAAAGCGCGTGCATAAGAAGGCGTAACGTGCATTTGCGACAGGAAAGACCCGAGCGCATAGGGGCCGATCCCTCCCGGCTTAGCGTTGCATGGTCCAGCCATGTTCGGAAAAGATTATGGAAATGCAAAACAATTGTCTGAGGTTTAACTCTTGTAAACGTAGTTATCACGAGCGAAAAGTCCGTTTGGTTTGCTTTTGCAAAGACTGCCCACACAGTGCGTCATTATTGCATGCTTCCGGGCTTTCTAAGCTTCTCTATAACGTGCTAACCCGGCCTCCCTTTGATCCGGTGTTTCAGCAGCCAACTTTGTCTTTGCTTGAGATTCCGCAGCCTACCGTGTAGCTATATCTACGGGATGAGTGGACGCAGCCTGCCGTTTCCGCTGGAGCACACCTACAGATGTCCCAGCCGGCACGCCATCCATGGCGAGACTGAGCGAGCAAGCGCCGGCGAAGCAGCCGTTAATTCCTCGCCTAGTCATGTGGCGCCGCAGCGGCGAGGTTCCAAGCGAGTGCAGCTTCGACGCCTCTCCGCAGCGAATAACGTCACACCTGCCCCAATTGCGCTCCGGCGGCTCAAGTCATTGCGACGCCATGAATGACCTTTCGAGAAATAGTGTAGTAGAGCATTCGCTCTAAAAAAGAAAGGACCTCGCGTTAACCTGATGCAATACTTCTTACCTTGGAAAAGGTAAATTAGGTTACAGCTGGCGTCTTCGGTTTCTTTAGGTTTCATCACCTCCCCTTGTTGGGCTTGGTGGTGGGAGGCACGGACTCCTTTTAAAGTCACCTACCGCTTTGGACATTAAGGCTAAATTCCTGGCTCCTTGACTACCCTCCTTTTAAGTGAGGATGCATGGATAAGTCTAAAAATTTTTTCACCCAGTAGAAAGTTGCCTTTCCAAAGTTCCACTTTTAATAAATCAAAAATGCTGAGAGGACTGCCAGAACACTTTGCTACTTTATGGATGCAAAATTACTCAAACGGCTAGGGGGGACATCCTTCTCGAAGTCTGTGACAAAATTGAGTGTGAAAAACTGTCAAAACTAATTTCATTTGGTGAAACCTCTGTCCAAGTGAGCGATCAGCGTTTCATGCGCAGCACACCTCCACAGTATCTGAATAGGTTGTGCTAGACCTGAGTAAAATGAAGTACACTGAGTGCTCAAAGGAACAGCATATTCCAAAAATGCCTCTAATCAACATCAGAAGTTATGACAAGGAAATCCCAACCAAATATCCCATTCTCACCGTCTGCGCAGAAAAACTGCCCAAATACGTTGAAATGGACCCAGTCAAAATTCACGTTCTAACTTTGATACGCATGCCACGCCGGTGCTTTTACCGTCAATGATTCTTCCATGGCTCTCAGATCTGCCGAGGCCGCCTCACTTTTGCGAAAATGCTGCGGCACGACTACCCTGCCGACAGCTGGGATTACATAGCCCGCTGTGTAAATTGCGATGGCGGGCGCTCAGCATATACTCGGTCTTGTCCTTTACGGAAGACGGAAAATAACGTCATTGCTCCTAATGTCAACAAATCATATTATTCAAAGAGGCGCGCTAGAGTCTCTTGATTGTTATGGGATCTTCATTATCGCCAGGGCACGGCAGGGGCAGTGTCAGAACAGTTCTTGATGGGTGTTTGGACTACCAATATTCCACCAGCGGTAAAGTCCCTTGATGTAGAAAAGTACCGCCACTCTTTGTACTCTGCCGCCGGCGCGCGACCTCCTCGCCTCCTCCTCGTCCCTCGCGAGTCCCCTCCGCGGCAGACAGTCTTGCGCCCGTTTTCCTGCACGATGATTGGTCTCCCTGCCGTTGCCCTTGGAATCGAGCGGAGCTTGCGTTTTGCTTGTGTTTTGCTTTTTCGTTCGCGCCATTTTGCGCCTCAGCTCGGCTGGCTCGGCGTATACAGAACGTCGTACGCTAACTTTGCGCGCTGTTTCGTGCACTCTGCTGGCGATATGCCGTGCTGCTGCGCATATAACTGCAGCAAGAATCGTGATGATGGCTATGCAGTTCTTACGATACCGCAAGGAAAGCGTGATGGCTTGCGCAAGAAGTAGTGGCTGCACAACATTGGCCGGAAGAATTTTGTTCCGACAAGGAACAGTGTTGTTTGCGAGGTAAGGGGCCTTTGTTATTGCTCGTATCAAAGCATCCCCTAATGCTGCATTTTTCCACTTCTTCCGGCCTGCTCATTAGCGTTTTTGCTGCCGCAATTTTTACGTTGCATAAAAATGGCGTTCTCCTCAGAGTGCTGAATATTCTGCTGGGACTCCATCACCTGGCACGTCGTCAACTCTTATTCAATCGGAAATGGCATATTTGTACACTAGCATTGTTTCTCATTCTGAATATTATATGATACTCTTCTACATTATCTGTATCTTGTCAAATAACGTTTTTTGCGCGTGCACGAAAATAAAGCATCGTACTGCCCATTCTTTTTGTTTTGTGTGATAAATGTTTTTCTGATGTCTAATCAAAAATCACAATTTTAACTATCTGCCTACTACGCAATTAAACGGTATGTTGGTGGGAACTATCAAAATACCTTTTGCAGAGGCGTTTCTTTTGCCTAAAAATATGGAATGCCTTCTCCCATAGGTATACCGATTATTTTTTAAGCTTCATTGACACCGACGCCTAAAGAATAATCTGTAAATACCTTTCCTCAGATTCTGTTATTGTGGGTGATGAGTGGCTGCCGGCACCGTTTCATCGCACTGAAATTGCGCAACCGTCCTATTCAATGCAGAAACCACAGCGCAAAAGCTACTTTGACATTGAGACAAACACATGGACGGACGATGCTCTCGCCAGTAATTAATTATAAGAAGGCACACTGAATATAATACCTGCGGTGCACATATGCGCACATACAAGAAAAAACTGCCAAACTTAGAGCGATCTGCCACAAGCAATACTAGATCAGATGCAAAAAGTAAAGCAGCGTATCGTGTGGAAGAAAAATAACTGGAGTATAGAACTCGCCTCAAAGCTCCTTTTACATCAGTGTGTGTCATTCATACGGCTTTAAGATAAAACCAACCTCCTCATAAACGTTGCCTTCAGCAGCTGTTATCACCATTTTTGAAAATATTCTACGCCACTGGGGCGCGCAACTGGCCCAAAATAATGCGCCTCCATCGAATTCTGCGGCCCGTCCGCGGGAGCCCAGGCGCAATAGCGTGCCGTGCGCAGCGCGCGCAGCCGGCGGGCGAGGAGAATTGCGGAGGAAAGCGCGCGCGCGGAGGAGAGTGTCGCTACTTTCAAGATCAAGGGGTTTTAACCAGCGGTAGCTTCATCTGCCCCCTCAGTGGAAGCAGCCTGCGCTGCACCGCAACAAAGCTAAAATTAGTGAGGAGACCTCCGGTACTGCGAGCTCTAAGGTCTGAGCTCCGGCAGAGAGACCCGAAACACCCAAGAGCATACCCGTGAGCGGGCATCCAGCTATTCGCAGATGATTCATAGTGGTTAGTAACAATCTGCTTAAGTTCTCGCGGAGCTTACTTGAGGGTGTTTTTCTGCCTCGACAAAAATATTAGAACACATTTTAGACGTGGCGGGCCAAAAACAGAGCCATAAACCTTTAAATAATAGTAGTGCGCCTATAAGTTTACCGTAGGTTACTTCTGCTGTATCTAAACGTACGAAGCGTGGTGCAGAACACCATCATTTGCTCCCTCATAAACGCCAAGAAAGAACGATGGGTTATAGGGGAATCCCAGGGACTTTGACCTTGCTCAGCCCCGTTGGATAAATGCGAAGCGGTAAAACTACGCTTGGCGACCACGACAGTTTTCAAACAGACAGCCGCTTGTGTGCTACACATCTATGGACCTTTTTCTTAGTTTTTGCGTTCATGTCTGTTAAGAGCGTTTGCAGGCTCTCACATATGATCGTCATATCGAAGTTTACTTCTGACTACTACCTGACACATATGCAGATTCGATCCTAGAAGACAGTGCGGGCGACGTGCGCGTGGGTTGAATATTATGTGGGGACGTGACCGTCTTGTTGGCGGCTGTTTAAATCAGTACATCGGCAACGCAAAGTCAACATGAAGACTTTCTCACCGTGTGCGTCGTTCAGAACACACCCGCGGGCAGCGATGTGCGGTTGCTACTGCTGCGACAAGGTGATGCCATTGGTCTTCACCGATGACTTTACAGTGAACCTATGAAAACTAAAGCACTTCCAGTTATTGACCTTCATCAAGGCAACTTCAAGACGGCTTCGGTGTTCCCCAGCGAAACCGAAACGTTCAACCTTTCTTTTTACGTCTCGTGTTTTTGTAGCGTTAGCTACACTGGCCTAGCCAAGCCCGTTTCGCGCGGCACATCAAGAGCCGTGCTGCGCATGCGCAAGGATCAGTCATGTCACACGGCTTGCGCACCGGAGCCACCGGAGCGGGCACCTCTCGCGCACTCCGCCGCCGCCGCGCGCGACTCACCGCCGCCGGTCTGCGCATTCCAGAGGAGTGATGTCGAAGCCGTGGTAGACGCACTGGCGCCGGCGCGCGCTCGCTGTGCAGTCGCCGTCTGACACTGCGCTGGAGCCGCTGCGCTTCTGACTGGCGTTTGCCAGTGTGGTATAGCCATGGAGAAGGAGAGCGCAAATGCTGCTCAACAGCGCAGAAGAACGGAGAAGCTTGACTCATCGGATCCCGAAGTAGTTGCCTGGCAATTAGCGGTTGAGCGTAGGAGGAATGAACAGAATAAGGCTAAACGTGCTGCGGAGACACTGGATCAAAGGGACCAACGTCTAGCAAAGCGGCGTCGCCAGGAGGCTGAGCGACGTGCCCGATCACCCCTGCAGCAACAACAAAACGCCGTCGATGACGTCAAGGCTCGCCGATCGACTGAATATACTGTGAAACTCAGCGAAAGCGCCAGTGCGACTCGGACCTTCAGCTGAACCTCTGCTAACGCTACGTATATCCTGGCATAGCCGAGCTAAGCCACTGCAACAATTTTTATGCACTAACGGCCTATCCCCGCAGGGCCAAGTCAACAGCAACAGCAGTGTTAAGGGCATACTCGATTTCGTCCAATGATTCGCCAGCAGCCGCAACATGATTCCACTGAAACTATGTTGAGCACCCCTTGAAGCAGTCGTTGTACCCGAAGATCACATTCCATTACTAAAAAAATGAGGCACGGTTCCAATGAGGCACTATACTAGTTCCGGCACTTTATCTGAAAGCAAGGTGCTGACGCTACCGTGTGGGCAAAATATTTAATTGAAGAAGATGCAATTCCTCTCTTTGTATTGAATGTTTAGAGGCCAAATATACAAAACTAGTGCCTCGAAAACAAAACTTCATTAAAAGAATGCAATGTTTTCTTCCTCTATACCCTCTTTTTTATTCTTTTTAGAACACTCAAGAAACTGAAAACTGGCAACGAAGGTGGGTATTTAAACATGCGGTCTCTTTAATACGATCCATATTTATCAACAGGACTTGAAGTCTAGTAGATTAATAGATATTATTTCTGAGAGCAGAAGCTGTGCACAGAGCTTTTTAGTTGATTTTCCTTTCCTGGCTGATGTGCAATTTATAATGGGGAAATTTTCAATTTTCCAATTATAGAATTGTGATCACTTCCAAAGTTTCTTTCACTAAATATTTAATTCCTCTTTTGTATGTTTCATTGCTTCGGTCTGTGGAGTCAGCACTCTTCTGCGGGTGACAAGGTTCTGTTGTGCTTTATAGCCGCTAAACGAACCTTTAATATTGGTCAGTCGCAGATCCAAAAACGTCGCAGATCAACAGATTATGATGTATTGAAGTAGTTTCCCGTTTTAATTGACGAGTAGGAGATAAAACAGGGACTAAAACGCCGTAGAAAACTTTGTAGAATAGGTGGCAGACATACAGTGAATTGCTTTCTACGCTGACTGCAGTTATACCGCCAAAGCTCTATGGCAATCATTTCCCACTGTCTAGGTGTATTCTGAAGGCAGCCCGAAAGAATTTGTAGAGAGCGTATAGCAAAGTGGCGATGACAGAGTGCGGTACATCTGAGCGTAGGAAACGTGGGAAGTGAGTGACCTGAACAATGTATAAGCTGTTGCCAACTTTCACGCAGTGTATGACATTTTGCCATAAAACACTGCATGGCCAACACGTAACAAACAACTCTTCCGTTCTTTTGAAATCGCTGCGCCGACGCCTCTCAGTATGCTCCCGTCTGAAAAGTTATTTGCATATAGTATTACATATGAACGGTGAAGGGCGTAAACGTAAATATTGCATGAAAATATGTGGTGAATTGTGCAGTGAAAAAATATAAACATTGTATCACTGGGTCCACATCTCACCGTGTTCATCCATCTAATTGTTGCTTCCATTACGCCGTACTTCGGCAACATTGTAGTGCATCAGCGTAACTATGAAGTGGGAATAAAGCTGCAACAACGGCTGCGCATAAACACTATATGTCATGACATTTCGATGAAAATTAAATAAAAGAACTGGTACGCACCACTTTAGTTGCATAGCATTTCACTCACCGTTTCACGTTGGAGTTGCATTTAAATTATCTTTATTTCAAAATGTGCTTTCGTCGGCATATTTCCTTTTCCTCGAAAGCTGTAGTTATCGACATGGTTATTATTTCGATATTTCACCAGTTATTAAGCTTAATGCCATATTTGACTTTCCCTAAATATTTTTCAACCATCTTTGTTTCTGAAATCAACTAAAATGCCTCTATATTGCAGGACTTTAACTGCATTGTATATAGCAGGTCTGCGAAGCAATATTGTTACGTTTGCTATGTTTACTTACGGTAAGAAACATTTTTTATTTGCTATATATTATAACATTTAGCTGACATCTGTGATACAGATTCCTTTGATGCATCGCGAATCTCTACGCAAATAATTATTCATTATAAAATATACTCGCCAGTCACATTTAAAACTGATGTTTAGAGGAGCGTTTAAAGGCGTGTTTCAATTATTGCATTTAGAGATAGTGGCATCCCTCATAAGCAATACTAGTCTAATATCCTAGCGTAACATCCACGAATACTTTATTTAGATAACCGCATGCGTACACTCCCTTTTTATAGTTTGAACGCGCAAATTCGGAAATTTCGGGCATAATACAACATTATTGGGTTACCTGAATAGTCACGATTTTTTTGAAAAACAAGTTTGCAAGAAATGGCACAATATGAAATTTAATCAAAACAATACGAAACCACAGAACCTAACCCCCGACAATGCCCACACAAAAATAAATGGAATCTCTAAATAAATAAAAACGTAATGAAGTAATGAGGTGCAAATGTGCACGAAAAGACGAGTTTTTGCAGGGGGCAATCCTAACTACTTATTCCGCATCATGACGCTTAATGTCAAAACTGGCTGTGGCCGTGAGCGGGACTCGCTGACATTTCCAATGGTAATCTATGAACACAGAAAAATACGCAAGAAAGCAAACTACAGAATAGCAATGGTTTTGGTAATTTCTGGCCCTTGCGCCAAAAAACAATATCCATCAATCAGAATAGCGACGTTGTAGCGCAATTTGTGAAGCACCGCACGGCCATAACTTAAAACAAAATATCAAGCCTTTGGGTCGCCCTGTCCCCGCAAAAAGCATTAAAGAAAAAACGAACATTTAACCTATTTGATAAACTGAAGCCACGCAGTAGTAAAGTTGTGTTAGGTAAGCAACAATACTTGTCGTAGCATAAATTTTGTGAGATCCGATGTTAAAGATGGCTGCGATATGTATCCATTGTCTATATGGGACAGTTTAGCAACTAAGAAGACAATACATTTTCAGCAGTTTACCCAGATGGATATCTCTGGTGGGGTGATAGTCCTAGAATATTTGTTAAGGAGACTTGAGTAAACTACTTCTCGGCTTCGATTTCGCGCTCGTGTTTTTCCTGCAACGTGAATATTTGTATGAACGCCTTTTCTAGATCCCCGCAGGGGCACCTTGTGTCATCAAGGTGTCGGTGTGTGGCATCACCACGGACCCCGAGCTCCCATACCAACGCTGTTATCCGTACCGTGGCTATTAGTTGTAAGGTGAAGGGTTAGAAACCGCAAACGGTGGCTGTCGGGATCTTGGTCAAGCCCCGGCCGGTGGGCTCTTGCCTGGCTATCAGGCTGGAAGCTCCAGGACCCTGCTGAGAATATGAGGGTGCACCTCAATCGACATATCGGGAACGCTCAGTCTATATATGACGTATGGCATTTTCAAACCCAAAGAAAAATAATCGGTCTCTGAAAAGAGGCCGCACTGAAGTCCTAAGCAAAGAAAAAGTTCTTGAAACCTTTCCAAAGTTCCTAGTTATTCACTCAGATAACGACAAAGAACCCATTACATCGAAATCGGTGTTTGAGACCGCGAAGTCCCTGGAAAGATCAATTGGCAAGGAGTACCAGGCAAAAAATCTTGCGTCTGGTGACCTATTTATCGAAGTCCAAACAAAAGCTCAAAGCGAAGAACTTCAGGAACAAAAAGAAATTGCCGAGCAGAGTGTGACAATGACACCACACCGTACCCTGAATTGCGTACAAGGGGTGATCTCCGAAAAGCAGTTGACGAAGGAAACAGACGCAGACATCCTAGAAAATCTCCGAAGCCAAGGTGTCAGCGCTGTTCGAAGAATCACCATCCGAAGTGCAAACGAAGAGATCAAAACTAAGCACATAGTGATCACGTTCAACCGCAGCAGTCTACCAGAAAGAGTAAATGTGGCATATATCAGTTGTCCTGTGCGAGCATATGTCCCGAATCAGAGAAGATGTTTCAAATGTCAGCCGTGCGGGCATGGCTCACAGTCCTGCCGAGGAAAAGTTACGTGTGCAAAATGTGCAGAACATGATCATCGATCTGAGAACTGCGACAAAACCGTCATGAAATGTCCCAACTGCAGCGGCACCCATGCGCGTACTCGCGATCCTGCGAAACTTTCAAAAAAGAAAAGGAAATCATTCAGCTTAAGGTAAAAGAAAATCTAACTCTTCCAGAAGCGCGCCGTAAATGCACTGTTTTCAGGAGCACGCTATGCGTACGCAGCTCGTCGGGGGGCGGAACGGCGTCTGTTGTCTACAAGCTGTCATTACAGCTTCGCTGATCTGGCCTTGCACCTCGCCCTCCGCGAGCAGCCACTGGCCGCTTAAAAGGTCCCTGCTGTCAAAGCGAGGGCCCCAAAGCCGACCAAGGTGCCCCAAGTGGGTTCTACTGTAGAGTCCACTGCGGCACCTCCTTTCCCTGCGGTGCCCGTCCCTACGGACATTGTACCGCCAGAGAACGCGGCACCTTCAGGCACCCAGCTTGAACGAATGCCTTCTGTGTCGAGGCTTTCTGAGGAAGCAATAGACACAACACCCAGTACATCGGGGACACTTACCCCGAAAGACCCTCCTTTGCTCACTGACAGAGGGAAGGCAGGTCGCCAGCCAGTCGCTGCCCCTAGAAAGAGCACGTGACTAAGTATTTCCTACAGTAAAGATAGATTTTCCGTCACCTATCCCACGTTTCTAACATATCAGTAAGTATTAGGATGCTAACAGCTACTCGATAAAATGGCTTTTATTGTTCACTGCAACTGTCGTGGACTAATACGTAACTTAGGTGACGTAAAAGATATTTTAAATCGATTCTGTCCCCTAGCCGTGTGCGTTCAGGAGACAAATTTAGGCCCGAAAAACATGAACTTTTTGAAACAATACAAAGTGGTCCGCCGAGACCGTAACACCACTGGTCGGGTTTCAGGTGGCGTGACCATCATTATGCACTGTAGCACTACTGTGCAAGAAATCCGGTTAAATACGTGGCTTGAAGCAGTAGCAGTTAGTGTAGTATCATTTAAAACATTAACTAGCTGCTCCATATACATCCCTCCTCATACACAGGAATCACTTAGAGACCTGGAGGAACTCGTTGAACAACTTCCAGAACCTTTCACATTGGTGGGCGATTTTAATGCGCACAGTCCCTTTTGGGGAAGTCCGACAACAGAAGGTAGAGGGCAAACTATAGAAGATTTTATTCTGACAAATAACATCTGCATTCTTAACACAAATAACCCAACGTACTGCATAACAAGCACAGGAAGAATGAGTTGGCTTGATTTAGCTCTGTGTTCTTCTGATCTTTAAGTCCACCTAAATTGGAAAGTACATGACAATCCATATGGAAGTGATCAGCTCCCATGCCTTATACACCTCGCACAACCAACTCCAACACCCATTAAACCACGGCGGTGGAAACTACACCTAGCAAACTGGACAATCTACACGACACATGCCGCATTAGAAAAAGAATATGACGAAAACTTTGGCGTAGAGGAAATAAATGAAATATTTACCGTCTGCCTTCTTCAAGCGGCATCTGTGTCAAAACCGCAAACATCAGGTTTGGTACGAGAAAACCGAAAACCGTGGTGGACAGAAGATTGTCTTACTGCAAAAAAGAAGCAAAATAAGACTTGAGGCACCTTCACGAGGTACCCAACATATGCCAACCTAATAAACTTCAAACAAGCTCGAGCTCAAGCACGTTACATCCGTAGAAGGGCGGAAAAAACCTCCTGGCAAAGCTTTGTATCCTCCATCAATAGCTCGACACCAACCCAAAAGTTCTGGGAGGGTGTACGAAAAATCAACGGCGATTACGCAGCCTACACAATCCCTCTGTTAACTCCTCCTGGTATTCAAACAACACTCCAAGAGCAGGTGGACAGTTTAGGGGAACATTTTGCCCAAGTGTAAAGGTCATCAAGCTGCAATACGACTTTCTTTTCTTACAAAAACACAACAGAAAAACAGAAGCTACCGACCAGAGGTGGTACGAAGGAAGAGTATAATAGTCTATTTAGTATAGACGAACTACGTAACGCACTTACTACACGCAAGAAAACAGCACCAGGCCTAGGTAACATTCATTACGCAATGATTCAACACTTATCTGAAGACGCAACAACTGCTTTACTCAATTTCTTTTACAAAGTGTGGGTTACGGGCACAATACCGCAACCATGGAAGAAGGCTGTAATCATCCCTTTCTTGAAAACAGGAAAACCACATACTCTACCTAATAGCTACCGTCCAATAGCCCTGACAAGCTGTCTGGCCAAATCATTTGAAAGCATAGTAAACATCAGACTCATGTTCACCCTAGAGCACCGAAACCTACTAGATACTAACCAGTGTGGGTTTCGGAAGACACGATCAACATTAGACCATTTAGTCCGGCTAGAAAACACAATACGAGAGGCATTTATACATAAACAACAGTGTCTAGCAGTCTTCTTCGATCTAGAAAAGGCCTACGACACTACCTGGAGGTTCGGAATTCTACGCGACTTGGCGGATATGGGAATAAAAGGTAGAATGTTGAGCAGCTTAGCTGACTTTCCCTTAAACCGCACCTTTCAGGTACGCATTGGCACAACCCTCTCGCGTAGTTTTATACAACAAAATGGTGTACTACAGGGTTGCATCCTAAGTACAACCCTCTTTATAGTTAAAATTAATTCAACCTCAAAGATAATACCCAGCTCCGTCGAACATTCTATATACGTGGATGACATAGAAATAGCTTGCCGCTCTTCCAACATCCAACCAGCGAACGACAGATACAGCTAACTATAAATAGACTGTATGAATGGGCAGACAAAAATGCTTTCCGATTTTCAAACGAGAAAATGTTGGCTGTGTTGTTCTTACGCACCTAAATAAACATATACCGCCCGTGAGAAAGGAACACAAATTCCTAGATTTGAGGTTCGATAAGTCACCAAGTATCATCCCCCATATAACCTCATTGAAAACAAAAGCAAATAAGGCACTTAAAATACTAAAGATTTTATCTCGAAAACGCTGGGGCTCGGACAGAAGGTGCATCCTACACTTGTACGGATCGTTAGTGCGTAGCATGCTTGACTATGGCTCAGTTGTGTACGGATCAGCATGGTCGTCATATCTTAGAAAATTAGATCCCGTGCATAACCTTGCCCTCCGACTTGCCACAGGTGCGTATAGAACATCTCCAGTTACTAGCCTATATGTAGAAGCTAATGAACCATCTCTAGATAACAGACGCTCTTTGCTGTTGGTTGCATATTCACTAAAAATCCGCATATTACCTTCACACCCGTGTTTTACCATTATTAAGCAGTGCCAAACAAAAACGCTTTATACCAACAGACCATCTACTATACGACCGCTTTGCCTTATATTTGAAAAAAATATGCAGAAAATTAAATATCCCACAGGATAGTAAAAAGCCAGTCAAAAGACGAAGGACAGAGAGGAGACGTGGCACACACGACGACTGTGTGTGTCGTGTGTGCCACGTCGTCGTGTGTGCCACGTCTCTTCTCTGTCCTTCGTCTTTTGACTGGTTTTTACTATTCAGTATGTACCAACTGACCCAGACTGCTACTCTACTGCAATGCATCCCACATGAATATTTGCAGGTTTTAAAAAAGACCCCAAGCACTACCTCCATGGAATAACCTGCGTACCACCTGCGATTTTTCTTTAACAAGCTTCAAGAAGAGCGAAGTACCACGGGAGCACCTGATCCAAGAGTTCTACGCCATCCAAGAAAAATACCGGGACTTCACAGAGTTTTACACGGATGGATCCAAAACACACGAACAAGTTGGCTGCGGAGTTATTGAATTAGAGTGGGAAAAAAGTGTACATCTACCAAGTAATGCCTCAATCTTCACTGCCGAACTTTTCGCACTCTACCTAGCGGTAACCAAAACAATATAAGACAACAACCATAACACAGTTATTTACAGCGATTCTCTGAGCGCACTTCAATCTTTAACACCCAAAAAGCACAGTTTACGAATTATAGCAGAGATTATAAAAACTATAGTAGAAGCAACTAATCATAGGAAACATATAGTACTCTGCTGGGTACCAAGCCATGTCGGGATAAGTGGAAATGAAAAGGCAGATACGTGTGCAGCTATAGCAAAAAATGATCCCATCGAACACTTAGAAATACCGTCAACCGATTGGATATCTGAATTTCGGCGAGAACTGAATCAAAAATGGCAAATAAGGTGGGACGAAAGCATAAATAACAAACTCCATGTCATCGAACCAACACTTGGTGAATAGCAATCTTGTAGACACCAAGAACGCTTCATGAAAGCAGTTTTATGCCGACTTCGAATCGGGCATACACACCTGATCCACAACTTCTTTCTACATAAAGAACAACAACAACCAAGTTGTGAGAACTGTGGAGAAAGTTCATCCGTAAATCATTCTCTCACCTCTTGTCTGAAACTAGAACGAGAATGGAAGCAGACCTTTCATCTTATATATGAAAAAAGCATACCTTTTCACCCGGCACTATTAATTGGGGACGAACCTGAAGTCAAACTGAAACATGTCATCAGATTTCTAAAAGGTGCACAAATACTACAGGAACTGTAAGACATGTGTGCTTTATTACCCCCCCGCAAATAACATAAACACACTTAATAACATCCGAAGTTTGTGCTAACCGGCACCTTGTGTTTGGCGCAAGATATCCACAGTTGCTTTTGTGCCAAAAAACGCGACACACACACCCGCATTTTATAGATGATTGAAATTGTATGGTCTATGTATGACGCCTAACGGTACAAAAAACAAGCACACATATTGGGCAAATCTGAAAGTTAGAAATGATTGCGAAAGTGAAATGAGGCGTGTTGTGCAGAGAAATTCGAATAAGCATAGTGCATTACCAGTCATTCATTGTGAGAGGCCTATCTCGTACTCTCTATGCTTGCACAAGCACAATATGGCAATTCCTTTGAGAATAAACCGACATAGTTTTTTATTTACCCATGTGCAGCTAGTATTGCCACGTTACTGAAAAACAAGCCTATGAGAAGCAGCCCTTTTGCAGGCGTAGCCGACAATACACAGTTACTGGCAGGACTGGGAGAATGACAACTCTTACATTTCTGCAACCAGTACATTTAATATAACCGCAACAATCGGCCTTCATAATCCAAGCCATCACCACCTGCATACTATTATGGGCTCCTTCCCGTGTTCTGTATACTCCTTCTGCGGCAGTCAGTGCTCGGTGAGTAACGTGTTAAAGCTCAGGTTCATAAAATAGCTAGCTGACCCCCCGGCATTCACCATGAATGCCTGACAGCAGCAAAAGGATGCAAAGCACGTACAATATTGCTTTTTTAGCATACATGGTGCTGGCTCTACCATACTCAGATTTAGAGAGCAGTATAAGAAAATGACCGTACAAAGGAGCCGTATAAGGACCGCACAAAGAGCGATGGAACGAAAAATGTTAGGCCTAACGTTAAGAGACAGTAAGAGAGCGGTGTGGATCAGAGAACAAATGGGGATATTGGATATTCTAGTTAACATTAAGCGGAAAAAATGGAGCTGGGCAGGCCATGCAATGCGTAGGGTGGATAAGCGGTGGACCATTAGAGTTACAGAATGGATACCAAGAGAAGGGACGCGCACTCGAGGAGGGCAGAAAACTAGGTGAGGTGATGAAGTCAGGAAGTCTTCAGGCGCAATTTGGAATCAGAAAGCGCAAGACAGGGGTAATGGAGATCACAGGGGGAGGCCTTCGTCCTGCAGTGAACATAAGTATAGGCTGATGATGATGATGATGATCATGATGAAAGAAAAGTACTGAGGTCAATATTCGACCAGCATGGAAGCTTTAGAATTCAAAGCTATGAAAAACTCGCTGGATGTGCTATATGGCTATTACGCGTTAGAATAGGGCACGGGCGTCGAAACTACGGCGAGTGGGGCGGATCTGGCCTGTGGAGGCCTGCCGACCAGCCCGCGCCTAGTGGTGATTGATCTGATGTCAGCCGGCTCGCAGATGGGCTGTTTGTCCCTGCAAAGTGCTAGACAATGACGCATAGGGCAAGAAAAAGCTGCTGAAGTTGGCGAATTCTCAAAGCCAATGGTTTGACACTGCTTGATTCACCAGCAGATCTTTTTCGAGAAATAGATAAACATGTTCTTTGTTATGAAACCCGTTCTTTTAGCTGGTAATGTTAACATGTCCAATGGCCTCAATTTGTCTCGTGTGCGGGTGGGGGATAGCTTCGAATCCTGGTGCCGCCGAAAACTCGCCGGCTTTCTTTTTTCTAATAGGTAGATATGTATCACTACATGGCGCTCGGTTGTTTTATGGGCTCTCCTCTCGAAAGGAGGCCCTAGATAGATTGCCGGCAAGGTGCTTGGCCACTAGAAAAGTTACATGACGCCTGCAAGTCACCCATTTGTTGGGACGTTCGCGGCATAGGGTGCCGCCTCCTTTTTTCCTTAAAGCTCTTTACTGAAAGCTGCAACTCGGAGTGGCAATAACTGTGGTGCATCATCTTGTGCTACCACAGTTTGTAGCCCTTCTTGCAATAACAAGAACACAAGAAAGCTTTATGCCTTAACCTAGTGGTCCAAAAAAGTGTAATGACAGCATTTCACTCTGCCATTGGATATATTGGAAGCGGATAACGTAAGCCTCTAAGTTGCATTGGCTCCCCTGGAAGTGCCTTCAGGTTTATTGTTCTTGTCTTTAAAAAAATAAACGAAAGCAGTTCTTGATATCGCTTTTCACATGAGAAGTAGCATTTAAATTGATGCGAGGAGTGGCAGCTTATTCTGTAGGTCGTATCGTACTAGTCTATGCTATTCGCAATAAAATTTGAAACTTGAAGCAGGATCTGGACTACCGGCTTTGTAAAGTGTATTGATGGAGAAGTTCTTGCCGTAGGCTCTTTGCCTTCAGCATCTAGGTCACTTGGATTGACTCGTGCGCAATTGAATCACGTTTTCACGTACACATTTTTCTTGCAGATAAGCAAATGAAACTGCAGAGGGAAACAATTGGTTATTTTTTTATTATTTACGCCAAACGCCCCTGTTTTGTTCTGCAGAGCCAAGAAGGTGAGTCATCAAGAGTTAATAGGAGAAATAAATAAGGTATGCGACCGTATGTCGGCGAGGTACGGATAGCACATTTATGTACGAAAAGCTTTATTTTATGTCAGTGTATTCGTCCTGAATAGCCAGGGTAGTGCCGTAACGCGTCGACCGCGGTGACATGGCCTGCAAGCACGACGGAGCGTCGTCATGGGGGTCGGCGATTCACAACATATGCTGCTCAAAAACCACAAACATACACAGGCAGAGTGCAGTCAAATGTATGAGAGTGACTCAGAAACCAAAAAAGTCATCGGCTCAGTCACAGTATCTACGACGTACGGCCCCGGCACAGAAGCAATCGCTGCGTTTCGCAGTTCCTTCGAACCATACACAGATGTCGATACAAGGAAGGATAGGCAGGTAGGCCGTAACGGCCTGGAAAGTACTGCGTAAGGGCTTTGGACACGTGGACGAGAAGGCTCAACCATTGAGGTAGTCGTAGAGGCCAGGCCTAAGCGAGTAGCGGCCGGGAAGGCTTAAACCTGGTTAAAAAAGGCAACAGGAATATCTGTCGTACTACAGAAGTTTGTGACGTTTCTGTACTTGCGACCACTATTTCTGACGGTACGACAGAAATTCTGACGTTGCAACAGAAATATTCTGTCGCGAGAACAATAATTTTAAGTCGCAACAAAAACTTCCGATCGCTACGATTATTTCTTCGCAATAGGAACTCATTGTCACGACGACAGACGCTTTCTGCCCAATTGTTAGAAGCGTGCGGTTTGGTGTCGCAAAGACCTACACTGTGACATCGAGACAGAAGCACTTTCCGCCGCGACCGTTTAAAATTTTGTCAGTTTCACATCGGTAGTGCACGCTGTACTTCTCTCTTATATAGGCGGTATTCAAAGGTTCGTTCTCTGAATGTGGAAATGCTGACAGCACCGACACCGGTTTAAAAGTAGCCGTGGCCAATTGTCGTAATCCTGCCGTGACGACGAGACACAAACAATCGCGCTACGCGGCTCCTTAAAATCTGCCGCTGATCGAAATCATCGCATCTGCGGCAATGGCTGCGAAGCCATTTTGATTTATTTTGTAAGATGTGACACACAGGCCTGTGGACTTACACGTGTTGTTACGCTGACACATTGGTTCATTTCCACGAAATATTGCATAAGCTTTTGCAAAGCGCAAGGGGAGTTCTTGGTTCTTCCTCAAAGCTGCGTGAAAATGTGTCTCACTCGGGCGTCATTATTCTGGCTTAAGCGCTACCCTGATGAACCGGTACACTGTCTAAATGAGCACTCCACGAATGTTGAAGTAGCTATTTTGCACTGGACAATTATATGCGCGCTCAAACCTGTAAAGAGCGAGAGAGAGCTGTCGAAATGAGGAGTAAGAACCCTTACAACGCCCCCGGTTGCCGTCGGCTATTTCGAAATTTCTTAATTGATATAGATATTGTAAAGAAAAATCAACGTTCTAGCACTTCATGGAGACTTGCCGATAGTAACAACACTTTTGATATTCTAGAGAGGCGTCAGTTCCCGTGGCAGAGTGAGAGCGCACCTTTAAAATCAACGTATGTAAATGTAAACCGCAATGCAGACAGATATTTTTGCTGCTGACATGGTCAAAACGCAAAAGCGCAAGGACGTTCGGCATGGTGCAGTGGTAAGATACTGTGTTCGGAAGCGTTATTTCATAAGTCGTCCCAACAATCATCCCAAAATACAAAAGACTGAAATTTCCTGTTGTGTTCGTCAACTGCGAATGCTTTCAGGGTGTTCTGGTGCGGCTGAACATATAATTAATCAAGATAATATTGAGTTAATCGTAGAGGCCAGGGCTAAGCGAGTACCGGGCGGGAAGGGTTAAATGCTTGCAGGGCGTTCTCGAGCGGCCACACGTGTAATTATTCAACATAGTAGAGCAGGGGCAAGGTGTTTGCCGAAACCATAATACGGACAAAGGGTTCCCTCGGCGATGACACTTCGCATCTCCGTAGGGCTGGGATGGCAGGCACGCACCTATACTGGCAGGTGCCGCGGCTAACTTTCTATACGGCTTAGATGGCAGGGCAGTTAGCGATGAAGGGAGAGATACTGGAGAGGCGTGCAACATGCTGGAAGACGAGATGACGAAGTACTCACTGGGGTGAAACCATTGAGGCACTGCAGTGGGACGAGTAGGGCTAATGGGGGGAGGAAGTGGTGCAGTGTCACTCGACTAAAGGTAAGATTGACGGTGTGAAGGTCTGCACTGCAAGGAGGACGTCCAAGCAGCTGACATGGTGTATAGTTATCGCTAAATTTATGTGGAAAGACGAGCGGTGACGTGGGTAGGGCAGTGGCGCTCCGACGGGGGAGGGGGGGTTTCGGGTGTTGTAACCTTGAAACCCCCCCGGCGTCCAGCCCCACGGGTCCAACGTGTACCTTCAGTGCTTTTTCTCATTGTCAGTACAATTCAGGAGGTGGCCTGAGGTCGAATTATCTGACTACCAAAAAACTCTATCACTGTCTTAAGTTGACTCGTTCACTCGTAAATTACTTTGAGTAAAACGCTGAAGAAATACACATCATCATTATCCTTGGTGTCATTATTATTATAATTATTAGGCATTTAATTTTTTAAATTTTTGTTGGATTCCTCTGGCTAAAGCAAAGAAATTGGATATTATGCAAAGTGCTTGCTCCCCCTCCCGCAACAGAAAAATTAACCCCCCCCCCCCCCCCCGGAAGATCCTGGGTGCGCTAGTGAGGCAGGGTGCAATGCTGGCTGCGACATCTAGCCCGGCACAGAACGAAAGCGCACTCTGCGTGCTCGTGGTTCGTAAACTGAACTGGCGAAAAAGATGGCGCTGATTATGGTGCATAATCATGACACTACTTTGAGCTGTCCCAGTTAAGTATGGTATCATCGATCATCTTCGCAACTGCATGCTTTCGCTTGACGATTTTCAGTTACTAACGTAATGATATCAGGATGGCCAGCATGTTCAAACTAGCCGCCTCTGCAATAAAACTCAAGTTTATTAGATGTTCGCATACATATTCAATGCAGAGTACAAACAGGCTTTAATAATTCATCACTTCACTATTTCAGAGTGCCTGGGCCGACAATCAAAGATACGCAAATCTCGGTTCCTAATATCACCATAGGCAATACGGTCGAAACACCAAACAGCTGTACTTGTCAACTTCCTAGAGAACACTGGTTTTATTCAGGCAGTTTTGGTGATCAGTGATCAGGGGCGCGATGTTGTACATGTTCCAAAATGGAACGGAGGCTGTCCGTTCCATCGAGCCGCACACGATTGGTCAATTTCAACCGTGACGATCAAATTGACCAATCGTGTGCGGCTCAATGGAACGGACCGCCTCCGTTCCATTTTGGAACGCGTACAAGATCGCACGCCTGGTGTGTATTTAGTCTGCTGTGTATCTGCCGCATATTGTGCGTATTATTTCATTCTTCATCATTATGGCATTGCGCAGCAAGCTAAGTGTACCGCCAGAATACCGCTCCAGGGGTGCTATGCAGGATGCGCCGAGTTTGGCGAAATCCGGGATCATCACGAGCTCTGGCGATGCCCCAATATGAAACAACTAATGGTAACAAGACAAAGTTTGTCCGTCGGCACGGCTCCAGTTTCACTGGTTTATCTAGATTCACTCTGGTTGGCTATCATCCCTTGGGCGTTGCCATATGGACGGTCGACAAACTGGGGCTCACGTGATGAAACAGTCGGTGCATGGTCGTGCCTTCTTTCACTTGTTTGTCGTTCCACCGAGTGCATTACAGGCGCAAGCAAGTTATAAAATAAATGCATTTAGTACAATAATATTAGTCACATTAACGTGGGTTGTAAGCATTTTAAAGTTTACAAGATGTACACTGAATGTGTATTACACTAATTTGTAGTTTAATACGTTTCGCGTTATACCACGAGGGGACGCTCGCCTTCCTCTTTTTTCTCTGGATTTGATTGGCGCGGCTTGCTACGTGCTTGCGCTAGCATTTCCGAGCACCGATTGGTGTACACTTGGTTTTCTCACAAGGCTTGCAACTGATCGCTCGTTGCTCCTTCTACAGTGGCTAGAATGGGGAAGTGTGTTGAACGCGCCGGCTCGCGTGTGCCCCTTTGGGAGGAAACCGCGAGGTGGCGCTGACACACGCTTACACGTTGGCCGCAACGGCGGTCAGCAGCCGCAGTGCAAGGGCGCGCGATCGTCGGCGCGCGCAGCCGAATATGCAATAACAAAAAAAGAAAGCTTCGCAATATATATTCTCGCTCGTGCATGGCGGCAAATGGCGATAGCGTGGCTATGCTAGCCCTTTCGTAATTGAAAGGCGCCAAGGTAACAATCTGATTGAGCGCTCGTCGATGGTAGAATGTAGCTTGCTTTAGACGATTCACTCCGGCTGACACCTTCTCGAACACAAAGCAAGAAAATTCCCCGTGGTAACTCGGAAGCAAACATTTTATTTTTTGACTCACTGTTTACGCAAACAAAAAAATTTTTAACACTGGCTCAAAATCCGTTCGAAACAAGCTTTTCTCCGAACTGAACCCTTCGCTCCAACTCCGATCTCCACCTGGGATTCACCGACGTGAGGCATCGCTTCTACACCGGCTGTGGTTGGGAGTGGCTTTTACGAAGGCGTTCTGTGCTTTGATCAGAATGACCGAAAGCGCTACATGCGACGCCTGCGGCAGAGAAGAGAGCATCGAACATTTATTGTGTGACTGCCATCGATTTCATTCGGAAAGACAAACATTATTGAACGCATTGCGACGACTGGACGATCGGCCATTGTCTGTGCAGGTGCTACTTGAAAACCGTCCCCATCGCTCGTCGGCCCATAAAGCTGTGAACGCACTGTTGTCTTTCTTGAGGGCGACTGGGCTATGTGAACGCCTTTGAATTAATCAGGCCCTCCGCGTGCATGCGCGAGCTCACCGTGTTCTTCCTTCCCCTCCCTTCCTATACCTTCTTTCCCGTCCTGCAGAGTAGGGTAGCCAACCAGACGCATTTATGGTTAACATCCCGGCCTTCTCTCCTTCTCTCCTCTTTACTTTCTGGCTGCCTTGCTGGCTTACTTCCCACTTTACATGCTGATTCTGAAATAAACCTGGTTACTGTTTTGTTCATTCATGTTACATTCATATTCCTGGGAAGCTGCCTATTTGTTTGCGAGCATCAGCTTGAATTGCTTTACTTTTACCCTTACTGCGTCTAGGCTGTCTTATTCTTGGCTAGTTTTGCTCGTTCTCTCTTGATAGAGTTGCCATACGTTCGTGTAGTATTTCGTCGGCTACTCGTATATTTTGAGAAATATTTGTCAGTAATTCGTGGTGAAAAATTTTGCTCAAACCATATGTCTGCCCTAGACATTATACGCAGGGAATTTCATTCCTTCCCGACTGGCATTATTATTTACCTTATATTAAAATGTATATCGAAAGAAATGAGGCAATCTTTAGAGCTATCAACAGTGGGACAGAAACTAAAAGATTACGTTTTGATTTAATGAGTAATACCATCCCTGGAGAATATACAAATATTTATGTTTTCTCAATCAGGTCCAAAGGATTCAGTTTAGCAAAGTTTTGTGTACATTTTGTATAGAGGAGTTTTGTCATTATTGGCAAATTCACGTGTGTTTATTATGTTTTTGTTTCAGATACGTCAAGTTGTATGGCCTGGGTAACGAGAAAAACTATTACCGAAAATCACGACGATTGCATCAAATCATTTAATAGCACATGTGTACAGGCTACGACAACTGTTCATAAATATGCGAAAAGTATCTGCAAAAAGTTGGAAAAATGAGACTAGAAGAAAAAAAAACACGAAGAAAGGCTATTCATTCTTTGTAGAGCTACGGAGTTCTGATGATTGTGAAATTTTTAGGCGGAATCTAAGACATAATAAATTTAATGATGTCTCTTTTTATCCCCTTTGGGACAGTTGCGCGGGTACGTTTGGCTTTTCCCACAACCTGTCCAATTTCCTCCACAATTAAGAGAACGGTGCCATCGGACTGCTCACGAGCTGCAGCCGCTTTTATAGTCCCGGCCGCGGCGGCCGCATTTCGATGGAGGCGAAATTCAATAACGCCCTTGCGTTGTAGTGCACTTTAAAGAACCCCAGGTGGTCGAATTAATCCGGAGCCCTCAACTACGGCACGCCTCATAAACAGAACTGGTTTTGGCACGCAAAACCCCATCAAGAAGAAGAAGAGAAGAAGCTGTATCTATGCTGTCGTAAGCAGTTCCTCGTCAGCGGCCAGCACAGACCTCAATCGCCAACAATTTATTTCAGTGATGCGTAAGTTATATGTGAGATAAAAACAAATGGAGAAGCACACGCAGCGGCTGACTCCGTAGCCAGGGGCCCGAGACGCAAAAGATATCAAAGAGAGGAAATATTTCTATACAGTGTTATTCCCATCCACCTTGACTTTTCTAATAAAGCTGTTCTTTGATCACGTTAGAAATCCTGTCGTGATTCTGACAGTTGCAGTGGTTTTGACTGACCTGTTTGTAGGTTCTAAAGTGATAACTTCAAAGGTCAAGAACGTGTTAATTAAAATGGCACTGATTACAAAAATATAAAAGTAGTAAACCTACTTGGCAAAACACGAAGAAATTAACACTTCACAATCAATGTGTCCAGAGAACCACACTGCGCTAGCTGTTTCATGGCATTCCCGCCGACAATTAATTTTGAGATACCTTTACATATTCCTAGCTCTGGGCTACGTCTGTGTCCTCTGGCAAAGCAATTCCGTCTTTCTATTATTCATCTTGCATAAGGGCACAATCTAGGGACACTTAAGTAGCTATATGTTGTCAACAGCTAACAATAGGCGTCGCCAACTGCAACTTTGCCACGAATTAACAGTGGGTCAACAACTGCAAGAAAGCCCCAACCTGAAGAAAACGTTGACAAGGGTTTTGTCAAAACGTAACGAAAGCATGTTTACTTGCCATTCACGGCAGTATCACGGCAGTATCATAATTCCATGCGCACTTATTGTTAATTACATCTCGTCATTTTGCTCTGATCACTTTGTCTTTTTCGTACAAGGTATTGAATACCGAGATTTTTAGGTGCCACACGCCTGCAAATCAACTTTTATAGTATGGATGCCAGTGATAGATCAATAGGACATTGTTAGCGAATGTTACATTATGCGGAATTGTTCCTGTATTAAAGTATATTTATCAACGTGCAAGTCGACAGTCATAAGCTATAAAATTCATTTATTATATTCTGCATTATTAGCGCGAAGATTGCGCATGTGAAGCGTGGTCACGCGGGCCTCATCTTCAAAGCGATCTGCGATGTGGACAAAGTGCGCCGAGCGGTGGTGGCTTCGTATGCGCTGTGCTTTCGACGCTTACCACGAAGGTAAATATTCTCGCTGCTACTGCTGTGCGCTTCCTCACTTCAGCGTTTCGACAGCGAGTTGCCACGGTCATCGAGTTAGATGTGTTCATGTTTAGCTGTGCGTGTGTGACGCTTGCATTTAGTAAACGAATGCTTACAAGTTCATACGGCTGACCTTGCTATCGATGCTTGGCCTTTAGGGCGGAACTGCGATTTTTTTTATTCTACTCCTTAACCGCGCGCGGTCGTCATGCGGAATCTTTTTATTTAGTAAAAATGATTACGAACAACCCTTATAAGCCTCCATTGAATCTGTGCAACACGCAGTTTCACAAGATACCCTCAAGACGGCTTGTGATATGGGAAAATGTTTATTTTTGCCTACATAAATGGTCGTTGCTGGCTTTTTGTGCGTTCATACAATGTTGTGGCAACAGATAAGCAGAGGTAGTTCCCGTACGAAGCTCCACAGGATGGCATCAGGTGAAAAAGAGTAAATTACAAACATGCGCCATTCTGGTATGTCGACCTTAAAGGAATACTGCGTGTAAAAGCGAAACGTGCGAAAGTGGTGAATGGCCGACATTACAAACAAAAGCAACTCTCTTGTACAAACATGGCGTGGAAAATAATTGACTCATCCCAAACAGTGACATGAAATATGAAGGAAACATCTCCTTTCTAAGCATTCCCCCCCTTCCCGGGCCTTATTTCCTGCGCTTTAAGAGCACAAAACACACGGGTGCATCGGGCTGCCATGCTAAGGTAACAGCTTGTTTATTCGGCCTTTTGAAGCGTTTATTGGGAATTTATCCCTTGTGAAACTGTCATGACGAAATTACGCTTCTGATAGAACGTCGTGACATTTTTGTTTGTTTGAAGATGCTTCGATAAATACAAGATGAAGCACTCCGAAAAAATTAGTACCAAGCAGTGGCTTAGCGATTTGCCTTCGCCACTTGGGCTGTCCGTAACGCGGAGTTGTACTGAGCTCATATGATGTAAGCAGCGTAGAATGTGCAGGAGAATTTGTTTCATAATCGCGGCTCTTAAAAAGCTCAAAGAACGTAAACAAGAAGAAATGTTAGTTTTTCTAAGTGCATTCGCTGGAAGTAGCGGGTCAAAGGCCTTTGTACCAATGCCACTGTGCAAAATACATGTTGTGTTTGCGAAAGAGCCAATATAGAACTTAACGCATGCGCCTGTACTCCGTCACGATGAAACGACGAGAAGTTAAAAAAAAAAACGTTTTTTCACACGGGAACTTATAAGACTATAGCACTTGATAATTTACTTGCAGAATTCAAGATGTAATGTTTATCAGGATTTAGGGAGACTGTGAAAAGCGCGTGGCTTCTACTTTATGAACATCCACGGATAATACACGCCCGATAGATTATATTGTGGGTTTTTACGTGCCAAACCGACGCTCTGATTATGAGGCACGCCGTAGTGGTGTACTCCGGAAATTTGGACCACCTGGGGTTCTTTAACGTGCACCTAAATCTAAGTACACGGATGTTTTCGTATTTCGCTCCCATCGAAAGGCGGCCGCCATGGCCGGGATTCGATCCCGCGACCTCATGCTCAGCAGCCCAACACCATAGCCACTGATCAACCACGGCGGCTTAGACACGCCCGATACGTGACTTCGCTTCCGTGCGTTTTACTTCACGGCTGCTGCCAAGATATCATTGAGCGGTTGTTAACTGACTTTTTACTTTCCATTAACCAACTCACGTTCATAAGGCTATCTGCAGGAAAGAGGATAATTGTTTGGTTTAATTCAACAAAATAATTGTTATTAGCAGTTTTTCTACGAAGCAAATCGCTACCAGCGTGTTATAACTGATGGCCCTGAAGTAGGACCGGTAGGAGGTTTGAAATTTAAAAAAAAATGTGCCACGTTAACTACTGCATATATGGCAAATAAACAATAATATTCTTCTATTTCAGCGCTGTATGTTTGTATTTCTTCGTTAATCCCTGTTCCACATGATGGTCTCATTTCTAACAACCGTATTTGGCCGTCCATTGTGTTTCATTATGTAATTACGGTACGATGACGAATGCTATAATGAATAAGTATAATATCATTGAAGAGTGTGTTACGTTTTTCAGAGCATTTATTCGGAACTTCGCACCTCTTTGCCGCGACGTTTCTTTCCTTTGACGCCGCCTAATAAGAGAACAAGTACGGAACTGCGTTGGCTTCACTTTTTTCTCTCCTTAGGCTTGCAATACGTTCGGCTAAATCTGATCATTTGTCAAATGGAGCTGAAACGTGACAGTGATCTCTGAGTATACTGTGGTAGGAGGACGACCTGTGATCGGTGTGCGGGGCCGATATTTGAAATGCGCGGGCGTTTCTATGCTTGTTCTCTGCGTGCGGGGTCGAAAAGCGCGGTAGTGCGCGTGGCTGGTGCACGTGCCGCGAGAGGCCATCTGGAACGACGGGGCAGCCAGGCTGACAGAACGGGCAGTGCGGTGAGATGGAGCGGACCGAACGCCGGCCCACGTCCCTGCATCCCGGTCCTGTACTGCAAACCGGACGCCGCCCCGGCTTCTACCATCGTCGCGGGTCCTGCTGAGCTGGGCCTCGTCTCGGCTCGCACGACCGCTGCCGTGCTGCCAACTCAGGCTACGTCCCAGAGCCCTGGTCTTGTTCTCCAACCCGGGCGTCGTCCCGGCTTTCAACCCACTGCTGTGCTGGGCTTCTTCGTCCTGGCTCTCGCCCCACCGCTACGCTGCCGAGCTTGGCTACGTCCAAGAGCTGACGCCCCGGAACCAGGCTACGTCCTGGTGCCACCCTGATCTTGGACCGCCGGCCGTACTCACCGTTGTCGGAGCCAAGTCCGCCCAGCCATCACCAAAAGGCCTGAAGTGCGAATTGGAATTGTGAGTGCTCGAGCGGGACAATAACCCAAGTTTATTTGTATAGTCCATGTGTTCCCGTATTCGTCCCATGTGCCGTTTCGTGTTATAAAGATGTCTCTTTGTGTCTCTGGGTGCCTTCTTGTGCGTCTGGCTGACCTGCGCCCACACAGTTGCCCACAATTCGCTTGTAAGAAGCAAATTTCGTCCATTTGCATTTGTTCGCACTCTTGAAAGGACGACGACACAGACATGCACATTTTTATTATACATGTAACTAAAAGTAAACGCCACTATATATATATATATATATATATATATATACATGTATATATAGTGAACGAGAAGAAAGAGAACCGAGGGGCCCGATATTTTAATAAGCATATCATAAGAAGCCAACAAACAATAACACCAAGGACAACATGGGGGAAATTACTTGTACTTATAATTGAATTGAAGAAATTATAAATTATTGCAAATGAAAACGGATGAAAAAACAACTGTCCTCAGGTGGGGAACGAACCCACGTCTTCGCATTACGCGTGCGATGCTCTCACCATTGAGCTACCGCGGAACCGTTTTCCCATCCACTTTCTGGGGTATTTATGTTTTACAACTAGAACTAACCCTGGGAGTGTTAGCCAGCGCCACCACTCACCACCCATAGGCCGGATGTGGAACATCCTTTCTGCCGCAGGCGTCACGAGCACGTGATCTTTTTGAGTGATGGCAACTGGTCAATAAACCCACATATGCTACCTACAGGCATCAATGTTGCCGCATTCGAGCCCTCGTTATGTAGTGAACGAGAAGAAAGGGAACCGAGGGGCCCGATATTTTAATAAGCATATCATAAGAAGTCAACAAACAATAACACCAAGGACAACATGGGGGAAATTACTTGTACTTATTAATTGTACCCATGTGGTCCTTGGTGTTATTGTTTGTTGGCTTCTTATGATATATATATATATATATATATATATATATATATATATTGGGTGTATGCGTTCGCAAGTGTATGTAAACAAAAAAAATGCCCGCCGTATTGAAACTTTGTAATGACATATGCAGCTCGCAATAAAAGCAAAATAATTCCTTGGCTTCCCAAGCATCAGGTGCAAGAATCACACACACACATGCGCGCACACACACACACACTATTAAAAAAGTAGAGTTACAGGAATTAACTTATAAATTACATACATTCTAAAACTAAAACACACGCGAAAGCACAACAAAAGATTTCTGACGGCACGAAGAGTTAACAAAAAAGTTCAGCGCAGTTATAGGTGCTCTGTATTGAACTGAACCAAGAGTCCGGCCATACAAAGAGCATAAAAATCTCCATGCAACTTCACCCAGAAATATAAGGACAGCTGTAAGATTCACCTCGCAAAGAACCACGTGATTAGATGAGGCGAAATTGTTACTCCCGATGTTATGGAGCCACCGCCCCGGCGCACGACGTTCTGTTCTCCTCGGGGGAAGGAAAATAATGCTCGTGGAACAGTGTTGGCCATATTCTAGAGCACTATTCACCGCGAGTTCAAGAGGACTCGCTGCCTTGAAGGGCATCGGCAGCTAGCTTTTTATAGATTCCTCTTTGAGTATTCTGCTAACTATTGGTGCATGTGGCGTGAATATTCTATGAAGACTTCATGAAACAGGGACACACATGTATAGGCTGTATAAAAAATCTAAACTATCTCAAGAGTCACAAATTTTGCTCGTGCTGCTATCTAATAAATGTGACAGAAATAACGAGACCGGAGTGCCTCCACTGGTCAACGGAAAAGTAAAGCTTCACCCATGTGCCCTCTCTGTATTCAGTGCAAAGACAGAATTTGCCATCGACGGTAGGGAATATATTGCAGAGAACGGAAAAGCAGGTGCAGGCGGATTGTGACGCCAGCGTGATCTATCTTCGCTGTCTTTCTCTCCAGAGCACTGGTCTCGCTGGTCATTTTGTATTCATAGCATTTCTTCAGTCCTACCACAAACAGCAAGAACTTCTGCGGACTTTCAGTGAGCTATTCAGTAGCCACCGACGCGGGCCCCACCATATCTGGTACTTTAGTAGGTTTAGTACCTGACAGTGTCCTGTAGTTGACTGCACCATATTAATATTGTAAAACCCAATTTTTACACTGAGAAAGGTTCCAGGTTTTATCGTAGTCATTCAATTGGCTTCTCCAAACATATTCGAATTTTGTTGTCTCTCTCTGTTTACGAATGAAAATGGTATCGATGCACGAAACTCTCCCATAAATATAAATTCAGATTTTTTTTTGCTTTTTAGTGTACGCTAGCCAATTGCCAAGGATTCAATATATTAGGGAATATATCCCGCCTGGTCTGTGCTGGCTTTAGGCAAGTTTTCACTGCAATGCATAACAAAGCAAACTGGAAAACACCATAGTGGATAACATTGCCAAGCAAGTTAAGAGCCTCCTACTCCCTACGAAAACAAAAAAAACTTGCATAGAATATGAAGTTGGAGTAAGATAGCACCATGTTGACCAAAGTTACAACGCCATGCAGGTGAAAGTTAGCGCTTTAGATTATTCCAGTGTCTAATATTCCATTCTCCTGCAGAAAGACCCCCGCATACTAGAAAAACCGCACGGTGCCCTATTGCAGTGTTGTATAAACAAATAAATAATACACAATAATAGCAATAAATTATGTTCATGCAGACTGGGCAGACTGGGTGACTGGGTGTATCGTGTCATAGTTGCCTAGCCTCTGCGCATTTGCTAGAGTGCAGAAAATGTGTAATTAAAATTGTGAATGTACTTATCCGTGATGATATTAAGAGTTATGAGCCGAGGAATAGATTGGTAGCTAGTCAAAATAATGATCTCCAGTTAAAGTCTGCGGAGCTTATAGTCTTCTCTCAATCTTTGCGGCTTCCTGGCTTTTCGTGTCAAGTTGCGCGCCTTCCAGCTGTTGTCTTTCTCCTTCCGAAAAATCTGATAGGGTGATATTGCCACGTAATAGTGATGCTGAAGAAAACAGTCGCAAAACTGTGAAGGACGAAACGGACTTTATTGGGCGAACATGTGCCCACAAAAGCAAGTTGCACTCGAAGCACAGCGATAGCGGCGAACACAGTCGGCGATCGTCGAAAATCTGATAAGCGGCGAAACGTGTCGGCTTTTATACATGAGTCATCGGAGGTTCCATCTTAATCCCTGGTACCCGCGTGTCTTCCAGAAAGTTCTAGACAATTCTCGTCACTCTTACAATCAGACTACATGAGCGTCGTTTACAAGAGCCAGCGGATAGAACCATTGATAACGTTCGAGAAACTTCCGGCACATGCAGGCGCGTCCTGTGCCTAGCGATAACGTTTAACATTTGTTAGCCGGTGAAAAGCGGTCACCGGTGAAAGATAAACATGCATACGTGTCAGTACCCTCCCCTTATAAAGCATCGTCCCGATACTACGAACACGAAAACCAAAAGAAAACCACGCGTACAGAGAGAGATAAAAAACAACAAAGCAACGAAGTACTTAAGTTCGTCAGCGGGCGTAGAAAGGCTTAAAGGGACACTAAAGAGAAACCGGAAGTTGAGCTTAAATGGTAGATTATCCTTTCACGATCACAGCCATACCATTCTTACTGCAAACAGATGTTTAACAAGCGAGAAAATAGCGAAAAACTGAAGGATAGGTGCTGACGCCCCTTCGAATTTCCCGCACTACACGTTCGTGACGTCGGAGATTACAAATGCAGGCCGGTCGCGATTGGTCGAGAGCGATTTATCGCTGTTAATAAAACGCAAAAAGAAATACACCTTAAACGTACATAAAGAGCATTTGCCAACTTTTTACACCGTTTCAAGCGAGGAAGTACAAGTTTAGCACCAAATAAATAAATAAGAAAAAATGGCATGGCGATACATCAGGTCGTGATAGTTTAGTACTTTGGTTTTTAGTCAATGCATCGTCGCGGGCGCCTGTTCCGCTCCACAGTGTTTGGTTGCGTGTTGCGTGGCTCGAAAAACGTTGACTTCGCGGGAAACAGCCATAAAATGTCTCGTGTGTGTAGAGTTGAGGGCTGTATATATGGCCCAAGGCGCTTGCTCAGGGGCAGCGGCAGTGTTGACTCGATTGTGTCCTTTCATGTGGTGTCCTCGCGGTGAGCCCCGGCTCCCCGGCGTTCGCAATGGCTCAGTGCTCTGCCGATGATAAAACGGCAAAAGAGCCAGAGAAACCGATGGTGTGCTCTCTGCATTTCTCTCCCTCGGATTATGTGTATAATCCTGCCCTCGGAAAGTACCTTGGCGTGCCCTAGAGGCCAGTCCTTTCTCGAGCAGCTGTTCCCTCAATGCGGCCTTCATCAAACCCCCTACCGGTGCCCCTGCAGCAGCAAACTGGCGGCTCAGTGAGTGCTGAATGTCATTAAATAGAGCCACGAAATAACCATACCGAGTACGTGCGCAACTTTCTAGGCTTGTTCTGTCGGGAACATCGTCGCCTGGCGGACCGGATGCTTGGCCTTCCGTCGACGAAAACGAAGCTCTGCTTTCGCGGCCGGCGGCTCACCGCCATCGCACGCGGAAACACCTACTGTGACCTACGGTGACTCGAGCACGGAGGATCATTTCGTGCTTCGTTTCACTGAATATTGCTGAAATGCAGTCCTGCTTCCCTGGCGAGCTCTTCGTTGCAAGGTTCAGCGGCAGCATCGGTGTCCATCGCGGCGAACGCAAACGCAGCGACCATGCATGCAGCCATGCAGCATTCGCTGAGAGCAACGAAATCTTTGACGACACTGCTTGAGCGCCAAATCTGGGGTGAGAGAAATTGAGGAAGAGATATTTGGTTTTTGTTTACGAATTTCCCCGCTAATAACTCATATTTTTGCACCCAACAAAAACTGCCTCCATTCCTGAAGGGCCCTCTTTTATTCCAGCTGAACCTCCTGTTTCTCTTTAGTGTCCCTTTAAGACGCACCACGTGGATGACTTCAGGCCGTGCCCGGCGCCGCTGTGATTGCGAAATGCCGTCTGGCACGACCTCATAGTCCAGTGCGCAAAAACGTCGAATGATCTTATATGGTCCGAAATAGCGACGTAACAGTTCGTCGCCAAGTCCTCGTCGGCGTACCGGAGTCCAAACCCAAACACGGTCGCCGGGCTGGTACTCGACGTAGCGTCACCGAAGATTGTAGTGTCTGCTGTCTGTCCTATGCTAGTTCTTGATAAGCAGGCGGGCGAGCTGTCGACCTTCTTCGGCACGCTGCAAATAGGTGGCAACGTTGAGATTTTCTTCGTCGATGACGTCCGTTAGCTTGGCGTCAAGCGTCTTCGCAGGGTTCCTTTCGTAGACCAGGTTGAGTGGCGCCGTGTGCGTCGTTTCTTGCACAGCTGTCTTGTATGCGAAGGTCCCGTACGGAAGGATGGCATCCCACGTCTTGTGTTCGACGTCGACGTATATTGCCAGCAGGTCGGCGATGGTCATATTTAGGCGCTCGGTGGCGCCATTCGTATACGGGTAGTTGGCGGTGGTCCAGCGATGGCTTGTCTGGCTTTTATCACAGGATGGCTTGAGTTATATCTGCCGTGTAGGCCGTACCTCTGTCGGTGATGACGACTTCTGGGGCAGTGTGACGCAGCAGCATGTTCTCAACGAAGAATCGGGCTACCTCGTCGGCACTGCCTTTGGGCAAGGCTTTTTCTTCGGCATAGCGGATGAGGTAGTCCATAGCTACACGAACCGTTTATTCCCGGCGTCGACGTCAGAAAAGGCCCCAGTAAGTCCATCCCGATCCGATGGAACGGTCGGCGAGGTGGCTCGATCGGCTGTAGAAGTCAAGTTGGCCTTGTCGGCGGTGTTTAGCGTTGCTGACAGTGTCGGCATGTCCTTACGTAATGGGCGACGTCGGCAGTGAGGCGAGACCAGTAGTATTTTTCTTGTATCCTCGCGAGCGTGCGGGCAAAACCGAGGGATCCAGCCGTTCGGTCGTCATTGAGAGCTTGCAGAACCTCTGGACGCAATGCTGAGGCTACCACGAGGAGGTAGTTGGCCCGGAGATGCAAGAAGTTCTTCTTTAGCAGAATGTCGTTTTGCAAAAAAAAAAAACGACGCCAATCCTCGCCTGAACACCTTCGGCACAATGACGGTCTTGCCTTCCAGGTAGTCTACAAGGCTCCTTAGTTCCGGGTTGGCTCGCTGCTGTTCGGGGAATTCGTCAGCACTGGTGGGTCCCTAGAAAGTGTCGTCATCCTGGTCGCCCTGTGGCGGCGGTTCGACGGGGGCGCGAGACAAGCAGTCGGCGTCAGAGTGCTTTCGCCCGGACGTGTAAACGACGGTGATGTCGAATGCTTTAAGTCTCAGACTCCATCGTGCGAGGCGACTTGAAGGATCCTTCAAGTAAGCTAGCCATGCACAAGGCGTGGTGGTCGCTCACAACTTTGAAGGGCCTGCCATAGAGGTAGGTGCGAAACTTTGATGTAGTCCAGATGATGGCGAGGTACTCCTTTTCTGTTGTGGAATAATTTGCTTCCGCCTTCGATGGCGACCGGCGAGCGCAACTTACAACCCTTTCCGGTCGGTCAGTCAGCTCCTGCACAGGCACGGCGCCGGGTCCTATGCTGCTTGCGTCGGTGTGGACTTCGGTATCGGCGTTTTTGTCGTAATTTGCAAGTATTGGCAGCGTTTGAAGTCGTCGCTTCAGTTCTTGAAATACTTCGATTTGCGGCGTCTCCCATTTGAACTCGACGTCGGCCTTCGTGAGGTACGTCAGTGGCTCGGCGATCCGTGAAATGTTCTTGACTGAGGCGCACAGTCCAAGAAATCTACGCACTGCCTTCTTGTCGGTGGGCGTAGGAAAGTTAGTGATGGCCGCCGTTTTCCGTGGTTCAGCGCACACTCCACACTTGTTGATGACGTGGCCCAAAAACAAGAGCTCCTGGTATGCGAAGCGGCATTTTCTGGCTTCAACGTGAGTCCGGAAGTCTTGATTATTTGAACAACTGTTTCAAGGCGCCGGAGGTGTTCCTCGAAGCTTGAGGCAACAGAAAGACGTCGTCTAAATAGACGAGGCAAGTCTGCCACTTAACGCCTGCCAGTACTGTATCCATGACGCGTTGGAAAGTCGCAGGTGCCGAGCAAAGACCAAACGGCATGACCTTGAACTCGAACAGTCCGTCTGGTGTGATAAAGGCAGTCTTCTCCCGGTCCTTCTCGTCGACTTCGATTTGCAGTAGCCGGTTTTGAGGTCCATCGACGAAAAATACTTTGCGTTGTAGAGTCGATCCAAGGCGTAGTCAATCCGTGGGAGGGGGTATACGTCCTTCTTCGTGATCTTGTTGAGGCGACGATTGTCGACGCAGAAACGCAGGGTTCCATCCTTCTTCTTCACTAACACCACGGGGGACGCCCACAGACTCTTGGACGGCTGGATGATGTCGTCGCGTAGCATTTCGTCGACTTGTCGCCTTATGGCGTCGCGTTCGCGCGCCTAAACTGGGTACGAGCTCTGACGGAGTGGGCGGACATTTTCGTCGGTTATGATGCGGTGCTTGGCAACAGGGGTTTGTCGAACTTTCGACGACGACGAGAAGCAGTCCTTGCATTGCAGGAGCAGAGCTTTTAGTTGTTCTTTCTTATGCCTGGGAAGGTTCTGATTGACGTCGATAGTTGGTTCAGGCACTATAGTCGTCGTTGCAGGTGCACTGGAATCCGTGAAGGCGAAAGTGCCGCTGGCTTGCACTATTTCGTTGATGTAGGCGACCGTGGTGCCTTTGTTAATGTGCTTGAATTCGTGGCTGAAGTTCGTGAGCATCACCCTTGCTTTCCCTGCACGTAGCTCAGCTATGCCTCTAGCGACGCAAATTTCATGATCGAGCAGTAAGTGATGATCGCCCTCGATGACGCCCTCCAAGTCTGCAGGCACTTCGTAACCGACGGATATCATTACGCTGGAGCGAGGCCGAACGGTGACTTCTTCTTCTAGCACATTCAAGGCATGGAACCTGATGTTTGTATCCGGTGGTATCGCGTTGTGCGTTGATAGCGTTATCGATTCGGACCTTATGTCGATGACTGCACCGCGTTAGTTTAGAAAGCCCATACCTAGGATGACATACCTGTAACAGTGCTGCAGGATTACGAACTTCGCCGGGACAGGGTGGTTGTTTACCGTGACTCGCGCTGTGCAGATTCCAGTCGGCGTTATTAACGCGATAGCGTTTAGGGCCCCGTGTCGCAGAAAATCCGGCGTCGGCAACCGCATGTTATCGAGGGTGGCGGAAAAATCAGCCAACCACATCGACCGCGCACGCCCTCCACGTGGTGCAAGGTTTTGGTCAGGAAAAATTGAATTTCTCACAGTGAAATCCGTCAGAAAAATGGCAAAGTACCACTTTACCATTCGGCGCCGGATTCGCCGTCGGATTGTTTACCAATCTGCGACGGATTGTAATTTGAATGTACGAGAAAACCCAATTCTGCTACCAGGAAACTCAAACACAAACCCATTTTCCAGCATTTCTACCACACATGCGCGCGTCGGGGCAATAGCAAACAATTATAAAATCATAAATTTGGCAGCCGATCCACGAAGTGATTGCTGATGATGGAGCGAAGCTCCTTGGACGATTACGGCTGCTGCTCGAGCTTTCGCTTCGGGGTCTTGCTGCCGTTGCCGGCGTGCTGCTGCTTTTTGTGCTCGTAGCTCGGGGTTAGCTTCGTGGCGTTGCCGTTGGGCTGCCGCGTCTCGTTCTCGAAGTGTAGGATCAGAGTCACGACGTTTGCGCTTACGTTCACGCTCCTCCATACTGCAGTGCTAAGTGTAGCGACAGCGGCGCGATGCCGGCGCAACACCTGCGCGCAGTGGGTATGCGCTCTGAGACCGGTTCTGCGCATGACGTCGTGCGCTTGCTCGGAGAATGGTTTCGGAGCGGCGCCGGCGCAGCACAACACCTGTGCGCGGTCGGTATGCGCGCTGCTTGCGCGACGGGGAGCTACGACGTCGACAGCGACTATGAACATCGTGATAGCCTAAGCAGCTTCGCTCCTAAAATGGTGCTAGGGCCTTCAAATGTTTATATAAGACCACTTATATTCCCGCTGGAAAACGTCTCTACAGCAATGCATTTCAGTTTAAAAGTGAAGCCGACTTTAAGGGGATTGGTGTAGCTTGGTCTTTGTAAGCTGGCTTTCCACGTTCAGTGTTGCAGTGAAGGAAGCCTACGTGCCGTATGCGGACGATGCGATGCGAACGGGTCCCGATAACGCTATCGCATTCCGCTCTCAAAGGCGAAGCTTAAGCGTCCTCCACTTTTTAGGTGGCTTCCCACTGTCCAGATATCAGGCCCTTGCCAGGCCATTTTCACCTTCTTCAACTTAGTGGTGAACGGACCACTGAAAACAGAATAGTCGGCTCCAGTGTCGACGAGAGCGGTGACGTTATGACCATCTATTAGCACGTCTAGGTCGGTAGACCGTCGTCTGGCATTGCGGTTAAGTCGTGGCGTCGAATCACGGCTGTGTCTGCTTGCTCCGCTGCTGCTACGTCGTGTCGGCAGGTCTTCTTGTGGTGGCGAAGTGTTGTCGTCAAGGCTTTTGCCAGGCGCTGTGCTGATACCTCGTCGTGACGATTCGCGAATCTACTTCTTCGGTGCCGGAGGATCTTCGGCATTGCGTCGTACAGCAACCGCACCTCCATCGGTTGCTGCCTTTAGTTTCCCGGGTAAGGGCTGGGAGATCGGCCCCGGGTTGGGCCGGCGTACAGCCGGCGATGCGGCGAGATGTAGCGGTCTCGTGATGGCGAGCGTGAAGGTCGTCGTGGTTGCCACTGGGCTCCGGTGAGGTAGTCGGTGATTTCATGTGGTAGCTCGCCAACCTGTGGACGTGGCCTGTTGACGGCGAACCCCCGTAGGCCCATCTCGCGGTATGGGCATCGGCGGTAGACATGGCTGGCTTCCCCGCAGTGATAGCTGAGCGGGCGGTGGTCGGGGGCGCGCCAAATGTCTGTCTTCCTCTGGTAGCTACGCTGGGCGACGGGTGGGCGTGCTGGCGGCGGTGGACGACGGCACTGCTGCGTTACGTGGCTCTGGCGCGAGCACGGAGGCCCTTGACGGCGGGCGACGGCGGAGTAGGTCATCGCTTCTTGCTAGGGTTACGGCGATTGCGGCTGCACATCTGGAACTCCATGTTAGCGCAGAACTTCTTCTTTGACGATGACTGCGATAGATGCCACTTGAGGCTGCGACCTGGGAAAGAGCTTCTGCAGTTCCTCGCAAACAACCGCTGTGATGGCCTCGCGCAGGTCGTCGATACAAAGTGCTTGAACGTCTATGTTGTTCCCGGCCAGTGTTCGGCGGTTATATTGCCTCGTCCGCAGTCGAGCGTCTTCTCAATGGTTGTGGCCTCGGAAACAAATTCAGCAACAGTCTTGGGCGGGTTGCGTACCAATCCGGCGAAGAGCGCTTGCTTGACACCCCACATCAAGAATCGAACTTTTTTTCTTCAGACATGTCGGGATCAGCGTGGCGGAAGAGGCGAGTCATCTCCTCTGGGACGATCGCGATATCCTCGTTCGGCAATTGTACTCTGGAGCTCGATCTTGTACGCGTTCCAAAATCATCTGCAAAACGTCTGCTTGGGGACCGTATAACATAATTAGAAGCGTTTCTAACTTGTTTAGAAATATTTGACTAGTATGACTGAGTAGCAAAATGTGTTGGTGTTGCTTTTCAAAGATTCAGTTCGGAATGCGGAACGACTGAAACATATTATTGCGGTTATTGTCTTAAAATGGCGCTAGATGGTGTCGCAGGTTGTGAAACAGTTAGTGGTGGCGCTAGCCACTACCCCGTTTCAAGCAATGCTTTTATGCATGTCTCCACCACTATTGAAATTCAAACGGCGCGAGTTTTGAAGCGGTTGGTTCAGTCGAGCCGTTGCGTGTGGAGACCTATGGCGGAAAACGTGTCAGCTTCTGCACCCGTAAGGGCCCGCGCGTTTCCGAGGGCCAGCGGGAGACGGTGCTCGCTTTTTTGGAGCAGCATCTCCAGCTGGCTTTAAGATCCAGTGAGCTGCGTCCGGGCTTTATTCTTATTGACCGGCGACGGCTGTGGCAGCAGCTGGCTGACGCGCTGACACGGAACGGCCCGTTTTGAAAACGGTCGACCAGTGACAGCAGGTCTACGAGGCCCGCCGCGAAGCTACCGCTATCGCCTAAGGGCAAAGGTGAGTGACCGTCGAATGGTCTCGGTGATTTGTCCTTCAACATTGGTGTGTATTTTCAGAAGCACTGGAGGGGGTCGCGCACCCGGCTTCCGGGGCCGAGTGCTCCAGCTTGCGGGCATGGCCCGCTTCCGTGGTGTCTCCGACCTCCCTTACCAAGAGGTAAGCACACTGCCGGCGTAATATCATGGGTTCCTGAATGGTGCCGACTTAGAGTTTGCCATTATCTGTAAGTAGTACCTTTAGCGGAACGCGACACTGTTGGTGAACAGGAAATTAGAGAAGGAGAGAATGGCAAAGCAGGTAGGTTAATCACCTAGAATCTCAGTTGGCTGCGCTTTCGGGAAAAGGGGGATTAATTGATCCTCACAGAAATAAAATGCCTTCAGGCAAGTGCACGAGGATGTTAATACATGGGATCATTAAGCAATCAATAATTGCAGAATATTCCCGCAGACGTGTAGTACGAAAACTTATAACATAGCCAGTGTAACGAATAGCCAGTAGCGAAGGGACGCGCTTATGACACTTTCCAGCAGGCGGACTTTCCCACTGCCGCCATGGAGGTCGTCGTCGAGGCTATGGACGAAGCTGCGGGCATGAGGAGCGCTGCGACACGTAGGCATCAGAGGAATGATTTTTTTAATCACGGTGTAAGAAGATAGTTGTTCCGACGGCGCGCCCGCGCTGGCGCGTGAGAGCGGCCACTTCATGTGACCGGAAGTGAGCGCCGCCGCTAGGGGCAGTACGTGTTCAGGAGGCCTTGGAGAAGCGGCACAACAGTGGATATTTTACGACCTCCGTCAGCATTTAAACACCCATACCCAAATATATGCAATTTTTGGTTATTTAGACGCCAAATCCTGATCAGGTAGAAGGTTTCATGCCGCTTACAGTCAAAATACCGTGATTTCGAACACGAGATAGACGCGTCGTCTGCTCCAGCAGACGGCGCGCTGCGCTCACCGCTACTCGCCGCGTCGGAGTCAATCGGAATGTCGGCAGAAATATAAAGGGACGTTCCTCCAACCAAGTAGAGTCGTTTTAAGCAGGCGAACGACATATATTAATCGAAATAAAGCACTTCTGCCGCGCGTGCCCATAAAAGCGCCAGCAAAGCGAGCGAAAAAGTGGCCCCCAGAACAGGTGCCGCCCCTTGCGGGAGCGGCGTGCGTAGAGTCACACTAAGTGGCCGCGCCTCGCGCCGCCGTCGGATCACCTTCCTTTTTTACACCGTGGTTTTAATTATCGCTAAATGTGTGTGCAGTTCGTAAACTTGCGATGTGTTTACTCTACAGCGACAGAGGATCCTCCTCGCGGCACATCAGGCACGGGAAGGGTGGCCGCTGCACCTGGTAAGTTATTGGTCCTCAAGCTGTTACAGAAAATAAGCTCTCCTATTTTATTGAACAAGCCCAATAAACCATAACATGGCCATAGCCACTTTTTATGAATGCCATAAAATGCAGTGAAACTGTAGAAAATGATGCATGCTTTCAGTGTTGCAGCGTCCTGTACGACCACCACGTGGACAGCGACCACGACCGGTGGACACCCTCACAACCATCTCGTCGCAGTGCGCCCGCAGCCTCGAACAGGGCGACAAGAGGCTACAGGTTGGTAGATCCTTTGGTGTCATTTTACATGAAGGACATAAATATTTTTTATGCTCTGTTATAAGTGAATCATGAATCTGGAAAACAAAGCAACTTTGGATGTAAATAAGAAATATGCGTTGTATTGAGGACTCGGTAACATATCTTGCCAACGATCAACAGCCGGGCAAAAGGTAGGTTAGCCCTGAAAAGGGCTGTTTGGTGGTAAGAGATGCATTTGAGTAGATGAGGGAAGAGTAGTGCCAACAGGTCTTTATCTGTCCAAACGAAGAGGGCATAGCTTGTACACGACGCTTGACACTGCCAAAGGATGCCATCAGGCCAGTGGCTCTTTAACAGAGAGACAGAGAGAGGGAGAAATCACTTTTTTTATTCTGCGATAAAAAAATTCATCGATGCCCTCAGTCCAGGGTGTGGCTTGCGGCGTGCTTCAGCGCTACGCTGATCAAGTCCGCAAGGAATCGTTGGTCGTGGCGGTCAGTCACTCGGAGGAAGGGGTAGATGGGAAGACGAAGGTTTGGGTATAGGGGGGCACTTTTGGATGGCATTGCCATAGGATATGTGATGTGTTGGGAGGATAGACAAGACAGTGCTACAGCGAGGGAGGTCGGGAATTGTGCACGTTGCAATTCTTGACAACAGCAGCTTCCAGCCATGAGCTGGTTGCGAGTAATCAGCAACTCATGCGAACAGTTCCACCACAATTATTCATTTCAGGTGCTGCGGAAGACCGAACAATCCACCACCCGCCTCGCTGTCACGGCAGAGAAGACGGCAGCGGCTCGGGAGGGCATCCTGGAGAAGCTGCGCTCCCTGACACTAGTCATAGCTGGGCACCTGCAACAAGAAAGGCGGAATTAATCTATTGTTTATTTTCAGCTTTTCTATTTCATTTTAGTCATTTATTGTTTTGTGAGTTCAGTTTATCTTGTTTATTTATTGTTCTATATCTTCACTTTCATTTTATGCACTTATTGTTGCTTCATTTTGAGTTTTAGTGTTTAAGTTTCATTGTTGCCTTGTATGAGTAATACAGGAGGATTTTTTTCGACGAAAGGCTTAATGCGTGCACCCATTTTTGTATTGTAGTATTTTCCTCTTTCCATTTATGGCTAATCCAGCTGCAACGCCAGCGTGCTTTCTTTTATTTACACATTTAGAAGACACTAGAATCATTACAAGTAGTTGTCGATTTCTGTGTATGGGTTTTGTACTATGATATTTATATTGCTTCACTATGTTTTGTAGCTTACTGCACTCATTATGAAGCGTTACCGCATAGTGTTTGCACTGTGATATTTTCATTTCGGCACAGTGATGCTAAGGTACAACTACAATGTGGTCTTTTTTCAGAGCACCAAACTAGTCCCTCTTCAAGTTGCATAGTTTCACAAATGAAAATGGCCATCATCATTGCACCACGCCGGTTATTGGTTTCTTCTAGTTTTCGTTCCAAGTAAGCAAGAACAAGTTTCAAGTGCGACACGTTCTGGGTGCTGTGAGATTGCAGAGCCGATTATTCATGTTGTATGTAATTTATGCTTCATCATAGCTGGCAAGTGCACTCGCCTTTCTACAATTAAGATTCGCCTGTTTTTTAGCATCGCACTACAATTGCTGTCAAGAAATGAATGCTTCTAGTCAGTGACTCATAACACCGAGAAGGGAACGGACATACCTGTCAAAGTCATAATTTCTTGCAAGGTCACTTAAATGTTACTGCAAGTTTTATGTGCCGTGGTGAAAACAAATTGTGTGATGCTGATGTTGCAATGTTCTCACGTGCTTTGCTACGTGTAGCGTGCGGTATGTACAAGGTTCATGATGTACTTGTCGTCATAGCATGTGACAAAGTTGACCTTTGTTTTTTTTGTGCTTTTACGTTAATTTACGCGTATACTCATTTAGACATGATGTGACGATTGTAATGTCACAACACTGAGCACTAGAATTTTTCTTTTGTGTTTGAATCCGCATCCATTACGCTTTACTCGCTTGCCTCGTCTGCGTATTCATTGCTTGCACAGAAGTGTTCATGCACCTAGCACAAGAGGTGGCTAGCAAGCATATTGCCTCGTTTCTACCAATGTACACCAAGCGCCTGAATGCACAGCCTGCGGCGGTTGCAATCATTCTGGTGTGTTTTACGACAGTTATGCAAACCTTTTCCTGATGGTGAGCACAGAGTGCGGATCATGTGTACTGCTTCCATCAAGTCTGTCATAACTATGATGGGTCAAGGGATGGTTCCATTTGATATTTCATATGATATTTAAAGAAAATGTTGCCCTTTCACGTTGCTACCATGTTTCATGCTGCACTAGGAAAGAAGTACTTTGTGTCAATTACTCATTACTGTAACCACAAAGTATGGCAAAACAAACAGTTCGGTGTAGTGACCTGAGTGGAAAGTAACAATTGCTGCATCTACATGCACACAAGTGGCATATCATAGGATGCACAGGACACATACAAGCTTTTGTAGCATCGTATTTCTAATGTTTCACGAGGAAAGAAGCGTTTTGTGATGTGCATATTGCCGAGAACAATGCTAGCTTAGGCGCAGCAGCAAATGCAGTTCTTCACAGACAAAGGGGCATGACGCATTGCCTTAAGACTGCTTCACGAGTTCTATTGTAAATTAGTGGCAGCCTCGGAGACTCTTGCACAGTGAAGAGGGTACAATTGTTTCTGAGTCCACGGCTGTGGCATTCTTTTTAAAGGATTCTTTGTATAACTTTACTTAGTTTGTTGAAATTATCATAATCAGTGGGATGTTTTGATTTGGAAACATTGATCATCCGTATGGAGGGGTACTTGATGTGTATACAAATTCTTTAATGTATTTTCCTCTGTACAAACACAGCCATGTGATAGCCTAGGGGCATTGCAATTTGTATAAACAAATTATGTATGTGTTATGAAAGCTCACCATTCCTGTGACATCAATATTCCTGTGACCATCAATAAAGTTGTTACCAACCAAAGTGCTCTGCACTAGTTAGGGGTACCAATTACGACTACTTCAAGCAGAGACTCGCCAGGCTGCAGTTATGCGGCGAGGCGCGCAGACAATGGATTATGCTGCCACACGCAAGAGTCGTGGCCCGAACCAAGGAGCCGGGGGTCCACAAAAGGATGCAAAGTTCCGAATTCCACACCTGCAATGAGAAGCAATACAACATAGCGCTGCCGATTTGCTCAAAATTGCTTTGTGCCATTCATATGCAGAAAACGATACATACATTTACGCTGGTACAAGCAGCTACACTGTTTCAGTCATAGGAATGCCCAGAGATTCACATTTGGGGCACTTGTGCGCACGTCTATGGTTTGCACTAAGTGATCGCTAAATGAAAAATTAGGGCACGATGTGGCGGAAGAACACCCATATACTCCAAATCCAGCCCATGCACTGGTTTTAAGTACTTCCCTGTTCAAAATGCTTCCATCGTATCTTCCCTATAGTGTATAGATTTTTGCTACGACTGCTGCCCATGTTCCTCAATACCTCCAAAATGCACAACTCCATTGTGTATGCACACCAGAACAAAAACACAATTTTGGTATGGCAAACGGCTCATGCACAGTAACACATGGCACTCATCATTACCGCTGACATGTCAGACTTCAAAGAGCTCGTACACAGTTCCCCGGATGTCCTCTTTAATCGTTACATTACTATTTATGCCAGCTTGGGCATTAAACTGAACAATTGCTACTGTGGGCGAGTAAAAATGGCGACTACAGTTTGAAGTAAAACATTCCAACGGTACTTACGACCATGACGTTGAGGGCGTAATAACCTTTCCTCGACAAGAAGCTCGCCGTGTCGGCCGGGCTGAGTCCCTCTGGCTTTATAACGGCGGTCAACGTGCCGTCGACGCACGCTAGCACGCCTGGAATGGCACCGCGTCGCGCAAACGCCGCTTTTGCCTCATCATTGGCAGCCGGTGTCAATGAAAAGTCCACCAACTTTCTCCAGGCAGACACGCAAATGATGGCCTCCGTCACCTCGGGGATGGTGTTGCTCGCGGCCGGCTGCGCCATGCCTATTTGCTCCTCGCGACCAACGATCCTCTGGAAGCTTCCGGTGCCGAAGAATCGCAGCGCGCACAACACCTTCCTTTCCGATGAAATGCCACTGGCTCGCTGGCATCCAATGATGGGGTCAAACTCGTCGCACAAGCTACGCACTGTTTTTTTGATGATGATATATGTTGTTTTGTGCCGCAAGGGCCAGCTATGGCCAAAGAGCGCGAAGACGTGGTGTACTGAGTGAGCAATAGTATGATCAATGACAGTGGGTAGCTGTAGGATGGCGGTAAAGGAGCCTAAAATCCTGCGGACTAAAGGTGCGTAAAAGACAAAATAATAAGATCATGATAATGACGTGATAGGGGCGCAATGGATATAATATAGTATAAAAAAGCTGTGAGCGGTACAAGGTACTACTGCCTCACAGAGACCCTTAGAAGCAAGAGCCTGGAGGAGAGTGCATTTCAATATCCTGTCGCAGCAGCGTCCTCTGAAAGAGTACCCTGCTACGAATCTCTCGGGTGAAGAACTTTCAAAATGTCGATGTCGTTTAAAAAGGCTATAACTGAATCGTGCTGAAATACCGGGTCAATATGTAAAAACATCGCTGGGTGAAGGGGTATATTCTCTCTATAGGCTTGAACAAAGTGCTTTTTTCTTTCAGGTTCTATTTGTGGACACTGTACTAGGACGTGAAGTACAGTAAGTGCCTCCCCACATCTAGTACAGGTCGGGGGTTCGCCTCCAGAGAACAGGTAATTGTGCGTGCCGTAAATGTGTCCTATTACGAGCCTACAGAATAGGACATCATTTCTTCTAGATTTCGGGGCCGATGGCCAGTTCCCTAAGCGAGGCTTAATTAAGTGAAGTTTGTTATGAGTCTGGGCGTTCCACAAACGTTGCAGTCGACTCGAAGTCTTGCATAGGTATGGCTTCATATCGGGAACAGGGACGGGCATAGATGTGTTGCCAGCTTTTGCCTCGATGGATGTGGCAAGCTGGTCTGCCAGTACATTTCCCTCAATGACTCGCTGTCCTGGCACCCAGCACAACACAACATGCTGCCCGGACCTATAAATATTACATACGAGTGAATAAAGTGATACTATTACAGGATTTTTGTGCCTTTTAAGAGATTTTAAAGCTTTTATTACGCTCAGCGAGTCTGTGTAGATGATTGTTTTTGGTATTTTCGATTATGTGATGTGTTTAAGAGCCGACAGTATTGCATAAGCCTCTGCTGCGAAAATGCTCGTTTGGGGGTGGAGGGCGTCGGCATCTGAAAATGATGGCTCAACCACTGCATAAGAGACGCCAGCATGAGACTTTGATGCATCGGTATAAAATTCCGGACAGGAGTATTTGTGCTGCAGTTCAAGGAAGTGCATTCGAATGTGCGTAACCGGGGCGTGCTTCGTAACATGTAAAAAAGACAAATCACAGTCTGCAATCTGCCACTGCCACGGTGAGACCTGCAGAGTGGATGTCATTAGACGATGTTCAAGGACTGGGACATCCATTTCCTCAGCCAGACTTCTCACACGCAACGAGAAGGGCTGTCTTACTGCAGGCCGGTTATGAAACAGGTGGGATCTGGACAAATCATTTACGGTGGAATATGTGGGATGTTGACTGTCAGCGTTCACTCTGAGGAAATACATGAAAGCTGTGTAGGTCCTCTGCAAGTGGAGCGACCATTCATTGCATTCCACGTAAATGCTTTCTACAGGGCTTGTCCTAAAGGCACCTGTAGAGGGACGAATACCTAGATGGTGGACGGGGTCCAGCATCTTCAACGCGGTTGGGGTGGCAGACTGATAAATTATGGCCCCGTAATATAAGCGTGTTCGTATGAGGCTTTTATACAAATTTAAGAGACACTTTTTGTCACTACCCCATGTAGTGCGTGAGAAAACTTTTAAAATATTCATTGTTTTCATGCACTTGTTTTTTAGATGTTTTATGTGTGGTATGAATGTTAGCTTTGTGTCCAGAATTATGCCTAAGAATTTATGTTCCGTTTTTACAGGTAGATGCTGTCCTTGCAGGTCAATGTTTGGGGTCGGGGTGCAGTCCTCTCTTTCTAGAAAAAAGGACGCAGGTGCTCTTTTGTGGATTTAGGCAGAACCCATTCTCGTCTGCCCATTTAGCCACCTTGTTCAGACCAAGCTGAACTTGCTGCTCACAGATTGCAAGGTTGCACGATTTAAATCCAATCTGTACATCATCGCCGTACGTTGAATAAAACGTGTTGCGTGGGATGCATAGACGCAAGGAGTTCATTTTTATAATAAAGAGAAGGCAACTGAGCACCCCACCCTGTGGCACTCCGGTTTCCCGCACAAAAGGTCGTGATAATGCATTGCCAACTCGAACACGGAACGTGCGATTCAGCAGATAACTTTCAATCACATTTAGCATATTACCACGTATACCAAAGTGGGAGAGGTCTCTCAGTATTCCGAACCGCCACGTGGTGTCGTATGCTTTTTCCATATCGAGGAAAACAGAAAGGAAGAATTGCTTGTGGACAAAAGCCTCTCGAATCTGAGCCTCTATGCGTATCAGATGGTCAGTGGTGGATCGGCCATCGCGAAACCCACATTGGTATGGGTCAAGCAGCTTATTTTATTCTAGGAAATGTATCAGACGGCGGTTTATCATCTTCTCGAAGACTTAGCAGATGCAGCTTGTTAGAGCTATGGGCCGATAACTCGATACGGACGATGGATCCTTGCCTTGCTTCAGGATAGGGGTCACTATGGCCTCTTTCCAGGCAGAGGGGATCTCCCCGGAGGTCCATATAGAGTTTTACAGACACAGAAGGGTTTCCTTCGTTTCAAAGGGCAGGTTCTTCAACATTTCATATAGTATGCGGTCAGAGCCTGGGGCAGATTGGTTGCAGCAGGCGAGTGATGCATGCAGTTCTGCTAGAGAGAAAGGCAAGTTGTATGGCTCGTTCCCGGTGGTCTTTAGCTCTAGTTTTTGTTTTTCTATTACTGATTTGTATCTTTTAAACGCTGGAGAATAGTGCGATGAACTGGACACGTGTTCAAAATGTGCACCCAGATGGTTCGCTTGGTCCTCCAGGTTGTCTCGCTGTGTGTGTACCAGGGGTGGTGGATGTTTTTGTCGTCCTCTTACTCTATTGACCCTGTTCCAAACCTTGGCCTCATCCGTGTATGAATTGATACTTGATAAGGATTTTTGCCAGCAGTCTCTCCTGGCTTGTCTGCGCGTTCTTCTACCTTGGGACTTAATTTTCTTGAAATTGACAAGGTTTTCAGCACTAGGACAATCACGAAGCTGCCTCCGTGCTTCGTTCTGCTGCCTACGCGCGTTATTGGCATTGTTCATTCCACCACGGAACACGGGGTTTGCTAGGAAGTCCAGTTGTTTGGGGAATGTACTTAGATGCTGCATCAATTAGGAACTTAGTAAAATAAGCGACGGCACCGTCAACTCCGAGCAAAGACATGTCCGCCCACGAGATCGTACTGGTAAGTGTTTGGAATTTCTCCCAGTTCGCTGCATCGACCTTCCACCGGGGGGCATGTGGTGGAGATACGTATTGTCTTTGTGCTCTCAGCAGTATTGGGAAACGGTCGCTCCCATAAGGGTTTTTTATAAATTCCCATTCAAGTTCAGGTAGTATGGATGGAGAAGCTATGCTGAGATCAATGGAGGAAAAGGTTTTGTTTGCGAGACAATAATATGTAGCTTTTTTTGTTTAGCAGACACGCACCGGATGAGAAAAGAAAGTCCTCAATTAGACGGCCTCGTGCATTGATGCGACAGTCGCCCCACAGACCGCTGTGCGCATTGAAATCGTCAAGAACAAGATAAGGTTCTGGCAATTCGTCTATAAAGGACTGAAATTCATGTTTGTGTAAGTCGTAATGTGGGGGTATGTAAAGCGAGCAAATGGTAATGAGTTTGTTCAGAAGGACAAGTCGAACTGCCACTGCTTCGAGGGGCGTTTGTAGCTGCAAACGTTGACATGCTATGCTTTTGTGAATTACAGTGGCAACACCGCCTCGCATCATCACGATCTTTACGAAACGTAACATACTGTCGGAGAAAGTTTGTATTTTTCGATTTTAAATGAGTTTCCTGTACACACAGCACTTTTGGATTCTATTCGTGGAGAAGTTCTTGAACATCATCGAGGTTCCTAAGAAGGCCTCTGATGTTCCATTGTATGATTTGTGTATCTATGCTGAAATTAAATAGGTGCTGCGTGACCTAAAAAAGGAAGTGTTGCCTCAGATTACAGAGCCCTTTCCAGGCCCTGTAACGCGGGATTTGTCCTTTCTGAAGCGGTCGAGGGAACCTCGCCGCTCCTTAGGCGCTTGGTGCGCCGTCGGGATGGGTGTGGTGTCCATTGCTTCTTGTGAGGCGCCGGACACGCGCTCTTGCGAGTGAGAAGTTTCGCGGGAAAGTCTCCCCGCGAAGGACGAGGCATTCGCGCCCACCAGCGCTGAGGTCGATGGGGCTGCCTTTGGGCCTGAGCTGCGTCGGCTGTTGCTAGCACCAGCAGGGGCCGGTGAGGGTGAGGCAGCCTTGACTGCACCCACCGTGGGAGCTGCTGGCGGGCCTGCGGGTTCGCTACGCGTAGCGCAGGCTGCCACCAAGGACTGTTGTTGTGCCGGCAACCCTAGGGTAACCGGGCCTGTTTGCTGGTTGGGTGGAGTAGGCTTGGCTCCTTCCACCCTGGGGGCAGGAGCCACAGGCGACAGCTCGCTGCGCGCGGGCTGTGCAGGTGGCAGTAGCCGCTGCGACGCTGCCCCTTGACGCGCCGCACCAGCATAATTGGTTGTGTGGAATGGTGAGCACCTTTTGCGTGCTTCCCTGAACGATATGTTTTCACGGACTTTCAGTGCTATTATTTCTTTTTCTTTTTTCCAGCTTGGACAAGATCGGGAGTACGCTGGATGGTCACCATTGCAATTAACGCAGTGAGGTGTGGCCTCGCAATTGTCTGACGCATGACCTTGTAATCAACACTTAGCACAGGTGAGATGACCACGGCAGCTCTGCGAGCCATGGCCGAATTTCGAGCATTGGTAGCATCGCCTAGGATTAGGGATGTATGGTCTTACTGCTATCTTTGTGTAGCCTGTTTCAATGCTTTGTGGCAAAACACTCAATTCAAAGGTAAGTATCAGGTGTTTCGTGGAAATTTCTTTGTTCTGCCGTCTCATAACAATGCACTGCACATTTGTGACATTCTGCTCCTTCGATCCTTCCAACAATTCGTTTTCAGATTGGTCGATGAGGTCTGCTTCTGATACTACCCCCCCCCCCCCCTACTGTGTTCATGGACCGATTCGGTGAAATGGTAACTGGGACATCACCAAAAGTAACAAGTTTTCCGAGTCTGTTGTACCGTTCTTTATCAGGTAGTAAAAGGAGAAGGTCACCACTTAGCATTTTGGTGACCTTGTAGCCAGGGCCTAGCGTGTTGGTCAAGGTTTTGCAACTACAAATGGGGATATGGTTCTTGCTAGTTTTTCGGTTCTTTCAATGTGGACTACTTGAAATCGTGGTAAAATGTCTTTAGGTCGGGTAAAAAGGTTGTAATCTCATCGGTGCGTCCCCTCTTCTGAGGGAGACAATCAAGAAGCCGAGGAAAAGCGAGTGTTCCCATAGCATTTTGGTGTAGTTCGGCAGCAATGGCAGCCACCCACCACGGAGTCCAACAAGGGGACGCTGCAGCACTTAACGTGTAAGGCTGCAGGCGCCAGCCGTACATTGCCGTTATAACCTTATATATAAACCCAAGAGAGGGCACCTACAGAAGGTTAACCCAAGCCGCCTATGATAAGTGAGGATGTAACTGAAGAAAAGAGGTGACAGGACAGTGAGGACAGAAAAATAGAGAAGAAAAAGATCGGAGAAGGGGACAGGAAAAGGCGACCGCCGATTTCCCCCGGGTGGGTCAGTCCGGGGGCGCCGTCCATGTGAAGCAGAGGCCAAAGAGGTGTGTTGCCTCCGCCGGGGGGCCTTAAAGGTCCAAACGTCTGGCATTAGCTAAACCTCCAGGATCCCCCTTTCCCCAGACATGGCTAAGGCACGCACGGCTACGCGTGGGAGGGTGAAGGCCCCATGTGCTCAGGTACGTGGTGTGCGCAACTCACCAAACACCTGCTTGAGCAGACACCCCTGCGGGGCACTGTTGGTTTGGACCGACGAAAATACTGCCGGAACTCTTCCTCCATCAACTCTTCAAATGAATCATCTACCTCGGGTCGTCCTCTCTGCGCGACTGCAGCAGCCGCGCAGGCGACACGAAAAGACACGGCAGAGAAAGGAAACGACATTTTCGGCAACTTTTGGGATTCCCGATTTGGATTGAACCGGATACGAAAGAGGCTAACTGTCCCAAGCGCTTACGTTTTAATCCAATCCAAGCCGACTGGTAGCCGTTCTAATCCGTCCTATCAAAACGGACGGACTCGGCAACCGTTCCGTTGCGTTCGTCCGTTAGCAGACGACACGAAATGATTGACAGCAGCAAGACGTCACGGCCCACGTCACAAATGACGTCATGGCGTTCGTCATGGTTCAAATTGACCAATTGTGTGTGGCTCGATGGAACGCACCACATCCGTTCCATTTTGGAACGCGTACAAGATCGCACCCCTGGTTTCTAAGAGAACCTCGGCCCTTTCCTTTCGTACGACACTCGTGAAGGTCCTCGCGAAGTTCTCACGAAATAGGTCCCACGTTACGAGGGTGGTCTCTCTGTTCTCAAATCAGGTCCGAGCAGCGTCATCCAACGAATAATAGACATGACGTAGCTTGTCGTCGTCGCTCAATTTGTTGAACGTCGCGGTCCTCTCGCATGTCTCCAGCCAGGTTTCAGGGTCTTCGGCCGACGATCCACGAAAGGTTGGTGGCTCCCGAGGTTGTTGCAGCAGGAGCAGGGAAGGTGGAGCTGCCATTGGGGTCGTTGACTTGGCCTTGATCACTGTGGTCTTCTCGGAAAGAAGTCCGTACTCCGGTAGAAGTCTTTGCTGCCTACGGCTAGCTCGCAGGTCCTTGGTGGCTCTGGTGTTGTCCTCTGGTTTCGGACTTGGATCTCGGCTTTTCGGGGGCGTTCGGTGTATGAACGCACTAGCCCCTCCATTAGATGTCACGTATTAGTGACGCTGAAGAAAACAGTCACAAAACTGTGAGTGACGAAACGGACTTTATTGGGCGAATCTGTACCCACAAAAACAAGTTGCACTCGAAGCACAACGATAGCGGCGAACACAGTCGGCGATCGTCGAAAATCTGATCAGCAGCGAAACGCGTCGGCTTTTACACATGACTCATCGAAGGTTCCAAATGAATCCCTGGTACCCGCGTGTCTTCCGGAAAGTTCTAGACAATTCCCGTTGCTCATACAATCAGATTACATGAGCGTCGTTGACAAGAGGCAACGGATAAAAGCATCGATAACGTTCGAGAAACTTATGATACATGCAGGCGCGTCCTGTGCCTAGCGATAACGCTTGATATTTGTTAGCCGGTGAAAAGCGGTCACCGGTTAAAGATAAACATATACAGGGTGTCCCAGCTATCACGCAGCATGATTTAAAAAAAGAGGAACGGCGTTACGCGAAGCAAACCTAGTTTGTATTGTTTCCAGTACAGTGGAATAGCCGCCAGTAATTTTTTCGTTACTGAGATTTAATTAGGTAATTGTAATTAATTATCTAACTTGAGAAGTACTGTCCTAATTATCAAAGTGTCAATAAGGAACTTGTAGAGCAACATGAAAAACTACCCATACAGCTTTGTGTTGCTCAGTACGTGCTACATAAAAGTGTTTTTCCAAGCGTGAAAGAAGCCCGCAAATGCACGCAAAGTGCCTCGAGCGGCCAGTGGCGCGGCAATTCTGCGTGTTTTTGCTGGCTTCTTACACTCTCGAGAAAACGCATTTACGTAGCAGGTATTGAGCAACAGAGAGCTGTATCGGTAGCTTTTCATGTTGCTCTACAACTTTCTCGTTGACACTTTGATAATTAGGACAGTACTTCTCGAGTTAGATAAATAATTACAATTACGTAATTAAATCTCAGTAACTAAAAATTACCGGCGCCTACTCCACTGTACTGGAAACAATACGCACTACGTTTGGTTGGCGTAATGCCGTTCCTCTTTTTTTAAATCGTGCTGCATGATAGCTGGGACAACCTGTACACGTGCCAATATTTACATGCAGCGATCCATTGTACCTTTGTAGTATCACAATTTTACTTGGGAGCTTCTTTATTCTATCATATTACAATGCCATTTTAGTGAGTAAACGTTTACTATCTTTTGAGAGATATTTGTTCGATAATGTAATGTAAGTTATTTGATATCTCGTGGCTCGTGCTTTTTCTAGGCGGTTGGTAAAAGGCCGGCTCAAAAGTTGACTCGGTAAGTACGAAAACATTGACTTCTTTAATACACTATTCCAAAGAATATCTGCATAAATGAGCACTGCCGTAAAACACAACCCTGAATCAAGCCGGTAATACAGTAGATGTTGCCTGCATTTTGGTCAGCACGCTTTAAAGTCTACATTATTAAGGATTCTGCCTGTTACTCTTATTCGCATACTGTAACTGTCGTAGTCATTGCTCGCCGCAAGGTGCACCGCAAGATTCAAATTAAATGTTCTAACGTTGTCACTTCTTTTATAGCAAACGGATGTGCACTTAATCGAATTGCTATGCGTATCGCAAGTAGTGCGCTACCATCTAGAACATACGCGAGCGCCAACATTAATTTTGGAATTTACATGGACCTCGTACATATAACGAACGCATTAGAAATTGAGTGACCGATGGCTGCTGGCCATACCCTTGTTATCAGAGTGATGCTTGTTTTACTGCAGACTAGTTTGCCCAATAAAAGAGCATTTAACCGCAATAATAACTTAACCTACCGTGGAGTGTATGTGCGTTATATTGTAGGTGCTGCCGGCAATCTATGAACGAACTCAAGCCTAATAAGCGACTTCAAACTTGCTTTGGGCCATCGGGAAGCTTTAGGCAGAATTGAGTGCCTCACGAGTACGGACCCCTGCTGATACCACCGGGAAGGACCATCGGAATAGCTTGATGACTGGTTATGACTAACCATCACGAATGAATGACCAGTTGGATCATTGTTGCAATGAATGCACCAGTCGCACCTAAGGCTTGTATGTTACAACGACGGTGAGACTCACCGATCATCAAGTGATCTTCATCTGGCGACAGTTTGCCCCGACTATAATGTTTATATATAGTCGATATTTTCAATAAATCGAACTCTGGGGATAAGCTCCACTAGGTCTATTTCTCCTAAGAGTAGCGCACAAGGATTTGGATCGAGATTCGACAGCCAACCTTATCAACTTGGCGTTGGTTTCGCGACAGCTCTTGAAGGCCTGTACGAATGTCTTACGCCAAAAGAAAAAAAAAACGGCTGAAGTCCCGTTAGAAGCCCCGGTACAGTTATCCATTGAATACATTTTGATCTCTTCAGAAGCGTTGCATCATCTGTAGCGCCAATGTGACGCCGCCATGCCTGAGAAAAAATAAACGTTCGTTTGCTATGGCGGGGCGGGAAGTAGGAGTTCTGCAGTGCATTTAAAAATAATGTGCCCAAAGGCACCCTTGAGCTCAAGAGTATGACACAGAATTCAGTGAAGAGGGTTCCTCTGCTGCTTACCAGTTAATAAACGGCCACGTGCTGGGGTTAAACTGCCCTGACATTCGAGCACTAGGATCCGACCCCATCTACTGGAAAACCTGAGCATTTGGATGCAACGAACTACGTAAGGTGTTCTGAGAGTGAAATATTCAGGTGTATATTATTCGTTGACATCGTCACTGAGGATATGGGTAAGTAAAAAAAGTACCATATCCCCAGCACGAACTATCGCAGCCTCAGCCGGAAGCGATCACTTACATCGCCTCATTCATCATCAATTTCTGGTAACGGTGCAGCACCAGGATCCTGCAACGCAGCAGCTTCATTGCCAACCTTTGTTGGCCTCCCGACTATCCGTCTCCCCGACCACCTTCCCAACGAAGAAAGATGTTCGGTGGACCTGCAAGTAATAGGCGATTTGCTATCACTGCTGAAAAGCGTCCGCGTCTAACATCGTTGCCCGTAATGCGACATGGGACCACGTTGGTTTGTGATGAGCACACTGCACCCACGACAAGTGCAACGACCTTGAGCAGCAAGCCAGTGGAAACCATTACTTCCTCCCTCTCACCGTCTCCATGCGCCTCAGCACCGGTTTTCACTCCAGTGCCTGTCATACACCGGGACATCCTGTGGCAGTTAAGTTAACAATGGTCGAAATAACTGAAAGCAGAAAACAAAGGTAGTGCCGGTTGCGGTTCTCAAAATGCCTAACACACCCTCCATCGCCCAATGCCTGTACCTTTAAGCTGCAACTGAAACCTAACCATCCATAGCTCTTCCGTTACCATCGCAAACTCTAGGGGATTGTTTACGATTGGGCAGATACCAATATATCCAACCTAGTAAACCTAGTTGGTCCGGCGGTGGGTTTCGAGCCTGATTGACTAAGCCCCGTATCCCGTTTCTCTACCCACTAGACCATGACCTACACATCGGCTGAAGTTTGCGTGGAAAAGGTTAGCTGAAGACAGATAGACACGCAGACTGAAATGCCGCAATGTGGGTGAATTTCTACAAACAGGCTAATCGCAGTAAACATCTTTGAAAGAATGTTCTCCAACAGAACTGGAAGAACTCCGATCTTTGCACGTTTGGAAGACATCAACTTTCCCTGGCAGTTACTGAGGCGAAATGTTTGCAAAGTGTGATTTCTTCAGGCGCGGGTTCAAGCCTCGTCGGTACTATCAATTGTAGCTGGTACAGACACGAAAGGCTTTTACAAACTAGTCCTACTTCTGCAGAAAGAAATAAAAAAAACTTGAGGCTCTATACTGAACAGAGCGCCCCATCAAGCGGTCGCTTGCAACTGTGGAGCTGAACGCTAGCAGGAAACATTAGCATCGTTGATTATATTGGTGTCTAGTCTGCGAAACATGTTAGTTGCTGCGAAATATTGCCTTATGTAGCAGCCGTGCCCAAATTTCTTTAATGCAACAGCGTGGTTTCAAGCGGTCCTAAAGATGTATCCGAGCTAGTAAACAGCTTCTTTTACTTGTTTTTGTGCAATTTCGTGCTCTTATCTTGGGAATATGTGTGTATTGCAGTACTTATACTGTATCTCCAGTTCAGCCTGCAAGCTTTCGCTTCTATCCACTGCATGGGACAACACTGAAGGTTGGGTTCTTAGCGAACCGCTGTCTACGCACACAGCGCGACTTACGCGGTAATAAACCACTCGGACGATGCCGAGAAACATTCGCACAACGAGCTAGTCCGTGCCATATTTCTAAGGCAAAATTTAGTTTTAGGAGTGCTTGGTTGGGAGCTCCGCATCGAGTAGCAGCGGCGACAAGCCGTTACGTTTGTCGTCTTCTTTTTTTGACAATTGCGATGTGTTTGTCGCCTTTAGACGCCCCATGTTGGCATTATACTTATAATTTTCCGCGAACGAATGCATCTCACGCTCTTGTCTCTCCTCCTGAGGAAGTATTGGAAGGCTAGTTGGTTGGCCATTATCGTTCAAATGGCAGGGTACTTGTGAGCATGGACTAACACTTAATAAACAGAAAAAAATAGAATAACAGCCGCTGGGCAATACAAACCATAGCGCAGTATCGGAGAAGTAAATTATGTTTCTTGTTTCTTAAGAACATTACAAGGTAATGTTGAATCATAACATTCTGGCGAATAATTTCGCTGGTATATATCAACTTTTGAACCGGACGTAACGTGGCCAACAAACCAAAAACTTCCTTAGGGACTATAATAACTATGGCTATCAAGCTAATTACACTTTGAAGAATAGGAAATGGATTCGTTACACCAATTATTTCAGACATTAGAAAGCACAGAAACAATTACGAAGTGGTTTAGTGTACTTACCCTGGGGCTACCAAACACTGCGGGCGCCCCGTGGCAGTCCTTACCTATTATTTTTCAACCATACGCTTTCTGTAGAACCTTCCTCTGGCGTTGTCGTTATATAATCCTCTATAGCAATAAATAGTCAAAAATGTGAACATTTAGGTTTTATTCACTGTATGAACATCACTCCTCAGTATATGACCCCAATTGCCACTTGTTGAGGATTTTTCCGTGGAGAAGTTGAAACACAATGGTATGTAGAGGATAGGGTTTTGCAATCTAACACTTCGGATCTCACACTTCGGATTTTTTACAGCGAAGCTGTTAAGGCCTCACTCTTCGATGGTCGCGTCCGGATGTAGAAAACAACTCTCATTGGTCGTATGCTGTATGTGCGAGTGAAAGCGTGCGAGGGCGAGGGACGCGCGCTTTCACGGGGAGCGAAAATTTGAACGCGATAGCATTAACGTCCCCGTGTCGCAGAAACTCCGGTGTCGGCGGAGTTGTCTATGAGCAAAAATGTCTGTTTATATTGTCACGAGCCTTCAGAAGTAGTCACGTGGGTGACCACTTCTGAAGGCTCGCTAAACCGCAGAGCAGCTGGCACCTGGAAAACGCGTCCGTCGGGGCTGGCTCTCGAGCAGGGAAGAGGCGCGCTGTCTTCTTTGTTCTCTTGGGCTGGACCCACTCTTGCCATCGACCCACTACCTACAGGTGGCAATATCCCCCTTCCAAAACAAAAGCATCGCCTCGATGCTAAAAATCAGGCGTAAGAAGAAAAAGAAGGCTGGCAAAGCGAAAGTACACAAAAAAGTAAATGTCACGCCGGCACAGTCAATTAACGAAGAAGCAAGCTCATGAAGATCTATGACAAGCAGAAACGAAAAAAAGGAATGAGAGAAAAAAAAAGAAAAGAAAAAAGAAAGTTACGGGCGCGCAGTGTACGGCTTCATGTACACAACATGAACTATGTCCGAGCTCGGTTGTCTTTGCGTCCTGCTCCATATTTGCGACGTTGTGTCCGGGAAAATTTCGTAGTTTACGTCACTGATGCGGCAGAGCACTTTATACGGACCAAAATATCGGCTCCGCAACTTTTCACAGAGGCACGGCGGCGAACGGGGCTCCACACCCAAACTTGGTATCCGGGGTTGTAGGACACATCCCTGCGGCGGATGTTGTAGCGTCCTGCGTCTGCCTGCTGCTGCTGGCCGATGTGCAGCCGCGCAAGCTGCCGAGTTTCCTCGGCACGCTCTGCAAATTACTCGGCGTCAGTTTTCAATATACAAGCGTCTGGACGCGGTAGCATAGCGTCCAGCATCTTCTGGACTTCGCGACCGTAGAGGAGGCGAAAGGGCGTGAAGTGCGTCGTCTCTTGCAGGGCCGTGTTATACGCGAAGTTCGAGTAAGGCAAGATATGATCCCATGTTTTGTGTGGGTCTATTTCGTAGATGCAGCAAAACAATGTCAAATTTTTACTTTGTGGATAATTTGCTTTTGAAGATTGCCAAATATCTCAATCTTCTGTTTTAAACAACCCGGTAACTACACGCGCAAGGAAGCAAAATTTTGGACAAACTAGAGTTCAAGGAATTTCCATTTAGGACGCAAAATTTCATTTGGGGGCGCCCGCTGCGAAGCGGAGCGCTACTAATGAGTCGTTGCTGAGCGCGAGCGTGTGCGGCCGAAAGCATGGCACCTCGAAAGAACGGCTCAGAATCGCGGTCAAAAAAAGTGTAACTGTGTACTGTTGCGTGTACGGCAGCCACAACAGTTACAGAAACACCACCGGTAAGCTTCCGAAGAAAATATTTTATGAGTTTCCTGGGAAGTCTTACAAGAAGGAGCGACGGGAGCACGTGGATACGGGCCGTGACACGGGTGAGGTCACATACCTCACTAGAGGTAAACAAAGACGCGGTTCAATTTTTTAGTTTTTCTTTTTTTACTTTGCTATTATTAAAAGTTTGCTCATCGCGGTCATAAACTTTGTCTTTTTTATCCCCGAAGCGGGTCTTTGACAGCCTGTGAAGAACCAAACCAAACACAGCCAGGGCCGTCCTTTACGTCATCCTCGGCATTCAGCCTTACATGGGCACCTTTCTTTCTTTCTTTCTTTCTTTCTTTCTTTCTTTCTTTCTTTCTTTCTTTTTTTCTTTCTTTCTTTCTTTCTTTATTTGTTTCCATTGCTCAAAATAAAATGGCAGGGGCTAAGATAAAAGCTGCAGTGAGGCAGCTTGAGGTGCCCTTAGCCCCCGTGTTACATGGTGGCAGTGAGTCGCGCAATGAACCATATGCAGAAACGTTACATATAAATTGGAAAGTACAATAAATAACCAATTCAAGATAATTTTCAATAAGGGTACAAGGAAATTGGACAATGGCAAGTACAAACAATGCAGATAGTACACACCTCCACATTACATACACTAGGCAATAGGTAAATAAAAGGGAAAGTTACGTACACTTGACGGTGAATAATTAAAGGTGCAAAGAAATGGTGCTAGAATTATATCGGAATAATTAGGAGAAGGAATACGATGAGCAAAAATTATGTCATTACAAACATGTAACAATGCGCATATGTTAATACAGGTGAAAAAGAAATTATGCTTAATTAATTAATTTGGAAAAGGTTCGGATAAGTGACAACAGTTCGGGCCGTGTTATGTTAATGATGTCAATGTCAGTGTCATGAAATGAATTAAGCAGTCTGGGTAATTCATTTTTCGTCATTTGCAAGCCATAGTTGGTTCTTGAAGGGGCTATAGACCAATATTCTCCATGCGCTGGTAATATAGGTAGCTGTATTTTTTTGCAGACAAGCAATTTCATTAAATACGCTGTTTTCAGAGCTTAAGTTTGAGTGCCATATACGAAGGAGAGAGCGGTTATATAGGGAATATATTGTGGGTATGTTGTAGTGTTTAAAGAGGTGCTCAGTGTGATTGTGGTATGGCACGTTTGCTATGATACGTATGATCTTTTTCTGTAGTAAGTGTATTTTCCTGAGGTTAGATTCAGTTGTTGTGCCCCACACAAGGTGTGTATAATTAATGTGTGATGCAAATAATGAGTGGTAAATTTATATTTTTACGCATGTTGGTAGACGATATCTGTTCCTGTTTAGCATTCCTGTGATACGGCTAAGCTTTTGTACTACAGAGTCTACGTGTCGATCACAGTTTAGCGTACTAGAGAAGTATGTACCTAATACTTTAATTTCGTTGACTATTTCTATGCTCCCTTTATTCATGTCTAAAGTGTGGCTTTGTGGAATCTTTGTGCCTTTCGCATAAAAAATTACGGCTTTTGTCTTATTTGAATTTATTTTTAGATAATTTTCTGTAGACCATGTGGACATGCTCTGGAGAAACTCGTTTGCGCTATTTATTAAACTAGTATAACATGCCGATGAAATAAACACACTAGTATCGTCTGTATATATGACGAACTTTGCCTTCGGATAGATCAGAACAACATCGTTTATATATAAATTAAAAAGCAAGGGACCAAGAATACTTCCTTGCGGAACTCCTGCTTTTATTTCTCCAGGAAACGATCTAAATTTATTTATGTGCACGTATTGCAGTCTTTTTTCTAAATATGACTTAATTAACTGCAGTGGGAGGCCCCTGATACCTATACGTCTCAAGTTTTGTTAATAATAAGTTATGGTTAATATGATTGAAGGCCTGAGTAAAGTCTATAAATATACCTATTGTCAGTAGCTTCCTTTAAAAATTTTGCAGTATATGGTCTTTCTGGTCTAGAAGTGCTAACTGTGTTGATTTGTTTTTTTTTTGAAAGCCATACTGAGCTTTCGTGATAATGCGATATTTTTCACAGAAGGATGATAACTGAATAAATATTATTTTTTCAAGTCCCTTAGAAAAGTGAGGAAAAAGTGATATGGGGCGATAATTTTGTATATTGAGCCTGTCTGCCTTCTTGTATATTGGAATGACTTTAGCAATCTTCATTTTTGATGGAAAGATGCCTTCAGCAATAGAGGTATTATAGATATGGACTAGAATGGGGGCTATATCATGTATGACATATTTTATGGGTCTTATCTGCAGGTCGTCTGAATCACAGCTTTTAGAGTTTTTCATTCCCATAAATACAGAGCAGACCTCGTCAACTTTGGTTGGATGGAAAAAGATTGTGTTTGAGTTTCCAGGTAAGGAGAGAGCGGTTTTCGGGCGCGTATGCGTTTGTGTTTCTCTGTTCAGAAAGTATTCGTTAAACGCATTCGCCATGTCTGTTTCGGACAGTAAACGACCTTCTCGCGGCTACAATGTGCCTTGGGTGTGAATACAAGTGGGTAATAAAAAATGAAAAAAATTAGAGAGAGGGAACGAAATAACGATCGTTTGGTTACCTGAAGCAGCGCTTCGTAGTCGACGCTTTTTATTTGCGTGGCAAATCTACCAACAACGCCGGAGGGGTCCGCTGCACCCATAATTTCTTCTCTAACGACGTAAACGTGATTGCTGGCGTTAAAGATCATTGCCGTGGAGCAAACTTCTTCGTTTGAAATACTGTTCCAGGTTTTTTTTTTTTTTTGATTCTGTCAATTCAGCAAAATAACCGCGCTGATGGTTTCGCACGGCCATTGCTTTCTTTGGCAGGCGTTTCCCGCGCCAGAAGGGGGGAGAGCGCCTGCAACAAGTCGCGACGTGTTTACGCGCACGGCCGCTACTCGCGGCGCTGGTTATTCTAGCGCAGCAGCGCCACCATACCAGCTCTCGAACCCTGCAATGAGAAAGCAAGCGACGTTCAAAGCAAAGAGTTAGAGGAAGCGCTGAATTAAATTTTGACTTCGCGATCTACTGACACAGACACTCACTCAAGTTAACAGTTCCTGAGATATTTGAGGGGCGCCCTTCTCCGTGTCACATCAGTTCCACTGCCGCAGCACACGCTCAGTGCTTGAAGTTTGATTGATATGGTCGGTTGACCTACCGTGACCGAGTAATTGAAATCTCGCGAGTGTGCGAGTTTGTGGAAGTGTGTAGGTCATATTCTAGAGCACTATTCACCGCGAGTGCAAGAGGTGCTGCCTTGAGGGGCATTGAAAGCAAGCTTTGTATAGATTACTCTTCGAGTCGTCTGCTAATCATCGTTGCATGTGGCGTGAATAATTCGCGAAGACTTCATGAAACAGGGACACACATGTATACGGTGTACAAATAATCTAAACTATCTCAAGACTCATAAATTTTGCTCATGCTGGTATCTAATAAATGTGACAGAAATAAGATGACCGAGGTGCCTGCACTGGCCAACTGAAAATTAAGGTTTCACCCCTGTATTGAGTGCGCTCTCTGTATTCAGTGCAAAGACAGAATTTGCCATCAGCAGTCGGGGCGATATTGCAGAAAACGGACAAGCAGGTGCGGGCGGATTGTGACGCCAGCGTGAACTATCTTCGCTGTCTTTCTCTCCAGAGCGCTGCTCTCGCTGGTCATTTTGTATTCATATCATTTCTTCAGTCTTACCACAAACATCAAGAAGTACTGCATCAAGAAGTAATGTGCACATTGTCGGTGCGCATTTTTCATTTTCAGCAAAGGTTACTAGGACACTAAGAAGGACGTATACAATTAACTTGCAGCTGCATTCGCTCAAAGAGAACATCCTCATACGTGCACATGGTAAAGAGAACAACCGTCTTGTACAATTTTTATAAATGATTACCTCAGAAAGCCACTCCATGAACAGCCGACAATAGATTGCATTGTCGTTGCACACAACTGCCATATAGCTTTTAGGGATTTTCTTCCCAGATACACACTGGCGTTGCCAAAGAATCCGCTGGTGATTCCTCTTTCTGCAGTTCTTAGAATCGGTCGTGTTCCTGCGAGGCAATAGGTATCTGTAAACAATGACCTCGTTGGGGCAACAATCGCAAAGTAAAGCATGTTCCGCAATGATTATCGATGGCGCACCTGCGCTTTTCTTGCACTTGGGAGCGAAGGTGCGCAAGTTCCTTGAAAGCGCATCGAAATGAGGCGCACATGGGCGTCTTTACAAAACTAGCTTTAGCGGCAGGCAGCCTCTCTACATTGTTGGGTATTTGTGCATGCATACAAGATAACCAATGATTGGCCGTAAAATAATTTGTCAGCGCCACTTACTGCCAAGGTGGCGGACGATATCCATAAACCACAGGTGCCACGTAGTGCCTAATAGAAACTGCAGGGAACTGGACAAAAAACGAGCCTATCCTACTGGATGAGCGAGTGTTCCCTGTGTTTGTGTGTGTATGTGCTGCGTTTTTCACAGAATGAGTTGGAAATGTTCTACAAATAGAGAAGTTAGGTGCTAGTTTTCACAACGTAATCAATTCTCGACGATTTCACACAGAAGAAATAAATCGAAACAGCGCAGGAGCGCAACTGACACGCCTATGGTGGCCAGCGAGCATGGCGCTAGTGCGAACGGAGCTTGCTAAGGAAGGTTGCATTATATTCGCCGATGGTGTGTTGCCAGGAGTGCGTCACTCATGGATGGGCGTTGTACTAAGGGCTCGACAGTTGCGCTCATCGGCTGTTCATTTTCGGGTTTGTGTGAAATGGATTGGAATAAGTGACGCTGTAAAAATTGGCAGTGGTTGCTTTTATGTGAACAGTTTTTAAAATTGCTCAGAGAAAATAGATTGTTAGAAGTACATGTAACCGAAATAAGCCATACACATATTGCTTCTATCACTGCAACCGTACTACCCACGCGTCTTACTATGGCATCGCCGTGAAGACGAATACAGTCTTAACTTCATAATACACGTGTCCCCTGCACCGGTGACACTGTTCTAGCAAAGGAGATATCCCCGCACGTCCTTATGGAATGCGAAGGCGTTCACCAAGTGAGACCCGCACACACTAGGGGAACTTAAACACTCAAAGGGGGATTATTGTTGAAACACCCTTATTGCACACTTAATTTCTTTGAAAACTTCGAAAATGGATGCATTCGCGAGTAGAACACTCTTACTGCACCCTTTTATTAATTTCAGAGTGCTAAATGACGTTTTGCTCGAAACACACCTTCACGAACTTAAGGAAGCTCGCGCACTTCAACATTTCAAACAAGTAACAAGCCTTAAGGCTCAATGGTTTGGGCCATGTCCTTGCTCAAGGATGTTATACGAGAACAGAAGACTATGGATTTCAACCTGCTTGTAATACTGTGGTGAAATAAACTTCAAACTTCACGTAGATAGCGTTCCCAATGGTTAAGTGGAAATATACGCATTTTATTGATCTCTTATGTTGTTGCTTCTTAACGCGATAGCGTTAAGAGCCCCATGTAGCAGAACATCCGGCGTCGGCGTTGCCGCTGATGTGGGCCTTCGTGGCGGAGATAATCATGTCCAACCACCCCGACCGCATGGCCCTCCGCGTGGCGCAAGGTGTTAGCGAAGGATAAAATAATCCAGAACCACTCCGACCGCGCAGGCCCTCCACGTGGTGTAATGTATTGGTGAATGAAAATTCAATTTCTCACAGTGAAATCGGTCAGCAAAATAGTAAAGTACGACTTAACCACATCTACAGACGTGAGGTGTCGGAGTGTAAATTGAATGTATTTAAATTGGGACTTCGCCTGCCTAATGCGTTTTGGACACGCGCGCGCGTCGGGGCAATAGCAAACAATTAATAAAATAATAAAAAATTGGCAGCCGATCCATGAAGTGAATGCTGATGATGGAGCGAAGCTCCTTCGACGATTACGGCTGCTCCTAGAGCTTTTGCTTCGGAGTCTTGCTGCCGTTGCTGGCGTGCTGCTGCTTCTCGTGCTCATAGCTCGGGGTTAGCTTCGCAGCGTTGCCGTTGGGCTGCCACGTCTCGTTCTCGAAGTATAGGATCAGAGTCCCGCCGTTTGCGCTTACGTTCGCGCTGCTCCATACTGCAGCGATAAGTGTAGCGACCGCGGCGCGGCGCCGACGCAACACCTTCGCGCGGTCGGTATGCGCGATGCGTGAACTCTGCGAACGGTTATGCGCGTGACGTCGTGCGCTTGCTCGGAGAGCGGTTTCGGAGCGGCGCCGGCGCAGTACAACACCTGTGCGCGGTCGCTATGCGCGCTGCGTGCGCGACGGGAAGCTACGACGACGACGGCGACAACGAACATCAGGAGAGCTTCAGGAGCTTCGCTTCCAAACAGGTGCTAGGCCCTTCACATTTTAATATAAGACGACTTATATTGCCCCTGGAAACACGTCTTCCCAGCAGTGCATTTCTGTTTAAATGTGAAGCCTACTTTATGGGGATAGGTGTAAGCTCTGTCTTTGATAGCTGGCTTTCCCACATTCGATGTTGAAGTGAAGCCGAATAAAGAAAAAAGCGATCCGAACGGGGCCCCACAACGCCATCCCGTTCCACTCCTAAAGGCGAAGCTTAAGCGTCCTCCAATTTTTACTACTGGCTTCGTTTAGGTTGTATCTGTTGAATGATGCTTTATAGATCGGTTGCTAATCATCAACTCCTCATGAAGTGTGGCCAATGATAGTTGTTCTAGTGCACGTTCTCTCTAGTGTAGAAGAAGTATTTTATTGATTGGAAAATGTACAGAGGTCGGCCGGACAATGGAGCATCTGGCCTGCTACTCTACATAAGAGAAGGGGAAGAGGGGAAGAAAGAGGGTTACAATGGGGGATGATAAAGGGAGAAACGAGGTGAAAGGACACATGGCATAAATGTTATCACAAGCGTGAGTCCAGGCCCGTGTCACCTAAGAAACTTGCGTCCTGCTCAATATTATGGGCAGTAAATTTTACGCTATTTCCTGCAGTATTGGTTATATACGCTTTTGCAGATGCATGCGGAGCAATCCTCTGCGGATAAAAACATGGCATTTACTGTAGATCTGGAGCGCCCTGGAGGTAATGTGGAAAAACACAAATACTTTCTGCTCCTCTCCCTGTATTTCACATCTTCTGTTCGCTTCACTTAAACTGTTCATTAGCTAATCAGAACAGCTAGTTGCGCTACTGCACTCTCAGATTCCTTATTTCTTGTGTTTTTGTCGGTTGCAAGATGATGTGCCATTTTACGCTGTCATGCTCATTGCTCCGTACATCATTAGGAAGAAGCGCTTCGCAGAGTTTATGGCAGATGTTGACTTTAAACCAATTCGTCGGTGTTCCCGGGAACTTGACCAAAGATTTCTTCAAGCGTCACCATCATCCAATTTTTGTGTCCAGCGCAGGACGAAGACCTCTCCTAGCGCTCTCCAATTGCTCCTGTCGTGCGCTAGCTGATTGTAATGATGATGATGTATAGTGTTTAGTGGCGCAAGGGCCAAGTGTGGCTAAAGAGCGCCAAAGCTGATTCTAACTTGCACGTGTACATTTCATAATTTCATCACCCCCGTAAGCTTAATTCAGCGCTTTTCTTCCATTGGCGTTCATTCTGCAAATATAAGGGTCCACCAGTTATCTGCAATGCGCATAACCTGGCCTGTCCAGCTTAATCTTTTTATCCGTTTTCTCCGCTGAATATCGGGTGTTCCTGTTGGCTCTCTAAAACATACGGCACTTTTCCTGTCTGTTATAGTTATGTCTAACCTTTTTCGTTCCACCGCTCTTTGCGAGGTCCGTAACGTGTTCTCAAGCTTCGTTAACTAACAAGTTTCTGCCCGATATGTTACCACCAGTAGAATGCAATAATAATAGGCTATTTTTTTCAACGACAGTGCTAAGCTACCAGTCAAGATTAATAATGCATGCCGTATGCACAACAAACCATATTTATTCTTCTGCACGTTTCGTTATCACAAAGAATAGACACAGCAAATCACTGTACCAGAATAGCTCAACCAATTGAAACCACTTTGAAACCACCACGAAAGTAAAAAAAAATTACTTTCGAATCGGCGAGTGATTGCCTGCAAAGTGTATCCCTCCTAACATTGTATCTATGGCTCTATTCTGAGCAAACGCAGACAATAAAAAGCAAAAATAGGTCACGTTTCTAGTGTCACGTTTTGGAGTGGCAATCTATATAGGTCAGTAGTTTGAATCCAGGCTGCGTGTGTTCTTTTTTTTTCTTTTTTTAAAGGCACCTCGGAAATACAGCATTACTTCGGTGGAGGTACATCCGAAAGGCTAGACAAGTGCTTGGATAAACGATATTGTAAAAAAAACGTAGTAACAATTTGTCAACAACACACATCGTTGCAATTCATAATATACACCGTTTCCAGATCGTGTAATAAATCAACAAAACACTTTTTTCTGTGGGTGCAACGGGGACAATTATAGAAACAAAAAAAACACACTTAAGGTTGCAATTTCGCTTACTGTATACGAAACACCCACCTTGCAGAAGCACTGTGATTAAAAGGAGACGACAGTATTAACCAGTCAGCAATCCAAGAAAGCAACAGTCTGGCAAATAAAGCACGGAAAAATTCGTATAGCAAGACTCGTTAGAGGCATAGGTAGATATAGAAGTAGGTATATCATCATCATCATATTCATCAGCCTATTTATGTCCACTGCAGCACGAAGGCCTCTCCCTCTGATCTCCAATTACCCGTCTTGAGCTAGCTGATTCCAACTTGCGCCTGCAAATTTCCTAACTTCAACACCCCACCTAGTTTTCTGCCGTCCTCGACTGCACTTCCCTTCTCTTGGTATCTATTCTGTAACTCTAATGGTCCAGCGGTTATCCATCCTACGCATTACATGGCCTGCCCAGCTCCATTTCTTCCGCTTAATGTCAACTAGAATATCGGCTGTCCCCGTTTGTTCTCTGGTCCACACCAATCTCTTCCTGTTTGTTAACGTTAGGCCTAACATTTTTCGTTCCATCTTGTTAACCTACAAATTTCTGCCCCATATATTAGCAGTATGTTACCGGTATATATTACCCCATATGTTGTCCCATATGTTACCGATAGAAGGCAATAGTTGTACACTATTCTTTTCAACGACAGTGGTAAGCTCCTAGTCAGGATTTGGCAATGCCTGCCGTAGGCACTCCAACCCAATTTTATTCTTCTGTAAATTTCTTACTCATGATCAGGGTCCCCTGTGAGAAATTGACCTAGGTAAACGTACTCCTTTACAGACTAGAGGCTGACTGGCGATGCAGAATTCTTCTTCCCTTGCCACGCTATTGACATAGGTTTGTCTTCTGCATCCTCAATCCCAAGCCTTCCCAGCCTAAGAGCTTTAATACTTCTAAGCACGCAGAGAATAGCATTGGAGAGATCGTGTCTCCTTGCCACACACCTTTCTTGATAGTTATCTTTCTACTTTTCTTGTGAAAAACCAACGTTTCTGTGCAGTCCTTGTAGATATTTGCCAAGATATTCACGTATGCCTCCTGTACTCATTGATTACGCAATGCCTCTATGACTGCTGGTATCTACTGAATCAAGTGCTTTTTTTTCATAATATAGGAAAGCCATATAGAGGGGTTGATTGTACTCCGCAGATTTCTCTATTACCTGATTGATGACATGGATTTGATTCATCGTAAAATATCCATTCCTGAAGCCAGCCTGTTCTCTTGGTTGGCTGAAGTCAAGTGTTGCCCTGATTGTATTGTAAATTATCTTGGTGAATATTTTATACAACACTGAAAGCAAGCTAATGGGCCTATAATTTTTCAATTCTTTAACGTCTCCCTTAATATGAAGGAGTGTAATGTTGGTGTTCTTCCTGCTTTCTGGTACACTTGAAGCCGTGAGGCAACGCGTATAAAGAGGCGCAAGCATTTCAAGCATGATTTGTCCTCCATATTTGATTAAATCGACTGTTAATTCATTTTCTCCAGCAGCTTTCCCTCTGGTCATATCTTCCAAGGCCCTTCTAACTTCATCGCTAGTTACAGAAGGAGTCTCTGTATCCTGTTCATCCGTACTTCGAATGAAAGTAGCTTGGCTGCTCTGGGTACTGTACAGGTCAGCATAGAATTGTCCAGCTGGTTTTACCTTGTCATCAAAATTGCTGATGATATTACCCTGTTTATTTTTCAATGCATACATCTTGCCTTGTCCTAGGCCAAGTTTGCTTTTCACAGATTTCATGTGGCGTCCATATTTTACTGCTTCCTCCATATTTTCCTCATTATAACTTCGAATATCCCTTACTCTCTTGTTGTTGATCAGTTTTGACAGTTCAGCGAATTCTATATGATTTCTCGAGTTTGACACTTTCATGTTTTGCCGTTTTTTAGGTCCTTTGTTACTTGGGATAGCTTCCCTACGGGTTCCCTTGGTGCCTTACGTCCCACTTCATTTGCTGCTTCTGAGATCAGCCTAGTTACGGTTTCATTCATTACTTGTATGTTGTCTTCTACTTGTTCTAAAGCTGTATATTTTTTGCGAGCAACAGTCTGAATTAGCCTGATTTTACCCTTACTGCGTCTAGGTTGGCCTGTTTCTGCTTGACTAATTTTTTTATTTCTTTCTTCAAATTGAGAGAAATCCTAGGCTTCACTAACCTACGGTCACTGCCCTTTACCCTACCTTACATTTCTACATCGTGCGCTATGCAGGGATTGGCAGAGAGCATGAAATCTATTTCATTCCTTGTTCTCCATTAGGGATTTCCCAGGTCCACTTCTTGTTGCTGCGCTTCCTGAAGAAAGTATTCATTATTCGGAGCCTATTCCTTTCCGCGAATTCTACCAAAATCTCTCCTCTAGTGTTCCTAGAACCGATGCCATAGTGGCGAATTGCTTTCTCACCAGCCTGCTTTTTCACCACTTTTGCATTGAAGTCGCCCATGGCTACAGTATACTGAGTTTGCACCTTCCTCATGGCGAATTCACCATCTTCATAAAACTGTGCTATTTCTTCATCATCGGGACTGGAGGTTGGGGAGTAGGCTTGTACTACCTTCATTTTAAACCTCCTATTCAGCTTCATTATGACGACCGCTACCCTCTCATTAATGCCGTAGAAATTATCAATATTGTCCGCTATGTCCTTATGGACTAGAAATCATACTCCGAATGCTCTCCTATCTGGAAGACCTCTGTAGCAGAGGACGTGGCCGTTAGTCAGCCCTGTAGAAGCCTCACCAGTTCTTCTAACATCACTAAGGTCAATAATGTCCCAGGATATACCTGATATTTCTTCAAATAGCCCCGATAAGCTAGCCTCACTCGATAGGGTGTGCGTTTGGAACGTTGCCAGGTTCAGTTTCCAGTGGCGGCCTCTCCGGACACGGAGATTCTCAGCACCCTCTGCCGCCGCGCAGGTCTCACCGGCGCCTTGGTTAGGTGCTCCGCAGTCGCTGGGCACTGAGGGCCATGGGTTAACTGTAGGAGTCATGAGGGATGTAGTGGCCGAATACTGTACCGGGGAGGTCATTTCCTGTTCTGCTGAGGGAGTGACTTTGTTGAAGCTTAGTGGGGCTTCCTAATTTGGTTGCATCTGGACTAGTATAGCCCACTAGCTCTCGGTGATTTTTTTTGCTGGTGTCTGGCGCCACTCCGTGCCTGAAAATGTGCGCTGAAGGAGGATTCGAACTTACGACCTTCAGATTAGAGGCCGGGTGTTCTACCTCTGCTCTACGCCACCAACTATTTATATAGTCAACTATATATAGAAGTAGGTATAGTCATTGAAAGCATGTTGCTAACATCCGTTGTTTGACACCTACAGAATTGTTGGCTGAAGCAAGAATCAGCGTTACCTGAGGCCACCAAAACCAAACTGCTGGCTCTTTCAATAAAGTTTATTTCTTCTTCTTACAACAGAAGTTACGGAAGCAGAAGAGATTGAAAAGCTGAAAATGTAAGCACGCCATTAATCGCATAACATCAAACTTTTTTAGGCATGCCAACACAGATTAGTTCGAACTGATATATCGTCATGGCTCTCTTTTTCTTTGCTCTGCTACGCACTGATTGGGGCATGAATAAAGGGCGGCAGGAGGCATCGCTTCAAGTTCTCGCCACGATATCCGCATCAGGTAATCTGATGACGATGGTCACCGTATTATTTCCCTTCGCCACATGAGTAAGTCGCAGCTGTAATCTGTTGACGGCGTTGCAATGCTACTGCTCTTCGCCTGCTTCAAGCATTGATACTCTATGATACCATGCGCTGGCTCATAATTTTTGCGCGCGAGCAGATTGAAAGCCTCTTCAGCGAAGCATGTCGAACCTTGTAAGATGCAGAATTACTCCTGTAGGAGCTTAATTCGCCAAGTGTGCGTCGCGAATACGCTATCAAAACCATGACAGCATGGTGCCGCTTTCGACGCAAACACACCTCGAGTGTCCAAATAAATACTATCTTAATAAAGAACTCACGCTAGAAATTACGAAAGTACCACCCTGTGTCACAGGCCTTAGCCTTTAATGAGGCCTACTGTTTGTCTAGGTGCTTGAGGAAAACGTGAGGCCTCGGCTGCAGGTACCTAAGCACCCTAGAACGCCAAGTCGTAAGGCGGGCAAGAATTGGTTATGAATTCGGATTGAATTTGCCTTTATTTTCATAAACGTACAATTTATGGGGGATTTAAGGAAAAAGTTGCACACAGCAACTTGACGGGCCTTAAGAACGGTCGTGGCTATGCTGTCCTTAAAGCTCCTACTTATGGCGCTCCTAATCCACAGGCATTACACCTTATGGTCATTTAGGACCACTAGTCAGTTCGTTTGCAATCTAGAAAGCCAACTTCTCTGTTTTGATGTTAGGTTTACTGTGATCGGCTAAATTCTTTTGTCGACAGAAAGTGAGAGAGGCATAAAGGAGAGATGCCTCGACCTGCACCACTACTGTATCGCAGGTAAATTTTTGTCTACATTTTGTTATTGTGGGGTTTTGAAAAATAAAATAAAATACTTACCCCTGCCTGCTCCGTGTCGACAGTAGACTAAGGTTATTACACACAAATCTTTCTTTCTCTGGCACCACGATGTATTTGCGGAGTACTGGGAGAACGCGGACGTCCCGCCCACCACCTGCTTGGTTTCAACCGAGGAAATATGAATATACTCTTTTTCCTAAAGATGTCGCCAAAGTTTCGAGTGCGACATAAACATACCTTATGGATAGCATGAATCATAATGCTCCGAGGCGCTGCAGGAGCGAAGGATGTTGACAGCACTGACGTTCCCGAGCAAATGCCTGAGACTGTACTCGCACAGTCTTATGATGTTCCTGGCGCTCGTCATCTGGGAATGTCAAAGACATATGACCATTATCGGCGTCGTTTCTTTTGACTCGGTATTTACCGTTCCGTTTGCCGTTCAGTCGCCTCCTGTAAATCTTGTCAGCACCGCAAAAAAGCAGCAGCTCTACCAGCTGGCCGTCTTCAGCCGATTGAAATATCATCTGAGCCATTCTTTCGGGTTGGTCTTGATCTTCTTGGCCTTTCTTCTAGCGCTTAGTGGTAACAAGTGGACAGCAGTTGCTACGGACTACACAACCCGTGGGCGATCACCCGGGCTCTCCCTACCAGTTGTGCAACGACGTCGCTGAGTTCCCTCTCGAAGCTTTTATACTTCACCACAGCGCTCCCCGACAACTCCTTAGGGACCGAGGCCGCTACTTTCTCTCACAGGTTGCGAGCACATTATGTACACCTGCGATACAAAGCAAAACCTTACAACGGCGTATCACCCTCAGGCCAACGATCTCACAGAGCGGTTCTGTAGAGCTATCACAGAAATGCTCGCTACGTACATACGTCTCTTCCAACCACCGTGACTGGGATGCCACTCTGACGTTCGTCACATTCGTCTACAATACGTCCCGCCATGATTCTGCTGGTTTCTCTCCATTTTTACAGCGTAAGCAATCATGGGCTCATTACAATAGCCGTTTCGGTTTGCGATCGTGTCCGCCGCCGCCGCCTTCACTGACAGTGTCTGGTGACCGTAACCGCTATCACCGAAAATGCGAAAAAAGTACCTGGTTCCCGCCGGGATTGAACGCAGGCCCGCTACGCGTGAGTCAGACACTGCTAGTGAGCCACGCGAGCAATTTTTTCTTTATTTCCGGAGCTTTCACTTAGCAAACACCAATTGCATAATTTTTTTTCCAAGGAAAGCAATACATAATTACGCATATGCACATACTTTCAAGCTTGCATGTATACGTGTTGTGCTGTCAGCCACATTTTGGATGGCGCTTTCATGTCATGTTTAAGATTCTTTTAAAGTTGTGAGGGGCTCAATCCTCGTCAGCCAATTTGGGGGGCATTCTTGATCTTTCATTACTTCGATGTATTTGGAAACAGCGTCCCGGAAATGTAGTGGTGCCGGTCTTCGGTCTCGCTCACATAAAAAAAAAAACATGTGATTCGAGCCTGCCACAACAGTGGAGGCCCATTGGCATAATGAGGTCCAAAGGCCGTCCGTCCTCATTTTCTATTGTTACAGTTTTAATGCCTCATGGATTTAAGGGCAATTCGTTCTGTAGTGTTCTTTGAAGAACTTCCCAAAAATAAACCCCTTCCCAACAATGCAAAAAATGATGTCGAATGTTTCCATAAATTTGTTTACATATAAGACAGTTTGCCCCTCAAGGTAAATAAAAACACTTCTCTTGTAAAAAGGCGCGTACTGACAAAGTCCCGGTAAGTCTCTTAAAGAAAAAAATATTTTATACCTGGCTGCACCTGCATTTTTAACACGCTTTAAAACGTCATGTCCCTGTCATCCACGGTTTATGGGTCTGTACATAGAAACCGGTATGATCATGTCAAGTGTATCCCTGTATGATTTCTTCCATGACACCGAAAAAAGGTAATTATTAGAAAAACGTAAGGCCAGAAAACGGACACAGTCAACTACTTCCCTTAGGTACCCTCGAAGAGCACCAGGCACTTGCTATCACGTAGCGGGAAAATGCAATATAAACGCGCCCTAGGCAGGCGCACAGGCGCTGACGACGAGATGCGATTCAGACGACGCGCGCAATCAACGCGATCCCGAGCCTCGCCAGTATGGTGGCGCCATCTAGTTAAGGCACCTGCAAACACAGCGTGCCCGACATCTAACTTGCATATAGCAGTTGCATGCTGCATGTAACTGGACCTAGTTAACTCATGCAGGCTAGGGGACTATTTGTCACCAACCCGTTTTAAAGATTCCAATAAACAATCATCATCGTCAACAAGAACAAGGTTCCGTGCCACGGGTCAAGGGTTGTGAGATGTGCGCCACGTATTCTGGATGCCTCTTCGGTTCGCGTTATGGCGTCTCCTCGCAAGGTTCCAACCGATGCTGAAGAAGCGAATCGCAGAGCTACGTGCGCGGCTACAACGAGACATCATCGGACTCAGCTGACTGCTGTGCAGAGAACATTACAAGCCGCAGCTCGCTGTCGACGCCGGGCGGACAGTTCAGCGTTCTCGCCAAACGAGGCGAAGAGACTTTGCCACGGAGACCTTGTTGTGCGTGGTGCCGAAATTGCGGCTACTCTTGAGCCGCTCCACCAGCTTACGCTGTGACGGTGCTGCGTGTGCCGCGCAAGCCTGTGAATTTTTCTCTTGTATGGACGAGACCCTCTACTACCGTTTGACACTATCCTACCAGGCGTTTTGGATACAATGTCAAATATGCTCGTAATGCCATATCTAGAGCTGCACAGGCACCTGAGATTGCACGCCTGCGTCTGACTACTTCCCAGGAAAAGCAACGACGCATATATAACGCTCGTCACCGCGATGTCCACTTTAACCCTTGTGACTTCGTGCTTCTTTGAAAACCAGCACGGCAAGTTGGTCTTTCTCAGAAGCTGATTTCGCCCTATTCGGACCTGTACCCTGTCTTGCGTCAAGTGACAGACGTGACCTACGATATATATACAACCTCTCGATACCTCGACACCACGATCCTCCTCGGACATAGTTTATGTCGCTCGAGTGCAGCGATGTCACTCGAACCTACCAAGCATCGGGACAGCGCCTTCGTCGCCGGGGGTCATGCTACTAGGCGCTAGAGTAGCCAACTATAATGACAGGACTGACGATGACGACGACAGTCGCGTGCAAGGGCTTCATCTTGTATCCCTGTCTACGGCCGTTATACATATCTCTTAAATATACTGTCGAGCGTCTTTTCTCACTATAACAATACTATCCAAATACCTCCGCGGATACCACATATTTCAGAGATATATAGGTGATCCGAGGGGACCGTTTGTCAACTAGAAGTAAGCTTATCCTGACTGTGAGTTTAGCTTAACACGTACATAGCGAGCAGTCCATATACATCCGGAAAAGTTATCACTTTAGTGAGCTGGTTTGCATTCTACTAAACGCGGTAGCGTAAACATGATTGCGATAGCCTTTAATGTTTCCTCAGTGGTGGCTAATTCATGCGAATATATGACACGCCTTTTTAATATACCTCACAGTCATGGTAATTCTTGCAATCTTGGGCGAGCAGTGACCGATAGGAAAATACTAAGTCTAGGCTACATTGCTCGGCGTACTTTAGTGTACGATTCATGGGTAAATAAAATACGACAAAAAGCCATTCCACATATTTTAAATTCCAAGCTTTAAAATGACCCGTTAAACCTTTGCAGTGCAGTGATTGAGTTTAGTTAAACAGGACACTTTTCGTTTTAGCACTGCAATGGGCTTAGTGGAGTATTCCAACA